>NC_084802.1:104913193-105538193 GCF_963169125.1 Humulus lupulus
GTCGTATATTTGACTCCGTGTCGTTGGCCAAATTGAGGGTCAATAACTTTTAAAAAGATAAATCAATGGAAATAAAACTAAGGCATTTAACTTCGTCTTCTATCCACTCCCTATTTCATTAATGCGATTTCTACTATTCTTCACCCTATTGTGATAGTGGATCAACAAAAGCAATTTATATTCGCACTAGGTAATATAAACCCCAATCTATATGCAAACTTTCTACATCTCTATGATAATTTTAAACACATAGCAGGCATTAAGGACGACAATCCTCTAGCTGCACACACAATGCAGGTACTCTCGTCCAATATCATAATTTGTGTTTATTAAATTACAACATATTTAATTCTCACTTCTCAGATTTCAAATTAAGATTATATAAAGCAAGCAATAGATGGCTAATCAATTACAAGCATTAAGCATAAATTTGAATAAATCAAAATATAGAAGAAGAAATCATAGAAATTGTATTAAATCAATAAAGTGTTTCCAAAGACTCCATTAAAGCCCTTGTTGACTAGTTTTTTTGCCAACTAATGCGGAGTCAAAATAATTAATTCGAGGTCTTTCAATTAGACAATCAATGAACCATAAATAAGCCAAGAACTTGATAATAGTGAGCAATAAATAATAAAGAACACCATGATTTATAGAGGTTCGGCCCCAAGGATTGGTAATGACCTACTTCCTCTTAGATATGTATTTATCTTAAGGGTTTACACAAGATAACCAATGAAACAAGTAGATTTCTAGGTGTAAAACACAATACAGAATGGCAGAATCGCTGCTAAGTACCAAGTCAGGCTACTCAGTATGTTTCTAGTACTAGTTAGTAAGCAATTTTTGTGAACCCCCTCCACTGTAGTGGAGGGTTTGTATTTATATTGTTCTTGTCGCCGATGGGTTGTGCCCGACTATAACTGATGGGAAAATATCCCTATATTCTCACAGGTGGTTCCTTCCCTATTATTTTGGAGCTTTGACTGAGCTTTCAAGTCTGTTAAACGCTCTTTGCGGATGGTTGGACAGTTCTTATGAAGGGCTAATGGTGAGTGTAATTACTTTCAGTTGATAGGTATATCTGTATATCATACTGACTAGCAGGCATGCTGGTGGTCCTTCGAGTAGTATTAGAAAGACTTCCCATCAAACCTGGGAAAGGTGTAAATATTTACTGTCTGTAAACTGCTTACCCTACTAAGTTGTATACCCTGCAAGTATACACCGACCAACTTGTTGGGAGGTCTGCCCAGCGTACTCCACGTGTCCAATTTTGGTGCCACGTCAGACATGTCAATTTTTGGGATAACATTTTCCCCCCAAGTTTGCAAAGGTGTAATGGCAGCATGGTTCCAAATCTCTGATGGTTAAATTCATCCTCTCCTGGGTACTCTTAAACAGGCTGTTGGCAGATGACCCATGCTCAATCATCATTTAGGCCACGATCATATTAGCGATCTATACTTATACTACCAATGGATCATTATGTGGATGATGTACGTGACTTGTGTCTTCCTTGCTGAATATGATGGGCTCACACTCATAGTGAGGCTGTTTGGGAGTATGCTCCTGGACGGCCTGTACATCTTCCTCCTGTTTGTGCCTAAGGGAACGAGTAAATCTTTCTCGAGCTTTGCCAGATTGCCAGCCAAATGCGATCCACCGCAAATCATATCTAGTCGACCAGCAACTGGTGGCGGTAAGGGAGGCTGATTGCTCTTATACTGTTGAGACTGTTTCTAAGAAGGCTGCCGAGGATGTTGGTCGGCAGTCGTCCGTACATACCTCTTCAGATAGGCATTGTTTTGTCTAATGAGGAATTCCATCTCCCCCTTTAGGTGGTTACATTCATTAGTTTCGTGACCATAGACATTGTGAAACTGGCAGAACTTGGTCATATCCTGTCTGCTAACATCCTTCCTCATTGGTGGAGGTCTTGTTTACTATACAACTGCATGTGTGGCATTAAAAATGTTGCCCGGGTCTCTAACAAGATGGAGTAAGTAGTAAATTTAGGAACATATTCCCATGGCTTAGGCTTCTCGACAGTCTTAGGCTTCTTATTGTCATTTTGGTTAACGCTACTTCTAGCCTCATTACTGTGTTTGCCATTATTTCCTCCCTCTACAGGGTTCGTGGTATTCTCAACATCTGTTTTCCTCTGCTCAGTAGCTAACTGAGTTGGATTATCCACCTTCCGCTTGGCTTCCTCAAGCTTGATGAATTCCTCTACCTGATCAAGGAACTCCTAGGTGGTACGTGTAGACTTCCTTTTCAAACTACTCCAGAACAAACTCTTTACTTTGACTCCTGAATTGATGGCTATCAATTTACCATCATCACTAAGGAATTTCACTCTGGTGGCTTCCTGCATAAAAAAGTTGAATGTAGTCCTTCAAAGGTTCATTACCTCTTTGTTTTATGTCCACCAGGTCATTCGGCTCGGTGAGAAGTGACATTGCTGAGGAGAATTGGGAATATAATGTGCGTACAAATCCATCCCATGATGTAATTGACCCTGGATGTAGCTTGAAGAACCATTGTTGGAAGATTTCTGACAAGGTGGTCAGGAAGATCCTACACCTGACATCATCTCGAACGCCTTGCAAATTAGTCTATAGTTCAAAGTTGTGAACATGAGATACTGGGTCCTCCAGTCCAGTGTACATCTTCCATGTCAGCATTTTGAACTTGACAGGTATGGGTAGCTGATTTATACGTTCAGAAAATGGGGAACCTCTCTGCCTCTCCATTTCAATATCTATTAACTTGGGGTTGTAAAGTCTCTTACCAGTCGAGTTAATAGATCTGGCTGGGCCTAGACGTTAGGGTCTGCAGCTGCCTAGGGCTGTGCTACATTACGGACCTTATTCATTCTCAGGTCCCGAAACAGGCTCAGGCAAAGCTATGTTGTTGGAATCCCAATTTTCCCTACTACGATTAAGAGCGGCCTGAAGGTGTTCACCTCCCATGGGAACTATTCGGTTGAAAACAGAGTTTGGCCAAGGTCTGCTCCCAACATTCTGGTTGTCTGCTCGTCCTTGTACTAGAGGTACTCCTTGAAACCCTCCGCCTTGAGGTGGTTGCTTGTTCGGGATATCCTTCCATTGTGGGACAAACGATCCTTTGGGCTGGTTACATCTCTGATCTTGATTAAGTTGTTGGCCTTGGTTATTTTTCTAGAGAACTTGGCTTGCTGCCTCATCATAGTCATACCCATCATCATAATAGGATCTATATGGGCTACTAACCTTCGACTCATCTCTTCGGGATCTTGGTCAATATTCTTGATGCTGTCTGTGCCGATCAGGTTGTTGCTGGTAGTTTTGGGGCTGACCACTTCTATTCGATGTTGGATCTCGGGGGTTGTCATCCTGTCCTGCAGCACCAGGATTCTTGTCATGGCCACTGCTCTGAGATCTTGGCCGAAAGTTTCCTGCTTGGTCATGTCCCATGCCACGCCTTGGCAGGACCTGTTCATCAGTTGATAAAGGTCGCCTATTGTTATTGGCTTCAGCACCCCGACTAGACCTGTGACTCCTAGTTGGACCCTGATTCCCATTATGAGGTTGAGTCTCTAGTCCATGCATGACACCCTCACCAAAACAAAAAATGGGAGGACGTTGTTGGTTTTGGGCAGTAGTTCCAGTTGTAGTTCCCATACCTTGGGTTTGCTGCCGTTGCATATAATTACGGATGGATTCAACAACTTCCTGAGTCCAGTGTTCCATGTCCTCCTGACGGGCTTGTACCTCCCAGGAAAGTCAATCCATTCATTCCTGAAAATCTCTCCTTTGTTTTTTGAAAGCCTCATTAAGGTCCTTCTGGGCAGTGGCTCTCCCTTGGTTCATGGTGGCAAGCTGATCTTGCAATTACCCCACAACTTTCCTTATCTGATCAATTTCAAGGTCAAGTCCTTCAATATCTATGTGGGGGTAATATCGTCTAGGACCTCCAACTCTAGGTCCTGGCTGGTCTGTCCCCCTTCCAGCAACTCCAACTGACGTTCCTGCATGGGTGATTCCAGCAGAGGCAGCAGCTCCGCGCCATGGTGCAGTGGGCCCAGCTGTTTTCCCACCGACACCAGATAGATTCCTAGGCGGCAAATCACTTTGCTGCCCATTGAAATTGCTCATTAATGGAACTTTGTTAAAGACTTTAGCCTCGGGCTCTGGAGGCTCTTGGCTTGACCTTCTGGTTGAGACTACCATCCTTGCCGCAATAGAATCCGAATGTGATTGTCTTAGGCTCTCAATGAAAGCACAAAAATGTTGAATGGTTTTTTAGCCAATTAATGTGGAGTCAAAATAATTAATTCGAGAGCTTCCAATTAGAGAATCAATGAACCATAAATAAGCCAAGTACCTGATAATAATGAGCAATAAATAATAAAGAACACCAGGATTTATAGAGGATCGGCCCCAAGGATTGGTAATGACCTTCTTCTTAGATTTCTATTGATCTTAAGGGTTTACATAAGATAACCAGTGAATGCAGGTAGATTTCGAGATGTAAATAACAATATAGAAAGGCAGAATCGTTGCTAAGTACCAAGCCAGGTTGCTTAGTATGTTCTAGTACCAGCCAGTAAGAAATTTTCGTGAACCCCCTCCACTGTGGTGGAGGGTTTGTATTTATACTGATCCTGTCACCTAGGGGTTGCGCCCGAGCGTAACTGATGGGAAAATATCCCTATATTCTCGCAGGTGGTTGCTTCCCTATTCTTTAGGAGCTTTGATCGAGCTTTCTGGGCTGTTAGACGCTATTTGCAGATGGTTGGGCAGTTCTTGCGGAAGGCTAACATTGAGTGTAACTACTTTCAGTTGACAGGTATATCTGTCTATCATACCAACCAACAAGCAATGCTGGTGGTCCTCCCGAGCAGTATTAGAAAGACTTCCCATCAAACCTAGGAAAGGTGTAAATATTTATTGTCTTTAAATTGCTTACCCTACAGAGCCGTATACCCTACAGGTATACACCGACCAACATGTAGGGAGGTCTGCCCAGCTTACTCCACGTGTCCAATTTTGGTGCCACGTCAAACATGTCATTTTTTGCGATAACAACCCTAGAATAGAAAATTAGTCCATGTTCAAATTTATAACATCCATTAATTCAGAAAAGCATAGAAAGAAGAAAAGAAAAAACTCTTGATGAATTCTCCAATCTAGGCCTCCAAGTGCTTCAATGTTTTTCCTCTTGTTTCCAGCCGCCAAAAGATGCTTAGAATCGCCCATAAGTATGTTTTTGTAGTAACCTTAGCGATTCTTTGTGAAAAGACCATTTTGCCCTCATAAAAATCAGATTTTTTGAACCGTAGGCGCTGTAGTGCTATTTCGATTCCTGGGAGAAAATTCTCTTTGACTTCGCTAGCACTATAGCGCTACTAAGGAGCGTTGGGGCGCTAATTGGTCTTTTTTGCCTTTGTTTGCATTAGCGCTACAACGCTAATGATTAACATTGGGGCGCTAGTTCCAAAGCTAAAAACCCTCTAATCGACTCTTAGATCTCTCCAAACTTTCCAAAATACTACTAGACTCTCCCAATAATATGATTACTTCAAAACTTCCAATTTAAACCTTTCTCGAGCTTGTATCTTCTCATTTCTCCATAACCCACCTCCTTTACCATTTATTTCTGAAACATGAAACAAACAGGCATAAAACTATGGGTGTTCATTGGATGACATCAAATGTTTTTAGGCCTATCCGATCTGATCCAATTATCCATTGAATGTTGGATTTTTACAACTGACCCAATCTAATTAACTTGTCTCAACTGATCCCATCTAATTACCCATTGGATTTGATCGATTTTATCCACTGGATGTGTCCCCTTACTTATGTATTTGATCGGATTGGATCCATGCAATATTTTTTAGCATTTATTTAGCTAAATTTGTTCAGATAATTAATAACATTATAAATAGAAAGACTAATTTGTTGAAAATGATAAAACACCATACAAATACAATATAAATTATAAGCATAATCCTAAATAAATAAATATATATTTTAAATTACATATACAATTGGATTGATTCAGTTTTATTGGATTTTTTTGTATATATCATCCAACAACTGATCCGATCTATTTTGGATCTTCAAAATCCAATCTAATCTAATCATAATTGGATATCCAATTTTTGGCGGTCGGTTCTAATTGGATTGGATGAATATTTTTCACACCCCTACGTAAAACCGTACAAAACAATCCTAAATAACTAAAACATAACCTAAAACATAACCTAAAACAACCTCTAAATTAAGCCTAAAATGATCCTAACAAACTCCCCAAAACTTAACATTTACTTGCCTTCGAGCAAAGAACACAGAAGAAAAACAAATACACAACTAAAAACCTGAACAACCAACACAAATGAATCAAGTCATCAAAAACAATTTAAGCCTCTAAATATTCAGTTTGTCATGAGTGTACTGCATATTAGGATCAATGGGACCACCAATAGCCAACGATGGATCACCATGCATGGGTTCTATGTCAGAAGCTACAGCTTGGTCTTCAACATTGTCAACATCACCTCTACCTCGACCCCCTGCTCGTACTCGACCTCCCCTTCTTTGACGTGGGACTCTATCAGCCCTTTCCTCAGTAGGAGTTGAAAACATAGGAACATGGTATCCCGCTACTGTAGCCCTAGTAATAAAGGATTGTGGATTCTGAGATGTCGATCGAATAAACTAAAACATCATAAGTGTGACGAAAGTCGGTAATAAAGGTCCCGTGACCCAACCTGCTAGTGGTAGTACCCCTTGATGTAAGAATCAAACTATTTTGGATTGCCTTACCGAGAACAATAGACAGCCTTTCCATAATCGCATACACAAGAAGTATGCTATCCCTAGTCACATCAAACATATGCATAACAAGAATAAAATGACTACATAGAAAATAGGTCCATGCACGTGCTTCCTTGTTTAGTTTCCATAAGTAGATACCCTTAGGCTCATCATGAGTAAAGATCCATGGAGCACTAGGGAAACACACAGTTTTTGCAACCTTCGCATAATTGATTTTGCTATGATAAAAATTGGCTAACCCTTAATCTTCTAGCGAAATATCAGGCACTGCATATAAAGCATTGATAAATGAAGCTTGGATCGAGACCCATATTCCGCGAATGAAACACTTCCCTCACCTAGTCTCTAAAAAATTGGCATAAGACTCATAGACCTGGGAAACATTGGTAGGGATCAAGGATCCATTTACATAGTCTTTCCATTCTTGTGTGCTTGGTTATCCATGATTGGATCATACAATGGATCATCATAAGGTTCATTCCGATACTCCATTCCCCATTCTGGAATCACAGCCTTTCGACAAATGTTTCTATACCTATCCTCCGCCTCCTTACTTACAAACCTGGTTTAATCAAATTCAGGTGCTGGTGGTGGATCCACCCTATCTCTAGAGATTGATGCCCCATCCCTATTCCTTGTTTTGGGTAACATTCTCAAATAATCTTCCATGCAAAACAATGTAACTAAAACCCACACACCTTAAACAAACAACCCCTAAAAAAAATTGGGTAGCACCTCCCCTAAAATTGGAACTTTTCCCACAAAATGAAATCCACAAAACACTCCAATAACACTCAACAATCCTTCAATTACTCATAATCATACCAATATCCAAATAAAACTCAAGCATTCATCAACTTTCCATGAATATGCTATTCATCAAAATCCAAAATTTCCAACAAAATATAACAAATTATTTGGATAAATCACTTAATTGACTGAAGAAATCCCCACCTCTATGCTTGTAGATGTCAATTGCCCAAGATATTGAAGCTCCCACAAGTAATTTCGGAATTGGGGATTTAGGGTTTCAAATTAGGGGTAATGAATTTAGAAAGAAAATGAAGGATTTGTGGGTGTTTATGGGTTTTTCTATGGAAAATGTAGAAGGGTTGAATGAATTTGAGGGAGTTCAGTGGGTTTTATTGGTGACATGGAAGGTGGCAGGTAATGGTCGAAGGTGAGGAAGAAGAGGGAGAAGAAAAAGAGAAGGTTTGAAAATTTTGGGAAAATGGAGCAAACCCATATCTTTAATGAATCTGGCACGGGGAAATGCTACAGCGATGCCTATATAGCGCTGCAATGCTAATTAGTATTTCGTCTAATACTTGTTTGTTTCCCTTTAGCGCTGCAGCACCCTAGAGTAGCGTTGGGGCACTAATTTCGTTAAAAAAAAGTTCTTCTCTTTTTTTTTTCACGTATTTCAATAAATAAAGACTAAAACCAATAATAACATTTAAAAGTATTTCTAGGAAAATTTAAAAAATAAATAATAAAAAAAAAAATCATAGTTTAATGAAAATTGATAAATAAAATGAAAACTAAAATGAAATTAAAATGCTTGGGATGCCTCCCAATGGCGCTATCGTTAACATCATTTAGTCGGACGCTGAACTCCTCTTCAGATTGGTGCCAAGAGGATGATGCACTTGGCTTGATCAAATGTCCACCCAAATATGGCTTCAATCGTTGCCCATTTAATTTGAAATTTCCCTTTTTATCACTATGTATCTCTATTGCTCTGTAGGGGAAAACTCTCACCACGGTATACCTGACCATCTAGATTTTAGCTTGCCCAGAAATAACTTCAACCTTGAATTTAATAACAATAATTTCTTCCTTGGATTAAACTCTTTCCTTACAAGATTCTTGTCATGCCAAGCCTTAATGCGCTCCTTGTAAATTTTTTATTTCTCATACGTTTCATTTTAGAATTCCTCTAACTCATTCAACATCATCAATCTTGCTTCATTTGCTACAACCAAATCCATATTCAAAGTCTTCATAGGCCAAAAAGTTTTATGTTCTAGCTCAACCGGTAAGTGACAAGCCTTTCCAAACACCATCCTATAAGGTGACATGCCAATAGGTAGAACATCCTACTAATCAAGTACCATTACACCATGTGTTAAAAATAGTACATAACTCGTTAAGCGAGTTATTTAGACTCAAAAGTTTAATTAATGTTAACCAATAGTTTAGGTATTAAAAATTTTGGTCAATAAAGTTAAACTTTTCATTGAAAAGGTTTGAATATCTACAAGGGGTCGCAAAGGTTTAAAATCAAAATACAAGTACAACAAAAATTACAAAACTAATCGACCTAAACGGCAAAATCGAGCTAATAACTCACGTTCCTCAAAATTATTTCGACCATGGTGGCCGAGCAGGCTGAGTATGTACATGCCGCTCCTACAGCTCTCCAACTCATGGATGATTTAGCTTTTCTTTGCCCTTACCTGCACCATAAAGCACCCATGACCAAAGGCTCGGCAAGAAAGCCCAATCAGGTAAAACAAATATCCAAATAGACCTTAATATCTAATGCATGCCTTATAACCACAATCTGATTCACAGTTATTTTTCATCAAGTATAATAGCTCATACCGAATAGGTGCATACCACATCCCTATAATGGCCTCGCCACTACGGTCTACATTATGCATGTAATACCGATAACGGCCTCCCAGCCGATGAATCACATACATCAACCAATCTTTACAAACAGTTATAGCAACATATGCTTATATAGAGCAAACATTAAATTTTAGACAGATCCATAGCACAGTCATACCCGTGTTCGATAATCAGGGCTTAAGCCCTATACTTGGTGCATGTGCCAATTTTGTTACCTCGAGTCATGTGCAAGTATATTATGATCGTGAGTGCGATCCCATTCCCGAGCTTTTCGGATACCCTAGTCACAACATAACTGATATGTTTATGAGGAACTAATTCTGATAATGGGCTTCAAGACTAAGCCCTAGCTCTCGGGACCTCGAATTCAACTAAACTAGATAGCAGAATCGTTCCCCGAGCCTCTCAAGTTAACTAACCAAAAATCCTAGACAAATGTACCCTAAAATTGCATTAGCACCGCCCCGCCCCGCCCCCCTACAGCGCCACGACTCCACAAAAAACTGAGAAACCCCTTATCTAAAATTTGTGCATTTTGAGCTGCAGCGCCCCCTCTAAAGGGTTACGGCGCCACAACAAATAGATAGCTTTCCCTATAAATTTTTCTCATTTAGAGCCACGGTGCCTCCTATAAAGGGTCACGGTGCCACGACAATTTGAGGGCAAACCACCCTCGAATAAACTCATACGCGCCGCGACACTCATCCCAGGTGTCGCAGAGCTAGCGCGACAACCCAGAAACTGCATTTTTCCCTTACATTTTCAAACACCAAAACTGACTCTAACAAAATTTCCAGCCAATTTTCCACAACTATTTGACCACAGAACCAATTTAATGACTTCAGAACATCAACAAAATTCAGTCAAAGCAACCAAATACACACCATTTCCAAAATTACCATTTGGGCATAAACATTGAAAACGTACCCAAAAATTCAAGTCCAATTCAGAGTTTCAAACTTAATTCCAAGCTTCAGAATAGTTTTCTAGCACCTAACCACCATTAATTGACACACAAAATTTCATGGAAACAACAAATTCTCAGAATTTGCATTAACCCCAAAACTAATCAAGAACTTTGAAGAACATCAAGAAAAACTTAAATGATCCTTACCTCCGCTGTGAAAATTCAAACTCCCAGCTTATGGATGATCTCTTTAGCAAAATCCTATCATCAAACACTTTAATCCTTCCCTAAGACCTTAGGGAGCTTCAAGATTTGATCAGTTAGGTGCTTAGAACTTGAGAGAAAACTAGGGAAGGGAGAAAGAGAGCAGAACGTGAATGATATGTGCACCTCAGCACTTGGCCCAATTTTTCCTATACTAGTGGTCAAATGACCAATTTGCTCCCAACTCAAATAACCCCCAATTAATCCCCAAGGGAATTTTGGTCATTTTGCCTAATTTCTCACTATACCTCCAACTATACCTCAAATCTCTAATTTAATCAACTAATCCACCAAATATATTTATTTCCCATAAAATACTTCATTTATCAATCAATCATGATATAAGTAAAATTACCAAAATACCCCTTGGCTCACCCCGAGCTGGGTATAAATCATCTTTGTGACTTTTTCCTAAATTGCTCGAAAGGATTAACTCCTGCCGGATATCATAAATACATCCACATAATAATGTGGTCTCAAGCACATAGCATATAAAATTACAGTTATACCCTTAACGGGTCAAAATTATGAAAATGCCCCTTTTAACAAAACCGAAGAACATTTAATACATGTAAACATGCATATAAATAGTCATATCATAATATAACTCATATAATTAACATAATCGCACATATATTGTTATCCAGATTTCGGGATAGCAGTTAGATCGACATCCTCGGGGAAGCAGAATTACCAATGTCTTTCACGGTAGGTGACCAGAGCTCGCGGATGGACAGAAAGGCTTCGCCTCTCCCGTTTAGTGTCAGGATTACTCTTCCAAGCAAACACGACACGGAAAACTCGTCAACTCTCCCGGACTCCCGAAGGGGTATCCTTCGGGGAAGCCCCTTCCAGGAGAAGCTCTTCGAGTGGTCTCCGCGGAAACAGTTCCGTGCCTCGCACGGAACAAAACCAAGCGGTCGAGTCATGGAGGAGGCGTATTTGGAATGATATCCACCTGACACAGGATCCCGCCTGACATGCCCGTCAGGTCAAAGCCGCAAACATCCCAGCACGCCTAAGGGTACCTTTTCGCCTACTGTTCCGTTGACAACTTGGAAAAGACGGCTGACTTTGTGTGTTCCCCATACTTTCACGTAAATATACCCACATAGAGTCTTGTAGCCATGCTACTACAGTAATTGTATCCCCTATTTATGGCTGGTGTAATTAAGACTCATGTACGTAGAGAAAAACCCTAATCCAAAACCCTAGCTATAAAGACCCCTTCATTTTACAAGAAGAGGGACGGCTAACAAATCCCGTAGCAAGAACTCTACTAAAATCTCTCTAGCTTCATCTTCTTCAAGAGAACCCGAGAGAAACACTGTGAGTGTGTGAAGTTCTTGTACACCAGCCATCTTACTGTAACCTTTTCCAAGTATAATAACATCGACTCGTGGACTAGGGCTTGTTAACGCCTGAACCACGTAAAAACACTGTTTGTTTAGTTACATTTCAGCACTTCTACAGTTCTTATCTTTTTATTATTCTGTTTGTATTCGTTTCCGAAAAACTCGGTAAACATTTTGGTGCTTTCATTGAGAGCTGTAGGAAGTTATTAGTCAGCTCTTTTTCTGTGTGCATTTTTTGCATTCGCTCCGTGCTAAAAAGATGGTGACTACGAGAAAATCCGCTGTTGATGGAAGATGCGGTACAAAACGAACCCTTGGACTACCAAGGTGAAGACCCGACGTCCCGCCAGGATCGGGTCAGTACTGAAGATACGAAATACTTAGAAGACGAAGAGGAGTATGTCCAAGACGGTTACTACAAAGACGGCTGCTACTATGAGAAGGACCCAGAACTGGTCCAAGTAGCCGAAAAACTGGTGGCCACTAAGGCCAAGCTTGCTGAGCAGGAGCGCGTCTCCGAAAAAATGCAACGCATGATGGAGCGCCTCCAAAGTAAGTTCGGAGATCTAGGCGACTCGGACGAGGATGCCTCTGTTCTAGGTGGTGCTGATGCCCCCATGCCGGATCCAGCCGCTGCTGGACCATCCAAAGTCGCCCCTAACAAGGGCAAAGAAAAAGTTGGAGAGCCTGTGCGCGCTGACGCCCCTGCACCTCCTAAAGGCGTGAATCACCAGGCCGACTGCCCCCCCCTCGCGCAGAAGGTCTCTGGCGCTCCTAAGCCCAGACGTCCTTCAGCCCCAAGGGGGCACTCTGTGCCTAAAGGGCCCGGTGCTAAGGCACCCAGGCCTAGGGGAAGGAACAACCGCCCCAGTGATTCCGTCAACCAGGACGGTCGGGCTGCGAACTCGCACTCCGAAGATAGCTGGTCCACGGTGGATCTAAGAAGAAAGTTGGAGGCCAAGTATGAAAAGGCCAAAGGAGAAAAGGCCTGGCCTCACGGAGCTGACCTCCGAAATCATATTAATGACAAGCTCCGGGGACGTGACCTCCCGGAGAGTGATACAAAGAGGCTCGAGGAACAGATTGCTGCCTTGACCAAGCTGGTCCGGAAGCAAAGTGGGGCCCTGTCAGACTCTGAGGAGGAAGACCCGGAACCATGTATTCGGAGGATCGCGGAAACGTCCCTCCCAGATAACTTCAAGATGCCTCACATAGAATTATATGAGGGGAGGACAGACCCGCGCACCCATCTAGCTAAATACAACAAAATGATGCAAGTGGCGCGCGTCAGTGAGGACGCCAAATGCATGTGCTTCTTACTCACCCTTACCAAGTCCGCGGAGGACTGGTGGAAACAGTTAGCTCCCGGATCCATCCACAGTTGGAAGGAGCTACAGTCTACATTCAGGAGGCAGTTCATTGCTGCCCGAGACCACGACATGGAGGTTGGTTCCTTAACCAACATCAAGCAGCTACCCCATGAGAACCTCAAAGCTTTCATTAAGAGAATGATGGAAGCTGCTGCAAAGACCAAGGTCAGCGACGACATGAAGCTGATCGCCCTTCAATCGGGCCTTACTGTCGGCTCCCTGCTATGGGGAGAAATGCAAAGGAGACGGGCAGAAACGCTGTCCGAATTCATGTCAAAAGCTCAGGGAATCATCAACCTTGAGGATGCCTACCAGTAGGCCTTTGGAGTTCCCCCAGCTCCGACGCCTTCCGTGACTGCGCAGAGCTTTGCTTCGCAAGCTCCCGCACCAACCCTTACGCTTCCAGGAGCCCAGTTCACTCCAAGCGTGTATGGGCCTTCCGCGTCTGCTCAGACGCCAAGTCAAACCCATTTCTCTGGGTACGGAGCTGTACAAACCGGATGTAGTATCGCTCCCAGACCGTCGCAACCGCAAGCGGAAGGCCCAGAACGTAACTTGAGCCAATCGCGGAGTAAACGAAGCGGAAGAAACTCCAACCGGGGAGACCATTCAAAGAAACCCCGGAAGGACTATGAGCCCAAGTTCGCGGAATATACCAGTTTGATAGACTCGCGAGAGAATGTCTATCGGGCGACCTGTAATATGGTCAACTACAGGAAGCCCCCGAAAGTGTCTCACGGAGGAAGGCGTCCGCGAGACTCCAATAAGAGGTGTGAGTTCCACGGAGACGTGGGGCACACCACGAACGAGTGCCTTCAGCTGAAGGATGAGATCGAGTCCCTGGCAAGAGCGGGACACCTCGGTCAGTGGGTGAGGATACCCATTATCTATCCCGGAAAGGGGGTAGTTCACGAAGCTGCATATTCCCCGGGACAGAGGGGGACCGCTAGCGCTCCTGGAGCCGGTCACCCCCAAGCTCCCGGGTCTCAGTTCCCAGCGCTTCCTGCTCCAACCGCTCCGGCACCCATTGCCTTGTTGGCTCCAGGACCGGGCAACCCATATCCGCCCGGCCTTCCTCCGCCACCCGTTGACGGACACGTAGCCACCATTTCTGGAGGACCGCACCTTGCCGGAAGCACCCGCAACTCCCAGAAGAGGTACTTGAGGGAGTTAGAACACACCGGGGAGATGTGCACCTTGGTTCAATCACCTGCTCAACGTCCCCGAATGATGGACCTTCCCATCACCTTCACGGAGGACGATGCTCGACATGTGCACTTCCCCCACAGCGATCCCCTCGTGGTGGAAGCCCAAATTGCCAATAAGAAGATCTCACGGATCTTGGTCGACAACGGAAGCTCCGTAAACATCCTCTTCAAAGCGGCCTTCCACGCGATCGGATTAACCGAGACAGACCTGACCCCATGCCCCATCCAGCTTCAAGGGTTCAATGGGGATGCACTCATGCCATTAGGCAAAATTCAACTTCCAGTCACCCTCAGGGGAGAAAGCGACGCTTGTGCCTTCAAGCACTGCACATTCGTGGTGGTCGACTGCCCCACGGCGTATAATGCCATCCTAGGCTGACCGGTCCTAATAGATTGTGGGGCCATAACCTCGATACGCCACTTGTGCTTAAAGTTTCCGTGCGACGATGGGCGTATTGGCACCCTCCGAGGAGACCAACGAAGTGCACGAAGCTGTTATAACGTCTCCGTCCGATCCGTTTACACGGTCCAGGAGACGGTTGCTGCCATTCCTTTGACGGAAGAGTTACCAGAGACTGGGGGTGCTCAAGGGGCATGCTTTGACGAACTCGACCCAAGAGTGGGAATCGAGAAAGCGATAGAGCCGATGGAGGAAGTCGAAGAGGTGATCCTCAACCCGGGAGATCCCACCAAAGTCATTCAGGTGGGGAAAAACCTGCCGTCGGCCATTCGAGATAAGATCGTGGCCACTGTGAAGAATAATCAGGATATCCTGGCGTGGTGCCACGCTGATATGACGGGGATTAATCCTAATGTTGTGTGCCACGCACTCAACATAGACCCCTCTGCAACTCCGGTTCGCCAAAAGAGGAGGCCGTTAGACCCAGTGAGGGCCGAAGCCGTCAAAGCTGAAGTGGACAAGTTGATGTCCATAGGCTTTCTCCAGGAGTCACACTATCCCGTGTGGTTGGCCAACCCAGTTCTGGTCCCGAAACCCGATGGGTCCTGGAGAATGTGCATTGACTTCACGGACCTAAACAAGGCCTGCCCGAAAGATTGTTTCCCTCTTCCGCGAATCGATCAGATGGTAGACGCTACTTCCAGGTACGAACTCTTATCCTTCATGGATGCGTACTCCGGATACAACTAGATCAAGATGCATGTCGCGGACTAGGAACACACCAGCTTCCTCACGGACAAAGGTGTCTACTGTTACGTGGTCATGCCTTTCGGTTTGAAGAATGCTGGGGCGACGTACCAGCGTCTAGTAAACAGGATGTTCAGGGACCAACTGGGGAGGAACATGGAGGTGTACGTGGATGACATGTTGGTAAAGTCCAAGACCTCCGGGGACCACAGTGACGACCTTGAGGAAGCTTTCGCCGTGATCCGAAAGTACGGAATGAAACTGAATCCAAAGAAATGTACTTTCGGGGTCTCGTCTGGGAAGTTCCTCGGTTTCATTGTCAGCTCCCGCGGAGTGGAAGCCAACCCTGAGAAAATTAAGGCGTTCATAGATATGCCTTCCCCCCGGAAGCATAAGGATGTCCAGAGTGTTACCGGAAGGATAGCTGCTCTCAGCCGCTTTGTATCCAAGGCCACTGACAAGTGTATCCCCTTCTTCAACGTGTTGCGAGGAAACAAGAAGTTCGAGTGGACCCCCGAATGCGAAGCAGCCTTCCAACACCTCAAGGAACATTTAACCCGAGCTCCCATTCTGTCCAAACCTGTCGAAGGAGAGGCGTTGTTCTTATACTTAGCTGTGACAGAGCACGCAGTGAGTGCCGCTCTCGTCCGGGAAGATGGCCGTATCCAGCTCCCTGTGTATTACGTAAGCAAGAGGTTACTGGACGTCGAGTCCAGGTATTCAATGATCGAAAAACTCTCCCTCTGCTTGCTAATTGCTTCGCGGAATCTAAGGCCATATTTCCAGGCGCACACCATCAAAGTACTCACCAACCACCCTCTCCGACAAGTCTTGCAGAAGCCCGAGTCTTCTGGCAGATTGCTTAAGTGGGCCATGGAACTGAGCCAGTTCGACGTCCACTACCAACCACGTGTTTCCATAAAGGGTCAAGCTCTCGCGGACTTTATTGTGGAATGCTCGGGAATGAACGACCTCCCGGAAGATCCTGTCCCGGAACTTCCCACATGGAAGGTCTATGTAGACGGAGCCTCAAATGAAGAAGGAGCTGAAGCTGGGGTCATCTTAATATCTCCCCAAGGGCATCAGCTCCAGAGCGCCATCCGTTTCGCGTTCCCAGCATCCAACAACGAGGCAGAACACGAAGCCATGTTAGCTGGATTACGACTGGCCAGAGAAGTCGGAGCCCAAAAAATCGAAGTATACAGCGACTCCCTGCTTGTGGTGAACCAAATATCCGGGGAATACAAGACGAAAGGCGAAAAAATGGCTGCCTATGTGTCTCTCTCCCGCGGCCTACTGCAGCATTTCAAAGGCTACCAAATCCGCCAGGTCCCCCGGGACCAGAACTCACTCGCGGACACTCTGGCCAAGCTTGCAACAGACCCGGAGATTGAACAGTATGGTCTGGTGCCCATCGGGCACTTAGAAGCACCCACTACCGAGACACAGAGGGTAAATGCCATCATCGACCATTCCCATTCCTGGATAGGGCCCATCCTCAGATTTCTCACCACCGGAGAGCTCCCCACTGATAAAGCTGACGCAAGAAAGCTCCAGTATCAAGCTCCCCGATACGTGGTTATGGATGGAAAGCTTTACCGCAGGGGGTTGTCCATACCCTTTCTTAGGTGTGTTGCTGGAACCGAAGTCAGCGCCATCATCCATGAGGTTCACGGAGGCTTCTGTGGCGACCATACCTCCGGGCCGAGCCTCTCCAAAAAGATCCTTGGACAAGGATACTTCTGGCCCACCATGAAGAAGGATTGTGTGGATTATGTCAAAAGGTGTGAGCAGTGCCAGAGGTACGCCAAGGTTCCGCGAGCGCCGCCTACAGAAATTACCTTAATGACCAGCCCCTGGCCGTTCGCCGTTTGGGGCATTGACCTAGTAGGTTCCCTCCCAACTGGAAAGGGTGGAATGAAGTATGCCATAGTCGCGGTAGACTACTTCACCAAATGGGCTGAGGCTGAACCTATGAACACGGTCACATCTAAAAAAGCACTGGACTTTGTCATCAGGAATATAGTGTGTCGTTTTGGGCTTCCACGAAAAATTGTGTCCGACAACGGGAAGCAATTTGATAGTGAACACTTCACGAACTTCTGTGCTTCGCATGGAATTATCAAAAGCTTTTCCGCAGTCGCCAAACCCCAGGCTAATGGGCAAGTGGAGGCTGTAAACAAAATATTAAAGACCACGTTGAAGAAAAAACTCCAAGCCTGCAAGGCTCACTGGCCGGAAGAACTTCCGCGAGTACTTTGGGCCTATCGCACAACAGAGAGAACTTCGACGGGGCACACGCCTTATTCCATGACCTTCGGTTGCGAGGCCGTCATCCCAGTAGAAACTATGATCCCCTCTCACAGGCAGGATACCTACGACCCTACCCGGAACCACACCCTTCTCCAGGAGTCCCTGGACATGATCGAAGAGCTCCGGGAGCAGTCGCAGGTCCAACTAAAAATGTACCAAGGCAAGATAGCCCGACACTTTAACACGAGAGTCAAGAGCCGTACATTCGAAGTTGGGGATCTTGTCCTACGGAGAGTATTTCCTGCTACGCAGGATCCGGGAGTGGGAGTCCTCAGACCCAACTGGGAAGGCCCCTACGAAGTCCATGAAAAAGTGGGCCATGGGACGTATCACTTAAAGAGACTCGACAGATCTAAAGTCCCACGCGCCTGGAACGCGGAGCACCTCCGCCGTTACTACCAGTAGGCCCCGGACCATCTTGTCGAAAGTCCTTGGTGAAATTAGCAAAAGTGAAAAATGTGGAAATAATCCTCCCTGTTGTAAAACCCACGCCTAGCAGGCTAATTTAATGAAACACGGAGAGATTCACTCCGCTTTTACTGCACTTTTTATCCCTGTGTTCAAAGCTGCGTTTTAACAAGTGACCACGCGGTCCGGAGACGTCCGGACCCCACGCTCACTTGGGGGGTATACATGGCTAAGGCATAGCCATACGCCCCTTGAACAAAACGTACACAGAACACCACTTATGTGCTAGCATTGTGTTTGAAATTTTTAAATTGTTTGAAATGTTTAAATTGTTAAGCTTAGGTTTATTTGTTGCCATGAACATGCTTGCATTACGTGTCATATGTGCATTATGTGCTTATGTGAAAATTTCCATGGAAATGCCTGCCATTATGTATCATGAAAATTATCTCCTGTGTAGCCCAGCGATGGACAGGACTGGGGGTTGAGGCACGTTCATAGAGCTACGCCAAAACACCCCCAACTTCCTGACAAGTCCTTTGCAGAATACTCCGCCATCGCTGTAGAGCTTTGCTTCGCAAGCTCCAGCTCCGGGTCCCGCAAGGCGAAAGATGGCAAGATCCGTGATCGTTGTAGAGCTCTGCTTCGCAAGCTCCAGCTCCGGGTCCCGCAAGGCGAAAGATGGCAAGATCCGCGACCGTTGTAAGCCTTGCTTCGCAGGCTCCAGCTCCGGATCTCACAAAATAATGCATGGCGAGCTCCTCGGCCATTGCAAGTTTCAGCTCCAGGAGCAGACATGGTCGATCCCCCACTCACAGCAGGCCTTGCTTCGCAAAGCCCCTGCTCCGGGATCACACCTGGTGGGCGTGGCGATTTCCCCGACAGCAACGAGCCTTGCCTCGCAGGGCTCCATGCCAGGTCCCTGAAGTTAGCCACCATGAGGTTCGCAACAACAGTTAGTTTTGCTTCGCAAAGATCTAACCTTAAGTCTAGCGACGCTCACCAAAAGAACTCCCGTTCCAAACCATGGAACGGCTCACCGTAGCAATCCCAGCGAACAGTATAACTACAAGTCCCGGGATTGGCTATTTTCCTTAGGAAAGCTAAAATACGGTGAAAGGAGCCTGGCCGTTGGAACCAGGAAACCTTCGTAACCTAGAAACTACGTGGGAAAAGACATCATCCGTTAGAGCTTCAAGTGGGAAGTGCATAGGTTTTGGCCGTTGGAACCAAAACCTCATGCGCCCCTACAACAGTTTCTACCGTATAAAAGTCTACCCTAAGCGCAAAGATAAATAAAGAACTCGGCAGAAAGGAAAGGAGAATGCTATAATTATGGCAAATATGTCCGCAATGAAAAACTCAAAATGAAAAATAATTAAAGATAAAACCTCTTCAAGCATTGGGGGTAGCTGCAGCTTCCACGACCGCGGCTTCGGGGGCATCGGCTTCAACTGAGGCTGGCGGAGTCGGCTCATTGGAAGGCGGAACTTTGTCATGGGAAGGTTCAGAGGTCCCCGCCTCTCCGGGATCTCTCGCCTCAGGGGCTCCAGCACGTTCGTCAATGTTGTAAGTTTGGACGTACGCCTCTGGGCCTTGATCCCACACGAGTAGCTTCTCCCTCATGGCTTCGGCATCATCTCCCAGATAGCCTAGTACCTCCGGGTTCACTTTCCAGAGTTGATGCATGAGGACCACATGCGATATATTAATCGTCCTGTTCAGTATCCCCTCAGCATCCTCCTTCTCCTTCAAGCGCTCCGCCTCGGAGGTTGCCAGCTGTGCCTCCGCGACAGTTAGTTGAGCCCTCAATTTTTCCATTTCGGCCTTGGAGGCATCCCGCTCTCCCTTAAGAGAATCAATCTCCTTGCGCTGCTCCTTGTTTTGGTTCAGCATGGATTGCTTCTCAATCACATGCCCCCTGGCAGTGAATTGCAAGGCTCCGATCTCTTTATCCTTCTCGGCGATCCCCAACTTCAGCATAGACACGAGATCCCTGCTCCTCTTGTGAAGTTGCTCCTCCTCGTGCAGCTTATTCTGAAGAGTGGAATATTCCCCTTGCTGCTTAAGGACGAGATCATTTTTCGCTTGCAAGCGGGCTTCCAAAGTATCCTTCTCCACCCTGGCTTGGGACAGCTCTTCCCGGAGCTTGGAGTTTTCGGCCTTCATCTCATCCGACTGCTGTCTGAACTCATTCTCTACCTTGGCCCGGTACTCTTGGTATTTGGCAAGATATTTCTTGTCCGCCTCTTCCTCAGCCGTGCGCCGGACCTGATCAATCTTCTCCGAAGCCTCCAAGGCCTGTTGGGTCAGTTTCTGCTTCTCCGCCTCTAAGGCCTGGCGAGCCAGCTGGCTCTCCTCCAGCTGAACCAGAACTGCACCAACCTCCCGGAACGAGCGTTCTGCGATCATAGAGGCCTGCAAGGAAAGATAACAGAATGAGTTAAGCAGAACCAAATGTGCTAAGACAAGTGATCCCAAAACGCAACTGACGGCCTACCCCGGACAGTTGCTGCTTCACAGCGTGTGTCAGCAAGAGCGGATCCTTACTGCTACTGATGGCCCATTTCTTAGAATTGAGCTCGCACAAGCTCAGGGCCATGTCCTCCATCATCTCAGCTCCGAACGGCGCCAATGCACGTCCGAGCCTAGGCACCAGCCTCTTCTCCAAGGCTGGGCCATCCAAAACCGATCCAGCCGGGTGAAGGGATCTCACCCCCTCGGCCAGCTCAGCTCTCTTCACGGCAGACAAGTTATCTACCCTTCCCTGAGTAACAGCCTTCTCCGCCTCTAACCGCCTCTTCAAAAAACTATCGGCCCGTCTTACACCCTCCAGGAGGGCAGCGGGGAAACTGGTTGGCTTCCGAGGGAAGTGGAACTTCAGGCCAGGCAGAGGAAGGTTTGTTGGCTGAGAAGAAGGAGACCCCGAAAGGGTGGACCCCTTTTGGGCCGGAGGAGGAGGCAGCCGGGGTATTAAGGCCCCGGTCTGTTGCTTTTGCTGCTGCGGCAGCGGAAGTAATTGCCCTTGTTGCTGCTGCTGGTTTGGATGTTGTTGTTGCTGCCGCTGTGGCGTTGGTGATCGTCTCTGTTGTTCTTGTTGTTGTTGTTGTAGTTGTGGTTGCTGTCGTTGCTGTTGTTGTTGCCTTCGACCAGGAGAAGAGTGTCTAAGGCGTTTCTTGTTAGCACCCTCAGCATCTTCTCCGGGACGCTTGTTCACCCCAGTTGTCTTCATGGGGAACACAAGCCCTTCCCCGTCGCTGCTGCTACTCAAGACCATCATAGTCTCGGAAGGCCCGTCAGCAGGAGATTTCTCTACCTCCGGAGACGCTTGCGCCTCGCCACTTGTCTTCTTGGGGGTGGCAGCTTTACCCCCCCTACCAGCCTTGGACTTTCGTCCTTTCCCCGTGGACGGGTCTTGGCTGGTGGCAGCCTTCTTAATGAGCAAAGTAACTCTCCCCAACATCTTGGCTTCTGGATACTCTGCAAGAAACACACAAAGCAAGGTTAACGAACCAACAAACAATGAGAAAAAAGATAAGTGGAAGACAAGACATAAAAGCACAAGCAAGTCGGCCAGCAGAGAACAAGAAACAAGAAAAAGAAAAGTTTGAAAGGGACGACCATGCACGAGAAACGTGGATGGCCTTTCCCGAGCAAAACAAAACACCGCTTCCTGCTCCAGGAAGCTCCCGTACTCCTTGAAGTCCGGGAATGACATGCTGAGGGAAGAAGGGTCAACCATGATAACACCTTCTGGCAGACTACCGTCACTCAGACACCCGAGAAGTTCATCTACCCTATTGCAATATCTGTCGAAGGGTATCCTACGCGGATCTAGCCTAAGGAAACGGGGATCAAACCCCATCTGAGAGGTCCGGGAAACCTCAGACAGGCTGGGGGTGTGGATCAATCGAAAACTAGTCTTACCTCTCCCGGAGGTACTAGCCCCCGGAGCCCCTTCGTTAGGGTAAGCCGCGGCGTGGCGAGCCTAGATCTCCTCCTCCTCCGGCTGGGGGTCGGGGAACCTCTCCGCCCAACTAGGAGATAAAGTATTCTCGTCCCGGGCTGCTTGGTTGATCACCTTGGACAGGTCCAGGGCAATCTGCTCCCGGATGTCGGCAGACACCTGACTTTGCCCCCTGCCACTCACGGGCTCGATGTTTTGGAAAGAGGCGAGTAGCCCATACTCCCTCAAAGATTCGGAGGTCACAAGTCCCTCCACTTTCAACTCTTCCTCAGAAAGCCCTTCGTAGAACTTGGACCTCCTTATCATCTCCGCACAGCAAGGTGTCCGCGGAACGACTTCTGCAAAATTCAAATACAAGCATTAAAGATCCTCCCAAAAGGCAAATCAAACGCAAAGAAACAAAGTTGAAAAGGAGAGGAAGGAGCACTTACCAGGGATTTTGAAGCCAAAGATAGGGCTGGCACCCTCTTCAGCGGGAAGCCAGTCGTCAGGAACCAGTACTCCCGGAGGTCTGGAACCCTCGCCGTATGACAGGTGGGGCACATCACGTCCGGGTGCCTTTCCAGCCTGTAAAACCCCACCTTGTCTGAATGACCCCTCATAGGCTGAGACTTCAACCCGTAGAAGTACAGCACCTCCTCCGGGGTAGGAGCTTCCAGTTTCCGGGACTTGCAAAAGATGAACCACCCCGCTAGGAGCTTGTAGCTGGGAGGAATCAACTGGAAGGGGGCAATCCCCGCCTTCACACAGAAATTGGCAAAGTAACTTCTTAGGGGCAAGTGCGCCCCACACACTATGTGTGCCCAGCTCCAGGCACCAAAGCCCTCGTGACTCTGGCTAGCCGACTTGCCCAGCACCGACAGACGGTGCCACATCAGACCTGGGATGTTCTTCAGGCCTACCTCGGAGGAATACAGCTCCAGCATGCCATAATTCCTGAAAAGGTTCGGCTTCTGGTCCATCTCCCAGATTGAACTATTGAAAGTCGGTGGGCTAGCCGCGACCACTTTTGCCTTTCCTTTCCCCTTTGCGCCAGCGACAGAGGAACCCTTCTCCTGGGCAGAATTAGCCTCCACCACAGCGAGGAGTTGTTCCTTTGAGATGCTCGTCACTGGACAAAAGAAAGAAAGAAGAAAACACTCTAAGTAGTCAACACCCTTGTCATACCCTAGTGGTATCAAAGGCGTCGGGGAGACCCTCCTCGAAAACTGCTTGGAGAGGCTCCCACCGAGCTTACCGAGGGATTGGCACCATGCCACCCGAAGGGCAGCAAAGAACCAGACTCAGACTCCGAGCCTAAGCCCACCAAAAGAAGTGTTTTTCCAGAGAAAGACACCCTAAAGGCGTTCATGCTTATGCCCTAAAACAGCAAAACAAAGAACGACTTTCCAAACGCAAATCGTCAAAGCATGCAAAAAAGGCTACTTATCGACTCACATCAATCACATGCCTACCAAAGCCCTATTCACGCATGCACATAAGCGAAAATGGCAGAAACCCCAACTCTAACAACTACCAACAACCTAAGGTTTGGGAGGAAAGAGCAAAGTAGAAATACTTACTGATATTCGGGTAGTTGGAGGTTGAAGGAGTAACCGGATCACTGCACAGCACGATCGCGAGGAGTAAAATCTGCAAAGACGAACGGCGATTCAAACCCTGAACTTCGGCGAATAAACCCACTGCCAAACCAAAAGAAAAGTTTCTAGATCCCTTGCCAAAAGAAGTGGCAAGTTCGAAGGAATGAAAGCTTGGAAGCCTGAGGGTTCGAAGGTTTGGAAATCTGAAAATCCGAAAGATAGAGAATTTGAAAGCGTAAAGAAGAAGAAAGGTCCGTTCCCTCGTTTTTATAGCAGGGAAGAAGTCGTTTCGAATTCCTCAAATGGACGGTCCCGATCTTCCCATTCCGTGTGCATCAGATCCAACGGTTGGAGATGAAGCGACGATCCTATTTATGACTCCTCGGATGGGAATAAAGTATTTATTTCCCATCATTATAGCACCTCGGGCCCGGAGTACCATTAAAAACCGTCAAATCATTACTCAGATGACTGACGCACGCATACTCAGCCAGTCGCCTCACGTACACGTCTTGGTCGCAGAACCATTCCCAGCATGACGCGTGGCCCTTGCCGCACTTGAGCACTCGAGTTCAAACAGAAGAAATTCCCTTTCTTTTTCATACTAACACTCAGGCAGGAAAAAGGAACCCTTCCGGGAACACAGAAGGTGGCCCCTCGCCTAATCTAAGAAACCGAAATACCCGGAGGACTGTACAAGCTCCCGGATCTCTCAAAGCTCCGTGACCTTGGGGGGTAAATGTAATCCAGATTTCTGGATAGCAATTAGATCGACATCCTTGGGGAAGCAGAATTACCAATGTCTTTCACGGTAGGTGACCAGAGCTCGCGGATGGACAGAAAGGCTTCGCCTCTCCCGTTTAGTGTCCGGATTACTCTTCCAAGCAAACACGACATGGAAAACTCGTCAACTCTCCTAGACTCCCGAAGGGGTATCCTTCGGGGAAGCCCCTTCCAGGAGAAGCTCTTCGAGTGGTCTCCGCGGAAACAGTTCCGTGCCTCGCACGGAACAAAACCAAGCGGTCGAGTCATGGAGGAGGCGTATTTGGAATGATATCCACCTGACACAGGATCCCGCCTGACACGCCCGTCAGGTCAAAGCCGCACACATCCCAGCACGCCTAAGGGTACCTTTTCGCCTACTGTTCCGCTGACAACTTGGAAAAGACGGCTGACTTTGTGTGTTCCCCATACTTTCACGTAAATATACCCACATAGAGTCTTGTAGCCATGCTACTACAGTAATTGTATCCCCTATTTATGGCTGGTGTAATTAAGACTCATGTACGTAGAGAAAAACCCTAATCCAAAACCCTAGCTATAAAGACCCCTTCATTTTACAAGAAGAGGGACGGCTAACAAATCACATAGCAAGAACTCTACTAAAATCGCTCTAGCTTCATCTTCTTCAAGAGAACCCGAGAGAAACACTGTGAGTGTGTGAAGTTCTTGTACACCAGCCATCTTACTGTAACATTTTCCAAGTATAATAACATCGACTCGTGGACTAGGGCTTGTTAACGCCTGAACCACGTAAAAACACTGTTTGTTTAGTTACATTTCAGCACTTCTACAGTTCTTATCTTTTTATTATTCTGTTTGTATTCGTTTCCGAAAAACTCGGTAAACATATATATATTCAATTATTATAACATAATTCTACTTATGTCCTCCCACACTAATCAACATACTAATCCTTATTAGGAGTTTTGGGACGCTACGATAGGTGTCATGAAAGCTGTCCTATATGCCCACAACACATCATCTAACTTTTTGGACCAATCCTTTCGAGAACCCATCATAGTATTCTCAATATTAAGCTTGAATTCATGATTAGAAACTTTTGGCCATTTGTTTGAGGATGATATGCCAAAGTGTTTATTGTAAAAGAGGATTCCCTTATCACTAATGAGTGCCCGAGGAGTTCCCAAATAGGTGAAAATGTTCTTATGAAGAAAGTTCATTACTACTTTACCATCATTGGTCGGGATTTGCACTGCTTCTACCCATTTAGAAATGTAATCTACAACAAGCAATATATACTTGTTGTTGTACGACAATGGAAAGGGTCCCATTAAGTCTATCCCCCATACACCAAATAACTCCACCTCTAAAATAACATTCAACGACATCTCATTTCTTCTTGCTATATTTCCGATTCATTGGCATTGATCACATTCCTTCACAAACTTATAAGCATCCTTGAATAACGTAGGCCAATAGAATCCACATTGTAATACCTTAGCCAATGTCGTCGAACCCGTAAAATGACCACCACATTGAAGAGTGTGGCAATGAGTTAAAATAGAATTCATCTCTTCCTCTAGTACACAACGGTGAATAATCTGGTCTGCACAATGCTTTTAAAGAATGGGCTCTTCCCAATAGTAGTGCTTCACCTCGGAATAAAACTTTTTACTTTTTAACTTATTGCCTAGACATCTCCGGAGTCACAATATTGGCAACCAAGAAGTTAACATAATCAGCGAACCATGGTGCCACATTACTCTCATTTACTTCAAATAACTGTTCATCAAGGAAATCATCATTAATCTACACTTCTTTCATGCTCGGGCTCTCTTCCACTTCTAATCTAGACAATGTTGGTATTAAATATGATAAAACAGGATACTCATCGGAATGGATCTTAAATAAAATAATAATACCAGCCAGGATCATACATATATAGATATATTAAATCAAACCAAATAGATTAGAGATTACCTCTTGTAGCCTATCATGAGTCTACGAATCTTTTTGTATAAATCAACGATCTTCCTATCCTTATTCTGAATGCTCACACCTTGATCTTTCAAATCAATACTCAAACACACAAGGACGTGCGTGGGCACGTAGGATTCAAAATATTGATTTAGAACTTTCTAGATATATTCAACACATGAGATCTAGAGAGGTTTGATAAGAGAGAGGATGTTGTGAATAGATTTTCATGTTTATAAAAATCTATCGCTTTCTTTTTCTGAGAGAGAGTCTGACAGTCAAACAACTTTGTTTGCTTAAAATATTCTTCCTAAAAGTATCGCTCTTTCATTTTTCTAAAGATAATTAACTCAATTAATTAATCTTTATTTTATTTAAAATAAAACTGACCGGTTATAACCTATTTAATTATTTAATTTGAATTATATTTAAAAAGAATAATTAAATAAACAAATAAATTTGAAATTCAAAATTCAAAATCCCAGAAATATTTTTATCCCTGAGTAACGCCACACACTCATTGCATAGTGAGTGTGTCGTGTGTTACTATTAGGGTTATTCCTAATTTTCTCATTTGTTTTATTTATTTAATATTTAAGATAATATATTTATCCCAAAATAAATATTAGTTAATTCAAAATTAACTTTATCTTAAAATATCATTTTTAAATAAATAAATATCTTATTATAAACAAGATAATTATTAATATCTCTCTATATTAATCCAAACATGATTAATGTTTATTTTTAACATATAGTTTTTCAAAATAAAAATTATATAGTTAAATAATTAATCAATTGTCCATAACTATCTCATAAATATTTCATCGCCCTGAAAAATTACTTCCTTTGCAATTTAGCCCATCTCTATACAAATCTTTCATTTGACATTCTTACCCTTGATAGTGTAGGACAGACATGATCTAGGGACCATGGACCTATAATACGAAGGTCCAATAAACCAGATTATTAATTAAACTCTTTAATCTAATAATCTTATTTATTAATTCCATGATTACTCCACTATAAATATGGAATTGCACTCTAAGTATTTATAAAATTATATTTACAGAGTTTTCTCTTGTAGTCCATTGATATAATCAATTAATGTAGTTCTATCATCCATTTATTGGTTCGTTAATTATAGTTGGTCAAGGTTATCATTTTACCCTTCTTATTACCTCTTGATCCTCAAGTACCATTATTTCACTAGAGAATAATTAATCTATAATAAAATTATAGATTTGAGTTGAATAACTATTCAATTCCATAATTAACCCTTAAGGGAACCAATATTCGATCCGTTAAGAAAGTATGAATTCCATTATTGTAAATCATGTTCCCAGCCATTCATGATATTGAATCTCCAAAATAAAAGGCATTAGCCTCTTTATACAAAGAAACCTCAATGAGTGAATCAATAGATCCAATAAACATAAACAGGAGTTCATGAATACTCAGGATTTGGACTGATCTACAAATGATCATCTATTATGATAAGAATTAAATCTTTATGTCAAATAGTATGTTTGTAAAGATAATTAATTATCATCGGTCCTGTCATGAATAATCTCTATTATATACAACACATTTACTAAGATGTCTATCCATATTAGCAATCCGAATCTTGATCTATTGCATCACGTATGCTTAGTAAATCGTACTATTAACCATTCGCTAAAGATTCCTTACTTTAATATGTTACTGACTATTTTATTCATAATATATGATCTGAATTCTCTTGTACTAATACAAGATCATATTCATGAATGTAACACCCCAAGTTGCTAATAAGGTTTAGGACCTTGATTAGCGTGCCTGGAGGGAAATAAGTGAATTAATATGATAATATATGAATTTAAATGAATATGTGATTAGAATGCATGTTTAGGTGGTATAAATATGCATGTGGGCCTCGTTTGCATGATAGGGGTAAATTGGTAACTTTAGCCTGTTGAGGGCATAAATGTGATAATTATACTATGTGGTTTGTACCATGTGGGTGTGGTGATATTAATGTGATGCACGTGACGAGACGGTCTTAGAGAGCTAGATAACTCAAAAGTCACAACGGGATTTTATACCCGGCTCGGGAGGAGCCTAGGGGTACTTTGGGGAATTTTGTGAGTTGAGTTGAGAATTTGTGGTTAATGGTTATTGGTGATTGAGTAACCTGGGTAACCACTAGTAACTGCTGAGAGTAACAAGTTTAGATGGAAGAAATGGTAGAATTGTAATATAGGTGAAAAGACAAGAGTGCCCTTGAGGTTTAGTTAGGAAAGGATAACTATGAGAGGATAGGATGGTAATTTGGCAGGGATTTAGATCACTTCAGCTGAAGGAAAAGGATCATGCACGTTATTTCATTTGGGACATGTTTTGTTTATGCTGAAATTGGGAGAAACCTAGAGGAAAAGAGAAGAAAAGGAAGGAAGCTGAGTTTGGAACCTAGAGGAGGAATCAAGGTGGGTTGAAGTAATTGAAGCCAAACAAGAGTCAAGATTTGTTCTAAGGTAAGAATTTCTCCTGTTTTACTGAGTTTTAAGCTTGATTTTAGAAAGTAAGAGTGGGAATTTAAGGATAGCTATGGCTGGTTTTGTGAGAATTCAGCTTGTGGAATTAGAAGGCTTAGCTTGGAGCTGGAAGCAAGGGAGCTTAGGGTTGGATTCTTCATTCAAGGTAAGGATTCTGTGCAATTATAAAGTTTATTTCTGTTATGAGTTATGGAGTTTGAATTGTGGTTTAGGTTTGGGTCTAAGCTTTTAACTTTCTGGTTTGAATTATTAAGGCATGAAACTAAAGTGTGATTTATGGGGGTGATTGTGTAATTGAGCTGGGTTATGATGTTTATAGGTTGTTGAACGGTCTATTTGGGGTTTTGAATTGGTTTTGGGGCTTAGGTATGAGTTTGGGATGAATTGGGAGTGTTTTGGCTCGGGGAAATGCAGGGGAAAAACCCAGATTTCTGGGTTCGCAAAGGAGCGCCGCGGCCTTGTTCTTGGGCGCCGCGGCACGAGGCTGCTTCAGGACAGAGGAAGGCTTTCTGACTTGCTGGGCACCGCGGCCCTCTAGGGCAGAGCCGCAGCGCTAGGCCAGTTTCAGAGCATGGAATTTGGCAATTTTGAGCTTTTGCTCCGGGAGTTCGGGGGTTGTTTCCGATGAATTGTTTAAGGAATTTGGGGATTCCGAGAGTGTGGGATTGGTCCCGGGAAGTGGTTTTGGATTGATTAGTATTAAAGGATTTTTTATATGTGTTTTGACTAGGTCTTTGGAGAGGCTCGGGTTAGAGGACCGTGCTCGCGGCCTTAGTGCATCAGAAAGCTCGGGATACAGGTAAGAAAACTGTAGCACCCGTAGAGCAGGGCTTGGGCCCATAGTTTTGTTACAGGGCGCGGTCCTAGATTGTATTATTGCTAGGATGTAGCATTACATGAATGATTATATATTTGATTGTTATTTGAGAATGCTAAATGTGGAAATAGCAGAATGAACGGCGAAGGGCCGGGAACGGCGAAGGGCAAAGAACGGCAGTGGGGCCGGGAATACCACTTAGCACATGGAGTGCTCATGGTTACGGTGAGTCCCCAGTGGATACATGGGATATCCTTACGGTATAGACCGAGATCCCAAGCTTTGGTAATGCCTCTGGGACGACATGGGCGTATATGTGTTTGATTATATGGACTTTCTGACTAGTTATGAGCTAACTGTTGTAGTTACTGTATATTATGCATGTGTTATGTACTCTTTGAGTTTTCTTGCTGGGCTTCGGCTCACGTGTGCTCTGTGTTGCAAGTAAGGGCAAAGAGAAAGTCAACCAGCCATGAGTACGGAGAGCGTGGGGGCGGCGCGTACATGTTTGGCCTGCCCGACTGCTTTGGTTGGGGATATTTTTTAGAAATGGTTGTACAAACCCTAGTTTTGATGGTTAACTACTTATAAACTTGTTTTGAGTTGTAAATATTTTATAAACCAAGTTTTGGGATCCCGAATGTTAAACTCTTGAACTTTTAATGAAATAGAGTACTTTTAAAGGTTACAACCTTGTCTTTTTGTTTAAATCACACTTTTGTTCTAAAAACCTCGCTTAACGAGTTAATTGCACATTTTAAACTCACTTAGTAACGGCTCTAAGGTAGTAGGGCATTACAATGAATGAAGACAAACATTTATTGATATTATTATATAATAAATTCAAACAATAATTTTAACATTCAAATATAATAAAATTGTACTTTTATTTAAATGCCCTAAAAGAATGTAAAGACATTCAAATATATAGTCAATGCCAATCTGTCATCTAGTCATAGTTCGAGTTGGAATAAGCTTTCTAATTTCTCACCATCGTCATGCCTCATTTCTTTGGAACCACTTGCACATGGCTTATCCAAGCATTATCAGAAATTGGGTAAATCACTCCCTAATCTAACCACTTCAAAATTTATTTCCTCACCACATCCTTCATTATAGGATACAACCTTCTTTGCGCATCAATGGTGGGCTTACTGTCATCTTCCATTAAAATTCTATGCATCATTGTTGAAGGGTTAATTCCTCTTATATCTTCCAAAGTCCATCCAATGGCCAACTTGTGAGCTCGCAACACCCTCAATAATTTCTCAACCTCCATAGCAGAAAGAGATAAAGTTACAATGACCAGAAAAGTATCATTCTCCCCAAGATAAGCATAGCGTAGATGATCTGGTAACGATTTCAATTCCAAAACTAGTGGTTTTTCAACAGAAGGCACAGTCTCTCTGGCCCATTATCGAGCTCTTCAAATCTTTTTCTATTCAATGGCCTATAAGATTTTATCCAATGCAAATAACCCATGGCCTCATAATCATCATCCTCATCTAAATCAACCGTTGTAAGACTCAACTCATGAGGATCGTTAACCACCTTTCTTCTTGCTACAGCTCCATCTACCACATCAATACTGTAACAATTGTCACTAGCTCTAGGATATGCCATGGCCTTAAACACATAGAATACCACCTCCCCATCTTGAACTCGTAATCACAGCTCTCCCTTATAAAAATCTATCAATGCTTGCCCCATGGATAATAATGGTATTCCATGAATTATAGGGACATTTTCATCCTCTTCCATATCAAGAATGATAAAATCTGCTGGAAAAATGAACACCTTCACTAACACATCATCTATAATCCCTCGTGTATGCTTAAATTTCCAATCTGCCAACTATAGCGTAACTGTTATTGGCCTTGCTTCAACTAGCCCGAGTCTAGGAAATACAGACAGTGACATCAAATTTATACTTGCACCTAGATCACATAAGGTATGCTTACATTCAAAATCACCAATGGTGCAATGTATATTAAATCTCCCCAGATCTCTTAAATTTTGTGGAAGCATTCTCTGTAAGATAACACTACATTCCTCTGTCAACGTCACAGTTTCATAGTCCCACATCTTCCTTTTCTTTGATAGTATCTTCTTCATAAACTTCACATAACTAATCATTTGCTCCAAAGTTTCAGCGAAGGGGATATTAATGTGCAACTTCTTGAACACCTCTAAAGACTTAGCAAACTGTTTATCAAGGTTGTTCTTACGGAGCCTCTATGGATAGAAGATCTTGATATGATGATCTATGCTCACTGGGGGTGTCACTTCTTTGGTAGTAGGGTCTTTAGCAACCTTCTCTTCTATAGTCTTCTTCTCTACGGTATCAGATGCATGTTGATCTTGCTTCTTCTCAAGTGATTGCTCTGCTCTTGGCCCCTCATACTGTGCCCCACTTCTCAAGGTAATAGTTTGGCACTGTTCTTTTGGGTTTACTTCAGTAGTGCTCGGTAAGTTCCCTTAAGCACGGTATATCATTAGGCTACCCAACTTATCAATTTGAGTCTCCAAATTTTGAATAGACGACCTTGTCTCAGTTAAAAATTTGTTTAGGACATCAGACTGAGCATCAGCTTGTTTTACTTAAGGGGGAAGTTGTAGTCTAACTGAAGGTTGATAATATGATGGAGGATTTTGAAATGGATGTTGATTTTGTTGAAATAGCTCTGAGTTAATTGATTATTCTTCCAAGAAAAATTAGAATGATTTCGCCACCCTTGGTTATAAGTCATGGAGTATGGATTGTTGGGCTGTCTTGGAAAATTTCCTATTGCTTGAGCATGTTCGGTAGGAATAATATTGACATCCCCTGCATTACACTAACTATACGGATGAGGACCCCCACACAGTTCACAAACAACCTGCATCTGTATGGCTTGAGCTGAATGTTATTCTGTTGCAGGTGTTTTGTCAATGAAGCCACTTGAGCAGTAAACATTGAAATGGCATCCAATTCATGCACCCCCACTACTCTCTTATTCTTTTCCCGCTTAGTAGGCCATTGATAATTATTTATAGCCACCTCCTCCAATAGCTCATAAGCTTTATTAGTGATCTTCCTCATGAAAGCACGTCATTTAGCCGCATCTATGAGTGTGCGAGTAGTACCACACAACCCGTTGTAAAAAGTGTGGACCACCATCCACTTTTCAATACCGTGGAGTAGTACCACATAACCCATTGTAAAAATTCTCCCAAACATCATACAGTGACTCCCCATCAGAAATTATTAATCTCCCCTCTAAACTTTGCAGCCTTGGCCGGAGGGAAAAAATTGGCGAGCAACTTATTGTACCCCAGAAATACAGTTGAATTAGTCAGGACGGGGTACGACTGGCAGACAAGCGTATGAAGAAAGCGAGCAGATAGAACATCTAGCTAAGTCTGGAGTTAACAGCTCGAGTCAAACTTGATAGCTTACGGCAACCGGATAGTCACCAAATCGCCTCCCGTGCCAACAACTTAGTTCGAGATGTGAGAGAACCAAATCCCCTTCGTGAAACTCTGAGTGTGATATGTATCACATCAGATTAGTTCTTGGATCCCCAACTCCCAAAAAGTGTTCAGCTCACGGAAGCCTGATCATGATGTAGGAAATATATCTTACATGATCTTTATTTAGTTTCATGCAAATTTACATATTATCAAACAAACATGAAAATTCATAGAACATGCTCCTATGAAATTGATACAAATACAGAGTAAAATAAAAACTTACATTACGCAGTGGAACTGGAACAACTCCATCCTTCAATCTCTCTAACCCTTGATTCATTTCTTTAGTAGAGTATTATCAAGAGATTGAACTAGATCAACAACACAATCTTCCTCACCAAGCCTTTGATCAACCTTGAACTAGTGTGGGCTGGTTCTCAACACATGAGATAGAGATCCAGAAGAGAAGAAGAAGAGTGAGTGGCCAAGAAAGGATTACACTGTCTAGGTTTTCACTTACCCAATGAATTAACTAAGACTGACTTCCTTATGAAAACCCTAGATATCATATTCCTTATATAGGCAACTTAATGGGCTTTATTTAAATTTAAATTTAAATTAATTAAAAATAATAAACAAAAAATAAAAGCCTTAGGCTACCATAAATGAACTTGGGCCCAATCTCTTTGTTTTGAATTTAAATCCCAATTGGGCCTAAATTTAAAACCATTTATTTATTTATTTTTCTTAATTAATTAATTAATTAAATCCTTATTCAAATTAACTAATTATAATTTGAAACTTGATTTAATATTATTTATTTATATTGACACCAATTTATCAATATTAATAAATTTACCCAAAGATTCTCTTTTATTCACTAAATCCCGTATCCCTGTAAATTTTCCAAAATTGACCTAGTCAACTTTAAAAATCCTAATTGATAATTAAATCAATTAATTGAGACATTCTAAAGGATTTACTCAAAGGTGATGTGGGGATCATGGATCCATGAAATCAAGCTCCAATAAGTTACCGTGAATTTATTTACGAATAATTTCACTACCTTATTAATTCCTCGTGACTTCACAATAGACTCGAAATTGAACTCTTGAATTCATAGAACGTATTTTCCAAACCATATATATATGTTATCCATTGTTATAACCATTACAGTCAGTCAATCCTTTATCGATGACTTACTAACAAGCTAGGTGAAAATTACCATTTTACCCCTCTAAAGTATTTTATCCTTATCTCCCTCTAAGTTCCTTATAAATTATATTTCTGTGAACTTAATCATAGAAATGATATCTCAATCATTTAACCTTTTGAACAAAGCAATTAAGGAAATCATCTTTTCACTTCTCATGCAAAAGTTATAGATTTCATATTTATGAATAATACTCCCACTCAATTATACTACTAAATCTCCAAGATGTAAGTATGGGCTAGACCGTAGGGTAAGCTTGTAACGAACAAGTCAAAAGATTTAAATAATATAATTAGCAAAATATTATCACTCAGAATTAAGATCGACATAACCTATGGTCAAAGTTTTGACATTGATTAGATTTGATAACAACGATACTTATTTATCAATCAATAATCAATATCGGTCCTAGTCCGATCTAACCAAATACATCTGATCTTATCTACTTGGTCAATGCCTTGGACAAGACATCACACCCCAAATGTGTAAGTAGATCATATCATAGATTCCCTAATCAGTGAAAATCCAATGCAGTGATATAATCTTAGGACTCGTTCTTTTGAAATCGTGTAAGTAGATCATACAACTATAATCCACTGTGACTTAGTCGCTATAATTGTAATTATCCATATGTTCGAGATTTATAAAGGTTTATATTATTTCAATAATCATGTAATAAAACAAGCAAGCAACACGGTCAAACTAAATGAATTCTACTACTTTTATTGACAATATGAAATCGTGTTACATGTCTGACATGGTTTTATAAGGGCATAAAACCCAACAAACTCCATCTTGCCGTTTTAAAAAAAAAACATGTCCAACATGTTTCTCAAAACCATGCATTCTACATGTTTCACAATTATGCTCTCTGCTTATATCTTTGTAAAGGGATATGAAAGACTGCCTTCCATTGCTATCTTCATCACCTTCACATCACGCCTTCGCCATACATCCTCCATAATGTGGTACTTTCTCTCTATATGCTTTGCTCTTTTGTAGCTTCGAGGTTCTTTTGAATTTTCTATTGCCTCATTACTATCACTAGACAAAATGAGTGGTTTATCCATTTATGGAATAACATCGAGATCCATATAGAACTTACTTAGACAGACTATTTCCTTAGCCGCAATAGACACAACTATGTACTCAGCCTCCAAGGTGGATTCTGAAATGGCAGATAGCCTAACGCTTCTCCAAATCATAGCTCCACCCCCAAAAGTAAACACATTTTTTCAGAAGTAGACTACATGTCATCAACATCAGTCTAAAATCTGAATTTGTGTAGCCTAACAGATTCAAAGATCCACTTGAAAAGACTAACATATAGTCTCTAGTCCATCAAAGATACCGTCCTCCATCTATTTTTCATTTCCAAGGTTTTACTGACACTTGCTCACCAGTCCCACTACATAGCTGATCTTTAGTGACAACACACAACATAGCATGCATTAGACTTCTAATTACAATTGCATAAGGAATTCGTTACATCATTTCTTTCTCTTGAGGAGTCTGTGGAGACTGCTGCTTAGAAAAATAAATGCCATGTCAAGATGTTAAACATCCTTTCTCGAATTTTTTGTTACAGTGTAAGGACCAAGCACCTCACCTATGTAGGTTGCTTGAATTAGAGCAAAAAATTAGTTATTTCTATCACTGATGTTCTAGATACCAAGAACACGACTTGCTTCAACGAAATTTGGAATTTTGTTTCCAACCAGTTCTTTATGTTTGATAATTTCTTGACATTGTTTATAATGAATAAGATATCATCTACGATTAAGAACACCACAATATCTTTTTCCCTATGTTGTTAAATACATGGGTCAACTATATTTTATTCAAAACCATAGGTCTTAATGTTCCCATTTAACCATAAGTTCTAGGAGCGCGAAGCTTGTTTAAGTCCATAGATTGACCTACTCAGCTTGCCAACTTTCTTGTCCAACTACTTTAAGTCCTTCTGATTGATCCATGTTAATGGTCTCATCAAGATAACCATTAAAAATGCTTATTTGATGTCCATTTGCCTTATCTCTTAGTCAAGAGTTGTGGCTATGGATAAGTGTATACTAAATAAATTTCAACATGGCTACCAGAGAAAAAGTTTGCTCTAAGTCAACTTTCTCTCTCTGCCACGAGTCGAGCCTTAAATGTCTCGACCTTTCCATCAACACCCCTCTTCTTCTTAAAGATCAACTTGCACCCCATAGGCCTAAAGTCCAATGCCACATCTACAAGATCTCAGACAAATTTAAAGTACTTAGACTCTATTTCCTGGTACTTGGCTTCGATTCAAAGATCCCTTCCAGACTTACTCATTTCATGCTTAAAGGCCAAAGAAACATTGTTACTTGTGTCCCCAACAAACTTGTGGATTTCAATATCCATATCATGGGTACCAGGCTCCAAGAAACCCTCCCAATATGACGAGGCCCCGTAACTTTCTGAATTGGATTAGTGGTTTCTAATTCTACCTTGTTTTCATCGACTTGCATTGGTGAGGATGGAACAATAGTTTATCATTTTTCCATCTAATACTATTTTGCTACAAGACATGAAATTCATTATGTAGTCATTATCTATAAAACTAGCATTTGTAGAGGTCAAACACTTTCTTGTCTACTAGACTATAAAACAGACCACCCTGAGTACCTTTAGGATAGCCAAAAAACAAACACACCTCAGTTCGTTGTTCTAGTGTTCCTACCTTTTTCCTCAGGACATAAACAAGACACCTGCAAATTCCATAATGACGTGAACTAGGTTCATGCCCATTCCATAATTCTAGTGGTGTCTTAGAGACAGATTTGAGACGACACAACATTTAAAAAATGTCACATGCGGTCTAGGTAGTATGTCTCCAGAAAATATCTGGGTAAGAAGTCGATAGAGTTGAATAGCTTATCATAGAACACGTATTTTAAAAAATGCTCGATTTACGCCGCTCATCAACACCGTTCTGTTGCGGAGTCCTTGAGACGGTTTCTTTAGATGATTCTCCAACTACAATTAAATGATCCTGGCACCCCAATCAGATCACAAGATCTTTAACATTTTGCCTAATATGATTTTAATGCCATAGCAATGAAATCTTTGAACTTCTTAAAAAATTCTCATAATTCCTATGCTTTAGGTACTTACATTAGTCTCTAGAGCCATCGTCGATTAAGGTGATGAAATACTCATAACCACCCCTCGCTTAAACATTCATTTGTCCCCAGACATCAGAATATACTGGCCTTAGTGGTTGTTTGGCCCCTTTCTCCTATCACAGAGAATGGACGCTTTGTCATTTTTCCCTCAAGATTAGATTCACAAACAGGTAGGTCACCCTAGGTGAGTTCCCTCAAGGGCCCAGCCTTTGTTATTCTTTGAATCCTATCATAGAAAATATGACCAAAGCGAAGATGCCAAAGGTATGTCATTTCTAACGTTATTGATCTTTGAAGGATTTGGTGATCGTTGCATAGGAAAAATAGGAATATCTATGATTATCATGAATTCGATGTTGTCCATAATCAACACCATGTTGTTATTGGACAAACATTTCGTGAGGTTTTCACTATATAGTAACCTTCTAGAGATTAGAAAGAGTATGGGGTGGGAAGGCTAGAGCTACGATTATCAACTAAGTAGAAATCAACGCATTGCTTGACAAACATTTATTCATTAATTTTTTTTTAAATAGTATAGCATACAAAATATTTTGAGATAAGTAAAATACTAAAACACTTATCTTCTATTTCTTAGGTACTTTAACTAGCCATGAACCCATGTCTCCCAGTAGGCGAGAGTCATAAATATTCACTTAGTTAAATAGAGAAACATCTCAATTAATAAAACGTCATAAACTTTTATTAACTACCTATCCATCCTATCAAAGTAACAAAAACTCATGTGTCCTGGTAGGTGAGAGTCACAAATATTTCTTACTTTGTGAGTTTGACCCACGGTTTCAATTATTATAGACTTAATTCCTATAGTCACCGTAGGGATGAGTCTATAGAAGGTCCATCTATAACCATTTATCCTAAGAAATTTAACCATGTTAAGAAGTCTAGTGAACACCTTCCGTAGGGAGACGAAATCAAAGCACCATGAGGCCCCACTGAACTCTAACCTTATTAAATCAACGGTGGAGACCAAAGTCAAGTTTTTAAAACTCATTATTAAATCTTTTAGTATTTTATTCTTTTTGAAAAATATCAACTTAGGTTTGCCAAATTATTAAAATAATTAATAAACCAACTTATGTTTGCCAAATTATTAAAATTATCAATAAACCATAATTTATATTTTTCCCATTAATTCTAAAATTACTATTGAAAATTAATCCAAAAAATAGAATTATTTTGTTTCTAATCAATAATTAGGTCCAACTAAAAAGAATAACCTAGTACAACTAAGTCCAACTTAGGTAAATGGGCCTTAACAATTCGAGCTTGCATGGAGGATAGCTGGGTTCAGTATGTCAGACCCACTACTAAGGCTCCCTAACTTCCACACAAAGCACAAAAAGAGATGAATTTGAACATTTGTTTTATTAATTGTTATTCAATTGATTAAGCCTAGTCTAGAAACGCAATGAAAATGGGCATTCACAAGTGGAACCACCCACAAGAGAGGAATTCAAACTTTACATGTTCTATTGGGCCCAAATAAAACCTATCATTTTATGAAATTTTTATTTGAGTTTTCCCACATTTTTCAAACACAAAAACTGTGCCATCATTATACTTATATTTAAAGCTCCAATTATAGAATATTGACTTAAAAAATACAAGACTCCCTCTTGAGATTTGCCACAACTTTGGTGTACTTCTCTTCACTAATCTGATTCTGATCGAAATGCTCAACGACTTGAACTCCCTTCAATGGCCAGCTAGTGCTTGCATCCTCTTGACACAAGGCTTGTAAAACTCCTCTCCCGAAGACAATAAAAATTGTGTTCAAATTACAACATGTATTCCCTCATGAAAGTGGTATAAACTCACCACAAAACTAAACACTCATTTTACTAGAAGATCACGTGAATACAATGATCATGAATACAAACAAGGAATTCTCACAAATATTACAATTCACTCACAAACTATGCATCCAAGAGTTCGATTTTTCTCAAGGCCTTAGAAGCCTATTTATAGAGTCCATTTCGTGCTAAGAAAGGTTGATAAAGAATCTCCTAATAAAAGAAAGAATATTTGAAGATATTCTTGATTAATGAAGATTTGTCATTTTTAGGTGATTCTGATCCGACAGATACAGATTTGGTAGGGACAGCTAATACTCATGTCAGATCAAATTTCTCAAGATAGAAATAAAAATTAATTACTTCAAAGATTTAGTTTCGTGAAGTTTATTACCTTGAGTAGCACGAAAAATAAAAGACAAATATTCCATAAATGATTTTGAGTCAGCATAGAATATTTTTCTTTATATAACCAAGATATAACTTCCCTTTATAAATATATTGTGATAAAAGCAAGCTAAATAAGGAATTATATGAAATCCTTACAAATTAATTCAAGACCTTTATTTCAAAAATCACAATAATAGGAATTTAAAAATTATCTTTTAAATAAAAAGATATTTTTATAAAATTTGCCAATTTTCAATTTTACAATCTCCCCCTTTGGTAATTTTATAGACAAGGCATATCTATTTTGTTTAAAAGATCCTGCATAAAACACGTTAGTGCTTAAATTCACAGTAGTGACGAGAGTCTCGAATTGACTCCGCCTGCCAAAAATAACCAAAGCACATGACTAAAGCAATTAACAAAACAATGAACAACCGCAGGACAAAAAACATAATCAAAGCACCAAAAAATGGAGTACTCTCTCTCCCCCTCATTGTCTAAGAAAATGCCAAAGAACAAAGGAAACGAAACCAAAACAAAGACACATTTAGTGTTCTTTTACATTTATTGAAAGCAAATAAAAATAGATGGAAAGGAACGGTAACCATCATGGAGCTAGAGTGGTAGATGCATTGATGATTGCCAAATAAGCCTGAATTTGACGTTGAATATCGTCCATGGTAGTGAACTGCTCGGAGAGACTTGCAATTCCTATCTGGACAGAAGTGAGACCAGTCGGAACAGCTGGGGAGTCAAGCTCGACATCTCCAGATCCATAACCAGCCAAATTAATGCCCTTGACCTTTCGAGCTGTGGTAGGAGCATTGTCATCTTTGATCTCTTTGACAATGTATGTAGGTCCAACCAAAGGAGTAATCAAGGTCTCGTGTGACTTCTTCAAAGGATGTTGAGAGTCCAATAGTTTGTAAATGACTTGCACAAACATCAAGTGTTGACACTTGCGTTTGGCACCACCCAAGGACATTATCTGATCAAAAATAGCAGTAGCAAGATCGACAGTGACACCAATTCCAAATTTGAACAATAGTCCCAATTTTGAGTGATGGTCGAAGAGTGAGTGGTGGGAAGCCAATTGAACATGGAAAACATAAAAAGTGCACCATAGTAATGAGTAATGTCCGAGACACCGAGAGATGCACTCGATTCCCACACCATAGCTTGGCCAACTAATTCAGACAAAACTTGATCCTTTGCAAACTCAATAAAATCATCAATCTCCACGAGAACTAGATTTAGTACCTTAGCAATTTCAGTAGGACTAAACTTATACCAATGACCCCTAACATAAACCTTATGAAACATAAAGGAATTTTGATCTAACAGCTCATCATTCATATTGGCATAAAATTCCTTAACTACCTGAGGCACAAGCCCATCAAAGTCAGACAAAGAATGTAACCAACATTTTTCTTCTAAAGTAAGTAAAACCCCAAAAACACGATGAGGAGAAAAAAGGAAATTTTCGTTCACTAATAAAGTGACGATGCTCATCAAAATTGCATATTTTTCTCATTACCATTAAAATAGAATGTAAGAGAATGAGCTCTGAAATATGAACCTGAAGAACGGACGGGGACACCTTTGTGTTTAGTGCTTTTGGCAGTATATTCAAGAAATGCCAATGGTGTTGTGCCCTTTGTGTTAGATGCAACAGAAGTGGTTTCTAATGGGTCTGCTTCAGATTCAGTCTCCGCCTCTGAATCTTCATGAGATTCTTCAGGAATTTTCTCGGTTAAGGAGGTGCCCAACTCAGGCAACGAGTCTTCCATTTTAGGAGAAACATCCTCCGAGGAGGTGCAAGGAGTGGAGTCAGAAATGGAGCTAGTACCTTTTGTTGGAGCCATTTTGGTCTTCTTGTATTGCATTGATCCAGCAGCCTTGGATTTGCGCTTGCCCTTTGCCTTGGATGTTATCACATCAGGGGATAATGATGACTCAGAGTCATGAGCAAACTGATCAGTCTCGGCTTCGGTAGAGACAGATTGTGTAGGGCTTAAGGTTAAGACATGCGTACTTTTGACTGGACCTTCGAGTGAGGCGAGTGGAACCGCTGAGGCTTGGTTTTGTTGCTCATCAAGGTTGGAAAAGGTCACTCCTTTACTAGTATCCCCAACCAAGGTAGATCCCTCAGGACCCGGAAGAGGAAGGACCTTCTTCCTTGCGGTGGTTTTGGGTCGATGGCATGTAGGAGTCGAGACAGCTGGGATTGACACTGGAATAGGAGGAGTGGCAGAGGGAACCATCTCAGGGACTATCTCCTTCTGAGACTTCACCGGTTTAGAGGTAGAACTACAGCCTCGGGTCTTCATGGCTGCTGAAAGACAAAGAACAACAAAGAAAAGAACTAAACTCTTGGCAAAGTGAGTGAGAGAGGGAAAAAAGAACACTTAGAGACAAAGATTCAAAAGGAATCTGAATATAAAGATAATTCAGTGAAAAAATGAGGCAAGTTCAAAAATGGGTAACTAAAAAAATTGGTAACCGAATTTAGTGTGATAAATGCCAAAATATCTCCTCTTTTTTTTTTAAAATGTCTCACACCTCAAAATTGGAAATTTTTACAAGATTTTTGAATATAATGAGATAAAGCAAATAAACTGCATTTTTTTTTCAAATTTGATTTTTCTTTAGTACTCGGTCAAAAAAGATATTTTTTTATTTTATAAAAAACAATTGCCGAAAATAAAAGGATAAATTGTCATACCATATGTGTCCATGTAAATTAGAAAAGTGAATTATAATTAAAATACTAAGTGATAATGATAACCATAATTTGAAAAAGAATATACTAATCACAAAAAATACTTTAATCAATTCATTATGTGTATGAGTCTTACAACATTATTACATAGTCTAGTCAACAGGCATGTGTGTGTGCATGTGTATTCAATTTGACGTTTCTTTTTGGCCTTTTAAAGCTAGGGTCATTGCCCATGTTTGGCAATGGTAGCCTTTTTCAAATTGTAACCATAATGGAGGCTATAATTCTTATACTGATGGTAGCCCTTTACATTGGTAGAGTATCCTCCAATATAATTGCTAATTACCTGGTACCAACTTACTTAGTGTTGGCTTTCACACATCAGTATAGGTAGCTCTTTTCCAGAATGGAGCCTGAAAACGAAATTGGATTAATGAATGCTCATACTAAAATGGACATAATAATTTGATCAAATATAAATTGGAGGGTCTACAATTTTTCAAATATGATTTTTATTCCTCATAATGTATACGAATTATAACGATCATTTTCCAAAAATTGAAAAACTATGTTTAACAAATGTCTTCCAAACAGGACAAGAGATTTACACAATCACATATGCAAGGCAAGACAATCAATTATTGGAAATTTCAAATAAATAAAAACCCCAAGGATTTCCTAAGAGAATCAAATCTGACTGTGTCTAAAGCTTTAGTAAAAATATTTGCAATATGTTTGTTAGTCTCAACATATTCTAAAATCAGAGTTTTGTTTTCAACAAGTTCCCTGATAAAATGATGATGAATGTCAATATGTTTGGTGCAAGAGTGCTTAACAGGATTTTTGGAGATATTAATAACACTTGTATTATCACAAAAAATGGTTAAAATTTGAAGATCAAACCCATAGTCAACCAACGTTTGTTTCATCCACAAAAGTTGAGTACAATAGCTTCTAGAAACTATGTACTCAGCGTCGACTCCTAACAAGGAGATGGAGTTTTGTTTTTTACTATGCCAAGAAACCAAATTTTTTCCTAAGTATAAACAACCACCACTTGTACTTTTGCGGTCATTAGTATTTCCTGCTCAATCTGCATCCCTATAACACACAAGGATAGAGTTTGTTTCTTTGGAGTACCAAATGCCTAAATCAAGAGTATTATTGATATAACGAATAATTCTTTTTACAATAGTCACACGAGACTCCATGGGGTTCCATTGGAAGCGAGCACACACTCCAACACTGTAACTGATGTCTGGACGACTAGTAGTTAAGTATAGAAGACTCCCAATCACACTCTTGTAAAGAGTTGGATCGACTTTCTTCCCATTCTCATCTTTAAATAGTTTGACAGTGGTTCCCATGGGAGTTTTAGCAGGTTTAGATGCATCAAGCCCAAATCTCTTCACCAAATTTCTGGCATACTTGCTTTGTGAAATGAAAATTCCCTCATCTGACTGCTTAACTTGGAGTCCTAAGAAAATATTGAGCTCTCCCACCATGCTCATCTCAAACTCTTCCTGCATTTGTTTCAAAAATTCCTGTACTAGAGAGTCATTAGTAGAACCAAACACTATATCATCAACATTTATTTGAGCTATCATAATATTGATATCAAATTTTTTGATAAAAGTGTTTTGTCTACTCCCCCTCTCTTGTACCCCTTTGAGACCGAAAAATGGGTTAGTCTCTCATACCAAGCCCGAGGGACTTGTTTCAACCCATACAATGCTTTTTTTTTTGTTTAAAAATATGTTTAGGAAAGTGAGGATCCTCAAACCCTTTGGGTTGCTCAACATAAGCTTCCTCATTCTTGAATCCATTTAAAAAAGCGGAGTTGACATCCATTTGGAATAATTTAAAACCAAGAACACATGAAATAGCTAGCAATAATCTTATGGATTCAAGTATTTCAACAGGGGCAAATGTCTCATCAAAATCAATTCCTTCAATTTGAGTGTACCCTTATGCAACTAGCCTAGCTTTATTTCTTATTATGGTGCCAAATTCATCAGTTTTATTTTTAAATATCTATTTTGTACCTATAACATTAGTATGGCTCGGTCTAGGGACAATGATCCATACCCATTCCATGTGAATTGATCTAGCTCTTCTTGCATAGCATTAATCCATGATTCATCATTTAAGGCTTCCTTCACGTTTCTTAGTTCAAATGTAGAAGTAAAGCAAACAAATTGAACCAAGTTTACAAACCTCTTTCGAGTGACCATACTCTCTTCAAGATTTCCTAAAATGAGATCAGAAGGGTGATTCTTTTTTACTTTGGTTTAGGGTTCTTTTTTAATGAAGTCAGAAGAATTAACTAGACTTTCCTTCTCCATTTGTTCAGTTGTTTTCATGACATAATCTGTGTCTGATACATCATTAGTTGCTGTTGTCGCCTCTGAACGATCTTCTATCAGATCTGGTATCCCTTTATGTTGTTGAATATCAATGAACCTGTCAATTTCTTCCTCATGGGAATACTCAGAATAATCTTTTAGATCATCAACAACCACATTAGCAGATTCCATAACAGTTTGGGTTCTCATGTTATAAACACGATAGGCCCTACTATTAATGGAATAACCAAGAAAAACTCCCAAATCACTTTTTCATCAAATTTTCCCAAATTCTCACGATCTCTAAGAATATAACAAAGGCACCCAAATACATGAAAATAATTGACATTGGGTTTTCTACCTTTCTAGATCTCATACGGAGTTTTATTTATACCTGGATGCAAAAAAACACGATTTATTATGTAGCGGGCAGTGTTAATTACTTTAGCCCACAATTTCTTTGTGAGTTTTTTGCTATTCAGCATAACTCTAGCTATTTCCTGTAAGGTACGATTTTTCCGTTCCACTACCCCATTTTGTTCTGGGGTTTTGGGTGCAGAAAATTCATGCATAATTCCAAAATATTTATAATATTCATCATAAACAGAATTTTCAAACTCCTTACCATGATCACTTTGTATTATTACAATTTTTCCAATGCTGCAATTTTTTTCAACTCTTAGTCTTGTAGAGTGAGTTTTAAAAACTTCAAATGGATTTGATTTTTCTCTTAAGAAATCTACCCAAGTAAATCTAGAAAAATCATCTACATAGAAAAAAAATGTATCTCTTACCGTTAATACTTTCAATGTATCTCTTACCGTTCATCATATCAGATGGAGCTTTATGGGAAACTTTCAACTGTTTTCCCAATTTACATGATTCATACTTACCAAGTGATTCTTTATCCAGCTTGGGTAGACCTTCATTAGCAATCTTTTTCAAATTTTTTAAATTTATGTGTTCAAGTTTTCCATGCAACAAATCAATATTATTAAACTGGATGATGATGCCTAACATGTGATTTTTTGTGTGAGTGTGTAACAATTATCAAAAGAGCAAGAACCTTTAAGAGCAATGTCACCACTTTGATATACAACATTACACTCATCATGCGAAAAATTAACAAGAAAACCTTGGTCACATATTTGGCATATGCTAATTAAGTTAGCTTTCATCCCATCAATAAGAAGAACATTTTTCAGTTTTGGTAACCCTTCAATGTTTAGAGTACCTTTACCTAAAATATTTCTTGTCATTCCATCCCCGAAAGTTACTACTCCACACTTTAAAGATTTGAAGTGGGTGAGTATGCCGGCATTACCTGTCATATGTCTTTAACAACCACTATCAAAGTACCATGAACTAGATGCATGTATTTTATGACAAGTAAAGGTAGTCAAGCCAACTGAGTTATTTTTCTTGACCCACATTGTTTTTTATTTTGAATTTCTTTTGGTCAAGAATTGATTCATGCTACCAAAGTATTTAACATAACTCATTTTAAACAAATTCAACAGAGAAAAACACTTAGGTCTTATGTGTCCTTTCATACCACAAAAATGACAAAATGGTACACAAATTGTCCCAAGTTTTTCTTCGGAGAAATTCTCTTTAGTTGTAGATCTATTGCAACAGATGACAACTGTGTGTTCTCCAAATAGCCACTTGTTCCTACAAAATGGTTAGTTGTCACAACAGACGGATAATTCACAGATTTTACAAAAGCTGTTTTCTTAGAAGATTCAGATCTATTAGATCCTAATCCACTGTAATCACCAGCCTTTTTTTCCTGCAGAGAGGATATCATCCAAAACTCCAGTTCTTGGATTAAGTATTTTGACACCTTTTTGCATAAGATCAATTTCTTTACACAAAGAATTAATTTCATTATTTTTGGACGCAATAATCAACTCAAGTTCTTTAAATTTTCAACTGATTTCTTATTATTACTAGCCATTAATCGATTCTTAGAGCAAACTTTCAGCCATTGATCATACATTATTTTGTAAAAAACTTTCAATGACTCCTCTTCTAAGTCAGAGTCATCAGAGTCAGTATCAGATTCTTCATCATTCTAAACAGAATTATTAAGGCATACCAAATCCATGGAATCAATTGAAGAAAAAAAATATACCTTTGTGGATAGAGGTTAAGGCAACATTATTGTCTTCCTCATCACTCTATTCAGAATCTTGATCACTCCAAGTAGCTCCCATGGTTTTCTTTTTCTTTAAGGTATTGACACACTAGGATTAAATGTGTCCAAATCCTTCACATTCCCTGCACTGAATAACCTCTTTATTAGGTTAAAAGGGTTTAGAAAAATTACCTTTTGGGTTTTTGGATATGGCCTTTTTGTTTCCCAATTTATTTATGTACTTTTGAAAATTTCTTGTTAACAAAGCCATCTCATCATCCGAACTTTCCTTCTTTTCTCTGCAAGATTTCAAGGCAATAGATTTCTCATTGATTTCTTCTCTTTTACCTTTTTTTTCTGATTTGTTGGTTTAGTTCAAAATTTCGAAGTGAACGCATCAAGTCTTCTACTTTTATTTTTTCCAGATCTTTTGCTTCTTCAATTGAAGTGAGCTTAGTCTGAAATCTATCAAGGAGAACTCTAACAATTTTTCAAACGAAAACATTCTCTTCAAGTTTCTCACCAAGACCAAAATATTCGTTAGCAATATCTGAAAATTTCTCATAAAATTCAGTGATGGTTTCATTTTCAAATTTCAAATTTTGTTGTGAGCATAACAAGCCTAGAATGCTTGAAATCACCAGTTCCTTCAAATTGGGTTTGAAGGATTTGCCAAGCATCTTTGCCCGAAACACATGAAGAAATCAATTTAATGTAACATTCACCAACACCTTTAAAAATAGCATGTAGTGCTTTTTTATTGTAACTGGACAGTTTATCTTCAACATCAGTCCAATCAAGTTCAGATTTTACCTTAGTTACATCATTGCTTTCTGCTGAAGGAGTCCAACCACTCAAAACAGCTCTCCAAGCCTTTTCATCTTGAGATTTATTCTAACTTTCCAATATGGATAGTTAGAATCATTAAGTATAGGGGGGTGAGTTATGGAGCCTCCTTTTGTGAAAAAAGACATTGCAAGAACAAGAACAACAAATGGAATAAACCAAGATCACACTTAGAAATGAGTGACCCACTCTAATACCAATTGAAATTCTATTTTTAGTAATTACCAAATTAATTAAACAATGTGAATTAATTAATGTGCGGAATGGTAATTAAATGTTGAAACATATTCCAGATCTGTCGGGACAGAATCCAAACTTGTCACGACAGAAACTAATCATAATTAACAGACTGTGGAAAAACAATAAAGAACACAATGAATTTTTACAAGGTTCAGAAACCCTTTCGGATAACCTACTTCTTGGGGACACACCAACAGAATAAAACCAATTAATAAAGAATCACAAGTACAAAATATTGACTTAAACAATACAAGACTCCTTCTTGAGATTTGCCGCAAGTTTGTTGTACTTCTCTTCACTAATCTGATTCTAATTGAAATGCTCAACCACTTGAATTCAATGGCAAGCGAGTGCTTGCATCCTCCCGACACAAGGCTTGTAAAAATCCTCTCCCAAAGACTATAAAAGTTGTGTTCAAATTATAACATGTATTCAGTCATGAAAGTGGTATAAACTCACCACAAAACTAAACACTCATTTTACTACAAGATCATGTGAATACAATGGTCTTGAATACAAACAAGGAACTCTCATAAATATTACAATTCACTCACAAACTATGCATCCAAGAATTCGCTTTTTCTCAAGGCCTTAGAAGCTTATTTATAGAGTTCATTTCATGCTCAGAAAGGCTGTGAAAGAATCTCCTAATAAAAGCAAGAATATTTGAAGATATTCTTGAATAAAGAAGAATTGCCTTTTTCAGAAGATTCGGATCCGACAGATGCGAATTTGGTGGGGACAGCTAATACCTATGTCAGATCAAATTTCTCAAGATAGAAATAACAATTAATTACTTCAAATATTTAATTTCCTGAAGTTTATTACCTTGAGTAGTACGAAAAATAAAAGACAAATATTCCAGAAATGATTTTGGTAAGCACATAATATTTTTCTTTATATAACCAAGATATAACTTCCCTTTATATACATATTGTGATAAAATCAAGCTAAATAAGGAATTATATGAAATCCTTGTAAATTAATTCAAGACCCTTATTTCGAAATCACAATAATATGAATTTAAAAATTATCTTTTAAATAAAAAGATACTTCTATAAAATTTTCCAATTTTAGATTTCACAATTTGTTTTATAACAAAATAAAAAATATATTAAAATATCTTGATTATCAAATAACCAATTCAAAATATTTTAAAAAACAAAAATATCTAAAATAATCAGGTAATCAATTTTAAATATTTTAAACTTAACTGCACAAAATATCCAATTTAAAAATATTAAATTTTCTTTTGTGCGAAAAAGTGCCAACGCGGGGTCCAACACTTACGCCGTACGAACGTTCGTACGGATCCATATGGTCGGGTCCCAGCGGCGGCTTCATGCGTGCCCGGCACACACACTGCCTAATTATTAATATTTTTTTTTAAATTTGTGCAGTTTTTCAATCCAAAATAAGCCAAAAATAACCAAATTATTGTTAAACTTACATAACAAAACATATGGATGCACCAATAACATGTACCATCCAATTGATACCCTAACATATCAATCAATTTCATACATGTTCATTCATGAAAATAAACTAGCAACCTATGGCTCTGAGGCCAGTTGTAGGAAATATATCTTACATGATCTTTATTTATTTTCATGCAATTTACATATTATCAAACAAACATGTTAATTCCTAGAACATGCTCCTATGAAATTGATACAAATACAGAGTAAAGTAAAACCTTACATTACGTAGCGGAATTGGAAAACCTCCATCCTTCACTCTCTCTAACCCTTGATTCCTTTCTGTAGTAGAGTATTATCAAGAGAATGAACTAGATCAATAACACAATCTTCCTTACCAAACCTTTAATCAACCTAGAACTAGTGTGGACTGGTTCTCAACACATGAGATAGAGCTCTAGAAGAGAAGGAGAAGAGTGAGTGGCCAAGAAAGGATTAGACCTTCTAGGTTTTCACTTACCCAATAAATCAACTAAGATTGACTTCCTTATGAAAACCCTAGATATCATATTCCTTATATAGGGAATTTAATGGGATTTATTTAAATTTAAATTTAAATTAATTAAAAGTAATAAAAAAAAATAAAAGCATTGGGCTACCATAAATGGACTTGGGTCCAATATCTTTATTTTGAATTTAAATCACAATTGGGCCTAAATTCAAAACTTTTTATTTATTTATTTTTCTTAATTAATTAATTAAATCCTTATTCAAATTAACTAATTATAATTTGAAACTTGATTTAATATTATGTATTTATATTGACAACAATTTCTCAATATTAATAAATTTTCCCAAAGATTCTCTTTTATTCTCTAAATCTCATATCTCTATAAATTTTCTAAAATTGATTTTGTCAACTTTAAAAATCCAAATTGAGAATTAAATCAATTAATTGAGAACTTCTAGATCATTTACTCAAAGGTGATGCAGGGACCTTGGATCCATAAAATCAAGCTCCAATAAGTTACCGTGAATTTATATACAAATAATTTCACTACCTAATTAATTCCTCGTGACTCCACTATAGACTGAGAATTGAACTCTTGAATTCATAGCACATATTTTCCAAACCATAAATACGTTATCCATTATTATAATCATTACCATCATTCAATCTTCTATCGATGACTTACTAACGAGCTAGGTGAAAATTACCGTCTTACCATTCATCAGTATTTTATCCTTAATTCCCACTAAGTTCCTTATAAATGATATTTCTGTGAACTTAATCACAGAAATGAGATCTCAATCATTTAACCTTCTAAACAAAGCAATTAAGGAAATCATATTTTAACTTCTCATACAGAAGTTATAGATTTCATATCTATGAATAATACTCCAACACAATTACACTACTAAATCTCCAAGATGTAAGTATGGGCTAGACCGTAGGGTAAGCTGGTAACGAACAAGTGAAAAGATTTAAATAATATAATTAGCAAAATATTATCACTCAGAATTAAAATTGACTTAACCTATGGTCAACGTTGTGACATTGATTAGATTCAATAACAATGATACTTATTTATCAATCAATAATCAATATTGGTCCTAGTCCGATGTAACCAAATACATTCGATCTTATGTACTTGGTCAATGCCTTGGATAAGAAATCACACCCCGAATGTGTAAGTAGATCATATCGTAGATTGCTAATCAATGAAAATCCAATGCACTAATCTAATCTTAGGACTCGTTCTTTTGAATATATACTGACAAATATAATCCACGTTGACCTAGTCACTATAATTGTAACTATCCATATGTTCGGGATTTTATAAATGTTTGTATTATTTCAATAATCATGTAATAAAACAAGCAAGCAACAAGATTGTCAAACTAAATGATTTCTACTACTTTTATTGACAATATGAAATCGTGTTTCATGTCTGACATGGTTTTATAAGGGCATAAAACCCAACATCTTTCACGTATCCCAATGGAAGACGTGGGATGTGCACCTACAATGACTCCACCTACGATATCTCCCCCAGCGGGAGACGTTGTAGACATTTAATGTCTCCCAAATAAAGCCAAAAGAATCTTATATTATTGTAGTGCTTACACAATAAATACCTAAAATAATCGTGCTTAAAAATGATCAATCAAACAACAAAATAAAAGAGAACCCTAAGTCTACAACAACACACAGGCCAAAATCGACATAGTATCCTTTTATTGTCAATTTTGCATTCTCTTATTATCACAACACAAAGATTGTTTATCTATAAGCCCTCGTTCTTAAAATAACAACAAGCCTTTTTAGTAGATCTTGAATTAAATCATATACTAATATTAAGCCGAAACTTAAATCCACATTCTTTAAAATCCATATGAACCAAAACAAAATACTACTAACATGCTTCTAGGAACAAGATAAAACCAAGATTAAACAGCAACATAAATGACCATTACCCTAGCCAAAACCCATAAGCAATTGGTGTAACGTCCTGCGTTTTCGGGTACCTTTAAACGACTCGGGTCGGGATTTTTTTCCCCGGGTTAAGAATATTATTTTAAATAATATTATATTTTTTTGGAAATTATTCCATGAGTTATTGCTAGCCAAAATATAAATTTTGTGATTTAAAAGTCAAGATTAGACTTTCGGTCTTAGACCGACACAAAAACCCTGATCGTGTAAAAATCTAGGAAAATAAAATGAAAAACTATGGCAAATATATTTTGGGCATAAAATACATTCATAAAAATTAAAGTTTGGTAAAAAATGATAAATGGACCTTAGGTTGAATTTTGTGTTAAATGCTTAATTTTACTGAAATAAGGAATTTTATTCCATGAATGGACCTTAGGTTGAATTTTGTGAAAATTACATGTTATATGGGATTTTTAATAGATTGTGCAAAAATATGGCTTTTTTTTTAAGAAAAGTTAATCTACGGCTTTTTTCTCTAATTTCACTTTTATGGGTTTAGTTTCCCATATTTTTGTATAAAAGTTTGATTATGTAATAGTTTTACTCTTAATCAGGTTTTATTAATTTGGAAGGGTATGTTTGTAATTTGATTATTTTTTTTAGCTTATTTTATTTTTTTATATTAATTTTACATTAAATTTTTCCATGGTTGTTTTGCAAATTTGTTATTATTTTTTTTGTAATATGAATTGTGTTTTGCAAATGAGTTACTTAATTGATTTTTCAAAGTTATGTAAAAAAAAAAATCCTGCTGCTAGGTTAAATAACATTTGTCCAGAGGGGTAACCAGTTCCTTGTTTGATTTTTCACAGTTATGTAAAAAATAGTCTAAGAGGTTAAATAACATGTATCATGAGGGGTAACTAGTTGCAGTGAGATTAGTAACTTACTGTCATAAGAGGTGTAACCAGTTACCATAAAAGGGGTGACGAGTCATTCATATTAGAAATGAAAAGAAACATCACATTTGAAGGAAAAAAAAAAGAAGAGTAAGTATGATTTAGTAACCTAGGTAATCAGTTACCATATAGAACCCACAAATATACAAACATCAGAATGTGAAGGTAACCAATTACCACAGATCTCAAGATAGAAAAAAAAAAATCTGACCTCGAACACAGATATAAAATCCTATCTTATTTTTTTTTTCTTGTAATAAATTTATAATTTTTCTACCTCTTCTACATTTTGGTAAGAATCTTCTTCATCTGCATCATCTTCTTCTTTTTATTTTCTATATATAATTATATATACTATAATATATGTGGTGTGTAGATGAAACTAGGTTGATTTTGTTCTTGTTTAGGTAGCTTTTTTATGGATTCTCAAAACTTTTATGACCAAAAGATTCTCACTTTTTGACTCAAAACCCTCAAATTCGAACTGGGTTTCCTTCCATGGCGGTTTCTTTTATTCATTCTCTTTCATATATTTTTTTACATAGAAACAAAAAAGGATGAATCAATGGCTACAAGGTACTGGTGTCAAATGTGTTCCCAAATAGTCAATCCGATCATGGAGGTGGTCGAGATCAAATGCCTATTTTGCCAGAGCGGTTTCATTGAAGAGATGAACAGTTCATATGATCACTCACCTGATGCTCGCAATGCCGATACCGACTCTGAATTGGATCCGATCGAGCTCTCTCTCTCACTTTAGGCCCCGATATTACTCGGCATGATGGGTCATCCCCGTTGCCGGAGAAGATTCAGACCCATGGAGTTCGACGAAGAAGACATATATATTATAATTATATATACTATAATATATGGGGTGTTAATTACCATAGTACACTCCTTTTGTTGTTGTTTTTTATTTAATTTTGATTTTCAATATGGGATTAGTTTTCCCATAAACTAATTTTCTATTAATTAAATTTTCCCATACAAATTAAGAAAATTTTAACTCCCATATTTTTGCACATTGATGGCTAAAAAGCCATATTTTTTAAAAATTCCCCTAAATTTTATTGTGTGATTAATTAAATTAAATGTGAGGGACATTTAATTTAGTTATTTAATGTTAAGTTTTGTGTTTAAAACTTAATAAGAGTAAAATGGTTATAGGAAGTCAAATTGGATTTTTCTTCTTGGGAAATATTTATTAACCATTATATAAAAAAAATTATATAATCACATATATAATGAAGGGTGGCTAGCCACGTGGGGAGGATTTATTTGGGTAGACCAAATTATTTAAGTTTAAACCACATTTTAAATATTAGGGAAAATAGACAAGTTGATAGTAAAGTAAAAACACTTGAGTGTTTTAGATATTAAATAGTTGTATAAACTCTTCTAACCCTCCCCAAAACCGACCCCGACTCTCTCTATCAAACACTCTCATCTTTTTTTTGAAAACTCTCTCAAAGTTTTCTCTCCACCTTCAACCTCAAGAACACTAAGGAGGGTTGGAAGCTAAGCCTTGGTCTAGGAAGGGTTTTCTCTAAGGTAAAGTTTCAATAAACTAGACTTTTGTAATGTTTTAACCATAGATTTTCAAATAGCTAATTATCTATGTTGTTGGGGGCAATTGGTTAGGGTTTTTGAAAGGTTTTGAAGGAGCCAAAGCCAATAGGAAGATCCAAACCTTAAGCAAGAACAACAAAGAGGTAAAAAGTTTACTTTTTATGATTTTTGTTGTAGGGTTTTTTATTTTTAAGCATTATTTTGTATATTTTATGCTTAAAGATTTTTATTGGTGATGTAATAAGGTTATGGTAGTTGTTTTATGATTTTTGTGGATGCTCAAAATTCCATGTCTGTAAAAGACCCAAAATATTGGCTTAGGCCCATGAACGTTTAAATGCACAATTGAGCCGTGATGACCCTCGGGCCATCGTCGTCTCGCAATTGCCTACTTTTGGTGTCCCCAGCGAGGCCACATCTCACGCAGGAGCGTCTCGCGAGGCCCTTGCCTCGCACCACCTCTCGGTGCACCCCACCTTGCCTGGCCTAGACGAGAGCCTGAAAAGGTCATGTCCGGGCGTGCATCACCGCCATTGGCTCCGCATACCAGCGTACACGGCCTTATACGCCCACCAAAATCCTCACGCCCCTGTCCCTCGGAAGGCAGGCTTACAGGACCTCAGCATCTCGCGCCCTAGGCCTTCGGCAGATGGCCTCGCGATCCCCCAGCGCCTTGCGCCCCTGGCCCTGGGCTGATGGCCTCGCGAGCCCCTAGCGCCTCGCGAGACGGTGTCTCGCCCATGCTTCGGCCGTGCGCACAAAGCCCAACACCAGGGGGCCTCGCGAGATGGTGTCTCGCCCTAACCTAGGCCGCGCGCACAAGGCCCGGCACCAGGCGGCCTCGTGAGATGGTGCCTCGCCCAGGCCTCGGTCGCGCACACAAGGCCCGGCACCAGGGGGCCTCGCGAGATGGTGTCTCGCTCTACCCTCGGCCGCACGCACAAGGCCCAGCACCAGGCGACCTCGCGAGATGGTGTCTCGCCCTAACCTCGGCCGCAAGCACAAGGCCCGGCACCAGGCAGCCTTGCGAGACGGTGTCTCGCCCACACTTCGGTCGCGCGCACAAGGATCGGCACCAAGGGGCCTCACGAGATGGTGTCTCGGCCTACCCTCAGCCACGCGCACAAGGGCCAGCACCAGGCGGCCTCATGAGACGGTGTCTCGCCCACGCCTCGGCCGCGCGCACAAGGCCCAACACTAGGGGGGCTTGCGAGATGGTGTCATGCACACGCCTACGAGCACTGCACACAACCAACCCAAGGGCTCCTCCTCACGCCTCATCTAGGCCAGCGCCTCATGCGCCCAAGGCATCCCAGGTTGCCTCGCACCTGACACCTCAAGTGGATGTCTCCTATGAAGACCTATCAAGACTCCAAAATTTAGAGGTAAAAGCCCAAGTATGATTCAAAAGGATCATGCTAGTACAATTTTGTACGGGGTACGGCCTTTAAGACCCCGTATGTCTGATACGGATACTCATGCCAGTCGAGTAGTGGGAGTACTGGTAGAAGGGACATGGCCTGTGTGTCTATGGCCAGATGTCAGAGTCGACAGCACCACCACCTGCACCACTATGCCTGGCACCACGCCTCTGACATTCGTACGAATCAAGTAATGGAGACATCCATGTACTGGAACCAACACCACTACCCCTGAGACCACTCTCCTGACAGTGTACTTGTGTACTAGCTGGTCCCCTGGACCACAATATATCCAGGGCCATTAGAGCCCACTATAAAATGAACCCCACTTCCACATGGAAGGTGGTTGGAAAAAACACTATAGCATTACACCATAAAAATACAAATTTAGTTCACCATTTTTCTTCTGCAAGTGTTCTTTGAGTTTCCAATTAGATCTTTAAAGTTTTTCTTTTGATAATCTCTACATTTCTATTTTTCTAACTTAACTTGGTTGACAAGTTCTCACCGTCAACAGTTAGGCATCGTCTGTGGGAAGGATAGATTGCAAGTCACTGTTCTTCCATAGATTCCGATAAGAAAAAATGTCGCGACGTTCGAAACGGTTGAGAGAGCCGCGCGAGGTGGAAGTCCACCTTGACGGAGATCAGCTAAAAGCCTCCATGAGGGATCCTCCTCCACTTGCAAAAATGGAGGCCCCAAGGGAGCCTGAGGCGCCCAGAGACAAAAGGGAGGCCTCGTCCCCGGCAGTCCCACTTGAGGAGGATCGCCCAAGGTCGGCGACTGCCCCGGCAAGGGGCGCTGATGAGTTCCTGCCTCTTAAGCCGCCACAGGTGCCGAACCCTGATCGGCAGGATCCAGGCCCATCGAAGCGCCGTGCTGACAAGCACCCTCGGGTCCACTCCATCAGCTCAAGCTCGAAGTCTCAATTCTACGAAGACGAGATACGAGAACTTCACCGCAAGAATCAGAGGCTAGAGACAACCTTGGAAAACATGCAATAGGTGCTAAATGGGCTGTTGCAAGGGAGATCAAACGTGACACTCCCTAAGCGCAAAGAGAGAGACCAGAGGGGGTAGAAACCACTATCCCAGTAGATGACGGAAAGACGCGACTCTCCACTAGTAGCACCCCCCTAATGAAGCAGCGCGAACATCCCGGACCACCGAAACAGCCCCAGAAGCCAGAGCCGAAGACCAATGCTGCCCCTCGCAACGATGACGAGGTCACCTCAAAGAGAGCACCCTCAGATTTACGAGAGGAGCTCAACAAAAAGAGGGCGGATAAAAGGACCACACCCCTTATGGCGCCCCGTCTGCTTTGAGAGACTCCCTAAGCAAGAGGAGGCAGGACCTGGACATAGAAATGAGGAGCCTACGAAGCAAAATCATCACCGCCTCCGGAGGTCAAGTTTTGGAGGAAGAATTAGATCATGAGTCACCCTTCATCAGGGAGATCCAAGCCATCCTGCTCCCTGCCAACTTTAAGGAGCCCCATATGACCCCCTACGAAGGAAACACAGATCCAAAATACCATCTGGATGCATTTAACGATCTGATGCAACTGAGGGGAATTAGTATCGGTGCTAGATGCCACTGCTTCGCTGTCACATTCAAAGGACTTGCGTACAAATGGTTCAAAAGACTTAGACCGGGGTCCATCAGGTCCTGGCAACAATTTTCTGACGAATTCCTCCAACACCACCACGCGATGCGGGACTACATGATGCCAGGCACCAGCCTTGCCAATGTGTAGCAAGGAGAAAACGAGATCCTAAAGAGCTACATTAACATGTTCAATATGGACGTAGCTAAAGTGGGGAGCCTGACCTACCGAGAGCTGAAAATGGCCATCACAGCTGGAGTGCACCCAGGAAGCAAATTATGGGATAACATGCTCAAGAGGGAGGTCACGGACTTGGATGATTTCTACGAGCGGGCGCAAAAGTATATTTGCGTGGAAGATGGTCACGAGAGCCTCAAGGCCGGAAAAGACCAAAATTCACCGAAGCCCTCAATCTGGGAGAACCAAGGCAATGCCAAGAAAAAGAGGGTCTATGAGGGGGCAAGGGATGATCGACCCCAAAAGCATCAACGCTCTGACGAACGCAGACAAGGCCCCTACACCTATTATACTGACCTCACTCATGCGAGAGAACATATTTTTGTTATGAAAGAAAATCAGGTCCCTTTCAGAAGGCCCCCGCCAATGAAAAAGACCGGTCTAAAAGAGACCCCAGCAAGTATTGCCAGTATCACAAAGATATAGGCCACACAACTGCAGAATGCAACCATTTGAAGGTGGAGATTGAGGAGCTCATCCGCAGGGGGCATTTGGGAAGATATGTGCGCAAGGAGAACCATAGGCTAGAAGAAGGAGTATCCTCTCCGTGGGCGCGAGAAGTAGCCCCAGAAGTGCAAGGAGAGGTCAGGACCATCTTTGGAGGACCAGGATTCGGGGGCAAATCAAGGAAGGGAGGAGATAGATATGCCAGGGAGGCCAGGCGAAGCCCACCACCGTGTGTCCTGAGTCTGGAGCAGCGTCCCCCGAAGAGTTTCAAGGGTGAAAATGACTCAATAACTTTCACCGAAGAAGACGCTCGAGGTGTGCACTTCCCCCACAATGACCCCCTACTGTTGACAGTCCAGCTTGCTAACATGAGGGTGCATTGGGTCTTGGTGGATAACGGAAGCTTTGTGGACATCTTGTAACGCCCAGCGCTAGAGAAGATGGGACTAAGCCTCCGTCACCTAAAGCCTTGCACTACGTCTTTGCATGGATTTACGGGAGATTCGATACAGCCCCTGGGGCAATCGAGTTAGCCCTTACTATGGGAGAACAGCCCAAACAAACCACCATAATGACAAACTTCGTTGTGGTAGATTGCACCTCAGCCTTCAACGCAGTATTAGGGAGACCTTCCCTGAGAGAATTGAAGGCAATAACTTATGTATACCATTTAGCTATGAAATTTCCAACTCCTAGGGGAATAGCATGCATGAAAGGAGGGCAGAAGGAAGCGAGAGAATGCTATAACACATCCCTCCACATAGCCACAAAGCCGACAGCACCTATGGCGATGGTTGTGCATGAAGGCGCGAACCCAAGCGAGTTGGACCCACGAGTCATAGAAGAGCCTAGAGCTGAACCAGTAGAGGAATTGGAGGAAATAACGGTCATGAATGAGCCGTTGAGGAAGTTGAAAGTAGGAAAAAACCTTGTCGATGACATGAAGGAGAAACTAGTAGAGTTCTTAAAAGACAACCTCGTTGTATTCGCCTGGAGTCACGAGGATATGGTAGGGATAGACCCAGCGGTCATGTGCCACCACCTGAACATCGACCCGAAAGCAAGGCCGGTGAGGCAGAAAAGGAGAGCACTAGACCCAGAAAGATACGCGGCCCTAAAAGAGGAGGTTGACAAGCTGAAGGCGAACGGGTTCATTCGAGAGGCGTTTTACCCACTATGGGTGTGGAACCCAGTGCTGGTCCCGAAGCCCAACGGAAAATGGAGGACTTGCGTGGATTTTACCAGCCTCAACAAGGCCTGCCCTAAGGACAGCTTCCCGCTTCCTAGGATAGACCAGTTGGTAGACGCCACAATGGGACATGAGCTACTTAGCTCCATGGACGCATATTCAGGGTATAACCAAATACCCATGAACCCTGCTGATGAGGAGTATACTTCATTCATAACAGACAAGGGGTTGTACTGCTATAAAGTGATGCCCTTTGGTTTAAAAAACGCAGGTGCCACTTACCAGAGGTTGGTGAACAAAATGTTCGCAAATCAAATAGGAAGGAACATGGAAGTGTACGTGGATGATATGCTGGTGAAGACAAAAAAAGCGGAAGATCTCACTAGCGACCTCATGGAGATGTTCAACACCCTTCGCAAGTACAGAATGAAGCTGAACCCACTCAAATGCACCTTCGGAGTTTCGTTAGGAAAATTCTTGGGTCTCATGGTGAATTCCTGAGGTATTGAGACTAATCCTGAAAAAATCAAGGCCTTGCTGGAAAGGAGCCCACCACGGAGCAAAAAAGAGGTGCAGTGCCTGACGGGGAGAGTGGTTGCCCTCAATAGATTCATCTCCAGGTCGACTGACAAATGCCTCCCTTTTTTCAACATCCTAAAAGGGAACAAAAAGTTCGCTTGCTATGACGAATGCCAGGATGCCTTCACCAAGCTGAAGGAGCACCTTAGAAGGCCACCCCTTTTGGCCAAACCAGAAAAAGGGGAGAAGTTGTACCTGTATCTAGATGTATCTGAGCATGCCATAAGCGCTGCCTTGGTCAAGGGGGAGAAGAAGCACCAGCACCCTGTCTACTATATGAGTAAGCGGTTGGTAGATGCGGAAACCCGGTACCCAGAAATAGAGGAGTTAGCAATGCCCTCGTAGTGGCTTCTCGAAAATTGAGGCCCTATTTTCATGCTCATGCGATTGAGGTGCTCATCAACACCCCCCTGCGTCAAGTCTTGCACAAGCCAGAAACTTCAGGAAGATTGTTAAAGTGGTCGATTGAATTGAGTCAGTTCGACATCACTTACACCCCAAGTACCTCCATCAACGGGCAGGAACTTGCAGACTTTATAGTCGACTTCACTTACCGACCCCAAGAGGAGGGGGAAATAGAGGAGAAAGAACCAGCACCTGAAGAGGAGAGGCACCCCGAAGAATGGAGCCTCCATGTAGATGGGGCGTCTAACGAAGGGGGAGCCGGTGCTGGCATAGTGATGACGGGACCTGAAGGGCACAAGATGTATTGTTCCTTGAGATTTGGATTCGAGGCTTCCAATAATGAGGCAAAATATGAGGCGTTGTTGGCCGGCCTGCGGCTAGCTAAGGAATTACAAGTATCCCACTTGCATGTCTTTAGTGACTCACAGCTGGTAGTGTTTCAGGTGAAGGGCGAATACAAAGCTAGAGGTCCAAAAATGGCAGCATACCTCTCCAAGGTGAAGGAGTATTTGGACCAGTTCAAAAAATACACGATAGAACAGATCCCTAGGGAGCAGAATGCGAACGCTGATGCACTCACGAAACTCGCCTCCACGCGAGACGAAGATACGCTTGTGTCTATACCGGTCGAATATCTCCCCAAGCCAAGCATAGCCGAAGAGAGGATCAACATGGTCAAGAACTCCGAGGAGCCATGGTTTGCTCTTATTAGGAGGTACTCGAATAATCGGACCGCTCCCTTGGACAAAAAGGAGGCCCGCAGACTGGCTTACAGAGCCGCCCAATACACCCCAGTAGACAGAATCCTATATAAGAGAGGCTTCTCTACCCCCACTCCTGCAGTGCATTGATAAGGGAGAAGCGTCAAATTTTTTACAAGAGATACACGAAGGGGAATGTGGGAACCACGCTGAGGGGCAATCCACGACAAAAAAGGCCGTCCGCTAGGGGTATTATTGGCCTACCATGGAGAAGGACTAGAGTGACTTCGCAAGAAAGTGTGACAAGTTCCAGAGACATGCGACTTACCCACGGCAGTCACCAAATGAGCTAGTGAGCATGACCAGCCCGTGGCCCTTTGCTGTGTGGGGGATTGACTTGATAGGGGCACTGCCAACCGGAAGAGGAGGAGCTAAGTACGCGGTGGTAGCGGTCGACTATTTCACTAAGTGGGTGGAAGCGGAGCCTTTAGTCAATATAACGGCTAAGCAGATCACCACCTTCGTCAAAAAATATATTGTTTGCAGATTTGGAGTACCTTACAAGATCATCTCCGACAATGGAACGCAATTTGAAGGAGGAGTGTTCGAGGACTACTGCAAGGCAAAAGGAATCAGGAGGAGTTTCTCAGCAGTAGTACACCCCCAAGCTAATGGGCAAGTAGAGGCCATCAACAAGATCCTAAAAAGGAATTTGAAAACTAAGTTGGAAAAGTTGAAAGGGGCCTGGGTCAAAGAACTCCCGAATGTGCTCTGGGCCTATAGGACCACCCCCTGTTCCACCACTAGGGAAACACCTTTCGCCTTGGCCTATGGCTGCGAGGCTGTCCTTCCGGTAGAAATGAAGGTTAACTCCTTCCGCACACAAACATACGATGACCAGGCTAACAGCACAGCGTTGGTCGAGAACTTGGACCTGCTGGAAGCCAAGAGAGAAAGGGCACAATTAAGGCTGGCTACGTATCAGCAGCGGGCAACGAGGTATTACAATTGAAGGGTGTGGGAGAGAAAGTTCAGGGTAGGAGACTTAGCATTGAGGAAAGTACTCCCCAACATGCGACACCTGGGGGCGGGGGTATTGGGAGCGAACTGGGAAGGACCCTACCAAGTCGCTCAGTGCATACCACCAAACACCTATAAGCTGGCACGCATGGACGACACCGTCGTGCCTCATGGAATGCGGAGCACCTCAAGAAGTACTACCAGTGAGACTTCCACATCCAGTGCAAGCAGTATCCGTGCTTAGTTTGTTACGTGTTATGTTTGCTCAGTAGATAAGAATCAAGGAGGGTGCCTAGATAACCTCCCAAGAAGATGTAAACTTTTCATATATATACATATCATTGTAACCTGCCTACTATGAATGAAACTGTTCACATCTTCGCATGCTATTTTTCTCCTTTATGTGAGCATCAATCAAAGTGCCTGCCGAAATAAACTTCACCAGACACTTGGGGGGAATAGTGGCCTGTGAAGGCAGAGCAAACAGCAAACAGGAGGATCCTAAAAAGGACCCTCTATCAGGAGGATCCTAAAAAGGACCCTCTATCAGGACGATCCTAAAAAGGACCCTCTAACAGGAGGATCCTAAAAAGGACTCATCGTGTTAGGGAGATCCTAAAAAGGACCCTCTATCAGGAGGATCCTTAAAAGGACCCTCTATCAGGAGGATCCTAAAAAGGACCCTCTAACAGGAGGATCTCTAACAGGAGAATCCTTAAAAGGACCCTCTATCAAGAGGATCCTAAAAAAGACCCTCTAATAGGAGGATCCTAAAAAGGACTCATCGTATCAGGAAGATCCTAAAAAGGACCCTCTATCAGGAGGATCCTAAAAAGGACCCCTTGCATCAGGGCCTTAAACGAATTCTTTAAAAAAGGAATGCAATGCATGGTGAACCCTAACAAACAGGGAGGAGACCTTGCAATGCATCTCTTGAAGTTCACAAGGATCAGCTACCCTTATGAACATCAAGGAGGTCAAAAGGTCCAATAAGCCTAGAGCGGCCACCAAGCCGTCTAGCCAAAAAAGGTCCTAAAAGAGGCCCTTGCAAAAATAGTACTATGAATAATGACGAGAAGGTTGCTTCTCGCAAAAAATAATAAGCGCGTGCAAAAATATATAAAAGGATAGCTAGAACCCAAGGGGTCAATATATCCTTATAAAAGTAATCAAGAGGCACCAAAAAAGGACCCATTGAACCCTTTCACACGGGCTCCAAAGGACCTCTAGCCTGATAAATAAAAGAGGGGAACCAACCAAACCCCATCATACGGGCTCAAAAAGACCTCAAACACAAAGGAATAAGAGATGAATAACCGCATATGTATATATTAAAAAAGAGTCTTAAAAACATGGCAAGATTTTTTTTAAAAAAAAATTATTACAAGCACAACAAGGCTCAAATGAGCATACACCCACAGCGGGCTAACTGGCAAAAATTATGAAATAACGATCTCAGGGCCTCTTGCCCCAGGAGTTCCACCCAGCCACCCAGGCGACGGCATGCTCGCCAAAGGAGGAGAAATCGAAGTTTGGATCCTGCCTCCATACACCATAGAGGGCGCGCTCTATAGACCTATACTTAATGGCTGCACTGTCCGCCTCAAAGGTGGCAACCCTCTCCTGCAACGCAACTACAGCAGCCTTAGCAACCTCAAGTTCAGCCTCTAAGGAAGCAACCCTCTCTTGCGACGCAGCCACGGTAGCCTTGGCACCCTGGAGTTCGCCCTCTAGGCTGGTGACCCTTTCCTGCAACAGCATGGCCTTGACAACTGCCTTCTTCTTCCTTTTACGAGGCAGAAATTTTTGCCAAGGCCTTTTCTAGCCTAGACTTGGTTTCATCAAGCTCTCTCTTAAGCTCCTGGACCCGGGCCGCAAGACGGTCTCTCTCGATACTCGATGCAGAAACGTTGTGAGCTGATTCGGCAAACCGCTAAGCCACGGTATAGGCCTGCACAAGAAAGATAACAACAACAATGATAAGTAACAAAAAAATAATAATAATAAGGCCGACACAAGATGCATGAACTCACCCCAAGGAGTAGTGCGCGTCAGAGTCTCCCCAAGATCCGACATGGAGAAACTCCCAAGACCACTCCAATCAGCTTCGGGGAGGTCTGAGGTGATCTGGACATACCGCCACCCGTAAGAGACCGCCATGCGACCCACCCAGGGTGCCCCTTCCGAGTCAAGGGTACCTGGCTGGGTAAGGGCAGACGACCCGCTCGTCGAAACAGGAGGGGGCGTAGGAAAATTGGAAAAATGAGCCCCGGGTAGATCAGGAGGGGGTGCAGGAAGATCGAGAAAGTAAGCCCCCGATGGACCGAGGTCGAGGGGCAAACAAAATGCCCCAGTATGGCCTGTTGACCTTAGGATTGGGAAGCCATGTCCGGGTCGAAAGGGACAAAGGCAGGACATCCCCCGGGGGACGAGGATAGCTGGTAAGGTTGCCCGTGTCCAAGGGAAACTCCCTCTTGCACATCCTCAGCCTCACCTTCACCCGAATGAGGCTCAGCCGAGGTAGCCTTCATCTTCTTTGACCCAAGAATAGTCCACAGTAACCTGGGATCTGAAACCAGGGACAACCTGTGAAGGTTAAGATTTTCCACAGTGAATAGGTATGCATCCTTTTTCACAGCGGGGTCAGCGTTGATAAGATCGTTCACGGCGTTCGCCTCCGACCTAAAAACTACAGGTATGGCGAACTGCTCTGCACGATCCACACCATTGTCGACACAAACATAAGTTATAAAACAATAAGTTTCAACAAAAAAAAAAGAAGAAAAGGTGGCTTGAGGTACTTACTGGGAGCAGAACGGAAGTACTCACGAACAAAAAGAGGGCCTGTCACAAAGAAAAAGTCCTGCTTCCAGGACCCCAGGTTAGACACTGCGCCATCTATCAAAGGGAATTCATTATTGGCTTTTAGCAGGAAATAGAAGCCCTTGGATTTGGGAGAGGGCATGAGATTGTACAGGAAGTGCACCTCTTGAGCCGTAGGAGCACGTTCGACAAGTTCCATAAACACAATAAAGTGGCAGCTCAAGGTCAGCCAACTGTTGGGTGCCAGCTGAAGTGGTGCAAGGTAAAAATAGTTGAGAACTGCAACAAAGAACGGGTGTAATGGGATGGTACCACCCGCCTTCAGGATATGCTCGCTAAGGGCCACAAAGCTAGGATTAGGAGCCCGAAACTTGTCCGAAGGGGTGTATAATGCGTACTTCGGGGGAACACGATAGTGCCCTACAATTTCCATCGATTTATTTTCAGACACATGGGACACCAGGGTGGATGCCAATAGGGGGGCTTCGTCCCGTTCATTAATGGAAAACTGTCGTCGTCCTCCCTTCAGCATATTTGCAAAACCAAAAGAAAAAGGTGAGGAAGAGACAGAACACTTGACCCTCCATTTTCTCTTCCTAGCAAGAGTCTTCCACCGGGGCACCGGCTGCGGAAGCGCTAAGCTAGGGAAGATCGAAAATAAGGGTTGAAGAGAAGCAGAAATGGCCCCATGAAAGTCATCAGGCAAGGATGGGCTAGAAGGCTCAGGCGGAAGATGTCCCTCCATAAACTCCAACTCCCCCTGCAAATCTAAAAGGGTCACCGTAAGGCTCGCTACATGGTCGCTATGGTCAGGAGGACAAGGTGCTCCATCTCCTCTCAACACCGAGTCCATTTTGCTCTCTACCACCAAAATTTTACGCCTAAGTTCAGCCATGTGCTCAAGATGACGAATACGTGCCTGCATTAAGGTGTCATGGTATTGGTAAGGGTTTTCCTCAGGGGACTCTGAGTCTGAAGACAAGTCAACAAACTCAACCCCTGGAGGAATGCTGAACGGACCGTCACTTGCCATGAGACCTCGTCCTGAAAGAAAAAAGGGTTCACGTATAAATGAGAGGATTGCTACAAAACACAAAGGAATGGGCTCAAAACTTCTAGGCACAAACGCTCTAAATGACCCGCTACGGGGTGTGAATAAAGGGGCATGCCTCAAGGCTAACTCATGACGGGCTCAAGCCAAAGTACCCCATCCTGAGTGGTACTAATGTGGACCCAATAAACATAAGGGGGAAAGAGAATATACCTCAAGCAGGAAAAATGAGATGCTATCGTGGTCAAAAGAAGGTTGGGGACCAAAAGTATCGTCGCGGTCAAAAAGAGCCAAATGGTCGAAAGTACGTGTCTGCAAAAATAAACATAAAAGATGTGTTAGCCTCCAATATATGAAGGGATATAGACATACCAAAAGTTAGCTCAAATATATATAAAAATCAAGAGGAAACTATAGCAAAAGTGAGGTTGTGGGGGATTGAACCCCTTTCCTCTTGAAAGGAGCAAGGATCTAAATGCCACTAAGCTAAGGAGATGAAGTGTAAGTAATAGGCCTGGCATGAAGACCTATTTATAAGAATCAAAGAAAAGAGTCTACCAGAGCATCTAAAGGTCCCCTCCTAGACTGGGGGGCAAGTGTGGATGCTCAAAATTCCATGTATGTAAAAGACCCAAAATACATGCTTAGGCCCATGAACGTCTAAATGTACGATTGAGCTGTGATGACCCTTGGGCCATCGTCATCTCGCAATTGCCTACTCTAGGCATCCCCAGCGAGGCCATATCTCACGCAGGAGCGTCTCGCGAGGCCCTTGCCTCGCACCTCCTCTCGGTGCGCCCCACCTTGCCTGGCCTAGACGAGAGCCCGAAAAGGTCATGTCCGGGCGTGCATCACCGCCATTGGCTCTGCGCACCAGCGTGCATGGCCTTATATGCCCAGTAAAAGCCTCGCGCCCCTGTCCCTCGGAAGGTAGGCTTACGAGACCTCAGCGTCTCTTGCCCATTGCCTTCGGCAGATGGCCTCGCGAGCCCCCATCACCTCGCGCCCTTGGCCCTGGGCTGATGGCCTCACGATCCCTTAACGCCTCACGAGATGGTGTCTCGCCCATGCCTCGGCCGCCCACACAAGGCCCAACACTAGGGGGCCTCGCGAGATGGTGTCTCGCCCTAACCTGGGTCGCGCGCACAAGGCCCGACACCAGGCGGCCTTGCGAGACGGTGTCTCGCCCACGCCTCATCCGCGCGCACAAGGCCCAGCACCAGGGGGCCTCACGAGATGGTGTCTTGCCCTACCCTCGGCCACGCGCACAAGGCCCAACACCAGGCGGTCTTGTGAGATGGTGTCTCACCCTAACCTCGGCCACACGCACAAGGCCCGGCTCCAGGCGGCCTCGCGAGACGGTGTCTCACCCACGCCTCGGCCACACGCACAATGCCTGGCACCAGGGGGCCTCGCGAGATGGTGTCTCGCCCTACCCTCGTCCGCGTGCACAAGGCCCAGCACCAGGCGGCCTCGCGAGACGGTGTCTCGCCCACGCCTCGGTCGCGCGCACAAGGCCCAACACCAGGGGGCCTCGCGAGATGGTGTCACACACATGCCTACGAGCACTGTACACAACCAACCCAAGGGCTCCTCCTCGCACCTCATCCAGGCCAGCACCTCGTGTGCCCAAGGCTCCCAGGTGGCCTCGCACCTAACACCTCAAGTGGATGTCTCCTATGAAAGACCTATAAAGACTCCAACATTTAGAGGTAAAAACCCAAGTATGATTCAAAAGGATCATGCTAGTACAATCTTGTATGGGGTACGGCCTTTATGACCTCGTATGCCTGATACAGATACTCATGCCAGTCTAGTAGTGGGAGTACTGGGAGAAGGGACATGGCCTGTGTGTCTATGGCCAGATGTCAGAGTCGACACCACCACCACATGCACCACTATGCCTGGCACCACTCCTCTGACATTTGTACGAATCAAGTAGTGGAGACATCCTCATGGTACCAGACCATGTACTGGAACCAACACCACTAAACCCTGAGACCACTCTCCTAACACTGTACTTGTGTACCACTAGGTCCCCTGGACCACAATGTATCCAAGGTCATTAGAGCCCACTATAAAATGACCCCTTCAACATGGAAGGGGGTTGGAAAAAACACTGTAGCATTACACCATAAGAAATACAAATTCAGTTCACCATTTTTCTTCTGCAAGTGTTCTTTGAGTTTCCAATTAGATCTTTAAAGTTGTTCTTTTGATAATCTCTACATTTCTATTTTTCTAACTTAACTTGGTTGATGAGTTCTCACCGTCAACAATTTTTATGATGCTTGTGTGTTATTTTTGAAAATAGGGACCAAAACCCCAATGGTTTTGTTGGAAACCCTAAAACAAAATACATATTTTGAGCTGTGACATCCAAGGGGTTAAGCATCCACTGTATAGTTATTTTTGTAAATGTTAATTGTACTGTGATGTTGTTGAGATTGAGTACATAAAATTGAGCTTGTGAAACACCCAAAAATGTTTTAAAATGAGTGAGTTATGCTATTTCAAAGTTTAGGTAAAAAACTGCTTTTTCGTATTCTTAATTTCGGGACCAAGTTTGGACAGCCACTGTATAAGGAAAATGAACCCAGTTTCTTCTAAAAGTTGGTGGAAATATTATTCGAATAACCTAGTATTCCACTATAAAATTTGGAAAGAAAATACTGAACGGTTTGAAAGTTATTAAGTGTCAAAGTTTGGAAAAAATAAGGACTTGAAAATAAGGTCATTTTTACCTCCTTGTTGGAAAATAATTTCACCAATAAAAAATGCTCATTTTGACCTAAGATTTTACAAAGACCTAAATGGCATACCAAAAATAGAATTGGGAAATTTTGGTAACAATTGGGTAAGTAAATTTAACGTTATGAACTAACAAAGTATGTAGTTAAAAATGTGGAAAACAAATAGGCTTTTCACACTTAGTGTAAAAAATGAGATTTTGGAACTTAAGGTAAAAAGTAAAATTTTACTTATTGTAAGATATAAACTTGGTAAGTCTTGAAAACATATTTTGACTAAAATTACCACTTTGAGTTTAGTGGGAATTATTTTTATTAAAGAATTTTTATTCTTTTTAAAAATAAAAGATTTAATTTATTAATAGTTAATAAATTTAAAGAGGGTTTAAAACCCTATATTTTGAGAAAATGATTAAGTGAATTATTTTTGTAGTAAGTAAACTTGATTAATTGATTTTGAAAAATTAACTAGTCAAGATGAGAAATTTTTAACGGTTTTCCTAATTAAGACAAATTAGGCTATTTTCTTAAAATAGTTTTTGAGATTAAAACCTTAAGAGAAATAAAAGGAAATTAAGAGTTTATTTTCTTCAAAAATAATTAAGGAATTTAATTAGTATTTTCTGGATATAATATTGGCTAAAATCTTCTATATATTTTAACCGACTTATTGAAAGTACAGGTTAATAGAATACCTTTAAAGAATAAGATATTTAGCGGATTGTGGGAAAATGCTATTATAATACCCGAGCCTAGGTATCGAGACAATAGGATAGGTCTCCCCGAGACTTAGGACTTAGTCTCAAATATTTTTGTATGAATTTCCTTAATGGGTTTAAAACCAAATAAGGATCATTAATCCTTACAAATGATTTTTATTAAAATGACCAAACTACCCAAAATAATAATAATGAATTATGAGTGTCATAATTAATCTGAGTATACTGTATGGATAACTATAGTATTGGCTAGCGTAACTGGACTGAATGTTGGAGGGTGAAATCCTGCTGAGTGCTAAGGACTCCAAGTAAGTCAACTTATATTGTGTGGCTGCAAAATGAAATGACTATGTATTGGATGTTAGTATAGGTACACATACACATATATACACTATCGTAGAAAGTTTCTTAGAGACGTTAGTCTAGTGAGTGCTGATTTAGAAAATATGAATAGTAGATATCCATCATATCCTAGATGGCTGATCCCCGTCACACTGCTTGATTTTATTATGTCCGGCTCATTACTGCAACGAGTGGCCAAGAGGTGAGGATTCATGGTTAAACCTAGGGGCGCCAAAATGAATGGGACCTAGGGGCCTTCATGCATACTTAATCACTGAACAGCTAGAACCCGGGCAAGTGCTCTGATAAGTTATTCCCGGATAGCAGCCATAAATATTGGCCATTCAGTGTGAGTGCCTAGGGACACAAGGGGTTGCCAAGTTTGAGTGAGGTTGAACACCCTAGGGGCAACTGCTCACTAGCACCACTAATTAACATAGAAGTCTCTGTAAACTCGTGTAAATTTGATTGCATTCTTGGATAAGTAGTGATGTTGTAACGACCCAAATTTACTAATAAGGCTTAAGGGACTTAATTAGTGTGCCAGGAGGGTATAACTGGATTATATATGATTTAATGATTAAAAGCATGTTATATGATTATTTGAATATCTGTGATGCATGACTAAGTGTATTAGTATGCATGTAGGCCCTGATTAGGTTAGAAGGGCATAATCGTAATTTTGGCCCGTTGAGGGCATAATTGTATATATTTGTGATAAATTGATGAGACCACATTATTATGTGGATATATTTGTAATTTGTGACTCGAGGTGATCCTGGTGAGCAATTCAGCAAAAAAGTCACGGCGGGGATTTATACCCGGCTCGGGTCGAGCCTGGGGGTATTTATGAGAATTTAGAGAATATATTAGAGTCTATTTTGATATTGGGGAATATAATTGGTCATCAGTTAGGTGTCGGGAAGTAAACGGTAAATATTAGAGACACTCAAGGAATTAGCGGGAATTGGGAATAAATGACCAGAATGCCCTTGGATAGATTAAGGGCTTAAATTTTAATGGGAGGGTATTGTGGTCATTTGGCTTACAAGGGATAAGAGCTAAGTATTATTAAGCTTTATACCTTAGTGGAATATGTAGAAGGCACTAGAAGTCTGAAGGAAAGAAAGAAGGGAAAAGGAAAAAAAAAAGGGAATTAGGAGTATACCTTTCTCTCTCTAGTTGGAGGTCTCTTCTCCATTTCTTAAGGTTTCTTGGAGCTAAAACTTAGGAAGGGTTTGGGCAAGAGCTTGAGGCTAGGATCCTTGGTCTGGCTTGAGGAATTAGCAAGGAGTTAGCAAGAGAAGTCTATCCATTTGAGGTAAGGTCTAAGGTTATTTTTCAGTTTCTAGTTCTTAGTATTGATATGGATTTTGAGCTGAGCATTGATGAGGAATTCTAGGGAGTTGAGGCTGAAACTTTGAGGATGTGAAGGCTAAGCTAGTGTGGAGGATAACCTAAGTTGAGCTCATCCATCAAAGGTAAGAAACTCTAGTTTCAAGCTTTGTGATTTCTGTGGTTTTGCTGAGATTTTGAGCTTTAGGTTCAGCCATGGTGGATTTTGTGTTTTGGGGTGCATGTGATTGAATTTCTTGTTGTTTGGACTTATGGGATGAGATTAGGATGTTGGGAGGCTTGTTTTGAAGATTGGTTGAGTTTTGGAAAGATTTGACTCGGGAAAATTCGAAGGGGAAAATCTCTCATGGGCTGTGCTGTGACTAGCGCTACAGCGCTAGTCACTGGGCACTATAGCGCTAGGCCCTGAGGTTCTAGAGCCTTTTGGATCTATTTGTAGTGCTATAGCACTCTCCTTAGGTCACTGTAGCGCTGCCCTGTTTCCAGAAAGGTGATTTTGGGTTATTTTCAAGTGTTTTTGCCCGGGGGTTCGGGGTTTGATTCCACCACCCCGTTTGGTGGAATTAGGGCCTCTCGAGGACTTGGGATTGGTCCCGAGGCTAGGATTTTGGATTTGAGGTTTGGTGATGATTCTAATCTTTTGTTGTGACTAGCTGTATGCTAGGGCTCAGGCGGGATCGTGCTCGAGGATCAAATTGAACAAAGCTAGTGAATCTAAAGATAAGAAAATTGCACCTGGTTATGTGTTTGTGACGGGACTAAGAGCTCCCTATATCTGTATGATGTCGTAGATGGTATTATGCCATGGGACATGTGATAAACGGCCTAAGGGTGCCGTAAATAATACTTGCGCACAGGGCGCGACTCGGCCACTGGTAGCTGAGGTTAGCTTAATATTCACTGAGCTTGGTTTAAGCGGGCTGGAGTCACTGGGATAAATAGAGGGTGCGGCCTAAGGTCGTTAACCCTAATTATCATATGTGATTTGAATACTCATATGAAATGATATACTTTGTATGTTTAATACTTGATTAACGTGAATGCTTAGACTGTTGATTACATGCGTATGCGGTATGGGTTATCTGATTGTCTGTTGAATGATTATGCTCTGTTAATGTGTTTTCTTGCTGGGCCTTGGCTCACGGGTGCTACATGGTGCAGATAAAGGCAAATGCAAGTTGGACGAACCTTGAGATGGAGAGCTGCGGGGCTGAATGTACATGGTCAGCTGACCGGTTGCCACGGCCGAGGAGAGGAACAGGACGAAAAGAAAGCCTATTTGTCTGTTTTGCCTTAAAGTGGCTTTGAAATGTGTTTAAATCTTAATTCTTTTGTAAACGGTTTTAAACTTATTACTTTTGGGATCCCATGTAAAAAGAAGATGTTTATTTATAAGAAATGAAGCTTTTGAGACCAAAATCTTTTAACCCTAGATCAACTATAGTTTCAGTAACACGTTTCTAACTAAATGACTTAATTAGCAAGTCTTCTACCTTTATAAACACACAGTGTAACGGTCTTGGCTATCAAGGGCGTTACAATGTGGTATCAGAGTGTCCTAGGTTTAAGGGTTTCTGAAGACTGGCTGGACATGTACATTCGCCGCGAAAGACAAGATCAACTCAGGGTTTGGTAAATTGTGTATACATGACTATATGGTTAATTAAGATATGACTGTTGATATATGTTTGGTTAATAGGGAGAATGAGATACTGATAGGGCCTGGCCCTTGACTATTGCATGATGATATGGAGGCGTGTTTATCAGCACTGCTATGCATGTGAATGAGTATATGGATGAATATTTGGATAAACTGTTATATTTTGATTGTTTGTGAATGTCTGGGGTTTTAATGGTGGATCATGAAAGGATTATTACCCTGTCATCATAGTCTGATTATTAAGTCGTTGATTGCAAATTGACTTGGATAATTAGCCGACAATAGGTCTGAGATTAGAGATGATGACCTGAGCCAGACCCCTCCGCCAGTCCCTGAGAACTGGCAGCAGCTTATGGCAGACATGCAAGCTCGGCTACAGAGCCAGGATGAACAGATCCGAATTCTGTGGCAGCAGGCCCCATCAGGGAGTGTTGCCCCCATTGTGACACCTACATTGGTACCTATTGTACAGCTGGTAGAGGTTGGGAATAGATGGGAGCCGTTGTATGAGCGGTTTAGGAAGCAGCAGCCCCCGATCTTTGAAGGAGGACCTGATCCACTAAAGGCTGAACAGTGGATGACCATGATTACTACCGTTCTGGACTTTATGAGGGTAGAGGGGCATGACAGAGTGGCCTGTGCCACATATATGCTAAGGGAGGATGCCCGGATCTGGTGGGAGGTGGCATCACAGACCAGAGATGTTACTACTTTGACTTGGGAAGGATTCAAGGACCTATTTAGTCAAAAGTATTATAATGTTTCCATCAGGGAAGTGAAGGTAAATGAGTTCGTGGGGCGGGCTCAGAGCAGCATGACAATTACAGAATATGCCCTAAAGTTTGACAGGCTTGCGAAATTCGCACCCGACCTTGTGCCTATTGATGCAGCTAGGTAGGATAAATTTATTAGAGGGCTTAATGCTATGATAGCCCAAGATGTGAGGATTACAACAGTTCCTGGAGGGACAACTTATGCCGAGGCTGTAGAGAAGGCTCTTACCGCTGAGGAAGCGAAGAACAAGATTTGGAGAGAGAGTGCATCAAGGCAGGAGGGCCACAGAGCGGTGCCTCCATATTCAGGTTCTGGTAGGGACGGAGGCCCCAGTGATTTAAAGAGGAAGACCCTTGATGCTTCTATCGCTCCTGGTCTTGATAGGAGAGGTAGGGGTACTCAGGGGCCGTCAGGGAGGCGATGATACATGGAGGACTTACCATGAGTACACAAAGTGCAGAACACGCAATTTGGGTGAGTGTCAGGCTAATGTCTGTTATGTGTGTGGGGTGGTGGGACACCTCAAGAAAGACTGCCCGACAGTGAAGAAGGGAGATGTGTGGAAGGTGGGTAGCTTGACTCCAGCACGAGTGTTCACCTTGACACAGGCGGAGGCCGAGGCTAGTCTCTCAGTAGTGACAGGTCAGCTTTCTAGCGCTGGCTCTCCTTTTACTGTATTGATTGACTCTGGTGCTACACATTCGTTTGTTTCTAGTAAGGTGATTGATAGACTCTATAGACCTATTGAGTATTGTACTTCAGGGTTTGGGACTATTTTTCCCACAGGGGAACTGGTAGTATCTAGGAGGTGGATTAGAGCACGGCCAGTGATAGTTGATGGTAGAGAGTTGTCGGTAGATTTGATTGAGTTGAGTATGGAGGACTTTGATATGACCTTAGGTATGGATTGGCTGGTTAGATACAGAGCTACTATTGACTGCAGGAAGAAGATGGTGAACTTTGAACCAGAGGGCGAGGATCCCTTTGTTTTTGTGGGAGCGGTGCATGGACCCCGCGTACCCAAGATATCGGCACTGAGAGCCAGAGATCTGTTACAAGGAGAGTGTATAGGTTTTTTGGCTAGTGTGGTGGATACCACCAAGGTTTCGCCAACAAGACCGGAAGAGACCAGATTGGTTTGTGAGTTCTTGGATGTGTTTCCTGAGGACTTGCCTGGGTTGTCGCCGCGTAGAGAGATTCAGTTTGTCATTGAGTTGGCACCAGGAACAGAGCCAGTATCGAGGGTACCATATAGGATGGCACCGACAGAACTGAAAGAATTGAAGATACCGTTGCAGGAGCTTCTGGATTTGTGGTTCATCAGGCCTAGTTACTCGCCATGGGGTGCTCCAGTTTTATTTGTGAAGAAAAAGGACGGGACTTTGAGAATGTGTATAGACTACAGGGAATTGAACAAGTTGACTATCAAGAATAAGTACCCTCTACCAAGGATTGACGAGTTGTTCGATCAGCTGCAGGGTGAGATAGTGTTATTAAAAATTGATCTTCGATCTAGTTATCACCGGCTGAGGATCAAGGACGAGGACATGCCGAAGGCGGCCTTCCAAACGAGGTACGGGCACTATGAGTTTTTAGTCATGTCATTTGGTTTGACCAATGCCCCAGTAGCCTTCATGGACCTAATGAATAGAGTGTTCAAGGACTTTCTGGATCAGTTCGTTATTGTCTTCATTGACGACATTTTAGTGTACTCCAGTTCAGAGGCAGAGCATGAGATTCATCTTCGACAGGTTCTGCAAAGATTAAGGGAGCATCAGTTGTACACCAAGTTTAAGAAATGCGAATTTTGGTTACCAGAAGTGACATTCCTTGGACACATCGTGGGTACAGATGGGATTAAGGTAGATCCATCTAAGGTAGAGGCAGTTACGGATTGGCCGAGACCAAGGAACACCTCGGAGGTGCGGAGTTTTCTTGGCTAAGCGGGTTATTATAGACGGTTTGTGGAAGGCTTCTTGAAGATAGCGGGACCGATGACCGAATTGATAGGGAAGAATTTGAAGTTTATCTGGTCAGACAAGTGTGAGAACAGTTTCCAAGAGTTGAAGCGAAGACTTATTTTCGCAAACGTGTCGAGTCTTCCATCGGGGTAAGGGAAGTTTGTTGTTTACTGCGATGCATCGAGGTTGGGTTTAGGCTGTGTGTTGATGCAGAATGAGAAGGCCATAGCTTATGCATCACGACAGCTAAATGAGTATGAACAACGGTATCCTACCCATGATTTGGAGCTAGCAGCGGTGGTATTCGCACTGAAGATTTGGCGACATTATTTGTATGGGAAGAAGTGCGAGGTATACACTGACCATAAGAGGCTGAAGTATTTCTTTACACAGAAGGACCTGAACATGAGATAGAGGCGTTGGCTAGAGTTGGTGAAAGATTATGATTGTGATATTCTTTACCATCCAGGAAAAGCCAACGTAGTAGCGGATGCATTGAGCCGGAGAGGACCAGATTAGTTATATAGTTCCACCCAGATCTCAAGAGAGTTAGCAGATGAGATGATCAAAGCGGGGATAGAATTGGTGGTAGGTCGGTTGGCCAATATTACTCTGCAGTCAACCTTGCTAGAGCGGATTAGAGAAGGGAAAATGGTAGATGCTCAATTACAGGAGGTTAGAGAGAATATCTTAGCGGGAGTAGCTAAGGACTATTCTATTTCTGAGGTTGGTTTTCTTCGGTATCAAGGATGGATTTGTGTTACGAATGATGAGGGAATTAGACGAGAGATACTGGATGAGTCTCATACGACGCCGTACTCCCTTCATCTGGGTACCACGAAGATGTATCAGGATCTACGGACATTATATTGGTGGCCCAGGATGAAGAAGGGTGTGGTGGAGTACGTAGGCAGATGCTTAACCTGTCAGCAGGTGAAAGCTGAGCATTAGTGACCAGCAGGGTTGCTTTAGCCTTTGGGTATTCCCGAGTTGGAATGGGAGGATGTTACAATGGATTTTGTGGGAGGTTTACCCAGAACTGTAGGGCTTCATGACTCGGTGTGGGTGATAGTGGACAAATACACCAAGTTAGCCCATTTTCTTCTAGTGAAGTCGACATATACTGTGGATCAGTATGCTGAGTTGTACGTGAGGGAGATCGTACGTCTCCATGGGGTTCCTAAGTCTATAGTGTCAGACTAAGATCCTATCTTTACCTCCAAGTTTTGGAGTGGTTTGCAGAAGGCTATGGGGACTCAGCTGAAGTTCAGTACAACCTTTCATCCTTAGACTGATGGATAGAGTGTGTGTGATCGACTTTGAAGGATCGTGGAGTAAGTACCTCCCGTTGATTGAATTTTCGTATAACAATAGTTACCAATCAATGATTGGAGTGGCTCCCTATGAGATGTTATATGGGAGGAAGTGTAGATCACCCATTCATTGGGATGAGATGGGTAAGAAGAAGTATTTGGGATCAAATATGGTTCAAAGGACAAGTGAAGTTATATAGAAGATTCGAGCTAGGATGCTCGCCTCACAGAGCAGACAGAAAAGCTACGCTGATCCCAAGCGTAGGGACGTGGAGTTCCAGGTTGGGGACCACGTGTTTCTCCGAGTTTCACCATTGCGAGGGGTGAGGAGATTTGGAAAGAAGGGCAAGCTAAGCCCTAGGTTCATTGGAACTTTTGAGATCCTGGAAAGGATCAGTCAGGTGGCTTACAGGTTAGCCTTGCCACCATCACTGTCAGAAGTCCATGACATATTCCATGTTTCTATGCTCCGGAAGTACGTCTCTGATGCGACACAAGTGTTGAGGTATGAAGACTTGGAACTACAGACAGATCTAGCCTATGAGGAGCAACCGGTTCAGATCTTGGATCAGAAAGATAAAGTACTACGGAATAAGACGTTTCCTCTTTTTAAGGTGTTATGGAGGAATAGTAGGGTCGAGGAAGCGACCTGGGAGCTTGAGGAAGCGACCTGGGAGCTTGAGGCAGCGATGCGGCATTAGTATCCCGGGTTATTCAAGTAAATTTCGAGGATGAAATTATCATTAGGAGGGGATAGTTGTAACGACCCAAATTTACTAATAAGGCTTAAGGGCCTTGATTAGTGTGCCGGGAGGGCATAACTGGATTATATGTGATTTAATGATTAAAAGCATGTTATATGATTATTTGAATATCTGTGATGCATGACTATGTGTATTAGTATGCATGTAGGCCCTGATTAGGTTAGAAGGGCATAATCGTAATTTTGGCCCGTTGAGGGCATAACTGTATATATTTGTGATAAATTGATGAGACCACATTATTATGTGAATATATTTGTAATATGTGACTCGAGGTGATCCTAGTGAGCAGTTCAGCAAAAAAGTCACGGCGGGGATTTATACCTGGCTCGGGTCGAGCCTGGGGGTATTTCTGAGAATTTAGAGAATATATTAGAGTCTATTTTGATATTGGGGAATATAATTGGTCATCAGTTAGGTGTCGGGAAGTAAACGGTAAATATTAGAGACACTCGAGGAATTAGCGGGAATTGGGAATAAATGACCAGAATGCCCTTGAATGGATTAAGGGCTTAAATTTTAATGGGAGGGTATTACGGTCATTTGGCTTACAAAAAATAAGAGCTAAGTATTATTAAGCTTTATACCATATTGGAATACGTAGAAGGCAGTAGAATTCTGAAGGAAAGAAAGAAGGGAAAAGGGAAAAAAAATGGAATTAGGAGTCTACCTTTCTCTCTCTCGGTTGGAGGTCTCTTCTCCATTTTTTGAGGTTTCTTGGAGCTAAAACTCAGGAAGAGTTTGGGCAAGAGCTTGAGGCTAGGATCCTTGGTCTGGCTTGAGGAATTAGCAAGGAGTTAGCAAGAGAATTTTATCCATTTGAGGTAAGGTCTAAGGTTGTTTTTCAGTTTCTAGTTCTTAGTATTGATAAGGATTTTGAGCTGAGCATTGATGGGGAATTCTAGGGAGTTGAGGCTGAAGCTTTGAGGAGGTGAAGGCTAAGCTAGTGTGGAGGATAACCTAAGTTGAGCTCATCCATCAAAGGTAAGAAACTCTAGTTTCAAGCTTTGTGATTTCTATGCTTTTGTTGAGATTTTGAGCTTTAGGTTCAGCCATGGTGGATTTTGTGTTTTGGGGTGCATGTGATTGAATTTCTTGTGGTTGGGACTTATGGCATTAGTTAAGGATGTTGGGAGGCTTCTATTGAAGTTTGGTTGAGTTTTGGAAAGATTTGGCTCGGGAAAATTCGAAGGGGAAAATCTGTGCTGGGTTGTGCTATGACTAGCGCTACAGCGCTAGTCACTGGGCGCTGTAGGGCTAGGCCCTGAAGCTCCAGAGCCTTTTGGCTCTGTTTATAGTGCTATAGCGCTCTCCTTAGGGCGTTGTAGCGCTACCATGTTTCCAGAAAGGGGTTTTTGGGTTATTTTCAAGGGTTTTTGCCCGGGGGTTCGGGGTTTGATTCCACCACCACGGTTGGTGGAATTAGGGCTTCCCTAGGGCTTGAGATTGGTTCCGAGGCTAGGATTTTGGATTTGAGGTTTGGTGATGATTATGATCTTTTGCTATGACTAGGTGTACGCTAGGGCTCTGGCGGAATCGTGCTTGAGGATCAAATTGAACAAAGCTAGTGAATCTAAAGGTAAGAAAACTGAACCCGGTTATGTGTTTGTGATGGGACTAAGAGCTCCCTATATCTGTATGATGTCATAGATGGTATTATGCCATGGGACATGTGATAAACGGCCTAAGGGTGCCGTAAATAATACTTGCGCACAGGGCGCGACTCGGCCACTGGTAGCTGAGGTTAGCTTAATATTCACTTAGCTTGGTTTAAGCGGCCTGGAGTCACTGGGATAAATAGAGGGTGCGGCCTAAGGGCGTTAACCCTAGTTATCATATGTGATTTGAATACTCATATGAAATGATATACTTTGTATGTTTAATACTTGATTAACGTGAATGCTTAGACTGTTGATTACATGCGTATGCGGTATGTGTTATCTGATTGTCTGTTGAATGATTATGCTCTGTTAATGTGTTTTCTTGCTGGGCCTTGGCTCACGGGTGCTACATGGTGCAGGTAAAGGCAAAGGCAAGTTGGACCAACCCTGAGATGGAGAGTTACGGGGCTGAATGTACATGGTCAGCTGACCGGCCGCCACGGTCGAGGAGAGGAACAGGACGAAAAGAAATCCTATTTGTCTGTTTTGCCTTAGAGTGGCTAGCAACTGTGTTTAAATCTTAATTCTTTTGTAAACGATTTTAAACTTATTACTTTTGGGATCCCATGTAAAAAGAAGATGTTTATTTATAAGAAATGAAGCTTTTGAGACTAAAATCTTTTAACCTTAGTTCAACTATAGTTTCAGTAACACGTTTCTAACTAAATGACTTGATTAGCAAGTTTTGCACCTTTATAAACACACAGTGTAACGGTCTTGGCTATCCAGGGCGTTGTAGATGCCCTAGGTAATATGATAGTTACCCTTGATGAGGATATTTATTGGCTAGATCTTAGTGTTGAGACTCGATTCTCTCTTACAGATTAGCATTTATGTTGGAGGGCGTGCTCTGTCCAAATTGTTGGAAATTGTCAAGCGTTGGTCTCGAATTATATTATGATATCTGCTTGCTCTGGGATTTTCTGAGTGCATGGATATATTTGTTGATAATATATAGTTGTGATATAATATATCTGCTTGCTCTGGGATTTTATGAGTGCAGGGATATATTTGTTGATAAGATATAGTTGTGATATAATATATCTGCTTGCTCTGGGATTTTCTGAGTTCAGGAATTTATCTGTTTATATGAACTAAATTGTCATTGGTTATCAGGCATGACCATAAGTTTGGCAGGATGCTTTTTCATTCTTGAAATTGATTGTGTAGGGTCCGGATGGATCCAGAATCCTAATTCTCTGCATGCTTTTGTTTTAAAGTTGAACTTACTAAGCATTTTCACTTACCTAGTTGTTTCATGTTGTAGGTAATAGCAAGGGCAAGGCAGAGCAGTAAGCGCTGGAGTCTACCTTGCAAATGTACATGTGGACCGACCTTTTGGGAAGCCGTTTTATGTTTGGAAATGTTGTGTAATTTTCTCAAACTAGGCTCACTCTACTCTTTATAAAATATGTTTGTAATTAAATGTTAAGTATGGCCATAAGACTTTTTTAAAAGTTTTTTTATACGGGTTTTTGAGACATTTTGTTAAATGAAAACATTTATATTTATGCATTATCGAGTCTTGAAAATCCGGGTCGTTACAATTGGAACCCCAAATAAATCTTCAAAATGCATAACAACATTCTTAGCATGCTCCTAAATAGATATCACCATCAATTACATCAATGATTCTCATTATCCAATCATAAACCTCCTAACCAAAACAGCAACTCAACAAACATAAACATATATTGAAAAAATATCAAGTATTACAAAACCACAACCAAGAATAAAATAATCAAATAAACATAGATTGAGAGAAAATTTGTTACCCAAACAAAATCTCCTCTTTGATACAACCCTAGGGATTACAAGAAAAGAAGATGAAAAGAAAATGGAGTAGAGGATTGAATCACTAAGAACACAAGAACACAAACCTAGCTTGAAACCTCCTTTTTTTCTTCTTCTTCTTTCCTCCCCCCCCCCCCCCCCCCTCCCCCTCTCTCTCTCTCTCTATGTCGAGCTCTCTCTCTCTCTCTCTCTCCCTCTTCTCCTCTATGCTGCCAGCCACACATGAGTCCCAATGGCTCATTTCCTTTTCTTTTTATATCCCCTAGATGACCCAATACCCTAGCTGCAAGAAAAGGAAACTATCTTTCCTTTATTTTCCTAAATTTTGTCTTAAATAAAATAATAACGAAATTAGGGTCAACAAGCTAAACAAGGAAACAAGTCCTTGTTCTTTAATCACTCCCACATGCCTACACTCCCTCTCTCTTATCTTCTTATTTGTTTCCCATTTCGCTAGTATGAACACTAGCATTCTATAACATTTTGTTATATTATTTTATAATATGATATTTAGATTAAATAATGTGCAATGAGTGTCACATATTGTAACATATAAAAGAGAGTTACAATATTTGGATATATGTGAATATTCAAATATGTAACATATTTAGTGTTACAAATTTGCAACTCCCAAATATTACCCAATAATGTGTAGATTTGATGTTACACATTTTTATTTGAATTTCTCAAAGCCATAAGAGATATGAAAATTAGAGATGTGATTTTAACCCCAATAATGTTTTTGGGGTTTACAAAATCAATTGGGAGTAATTTGGAACCGTTTAGAAAATTGCACAAAAATATGTGTCGAAAATGGGCTGTGGCCACGACCACTGTGTATCACTGGTTGTAGCATAGGGGACAGAGGCCAGTGGCCACTGACACTCCTGGTCGCGACTAGTAAGGTTGACAACCAAATTGGATTTTTAGTTTTTTCCAATTTGAGTAGTTTTAACATCCTAAGTAACTCTCAAATCTCTATTTTAATTCCATAAACATCCAATTAAACATTCGTAACAACCATGGTTGGGGTTGGTGGAATTTGAAATTCAAAAGGTGTCTCAAAACTCTATAAATAGGAGCCTATTGCTCACTTGTAAGACACAATTTTTCTATCCATTAGAGCACTTGGCTAAAAACACCTAGAAGCTTGATAATTCCACAAAGTTATTCTAAAATTGTGAGAGTTCCCTTTGTGCTTGAGTTAGGGGAAAATAAGCTTTTCGACAAAGGTTTCAAACTTTGTTCAAGTTGGTGATTCTCAACACTCTTCACTTTGGTTGTGTGAGTGATAGTTCTTTGTTCATTGTTCTTGTTCTTTTCTTTTTATACAATTGTTTTCATCTTCTTCTCATTTTCTCTATTTACTCTTTTACTTGTATCTTTTGTTTTAGAGTTGTAATCTCCTCTATATCTTTCATTCTACTACTCCTAGTTTATTTGTATCATTTTGTCATAGAGTTGTATTTTCATTACTATCTTCTTCTACCATTTTTCATATTTACATGTATATTTTATTATAGAGTTGTAACTTTATTTAATCAATCCTTGTTCATTTGTATATTTTGCTTACAGTTGTAAATATTTTTTACCATTTCTATTGAGGCAATTTATATTTTCCTAACACATTCTTTCTTTACTTCTCCCATTATTTCCTTTTTCTTAATTTAATTTTAAAACTAATTTATCAAGAAATGTAATAATCTACAATATTGCATAGGAAAACTATTGCATGCTCATCATGCATTCATGCACATGCACACACACAAGTGCTAGAGTGCATTTGTACTAAGCATGCACCTTGGTGCACCCAACCAAATTAAACTCAAGAACTCACATAATAAAACAATTAACAATTTTAATTCACATCATTTCTACCAAACAATTCAAACAATAAAAGTAAATTCCTAACACTTAACAATTAATAATAAAACAATGCACACAAATTAATAAAAAAAAAATTGGTGCGCTACACAAGGGTCTATTCTTCCATCTTGCTCTAGTTTTAGTATATTTGTATATTTATAAATAGATTAAATACCATTTTGGCCCCTATGTTGTGCAGAAATTATTGATCGGACCATCTGTTTGTTAAATGACAACTCAGACCCTAAGTTTTGCAAAATATAACAAAATAATACCTTGAGCCTAATTTTAGTCAAAGTAATTTCAAATATAAGATCAATTGTTGGGTCCTTAAGGATACGTTGAGTTCAGAAAAGAAGAGAAGGCAGTCGAGGAGCAAAGAATGAAATACTATATATATATATATTTACAATTATATTGACTAAAATTGGACTGGTTGTATTATTTAATTTCATCTTGCAAAATTCAGGGTCAAAATTGTCATTTAACAAAATAAAAAATCTGATTGATAACTTTTTCACAACATATGACCAAAATAGTATTTACCCTTATATACTTAAATATGTACTTCAATTTTTAATAACTGTGTGAGTTAAGAGAAAGACTGACGACATTTTGTAATCCATTAATACAAAAAATTCAATTTGAAACAGGATTGTTATAAGTTTTTTACTCATGCATGGTCTTGAGTGGTTGATAGTATTCGAGTTAAAAAAAACCAACATCTTATTGTTGTAGATAAGCAATTACAATTTTTGAAATAAAAACATGGCATGGTCATCACAAATTTATTATAGTAAAATAGCTTACAAAAAGGAGAAATGATAAGCCATGGGCTACTAAGAAAGCAATGTTTAGCCAAATAAAAAGTATATATAAAAAATCACAATTCACAAACAACTACATTAAAGAGCTTTAACAATCGCAAACCATAAAGCTCAAAGAATGTTATGAGAAAAAGCTCTGGCCAAGAAATAATGAAAGCATGCACTGAAAAGCACCTCCCTATCAGCCAAAAATAGTCCACAAACACGTGAACTTAAAATGAATAGAATTATAACAGCAAAAGAGAATAAATAAACAAATATATATCTCTTATAATGAAAATTCTTCGTTTTAATAGTTTTTTATTTTTTTAATGTTAATTTTAACGGAATATTCTTATATTTAAAAAATTAATTTTATATTTAACGATAATTTGTACATATCTCGTTAACTTAAATAAAATAAAATAAATAATTAAACAAATTAAAAAAAGATATTTTTGAGATATTTTACAATGATAATTATTTAAAAATAATAAACAAATTAAAATATGATATTTTTGAGATATTTGACAATAATAATTATTTAAAAATAATAAAATCATATGTTTTATAACTTAACTAAAATTTAATTAAACTTAAACTCACTTAGTAGAATAATATCATATTAAACATATAATATAATCTACTGTCAATTAGCAACAAATTACTTTTTAAAAAAAAACTAGGAAGAACGTAAGTTTAAAATCCACGTATAATATTTAATATTACATTAAATACATAATATGTATCTATGATTGTCACTCACAAATTCAAAAAATAGAACAAACATAAACTTAAACAAAAATAAATAAATTATTTAATTAAAATAGAATATTTATTTGAAATTTATATGACATTGAAATTCCGTAATTTATGATTACCTACTTTTTATTTAATTAAATGCGGAACGAACAAGTTGGTACAACAAACAAGTATTCTGTAGCTACAGATCAAGATCTTGTCACTATAGAATATCAAACTAGTGTGATAAAATAGAAATGACTGAATAATGAAATGATACACAGAGTTTTTTACATAGTGTCAATATCCTTTCAGATATTACTAGTCCACGGGGCCATGCCCAGAGAAAAGATTCATTAGTCAAATTTCACAAGTACAAAGTAATTGACTTAAACAACACTTAGACTCCCTCTAATGTTTTTGCCACAAGCTTGATGTACTCTCTCTTTGTTGAATGAATCTCCTTAAGACACCAAGGTTTGAACTCCCTTCAAATTGCTTGATGAATGCTTGCTTCCTCCTGATGCAAGACTTTATGAACCTTCTCCTGAAGGTTGTTCTTCACGTTCTTCTCTTTCAGATTTTACTCAACACATAAGTAATTACAAAGACATGGAATAACCAAGGAATAGCAGAACAACTATCCTTTACAAAAGAAAGACACTCTTCTAAAAGTATAAGAAATTAAGGCGAAGAAGAGGTACTTAGGGCTAATGCTTTGGTTCGTATTTATACGCAAAATACTTACCCAAAGTCAGCTTTACACAATTCTAGACGCACAACACACACTAGGAAAGTTTCTAAAATAAACTTTCAATCACAATCAATGCAGCCGAAATTGTATGAACAGACAGAGATTCTGTAGTTGCAAAACTGTACGAATCTGGACTTGTTCATGGTCAAATTCATTATTTAACTAACTTTGAGTAGTTACCCATTCTTGGTTGATTGATAGCTGTCTAGAGATATTGAGAAGTTACCAATTCTTGGCTGTCTAAAGATACAATCGAGTAACAAGAGAATTAGTTAATTTTGGAAAGAAAATAATGTAAAAAGATATGGAAATAAGGAAACTTTATTCTTAGCAAAAATACAAACCTAATAAAGAAGAAATATCATAAATTAAAAGCAATAAAATCAGGTATATTTTTCTTTATATAACCGAAAATAAACACAATAAATCAAAAATATTTGCCATACCTTAAATTTCCAAATATGGATTTTACAATCTCCCCCTTTGGCATTTTGAGGGACAAAAACAATATTTTTTATTAGCCTATTTTAAAACATAAACAACCATGCAAAACGATTAAGTGTTAGCTAAAATATTAGAGTATTTAAATACTCCCCCTGCAAGCAGGATCACTAACACATGAAACAAAATTAAACAACCATGTTAACTTTTCAAAAAGTTTAACACACAACTCCCCCTAAAAGTAGGGTCCATAGTTGTGACCATAAAAACAAAAACACCAACATTTTCTCCCCCTTTTTGTCCATCAAATTGCCAAATGAAACAAAAAACAGAAGAAAAGACCAAAAGAAAAACCAAACACAAAGTTCAACTTGACCAAAAAAAATAACAGACTAATCATGCAGCAAGGAAAATCTGAATAGAACTGAGTTGCTGAAGAATAGAAGCTTGGTCCTCTTCCAATTTGCCCAACCGAGTGGTAATCATTCAATCACACAACATTGTCACACTTAGAGCAAAATAGGAGTTCAAGAATTAAAATTGAAACAAGAACAAAATGCAAATATTTTACTTAGCCTCTTTAAAAAACTCCTGTCCAAATTTTTTATATTATTTATATATATAAACATACCTTGTTAGTTTTCCAAACAACTTATCAAGTGTATCAACCAATCTTCTTGCTTTTGTCCCTGATGAAAAAATCAAACTAATAAGAAAAACATAAATTATAGTAACAAGTTAATCACCTATTGTATTTCTATCATAAATATTACGCAGGAAAATAATTAACTCAATCACAGCCAAATATTTTAAGAAGATCAATCAATATGTAAAATCTTTTAAAACTATTTTTTTACTTACATTTTTTTTTAAAAATGTTTCAAGCATTTGTGTGTGAAAGTGAAAGCAGTGAACATTGCCCAATTTGTCAAAAATACTTTTTCTGAGAATTGTACCCAATGAAGATGCTGTCACACTACCTCCATGGTAGTGTATCTTCTACATAAGTGCTAATTACATAGTTCCAACTTACTCAGAGATGTCTTTCACACATTGATGCAGGTAGCTCTATTCTTCAAATGAGCTTGAAAACACTTATTTTTCATTTTTTTTTAAATGGTCGCTTGAACATAATACATTGATGAACTCAAATATTTCTAGGAGAAATTAATTAATTTTCCTGAGACTAAACATTTATAACAGAGATACACTAGAGAGATTAACAAGAAACTATATTAACATGCTTTTCTTTTGAGTTTGATAGTTTCTTCTAGGACAACAATAAGACATGATTGATTTCAAACAAGATAGACTTTGTAAGAATAGCAGGATGCACAATATACACAATTTAAATAGAACAAACTCCTAAGGACTTCCTTAGGGAATGAAAATGAACCTAATCAAGAGCTTTGGTAAAAATATCAGCTAATTGTTTACTTGTTTCAACATATTCTTGAACTAGAATTTTATTTTCAACAAGCTCTCTAATGAAGTGATGACGAATGTCAATGTGTTTAGTGCATGAATGCTGAACATGATTTTTTGAAATGTTAATTGCACTTGTGTTATCACAGAAATTAGTTAAAGTGTCAAGAGAAAACCCATAATTAGTCATCATCTGTTTCATCCACAACAATTGAGTGCAACAGCTTCCAGCAGCAATATATTCAGCTTCAGTAGTAGAAAAAGAGGTTGAATTCTGCTTTTTGCTATGCCATGAAATAATATTGTTGCCTAGGTAGAAGCATCCTCCACTTGTACTTTTTTTATCATCTGCATTACCTGCCCAATTAGCATCACTAAAGCACACAAGGTTAGAATTAGTTTCATTAGAATACCAAAGACCATAATCAACATTCCCATGTACATAACAAATAATTCTTTTTACAGCTACTACTTGAGATTCCATAGGATTCCCTTGATACCTAACACATACTCCAACACTATAGCATATTTCAGGATGGTAGGATCAACTTTGACACCATTTTCTTCCCTGGTTAATTTGGTTGTGGTCCCCATTGGAGTTTTAGCATGCTTTCCTGTTTCAAGACCACACTTTTTAACCATATTTTTTGCATACTTACTTTGGGATACAAAAGTACCCTCTTTAGTTTGCTTCACCTGCAATCCTAGAAAAAATGTCAATTCACCAACCATACTCATTTCAAAATCATCCTTCATTTGTTGGACAAACACTTGCATTTCGGAGTTAGAAGTAGATCCAAAAACAATGTCATCAACATATATTTGAGCAATAATTATATTAGTTTTGATGTTTTTGATGAACAAGGTCTTATCAACACTTCCCCTATGATAACCATGAGTAACCAAAAATTGGGTTAGCCTTTCATACCAAGCTCGTGGAGCTTGTTTTAACCCATACAATGCCTTTTTGAGCCTAAAAACATGATTATGAAAATGAGGATCTTCAAACCCTTTAGGTTGTTCAACATATGCTTCTTCATTTAAGATCCCATTTAAAAAAGTCGATTTTACATCCATCTGATGTAATTTGAAACCAATAGTGCATGCAACAGATAACAATAATCTTATAGATTCAAGCCTAGTTACAGGTGCAAAAGTTTCATCAAAATCAACACCTTCAATTTGTGTGTAACCTTGTGCAACTAGGCGTACTTTATTTCTAATTATTGTTCCAAACTCATGACTTTTATTTTTGAAAATCCATTTAGTTCCAATTACATTAGTATGATTTGGTCTTTCCACAAGTGTCCCAACATCATTCCTAGAAAATTGTTCTAATTCCTCTTGCATAGCATTTGTCCATGATTCATCATTCAAGGCCTCTTTCACATTTTTTTGGCTCAATAGAAGAGGTAAAACAATTAAATTGCACAAGATTGACATACCTTCTCCTTGTAACCATGCTTTCCTCGAGATCTCCAATAATCAGATCTGCAGGGTAATTTTTCTTGACCCTGGTGGAGGGTTCCCTTTGGATGGAACCAGTAATGATCTCTTCATGTTTTTCCTTTGATTGCACATCTTCAACCTGAATAGAATCTTATTCTGTTTCTTCATTCTCTGCTACTGTTTCTGCAGTTTCAGCTCTTGGTGTCACAACATCAGCACTTGTAGCAACATAATGTTCCTCCAGAAGGCTCCTGATTTCTTCTTCTGTTGAAAATTCTGAAAAATCTTTTGTATCATCAATTACAACATTAGTTGACTCTAAAATAGTTTGAGTTCTCATGTTGTATACATGATAGGCTCTACTATTAGTTGAGCAACCAAGAAACACTACAACATCACTCTTGGCATCGAATTTGCCAATATTTTCACGATCCCTTAATATGTAGCACATGCAACCAAAAATGTGAAAATAACTTACATTTGGTTTCTTACCTTTCCAAATCTCATAGGAAGTATTGAATGTACCCGGTTTAGGAAAAACATGATTAATGGTATAACAAGCAGTATTGTTAGCTTCTGCCCACAAGTGTTTTGTCAACTTCTTACTATTCAACATGACTCTAGCCATCTCCTGTAGAGCACAATTCTTTCTTTCCACCACCCCATTTTGTTCTGGGGTTTTAGGAGCAGAAAATTCATGAGTGATACCATAAGATTTACAAAAATCATCATACATAGAATTTTCGAGTTCTTTACCATGATCACTGCGAATTCGAACAATCTTTCCTATGTTGCAATTTTTTTCAACTCTCAATTTCAAACAAAGAGTCTTAAAAGCATCAAATGTATCCGATTTTTCTCTCAAACAATCAACCCAAGTATAACAAGAAAAATCATCGACACAAAAAAAATGTACCTTTTTTCATTAGTACTCTCTACTTGGATAGGACCCATAAGATCCATGTGTAGCAATTCAAGAACTCTAGTAGTATTAATATCAAAAATACTTTTATGTTTTGTTTTCAATTGCTTACCAAGTTGGAAAAACTCACACTTACCCACTGATTCTTTACCCAATCTAGGTAAACCACAAACAATACCTGCAGAAGACAATTTTTTCAAGGTTTTGAAATTTATGTGGCCCAACTTCTCATGCCACATGTCAGTATTGTTACCTATAGTTGTATAACACATAACATATGCCATAAGCATATAACAATTATCATTAGATCTAAAACCTTCAAGAATACAATCACCATTAGAATTCGAAACATAACAATTTTCTCTATCAAAGTTAACAATGTAACCTTGATCACTAATCTGACTTATGCTAAGCAAGTTTGCTTTAAGTCCTTCTACAAGCATAATGTTCTTGAGATGTGGTAACCCTGGATAATTCAAGGTTCCCATACCAATCACATTCCCAAGCACACCATTTCCAAATGTCACAGTCCCACATTGCACCGATCTGATGTTTGTGAGTATTGTTCTATCACCTGTCATGTGCTTGGAACAACCACTATCAAAGTACCACAGATTAGACACAACAGATCTTTCTTCAAAACCAACAAAACACACATTCTTTTTTACCCAAACATGTTTAACAGTGGATTGTCTTTTTTCAGGTCTTTTAAATTTCTCAAAATATTTGAAATTAAATATGTTTTGAAAGGTAAAGAATTTGGGCCGTATATGACCTTTAATACCATAAAAATGACAGATAGGCAGAAAAAAATTTACCCTTTCATTGGCCTGGAAATTTTTACCTGAAGGTCTCATTTCTGTTTGTCCAAGAGACTTTTTTGTAGCATCAAACACTTGCAAAACACCATCAGAACAACCAATAGAAAATTTCCCAGCTTTAACAAACTGAGTTTTCTCATTCGTTTGAGATCCAATATATCCTAAACCAGCATGACTCCTCTGTTCAATGTTTTGAACATCCTCAAAATCTGAAGAACCTAGATTTAGCATTTTTACATTTCTTTTTATGCTTTCAAGTTCTTTTTTTCAATCGATTATTTTCTTCTTTTTCAAACACAAGACTAGACTCAAAATTTCTATTACTAATTTCAAGCTCATTAATTTTTTCAGTTAAATTTTTTATAGTCTCGGTCATTGATCGATTTGCAAAACATACATCCAACCACTTACCATACATTTCCTTATACGTTTCAGCCAAGGAATCTTCATCCAATTCTGATTCATCAGAATCAGACTCTGTTTCATCAGAAGGCTCCTTTTTCATATCAATATTGCTTACTTCCTTACTTCCCTGCAAAAAGATTGGCATACTAGAAACAATAGAAGTTAAAGCAACATTTGACAAATCATTATCACTACTATCTGAATCATCATCACTCCAAGTCACATTCAAACCTTTTTTTTGTTCTTTTTAAGAGTATTAGCACATTCAGATTGAATATGTCCAAAACCGTCACATTCCCTACATTGTATACCCTTTTTATTGTTAGAAAAAAAATGGTTTTCAAGAAGCATTACCTCTAGGAAATTTTGAAAAAATCTTTTATTTTTATTGCTCAATTTTTTCATGAATTTTTGAAAATTTCTAGTTAACAAAGCCATTTCATCTTCTTCTTCACAATCAGAACATTCTTTTTCAGAAATCTTGAAAGCAATACCTTTATTTTTATCAGTTGGTGGTTTTGGCTTGTCCTTTTGTTTGATTTTTTGATTTAATTCAAATGTTCTCAAAGAACCCATCAATTCTTCAACCTTCATCTTACCAAAGTCTTTTGCTTCTTCCATTGCGAAAAGCTTTGTATCAAACCTATCAGGAAGAACACGCACAATTTTCCTAACCAACACAGATTCATCAAGTTTCTCACCAAATGCAAAAAATTCATTAGCAATGTCAAACAATTTTTCATAAAATTCAGAGAGAGTTTCAGATTCTAACATCCTAAGTTCATCAAATTTAGTTTGAAGCATTGTAAACAGAGTTCGCTTGACATCAGCAGTTCCTTCAAACTGTGTTTGAAGAATTAGCCAAGCTTCTTTTGCTGAATCACACAAAGAAATTAGTTTGATAAAACGTTCACTAACACCATTAAAAATAGCATGTAAGGCCTTGTTATTATAACCAAATAACTTCTCGTACTCAATGGACCATTCAAGTTCAGATTTTACCTTGGTATTTCCTTCCTTATCTTTTTCGACCGGTGGAGACCAACCAGACAAAATAGATCTCCATGCTCTTTCATCTAGAGACTTGATGAAAGCCCTCATCATCACTTTCCAATAAGGATAGTTAGAGTCATTGAGTAGGGGTGGTCAGGTTATGGAGCTTCGTTCTGCGAAAAATGACATATCACACAAAATCGATTAAACAAAAAAATAATCACAAGATCTCACTAAGAGTTTAGTGACCCGCTCTGATACCAATTAAAATTAAGTAATTTATGACTACCAACTTTTTATTTAATTAACCAAATTAATTAAATGTGGAACGAACAAGTTGGTACAACAAACCAATATTTTGTAGCTACAGATCAAGTTCCTGTCACTATAGAATATCAAACTAGTGTGATAAAATAGAAATGACTGAATAATGAAATGACACACAGAGCTTTTTACGTGGTGTCAATATCCTTTCAGATATTACTAGTCCACAGGGCCATACCCAGAGAGAAGATTCATTAGTCAAATTTCACAAGTACAAAGTAATTGACTTAAGCAAAACTTAGACTCCCTCTAATGTTTTTGTCGCAAGCTTGATGTACTCTCTCTTTGCTGAATGAATCTCCTTAAGACACCAAGGTTTGAACTCCCTTCAAATTGCTTGATGAATGCTTGCTTCCTCCCGATGCAAGACTTGATGAACCTTCTCCCGAAGGTTGTTCTTCACGTTCTTCTCTTTGAGATTTTACTCAACACATAAGTAATTACAAAGACATAGAATAACTAAGGAATAGCACAACAACTATCCTTTACAAAAGAAAGACACTCTTCTAAAAGTATAAGAAATTAAGGCGAAGAAGAGGTACTTAGGGCTGATGCTTTGGTTCGTATTTATACACAAAATACTTACCCAATGTCAGCTTTACACAATTATAGACACACAACACACACTAAGAAAGTTTCTAGAATAAACTTTCAATCACAATCAATGCATCCCAAATCGTATAAAAAGACAGAGATTCTGTAGTTGCAAAACTGTACGAATCTAGACTTGTTCATGGTCAAATTCATCATTTGACTAACTTTGAGTAGTTACCCATTATTGGTTGATTGAGAGCTATCTAGAGATATTGAGAAGTTACTCATTCTTGGCTGTCTAAAGATACAATCGGGTAACAAGAGAATTAGTTAATTTTGGAAAGAAAATAAAGTCTAAAAAATATGAAAATAAGGAGACTTTATTCTTACCAAAAATACAAACCTAATAAAGAAGAAATATCATAAATTAAAAGCAATAAAATCAATTATATTTTTCTTTATATAACCTAAAATAAACATAATAAATCAAAAATATTTGTCAAACCTTAAAATGGCAAATATGGATTTTACAGACATTAATATAAATTTTATAAATAAAACTAAGAAAATGTGCATTGCACATTAGTTATATCTAGTACAAATATATATATATATTTATATGTGTGAGAAATAAACACCAGTCTCAACGTTCACGAAGATAATCTCTATTTAAATATAATTACTTATCAACATCACCTAATAATGACATGTTAGAATGAGAAGTCGTAATTTATTAATTTATTCAAACTTAATTAAGATCTATAATTCTCAAATAAATTCATATGTCATGTAATGCTAGGTTATATGCACCAATAACAGATCCAGGATTTTTGTTATGTGGAGACTTAGAATCAACATAGAAATTAAAATTGTCTATTTCAAATATAAATTATAATTATTTTAAAAATGATAAAACTTTATTTTCCCCCTGAATTATAACAAACTTTTGCCCTTTTCGTCCAAAGAGTAATGGTTTGTGTTGACACGGTTTTTTGCCAACAGTGTATTGAAGAAATAATAAGGTTGATTAGTGCTTAGTAATAAACCGTAACGAAAGATGAAATGAACTCACAAGAACACAAATCTTTTACGTGGTTAAAATCCACCTAGTCCACGAGTCTATATAATTGTTGTTTCTCTCTCTATTTTGGCAAAGTTTCGGTATTACAGAATAATCCTCCCTTTTGCTGTCCAATATTCTCAGTATTTATAGAGAAATTCCATGGACAGGTTTGGGTAACCGTGTGAGTAAATTATGTATTTACATATTTATTACATATATTTCCCATTTATAATGGGATATGATTTCATCATAAAGTAAATGTTCTCCTAATATCTGGGACATTAAATATGACAGGCTGATCATAAATAACCGTATAAGAATACTTGAGTCTTTGGGGATCCGCAGGTATGCAATATATCAGAGATACCACGAGCTGGATATTTCTCCGAGCACGTACTTTGACAACTATTTGAATATTACGAGTTCGTGCTTCGCAACCTTCATGTCTGTAGCTTGGGTTAAACCCAGGACGCCTAACACCACACGTGCCCATGTGAAACCGGAGTTGCTTACGTGGATAATAATCAAATCTCATTTCCTTTGTTATTTCTCCGTATATTTATTTGCTAGTTGTACCCAAACTGAGTGGATGACTTGAGCCAAAATTAGGGTACAACATTTTCCCCCCAAGCTCCTGCTTATGTATGACATCATCTTTGATGATTTACACAGTAGGGCTTTTAGTCTTCTGTTACACAAAACCATGTTTGCCCACTACTTGAGTACTAGACACGTGGTGTACTACAATTGGCGTTTGTTCGGGTTTCAAGGACTGCAATAATTATCTTGTCACATTTTTGTCTCTATTTTGTCTTTTTAACCATGGCCTTTGGATCTTGTACTAACCAAATCGGACGGCCCAAATTAATTTACGCAGTTTACGTATAAATAAGGTAGGCAATTTTCAGGTTTCACCACCTTTCATTTGAAATTTTTCTATATTTTCTCTCTTATGTATTTCTGAATCCTTCTTCTTTCTCAGAAAAACCTAAAAACCATTCGTTGCACCCAGTTATTCAGGAGTCTTCCAGGAACTTTCCCCTGAAAAGTCTACTCCTTTCTATCGAAGAACATACTATAAGTACCTCGTCTTTTGGTTTTGAAGAAATTTTCCTTTTACTGCTCTTTTTTTTTTCATTTCACCATGCTCATCCACACTTCACCGTAGTCATTATTAGGCTATTTCCCAAAAAATTTTTAGCGAATAGGCTTCAACTTATATTCAATGAGTAGGTCCTAAAATATCTTTAGAACTACGACATTCATAAAACTAGGTAATTTCTGGGTATAGTTGGGTAATCCATGGCGAATTTAGAAAATATCCATTCGGGATATAGAAGATGAAAAGTTTTTAGGGTTTAAACCAGGTTACTTAGGGGTCATGCTTCTTGGGTAGTTTTGCACTAAACCGCCTCCCAAGGAAAGTAGTGGCCTGACATTTTCACACACGAATCTCTAAATATCAGGGATCTGTTAGGAAATCGAGGCGCGTAACTTAGGCTAGTGTGTGACATCATGCAATGGGGCCGAGGCTAACTCAACTCGTACATCAAAAGTAAAGCATTCCCTACGTCGTAGCCTTTAAATCCTCTTAGATCGCTTACTAATTAGACCGTTCTGTTCGTTAGGTGATCTGATGACTCCCAAGAAGAACACACCCAAGAAGAATACAACCAGCTCCTCCTCTTAGCAAAAGAAAAAGGAGAAGAAGGTCGCCCCTGAGTCTCCCATTCCCCACTTCGATCCGGTGATGGAAAAGGAGGTAGTGGTTGATCCCAACGCCTACTTCGAGGCGAAAAGAATCGTATCCAAGATTACGACCCATGGGAGGGTTAACAAAATCATGCTAAGCCACAACATCGACGTCGGGATCGGAGTTCTCATTGCCCGACTTGCTTTTGAAATGGAACAGAGCTGCTCCCCTTTCCAAGACGATTTCGTGGCCTAGAGTGATGAAAACTTGAAGGCAGGAGCCTTCCACCCCTTGGACCAATACTTCACAGACTTTCTGAATTTCGTGAAGTTGGCTCCATTTTAGCTCCCCCCCAAATTCTTATAGCTTTTGGCGGGGTTGAAATACTTGTTTTTGAAGCATGAGTGGGAGGTCCCCACTCTGGCATATATATTATATTTCTTTTGCCTCAAAGCCAGCCCATAACAGAGAGGTCGAGGTGATGGGTTCTACTATCTCACCAAATTTCCCAATTCTACTCCCGTCATCGAGCTCCCAAGACACCCTAATGACTATAAAGACTTGTTCTTTATGTCGAATGGGGTACGAAAACTGTGAACACAGATACTTCAACTGTCCTCGTAAGTTCTTTATTCTCTTACCTCAGCTCGTGAAATTTTATTCTTTCGAAGATATTTCCCTTGTACACGTATTAACTGAGTTTATTTCTCGTGCAACAATATTTGCAAGGATGTCGAAGTCCGCGACCCTCGGGAGTCAGTACGAGAAATTGTCTGGGCTGCCCCTAGTGAGAAGGACTACTGCCAGATCGCAAATGATGTCACGATGTTGGCGTGCCAGTTGATTGGTGAAGGCTAGACGTTGGCCTTAAGGACCCGGGCTACCCTCCCGGTAATCCATGAGCTCCCATCCTCTCAAGAAGAGGCCTTGCCGGCCATCAAAGGCGAGGAAGAGGAAGAATACGAGGTGCCTCTTGTGCGAAAGAGGCGGGTTCTCGAGGCTGTTTGGGAACCCAATTTAGAGCGAGTTGCGTCAGGGGTAGCAACCGGCCCCTCCGGCCAAGGTAACCCATATCCTTATAGGGAACTAGATAGGGTTGTTGCCAATTTTAGGTTAGTTAGATTTCACCCAAATCAGCTCATCCACCGTCATCCTCACAACCCAGACCATAATATCACCCTGCTCCAGTGTGTAGACCACTTGGTGGTGCGTCATGACAGTAGTTACCCTAAGGGCACCATTGTTGTCGATAATACCTTAAATTTTAGGTCCGCCATCTTTGAGGAGTACCGGACAAACCGTAGGACCTGGCCTTCTCTGCTCCAGGGTGCCTTTGCCCCTGTATTTAGGCAGTACGTAGATGAGTCCAGCCCTGAGGTAGAACCGGAGCCTGAACCTCCTAGGATCAAAGAAATACTAGTCGTAGACTCTCCTACTCATCCAGTAGTTCCAAGGGCAGAGGTCGTGATTATAGACTCCTCCCCTAGCCCGGAGGGTAGGACCTTTATTTATTTTCTTTATGTTTTTGAAAACTTTAGTCATGAACTAACGCCCTTTTGTTCTTTTCAGGCGAAGAGAAGGAACAAACTGGAGCTCCTGATCTCCGTACTGCCTTCCATTCCAAGAAAACTGGCTCGGGCCCCATCGTGAAGAGGCCCAGATTTATGAAGAAAGCCCCTCCAGCAGCGGGAAATGCCTCAAAATCCCCTGCTAAGGGGAAAGGCACGAGCTCAACTACTCCGGTATCTTCGGTTACTGAGAGGAGGATTCCTCCTCCACCATCTCGGTTCACTCCTCCTCGAGATCAAGTAATACAAGCTGATCCTCCAGCTCCCCCTGCCCTAGCTGCGACCATCCGAATACCAGTAGATCCCCAGGATCTAGAGAAGATCCCTGAAACCTTTCGGGGGATCCTTTACGAGATAGCGAGCCACATGGTGGGGCATGTCTATAAGGCCATCTCGAGAGACTTGAGGACTATCAAGGAGCGGAGCCCAGAGAACGTCCTGGAGTCAGCCCTGGGGATGAACCTTACAGTAAGTTATCCTTCCTTGGTGACATCTTTCTTTTTATCGTGTATAAGGGTATATCTGACTTGCCTTGTTATTTTGCAGTCTACCCTGGCTCAATATCGCAGTATAACTCGGGCTAGGGCAAGAAAATATAAGCTCCAGGCCAAAGTAAACGCCACCAAGATTGCTCTGACAGCTACTCAATAAGGCCAGCAGGCCACTAAAACTGCCCTTGCGACTGCTCAAAAGAGTGAGTATGATGCTAAGTTTTCCCTCACCTCATCCTCGAAAAGCGAGCAGGCTGCAAAGATTTCCTTGGAGCGAAAGCTAAACTTCTCGAGGTCGAGGACGCAGTCAAAGAATAGAAGGCGGGTTCATTGTCTTCCATGAAGGATATGTTGTACCATTGCTGGGCCTTTAACCAGGATGGGAATTTTTCTTTCATGGCTCTCACGCTATGGGTTTCGTACCTTGAAAAATTCAAGGCTCGAATTTTGCAAGAACCATCAAAAACGAGAGATGCTTCTGCGATAGGGGAGCAGGATGGCGAGGATGTTACTTCCTCAAAGCGACCTGAAGGAGCTCAGTGACCATTTTCTCCCTTTGGGAGTTGTTTTTTTTTATATTTGTTTGCGAATGATTGCCTTTGGGCTCAATTCAAGGTTTTTCTCCTCGAGATAATTTTATTTTCAATATATAACTTTTTATCTATTTATCTTTCCTTTATTATCTCTCATGTTTATGATTCCTTAGACTTGTACATTCGAGATTTTAGGAATCGATTTTAGATCTTTGAGCTCGGTTATATCCAAACTTTATGTGTTGATTTATATCATACCTGTTAAGTATCAGGCCTTGGACCTGGTTATATCCGGGATTTTAAATATTTTAAACTTAGTTCGTGTTAGGTTTATTGATAACTTGAGCTTTAAAAAGCCTTTAATTTTAAACAATTTTCCCAATTTTCCAAGTTTTGTACTTGGTTGTATCCAGGGTTTTAAATGATCAAAACTGAGTTTAAACTAGGTTTATTGACATCTCAAGCTCTTAAAAGGCTATCGAATAATCAATTTTCCAAGCTTCTATGTTTCAGACCTGGTTGTATCCAAGGTTTTAAGTAATTTAAACTTAGTTCGTGCTAGGTTTATTGACATCTCGAGCTCTTAGAAAGCCGTCGAATAATCAACTTTCCAAGCTTCTAAGTTTTTGACCTGGTTGTATCCCCGGTTTTAAGTAATTTAAACTTAGTTCCTGCTAGGTTTATTGACATCTCGAGCCCTTAAAAAGCCGTTGAATAATTAATTTTCCAAGCTTCTAAGTTTTGGACCTGGTTGTATCCAGGGTTTCAAGTAATTTAAACTTATCCAGCAATCTTATTCTGATCCTCCTCGGGTTATATGCCCCCCAAGTAACCAGAATGTAGAGACTTTCTTGGTTGCTTTTACAAACATCAATACACGAGCTACTACAACTTGAACAAGAAAAATTATTTAAAACAACCTTAACAAGAAAAAACACTTAATAATTCATCTGCTATTTAATTAAATGGCTTTTATACTTAAGCCTTACATGGATGATGGTACTACTGATAATACTTTTCTAAATGCATGGCGTTCCAGGTCCGTGGGACTATCTCCCCATTCAGCCGAGCTATCTTGAAGGTTCCTTTATGTAGGATTTCCACGATCTTATACTGTCCCTCCCAGTTCGAGCCCAAGACACCGTCCTTGGGATCCCTTTTTTCCAGAAAGACCATTTGGAGAACAAGGTTTCCCAATTTGAACCTACGCATCTTGACTTTAGAATTAAAGTAATAGGTGATTTTTTGTTTATAATGGGGGAGCTGTAACTGCAAATCCTCTTGTTTCTCATCAATCAGGTCAAGATATGCATTAAGTAATTCATCATTTTGTTCCTGGCCAAATGTCCTTTTCCTGTGAATGGTTACCATGGCTTCGACTGGAAGGACAGCCTCGGTTCCCAAAGTTAAGGAGAAAGGAGTGTGTCCCGTGGAGGTTGTGTAAGAAGTTCGGTATGTCCCAAGCACTTGCTGGAGCTATTCGGGCCATATTCCTTTGGCCTCATCTAACCTCTTCTTAAGGCTCACCTATAGGGTTTTATTCACAGCCTCGACCTGTAATGCCCCGAATTCTCCGATGTGGTTTAATGGCGAGAATAGTAGGCCGGGAGGGCCATACTTGTTTAATTATGCCATTAATTGATAAAATGCATGTATATGTGGATTATATTATAATATGATGTTAAATACATGCATGAGAGTCCATATTTCTAATTACAGGGGTGTGATGGTAATTTGGCCCGTTGAGGGTAAATTGTATATTTGTATGTATGTCGGTGATATATGTTGAGACCACATTATAATGTGGGTTTGTTCGAGCCATTCGCAATGAGACGACCATGGTATGTTATTTAGTGGTCTGGTCATAACAGGTTTAAGTTCGAGGCTCGGGAGGAGTCTCGAGGTGATTTTAATGATTAGAGCATTACCGGCCATTAAAGGGTAACGGGATATGAATTATTGGTGTTTGGGGTTATTGAGAATAGCAGGAATTGGAGAGCGTTAATTATGATTAACGAGATAGGTTAGAAAAGACAAATATGCCCTTGGGAGCCTTTAGAAACCTTAAATGACCTAGGGGTATTTAGGTCATTTGGTTTGGATTTATATGAGGCTTTAGTTGGCTGTAGAAAACAGAACAAAACAGAGCAAGGTTCTTCTCCTTCCCGTACATCACTTTCTCTCATTTCACCTTTGGAGTTTTTGAGCTCAAATTGAGGAATCAAGCTAGGAGATCAAGGAGCTGAGTTCATAAGGTTGGTTCAGCCATTGAAGGGGCTTTAATTTCAAGTTTGAGGTGAGTTTCAACCATTAGTTTTCTGGTTTTACTCTGTTTTGGTTTAAGATTTCAGTTTGTGATTTCTTGGTGGTTGGTTGGAATTAATGGAAGCTAGGTTGATGTTTAACTTGGGTTTTGATGAGGGTGAGATATAGATGAAGTTTAGTGGTTGAATTGGGTGTTAGGGTGATGTTTGAGATTGGTTTGAAGGGTTGGTTTCAAGGGGAAATGCAGGGGAAGAATTCTGGTTCTTTGCTGTTTTGCGTAATGAGCCGCGGCATGGATATGGTGAGCCGCGACCCACGATGCTTGACAGGGAAATGATGCCTCTGTCTGAGGGGCGAGCCGCGGCGTGGCTAGGGAGGGTCGCGGCCCATAAGGGCATTTTTGGCCAGAAATGAGTTTTTAGCTTGGGGATTCAAGCCTTAGGCCTTGGGGTCGATCCTACTACCCGGTTTAGTAGTGTTTGATGTCTCAGAGGCTAGGTTTTGGTTTGGGAACCCTTTGTTATTCATTTTATTGATGGAATCCCATAATTGGTTATGACCAGGTAACTGCTAAAGGACCAAAAGGTTGATCGTCTCAAGGGTTGTTCTTTTATTCATTCTAGCTCGAACCAGAGGAAAGAAAACTGCACCCCATATGTGACATGCATGGTTATTCATGAAGCATGTTGGTTGTATAAATGTGGACATGAATTGATTGTGGAATACTTAGCAAATGTTGCTCACTTGTGCGTGGTACTGACTCATTAGTCAGATTTGGCAAAGGTGCTAGTATCAACTGTGAAGCTGTGACTCATTAGTTAGGTTCGGCAGTGGTACTGGGCACTGGTCACACTGTGCTGACTCATTAGTCAGGACGGCCTTAGCGTGTTCAACGCAAGCCAATAAAAATTAGATCTAATCGAATTTCTGCATTGGATGACTCAAAGAGCATTAATGCCGGACCGACCTCAAGTTCGATGAATATTATAAGCGCTTGTGTGGCTTACCCATCAGTCACTCATTTGTTAAAGTAAAGACTTACCCATCAGTCTCTCATTTGTTGAAGGCTAGTGGCTTACCCAGCAGCCACTCATCTGTTTGAATTAGTGACCTGCTTGTCAGCCACTCAGTATGGTTTACCAGAACCTCAAGTGATATTCACTCATCTGTTTGAAAGCTATGAGCTCTGTGTGATTATAATGATAATCATTTGATGATGTTTACATACAATACTGTGTTTTTTTCCTGGGCTTTGGCTCATGGGTGCTATGTGGTGCAGGTAAAGGGAAAGAAAAGCTCACCAAGCCTTGAGTGGAGAGCTTAGGTGGTGTTGTGTACATATGCGGCCGCTTGACCACCACGGCGTTCTCAGAGGAACTAGGGGGTTTACCCTATTTTTGCCGCTTAGGTCGGCAGATTTGTAATTTTGGAACTGTAATGAGCATTTTGAGTTGTAAATAACTTGTAAATCTTTTATGGGCCCATGAACAGTTTTATGTATCAAATAAAACATATCCTTTCCTTTTAATTGGTTTTCACCTTAACCTGTTAATACCACTTAGAACACGTTTTCAACCAAAGGACTCAGGCAATGAGTCAAATTTCTGGTTCACCGTTCACCGTTCACCGTAACTGACCTGGGGTAACCAGGGCGTTACACGACCTGTCCATTGGCCTGTGGATACGCTACCGACGAGAAACTCTTAATAACGTCGTATTTTTTATAGAAGTTATTGAAGAGATCACCGTCGAATTGTGTCCCATTGTGTGACACGATAATTTTAGGAAGCCAAACCGACATACAATATTCTTCACCACAAATTCCAGGACTCTCTTTGAAGTGATGGTTGCTAAAGGCTCGGCCTCTACCCACTTTGTGAAATAGTCGATTGCCACCACCGCGTAACAAACTCCTCCCTTGGCCAAAAGTAAGGATCCTATTAGGTCAATTCCCCAGATCGCAAATGGCCATGGGGATGAGATAATCGTTAGCTCGACTGGAGCAGCTCGGGAAACTATGGCCAAGCGCTGGCATTTGTCACATTTCTGAATATACGAGATGGAGTCTTTTGTTAAAGTGGGCCAAAAATAGCTCTGCCTGAATATTTTTAGTGCTAGGTTTTGCCCCCCTGCATGATCTCCACAAAATCCTTCATGCACTTCCTACAAAATGGTTTTATCCTCCTCGAGCAGAACACACCATAGGAGAGGCAATGAATGACCACGTCGGTACAATGTCCCATCCACTATCACATACCTAGGAGCTTGATATAGTATTTTCCTTGCATCCTTTCTTTCCTCGGGTAGCCTTCCTGTTGTGAGGTACTCCATTATGGGGGTCATCCAGGTTGGTCTTGTGTCGATCATCTCGACCTCTACCATTTTTTCTATCACGCATGGATTCTCCAAAATCTCTACTGGCACTACATTCAAGGTCTCAGCTTCTTTGGTGGTGGCAAGCCTTGCCAAAGCGTTAGCATTAGAATTCTGCTCGTGAGGTACCTACTCAACAGTACTATACTCAATTTCGGATAGCTCCCCCTTCACCTTAGCTAGGTAAGCCACCATCTTGGTGCCTCGAGCTTGATACACTCCCAACACCTGATTAACCACGAGCTAAGAATTGCTATAACACTGGACGACCTACGCTTTGAGAATTGCAATATTTGGCTTCATTGTTGGATGCCTCGAATTTGAATCTCGAAGCTGTATGGAATCGATGCCCTTCTGGGGAGATTAATATGATCCTAGCTCCAGATCCGTTCTCGTTCGATGATCCATCTACAAATATTTTCCGCAACTCTTGCACCGATTCCTTCAAAAGCTCCTCTTGAAATTCAGTACATTTAGCCACGAAATCAGCAAGGGCATGACTTTTGATTGAGGTCCATGGTACATATAATATCTCAAACTGGCTTAATTCAACTGCATATTTTAAAAGGTGTCCTGGCGTTTCAGGTTTTTGCAACACCTGCCTTAAAGGTTTGTCGGTCATGATGTTGATTAAATGGGACTGGAAATATGGTCGGAGCTTCCTGGAAGCCAATATCATATAGAATGCCATCTTTTCTATCAGTGGATACCGTGATTCAGCTCCGAGAAGTCTCTTGCTTATATAATACACCGGTTTTTTAGCACGGTCTTCTTCTCGAACTAACATGGCACTGACTGCATTTTCTATCACGACCAAATAAAGGAATAGAGGTTCTCCAGACATAGGCTTAGACAATACTAGGGGCTCAGCCAAGTGTGTTTTTAGGTCAAGGAATGCCTGCTCGCACTCCTCAATCCATTCAAATTTCTTGTTTCCTCTGAGCAAGTTGTAGAATGGCAAGCACTTGTCAGTGGACTTTGAAATAAAAACGGTTCAGAGCTGCCACCTTTCCCATCAGGCTTTGAACTTATTTACGCGACCTAGGCGAAGGCATTTCTAACAATGATCTGATTTTATCAGGATTCGTCTCTATCCCCCTTCTATTGACTATGAATCCTTGAAATTTCCCCGATGCTACTCCGAAAGTACACTTCTGGGGATTCAGCCTCATATCATACCTCCTTCAGATCTCAAAACATTCTTTCAGATCGAATACATGGTTATCAGCAGTCTTGGATTTGACAAGCATATCATCGACATACACTTCCATATTTCTCCTAATCTGATTCACAAACATTTTGTTGACTAATCACTAATATGTAGCTCCGGCATTTGTCAGCCCGAAGGGCATGACTTTATAACATTATACGTTTGTCGGGGTCATGAAGCTAGTATGCTCTTGGTCCGTGGGATTCATCGCGATCTAGTTATATCCAGAATATGCATCCATGAAGGACATGAGCTCGTGACTTGCCACGACATCTACCAATTGATCAATCCTTGGTAGTGGGAAGCAATCCTTGGGGAAAGTTTGTTCAGGTACGAGAAATCGATGCAGGTCCTCCATTTCCCATTTGGCTTTGGGACTAGCACGGGATTGGCAACCCAGATTGGGTATTTTACTTCACGAATAAACCCACACTTTAACAGTTGAGCTACTTCTTCCTCCAATGCTTCAGCTCGGACTATTCCCAAACGCCTCTGTTTTTGGGATTTTGCAAGCACGTTCTTGTCTAAGTTTAGAGTGTGTATGATTACATTCGGACTTATTCCCACCATGTCTACATGTGACTAGGCGAAGACATCCAGATTCTTTTGTAAGAAATTGATCAGCTCCTTCTTCCTTTCCTTGTCAAGATTTTTTCCAACCTTAACAACTCTTGAAGCTTCTTTGGGATCTATGTTTACTTCCTCGAGCTCCTCAATGGCCTGGATCTCTGACCTATCCTCGCCCATTCGTGGGTCAATGTCATCATGTGGGACGACATCGCTATCCTTTGCTTCTTGAGGTTCTTCTGTCCCACAAGTGTCTTCCACTTCCTGGGACTCCTCACCTCCGTCACTTATGGCCATAGCTTGCTGCCCGGGTTATGATTTTCCCTTCATAGAAATGCTATAGCATTCCATGGTAGCGAGCTGATTGCCTCTGATGGTGCATATCCCCACATCTGAGGGGAACTTGATTGCTAGGTGGCGGATAAAGGTCATGGCTTCAAATGCCATTAACGCAAGTTGGCCCAAAATTGCATTATATGCAGCTGGACAGTCGATCACAATGAACTCGAGTAACTTGGAGACAGTTCATGAGCCTTCTCCCAATGTTACCACTAACTCAATCATCCTGATGGCTGCTGATCCTTCGCCAGAAAATCCATACAGAATCATTTAGGTCGCCTTCAGTTCTGTTATAGACAACCCCATTTTATCCAAGGTGGATCTAAAAAGTAGATTCACAGAGCTCCCGTTATCTAATAGTGTCCTCCGTACTCTCTAATTGGCGAGCTGGACGGTTATGACCAAAGGATCATTATGTGGGAACTTGACATGGCTAGCATCTTCTTCTGTAAAAATAATTGGTTGTTTTTCCAATCGTTGTTGCTTTGATAACAGAATTTTCGAGAAGAACTCCACTCCGTTATGGGATTTTAGTTTGTTAATGTACCTCTTCTGGGCACCTCTGCTCGTGCCTACCAGATAGGGTCCTCCCGAAATGGTGGCTATATCTCCCCCTATTATTGGAGGAGGGTTATTCTGATTTGCTTGAACTCCAGCTTGATTCATTGAGGCTTCAGGAGCTGACGGAGGTTTTGTCCAGCGGGCTGACTAGGGACCATTCGGTTTCGGGCGTATTGGGCCAAATATCCTACCCTGATAAGGGTCTCGATCTCATCCTTCAACTATCTACAGTCATTAGTGTTATGACTGATATCATTGTGAAATCAGCAGAACTTCGAAGGATCTCTCTTTGCTCTTTTGATTCTCAGTGGTTCTGGCTTCTTCCATGAAAGGCGAGTAGAATTGGCTAGAAAGATGCGCTCTCTAGTATCTGTGAGGTCGGTATAGGTTGCGTAAACAGGTTTGAATTTTTCCCCGAACTTATTTTTCTTTGTTCCGCTCTGGTCGCCCTCACTATTTCCCTTCCTCTTCTTACTTCCTCCTTGGTTATTCTGGATAACGATTTGAGCCGTAGCTGCAACATCTGTTACCGATTCAATGGGCTAGATAGGGATCTGGTTGGTTCTTGTGACAGAAGCTCGCGCCTCTTCTAGGTTAACCCATCTTTGAGCTCGTGCTAAGAACTCGTCCACACTATTAACTCCCTTTCTCTGTAATTCCTGCCATAGGTCGCCTCCAACAAGGATTCCCGTCCTCATTTCCATGAGCTTGGAACTGTCATCAGAATCTCTAGCTCGTGCAGCAACATTAGCAAACCTACTTAGATATGCCTTCAACGATTCTCCAGGTTTCTGCTTTACATTAGCTAATGAATCAGCCTTAATCCGAGCTGTCTAGGAAGCGCTGAATGCTCTCTTGAAATCAGCAAAAAAATTCTTCCACGAGATAATTGAATGCCTCTTGTACTGTTTAAACCACTGCTTGGCTGGCCCAATCAGAGTTGAGGGGAACAAAATTCACCTTAGATCGAGTCCGATGTTGTGGGCCATCATCATGGTGTTAAACATCCCAATGAGATCAGACGGATCCCCATCTTCGTCAAACTTTGACAAATGTGGCATTCTGAAGTCCACCAGATATGTGGCCACTGCAATATTTGGAGCGAAAAGCTCATGCTCATCCTCTAAATCGCAATCATCTTTATCTTTTCCAGATAGGAGCTTCTTCATTTACTCATCCATCTAAGCTAACCTCTCAAGGGTTTGGTCCCTGGTCCCTAGGTTATTTTGGGGCTGTTCAATAGCTCCCATCCTATTGTATGCGTTTGACGGATTGTTGTCCCTCCAAGTTCGAGCTTGGTTTTGTGGGGCATTCCCATTGTCACGTACTTCGGAAGGACCTCCCTCTTGACGAATATAACTAACAACCTCATCTCGAGCTAAATTTCTTCTCTGTGAATTCAGGCGATCACGCAGATCAGGTTGTGGATCATATCGAGAGCTTTGTGCTGAACTTAGATGATTTCTTAGATCGCCCTCGGACCTACCACTTTGACGACTTTCAGTCTAATAACTTCCATTTGTGAAGCTTACAGCTCGCGATTGAGGCCGAGGATCTAGATTTTCAACACGTGTCCGCGGGACATAGGTATGGGCAGAAGGAGGACGATTTCTCATGTTGTCTCCATAAGTAGGAATGTCCCGTGTAGGACGAGGTGGCGTTGGATGTCTTATGAGTGATGGGGGATGCCTAACTAGCGAGGCAATCCTTGTCCCATCAGGACGAACTAAAGTAGCCCGCCTTTGTTCTGTCCCATTATGCCTAGCTCTCTGTGCCTGGCGATCCGATCATGACGTAGGAGGGTTTGCTGGAACATTTTATCTCCGTGAGCCTGTCCCAGCCCTCCTCGTTGGTTGCCATGGGTACTCCTAGGTGCTTGTGAAGGAGGCACTGAACTTGGGGTCGCAGTTCTAAATGATCGACTGACCTACTGATGACCCCTATGAGGGCCACTAGGTTGAGGATTCTAGCGATCTCGCACCGTAGGCACAAAAATTGGGGTGGCAATTCTGACTGACCAACTTGGCTTGGATTGGTTATTTTGGTGGGACTTATGAGACCCACTTTGCCTCTTTTCAACATTAACGTCGGTTGTAAGAGGGGTAACCGAGCCAAAACCTCCTTGATTTGCCTGTTTGCCTTAGCAAGATGGCTTCTTAATTGTATATTTTCCAACTCAACTGCAATTAAGTAGTCTGGGTTTGGATTCGATGGCAATGACGCCGAACTCCCAGTATCGTCGTGACCCGCCGGTTGCTTTCCCAGACGTTGCTGGACTTCAGGGCCATGCTCGTTTGAAACAACGGTATGATAGGCCTTCTGCCAACCAGGCTATTCTATCTCATTATCGTGCATTGAGCGAGTGAGCACCATGATGAGATTTGATTGGGATTTTGATGAAAGCACTATTTTCCCTCTCGATGAAAGCACCAAACTATTGACGCGGTTTTTCGCCAACAGTGTATTTAAGAAATAATAAGGTTGATTAGTGCTTAGTAATAAACTGTAACAAAAGATTAAATGAACTCACAAGAACACAAATATTTTACGTAGTTCAGTGGTTAAAATCCACCTAGTCCACGAGTCTATATTATTGTTGTTTCTCTCTCTATTTTGGAAGAGTTTCAGTATTACAGAATAATCCTCCCTTTTCCTGTCTAATATTCTGAATATTTATAGAGAAATTCCATGGACAAATTTGGGTAACCGTGTAAGTCAATCACGGATTTACATATTTATTACATATATTTCCCATTTATAATGAGATATGATTTGATCATAAAGTAAATGTTCTCCTAATATCTGGGACATTAAATATGACTGGTTGGTCATAAATAACCTTATAAGAATACCCGGGTCTTTGGGGATCTGTGGGTACGAAATATATCAGAGAAACCACGAGCTGGATATTTCTCTAAGCTCGTACTTTGACAACTGTTTGAATATTACGAGTTCGTGCTTCGCAACCTTCATGTCTGTAGCTCGGGTTAAACCCAGAACGCCTAACACCACACATGCCCATGTGAAACCTAAGTTGCTTACATGGATAATAAACATATATCACTTCCTTGGTTATTTCTCCATATATTTATATGTGAGCTGTACCCGAACTGAGTGGATGACTCGAGCCAAAATTAGGGTACAACAGTTTGCTGATGTGGCAGTTAAAAAACATATTTCAAATTTTTTTAATTAATTGATTTTAAATTATAAAAATTAAATAAAAATAATTTTAAAAAATAAAAAATAATGAATAATGAATAAATCATTTTTAAATTTATGAAATTATAGAAAATTCTATAAATAAAAAATCAATAAACACAATTTTTTTTAATCCCAATATAATTTTACAAAAACTAAAATCAATATTTCTAAAGTAAATTAAAATAAAAACTCAACCGAATCTATATTTCAAACGGATAATCAAACACATTTAGAAAATAATCAAGCAAAAAATTAAAGATTTTAATTTAGTTTAGTTTAGTTCAAAGCATAATTTAGTTTAGAAATATTGATTTTAGTTTTTTTTTAAAATTATATTTGGAATAAAAACTATATTATGTTTATTGATTTTTTATTTATTGGATTTTATATAATTTAATAAATTTTAAAATCATTTTTAATAAATTTTTTAAAAAAAATTATTTTTATTTATTTTTCGAATTTAAAATCAATTAATTATTAAAAAATTGGAAAATAGTAATTTTTTCCCCTGAACTATAGTCATTGTAGAGTTTTGCCCCCTAAACTATTTTTTGTGGCAAAAATACCCCCTGAACTATGGAAATCATATCAAACATGCCACTTTTATTACATTATGTTCATTTTTTAAAGTAGTTTACTATGTAGCCACATGTCACATGCATAGTTACAAAAACACGAGGGTCAATTTAAGTAATTGAAGGTAGTCGAAATCGAAATTATCAACGTTAAACGTGCAAAAATTAGCTCTAAGAATGCAGATACATATTCTCAAAATTTGTCATTATACCACTTGTTGACGCGGTTCTTCGCCAACGGGTAATTAAGAAAGTAAGAGGAAGGGATTAGTGCTTAACTATGAACCGAAATAGATGAATGATCTTTTTAAATGGACTGGTGACACAATCATGTTTTTTAGGTGGTTCAAAGGTTAAAATCCTTCTACTCCACCAGTCAATATTATTGCTATATGCTTGGTATTCTTTTACAGGGTATTTCCTTACACAATCCAATCCTTTGCAACTCCCAGGGTCTCCATATTTATAGGAGAGGGCACTTGGGAGTTGGTAAGAAGGTCATCTCGTGACCTTCTTATGTATCATGTCAACTCTGTGACATTCATGATTAATTCCTAAAACCTGACACATGAAGTGTGGTGTTGTGATAATTTTGCTATGCAAGTGCACACAGTCGCAAACTCGTAATAAAATGGTAAAACCAAGTATCGTCCTCAAGGACTGAGTTATCAATTACCAGTCAATTAATTTCTTGTTCTATTTGATGAATTGAAATTCTTGATTTTTGTAAAATACAGCAAAAGAACCAATAAAGTGCAGAAATAATAATTGAAAATTAAATAGAATAATAACTAATAGTAAAACTTTTAATTTAATCACTGAGAAACAATTAGGATATTCAATCTCATCAACTATCCTCCCTATTATTCCCTAATGCAAAGTGTGAATTCTTCTTATTTTTACCTAATTCAATTAACAAGTTGATACATCAGCCTATAATCATACTATGAATTATAAACTCAACCTAGGTGACAATTTCCTATATTTCTATGGTAAATTGAACCACAAAGGTAGCATTAATCTCAATCAAATTAATAACAGTTACACAATTAATTCAGATACTTTCGTTCTAAATTAAAATTATGTCCAATATAACCACAGCAGAATTAAATCTCACTTCTCAGATTTTGACTTAATAACATATATATCTGACTAAAGATGGCCAATCAATAATCAATCTATAAGAACAGGTCATATGGAATTGAAGAAGATTGAAGAAGAAAGAAATTAAAATTGCATTAGGTCATAACAGAGATTTAAGTGATTCAATTGAACATCCTAAACAGAAAATTAGTTCATAGTCATAGTACTAATCACAACAAAAACTAAAGATAACATCAGGAAGAAAAACATGTAAAAATACTCTAAGCTTGAGCCTTCAGAACCAGAACTTCTCCCTTCGTCCGTACGTCCGTTTTTCTTCTCCTTTTCGTCATTTAAAACCTAGGATTTCAGATTTTTAAAGAGGCGGGCCGCGGCTCTACATACACTATGCCGCGGCCCGTATCACAATTTCTAGGCAGAATATCCTCTCAATGCCGCGGCCCTCTGAAGCCATGCCGCGGCCCGCATCGTCGCTTTCTGGGCAGAGTGCCCATCTATGCCGCGGCTCTATCTAGCCATGCCGCGGCCTGAAGACTTCCTGAAAAACAATGCTTCTGTTTCCCACCTAGCCGCGGCTCCACTTTGCTCATGCCGTGGCTCTTAAGGAAATTCTCAATTCTTCAAGTTTTCATCCCAAAATTTCACCAACACTTCCAAATTGTGTTGAGAACCATTCTTGATCAAAATATGATGGAAAACTCAGTTATTTCTTCCCTTTCTTTGGCATTTTCTTCCACACGCTCAATTCTTCCTGACATTCACAATAGACAAACAAACAAAGCATAAACCCGCGCTAAATGAAGGAAAAACGAAATAAAAGACTACTAAAAACATCACCAAAACATAATAAAAACTAGACTCAACATGTGGTCTAATCAATAGGAGAGGGATAATGGGCCGCACGGCCCAACCCAGTCGTGGGTGTCTGAATACGCATGTTCATGCTGCGTGTCCGAGAAGTCAGGGATATATCAGACACATGATGTCTGATACATGCACGTTTACCTTGCGTGGTTGACTTTATAAAAGGTCACAACCTCCAACTCTAGCTCGTACCACGAGCTGGATGCTTCCCTCGACCTGTGGCCTTCAGAGTCCAGACTCAGTCCTTAAGTAATCTTGGCGAACCTTTGGATACCCCGAGCTAACAAGGTAGGACCTGACGACAACAGCTCCGGTCATGGGGAATCCACGTGGCTGACTATAATTTAGGCCGTATCTCAGCTCGCTAATAGCCCGTTGGAAAATCAGGGCGTACATTTGCCCCCCAAACCCCTGCTCGTGGTACACAACGTTGTGTAGGGCCACAGTAGGGGCATTTAGGCTTCCCCATGAACTCTTCATATTCCACACTTTACGCAGGTGCCGAATACGTGGAACATCGTGGTTGGTGACGATACGTCTTCCGAGAACCGCATTAAATGGCCTAGCATATACGCAACCGTCGTTTCGTCTTTTGAGTGGAGAGCCTTGGATCCCACATCAGGGCAATCCAATGGCCCTCCTCATGTGGCCTTTCACGTATATAAAAGGGGTGGCCACCCTACTCATGGGCCACCCGTTCATTTGAAATTTTTCAGAATTTTTTTTCTTCTTCTCTCTTCTTCGCCTCCAAAAGAAAAACCTTCTTCTCTTCGGTCGCCATTCCCAGCACTCAAGAAGTTCAGGTGAAAGGGCTCCCTTGAGGCTTTGGTATCAACTACCCCGACGAGGCCCTAACCCAGACGACCCCTTCATCCTCTTCTCAACCAGAACACTCTGTAAGTCTCCTGACTGTGCATGTTTTGAAATTCTTTTTCACTGTAGCCTAGGCAAATATTTACTGTAGCCGCATGCAATGTTCCGTTGGTTTTTTGTGGGCATGAAGGGCGAAAGCCTTTTAGGTTAGGGTATCGCTTGTAGTATAAAACCATTTAGGAGCACGGTTTATAGGGTGCGTTTTCTGGGGAAATTTTCTGGGTAGGATTTTTGTTATGCTTGTTTAAAGTATCCAGTATTTTGGGTGCAAAACCGGGTAGCTTAGGGGACACGCTTCACAGGCGGTTTTGCACCTCTCGCCTACCGAAACTTTCCTTCCAAGGAAAATTTCTATCCTGACCCTCCTGACACACGAATTTCGAGTAATCGGGGATCTATTGGGAGCATAGGCGCGTGTTCATAGAACCGCGTGGTCTCACTCTCCACGGGCTGGGCTTACCTCAGCTCGTGTCAAGGAAACACATTCAGATTCTTCTCCATTTTTAGGTCGCCTTTTTCTAAAATTTCTTCTTTTTGTTCGCTAGGCGACCAGATGGGACCCAAGAAGAACGCTCCCAAGAAGCCTGTAGGCAGCTCGTCCTCCCAACAAATCAAGGGAAAGGAGGTGATGGCTGAATCCCCGATCCCCAACTTCGGGCCAGCAGTGGAACCGGAGCTCAAGGTGGCCCCCGATGCATTTTTTGAGGCGAAGAAGATCGTCTTGAAGATCACTGACCAGGCGAGGGTAAACAAAATATTCCTCTCCCATAACATCGAGCTAGGGAGAGGATCCGTGATTGCCCGACCTCCGTAGAAGGCGAGCGGAGCTGCGCGCCGCTTGATGAGGTGTTCTCGGCCTGGAGCGACGAACATTTCAAGGCGGGGGCTTTCCTCCCGCTGGACCAGTACTTCGCCGATTTCCTCAACTACGTGAGGTTTGCCCCATTCCAGCTCCCCCCCCCCCCCCCCAACTCTTACCGTTTGTTGGCGGGGTTAAGATACATGTTCTTGAAACAGGAGTCGGAGGTCCCCACTCCTGCAGATATTCTATATTTCTTCTGCCTCAAGGCCAGCCCGGAGCAGCAGGGACGAGGTGATAGGTTCTATTACTTAACCCGGTTTCCCAACACGGCTGCGGTCATCGAGCTGCCCAGCCACTCCAACGATTTCAAAGACCAGTTCTTCATGTCGACGGGGTTCCGCAACTGCGAGCTGCACTACTTCAACCATCCTTGTAAGTGTCTACTATCCTTAGATCATAAGTTAAGTGTCGATTAGCTCCCCTCCTCCCTTTTTTTTATTAGCTTCTGACTTAAAACAACTCTGCAGCCATCTTCGCAAGGACAGAGAAGTCCGTGATCCTTGGAAGCCAGTATGAGACACTGGCGGGCTTGCCCCCCAGTGAGAAGGATTATCGCCAGCTCGTGACAGATGAGACGATGTTGGCCTGCAAGCTGATCTCCCTAGGCCAGACTTTGAATCTGAGGAGACCCCGGGTGCCTCCCCCAGCCCGCGAGATGAGGGCCATCCCCGAGGAGGAGGTCGCGGGGGATGAGGACGAGGAGGATGAGGTGCCCCTCGTGAGGACGAAGAAGCGGGCGCTGGAGGTCGCCCAGAGGATGGACGAGGAGAGGATCCGGTCCGGAGCAGCTGCAGGTCCCTCCAGCCAAGGTAACCCATATACATTTAGGAACTTAGATAGGGCCACTGCAGACCCCCGGCTAGCTAGGTTCAATCCTAAACAACTTGTCCAACTCCATCGAAGTGACCCAGACTTTGATGTAACCCTGCTCCACTGCGTCGACCAGCTCATGTTGGATTACGAAAGTAGCCGCCCTAGGGGTACCATAGTTGTAGACAACACCCTAGCCTTTAGGTCGGTCCTATTCCAGGAGTATGGGACCCACCTTCGGTCATGTCCATCACTTCGGGAGGGTGTCGTAGCTCCGGGTCTTAGGCAATACGTAGAAGAGTCTAGTCCTGAGACAGACTCGGATCCAGAACCCGCAGAAGCTCCGGGGCCGATGGTCGTGACCATAGATTCCTCTTCTAGCTCGGGGGGTAGGATTCCTTTTAGTATATATATATATTTGAGTTTTGCCTTTTTTTTCCCTTTTTTTTGTTTTTGCATGTCTGCTTCCTGACATATTGATGTTGTCTTTGTTTTGCCAGAGGAGATGTCTCAGCCGGGGGAAAACATCTGCGAGCTATGTTCACCGGAGGGAACTCCTCAGCTGGGGCCTCTGGGCCCAAAATGAAGAAGCTCCGGGTGGCAAAGAAAGCTGCTGGGACCCCAACCAAGTCCCCTACAAAGGGGAAGGAGCAGCCCCCAGCTGCCCAGGCCGAGGAAACTGCACCTCCTGCTGCAGTAGATAACATGCCCCCACCCCCTCCGCGAGCTCCAGCCTTTGTCCGGGACACAGGGGCGAAGCTCGGGGCCTCGGCAACTGTGCCCCCTGAGGTACGTTTCCCGGTGGATCCCCAGGACCTGGAGAAGATTCCAGATGTCTTTCGGGGGACGGTGTATGAGACGGCGACCTACACCGTCAGCCACTTCTACCGCTTCAATGAGAGAGAGCTGTGGGCCATCGAAACCAGGATCCCGGTGGGCGTAATGGAATCGTCATTGGGCATGGCCTTAACGGTAAGCTAACTTTACCCTTCTATGATTTTTGATTATTATGCCTTGCCCTGTTTTTCCTCTCTTTTTTTTCTAAGGCAGTTGCCTCTTTGTTTTTGCAGAGCGTCTTGGCCCTTCACCAGAGCATAGCCAGGGCCAAGGCCCAATTCGAGGATATGAGGGGCGAGCATCAGACGGCCTTGGCCACCCATCAGACTTCCTTGCATACGGTCCAACAGAAGGAAAAGGAAGCCAAGGATGCCCTGGCGGTCGTACAGGCCGAGCTGGAAGAAGCCTATCCCAAGCTTCAAGAGGCCGAGGCTACCAAAGCCGCCCTTGCTGCCATGCTAATCGAGCTAGACTCTGCGAAGGCTGGGGCCGAGGAGGCTAAGGCCGCCCTGGAAGCCAAGAAGGCAGCCTCCAGCTCCGCCATGGAGGACATGCTCTACCACTGCTGGGTCAACAACTTGGACGGTGATTTCTCCTTCTTGGGAGCGGACGTCTGGGAGCCCTTGCTGGAGGGGTTTAAAGCTCGCCTCCAAAAAGAGGCACCTTCTGAGACCGGGGAAGTCTCCGTCGTAGCCGAGCAGGAGGACGAGACGGCGACCTCCACGGGGTAGCCTGGTGGAACTTAGGGCCTTTCTTTTTCGCATCCACTCCTTTAATATTCTCATTTTTTGTGTAACTTTGCATGAGGTTTTTTTTTTTTCTCGAGACAATCGGTTTTTATCAATTTTTACCTTTGATTGGTTTATTTCCTGTTGCCTTTACGCATTTATGTTACTGCTTTAAAAAACTTAGTTCGTGTTAATTTTTATCAATATCTCGTGTTCTTTAAGAAAAACAACGAACGATCAATCAATTTAAATTAACTTCTATGTTTTGTGACCTGGTTATGTCTAGGAACTTAGTTTGAAAACTTAGTTCGCATTAATTTTTATCAATATCTCGTGCTCTTTAAGAAAAACAACGATCAATTGATTTAAATTAACTTCTAAGTTTTATGACCTGGTTATGTCCAGGAACTTAGTTTGAAAACTTAGTTCGCGTTAATTTTTATCAACATCTCGTGCTCTTTAAGAAAAGCAACGATCAATCGATTTAAATTAACTTCTAAGTTTTAAGGCGACCTGGTTAAATCCAGGATAGGACTTAGTTCGCGTTAATTTTTATCAATATCTCGTGTCTTTTAAGAAAAACAACGATCAATCGATTTGAATTAACTTCTAAGTCTTTAAGGCGACCTGGTTATATCCAGGTACCATATGCCCCCCAAGTAACTGGGAAAGGGTCTTTCGTGGTTACTTTAGATTACACTTGTAAACATGTACAATCATAAATGAAAAGTTAATTCTCATTGCTTAATACATAAAAAATGGCCTTTTAGGCCTTACAAGGGGGGTCATTGATAATATCTCTTCAAATGGATGGCATTCCAAGTTCGTGGGACTGCCCCTCCATCGAGCCGAGCTAATTTGTAAGTTCCCTCTTTAATGACCTCGATAATTTGATATGGTCCTTCCCAGTTCGGTCCCAAGACTCCATCTTTGGGATCTTTACCAGCTAGGAAAATCCTCCTGAGGACCAGGTCGCCAATGCTAAAGGCGCACTTTTTTACTTTTGAGTTGAAATAACGAGTGATTTTTTGCTGGTAATGTGCGAGCTGGAGTTGCGAATCTTCTCGTCTTTCGTCAACCAAGTCAAGGGAAGCGCAAAGTAGCTCGTGGTTGCGATCCTGGTTATATGCCTAGAGCCTATGCGAAAGTACCTTAATCTCCACAGGGAGGACTGCCTCACTCCCAAAGGTCAGGGAGAAAGGAGTATGACCCGTAGGAGTCCTATGCGAGGTCTGGTATGCCCACAGAACCTGGGGGAGCTGTTCTGGCCAGACTCCCTTGGCTTCGTCTAGTCTCTTTTTAAGGCTCTCCTTTAACGTCTTGTTGATGGCCTTGACCTGGCCATTCGCCTGAGGATAGGCCACGGAGGAGAAGCTTTTCACAATCCTGTACCTTTCGCAAAATTCAGTGAATAGGTCACTGTCGAACTGAGTCTCATTGTCGGAAACAATCTTCTTGGGCAGCCCGAATCGGCAGATAATGCCCTTAACCACGAAGTCGAGGACTTTTTTGGAAGTTATCGTTGCCAAAGGTTCTGCCTCAGCCCACTTCGTAAAGTAATTGATGGCCACCACAGCGTAGCGGACTCTGCCTTTTCCAGTAGGGAGGGCGCCAACCAAGTCGATCCCCCAGACCGCAAATGGCCATGGGGAAGAGATCATCTTCAGCTCGCTGGGGGAGCTCGGGCAACTGTGGCGAATCGCTGGCACTTGTCGCACTTCTTGACATACGAGATCGAGTCCTTGGACAGAGTGGGCCAGTAATATCCTTGCCTCAGGACCTTTAGGGCCAAGCTTTGCCCCCCAGTGTGATCTCCACAAAAACCCTCATGCACTTCCTGGAGGATGGCCTTTGCTTCGCCTGGAAGAACACATCGTAGGAGAGGTAGGGAGTGCCCACGTCGGTACAGCACCCCGTCTACTATCGTATACCTTGGGGCCTGGTACAGTACCCGCCGCGCATCATTACGCCCTTCAGGTAGCTTCCCCTCGGTGAGATACTCAAGGATAGGGGTCATCCAGGTCGGCCTAGCGTCGATCATCTCGACCTCTGCCCTGACTTCTTCTATACTTGGTTTCTCCAAGAATTCTACCGGCACTAACCCCAAAGCCTCCGTCTCCCCGGAGGTGGCGAGCTTGGCAAGAGAGTCTGCGTTAGCATTCTGCTCCCGAGGTATCTGCTCGATTGAGCCTCGCCCAAACGCGGAAAGCTCAACTTTTATCTTTGCCAGGTAGGCCACCATCTTGGGTCCTCATGCTTGATATTCACCCAGAACCTGGTTTACCACGAGCTTGGAGTCACTGAAGCACTGGACGGAGCTCGCCTTTAGCTCCTGGGCTATTCTTAGCCAGGCTAGCAGAGCTTCGTATTCGGCCTCATTTTGGAGGCCTTGAATCCGAATCTCAACGCCGAGTGGAATCTATGTCCCTCAGGGGATATCGTAATGATTCCATCCCTGGAGCCGTTCTCATTGGATGAGCCATCCACGAAGATCTTCCACGACGCCTGGGCCGAGGTGACCTGAGGTGAGTCTTCTGCAGGATCCTGCCGGAACCCTATGCACTCTGCCACAAAATCGGCCAGGGCCTGACTTTTTATAGCAGTTCGCGGGGTGTACAGAATCTCAAACTGACTGAGTTTGATAGCCCACTTTAATAGGCGTCCCGATGCTTCAGGTTTTTGCAAAACCTGCCTTAAAGGTTGATCGGTTATGACGTGTATTGAGTGGGACTGGAAGTACGGCCTGAGCTTTCGAGAGGTCGTGATAAGAGAAAACGCCAATTTCTCCATCAACGGGTACTGGGATTCAACTCCAAGAAGTCTCTTGCTGATGTAATAGACAGGCTTCTGAACCCGGTCTTCTTCTCAGACTAATACGACACTAGCTTCATCCTCTGTGACAGCTAGGTAGAGGAAAAGAGGCTCTCCTGCTTTCGGTTTGGACAGTACGGGCGGCTCGGCCAGATGTGCCTTCAGCTCGAGGAAAGTACCTTCGCACTCTTCTGTCCATTCGAACTTCTTATTTCCTCGGAGCAGGTTGTAGAATGGCAGGCACTTATCGGTGGACTTTGAAATAAACCGATTGAGGGCTGCCACCCTTCCTGTCAGGCCTTGGTCGTCTTTGCGCGACCTGGGTGAGGGAAGCTCGAGCAATGACCAGATCTTGTCGGGGTTTGCCTCGATTCCTCGGGTATTGACGATGAAACCCAGGAATTTTCCAGATGCGACTCCAAAAGTGCACTTCTGTGGATTAAGCCTCATGCCATACTCCCGTAGTATCTTGAAGCACTCCTCTAGGTCGGAAACATGGTTATCGGCAGTCTTTGACTTAACCAGCATGTCATCAACGTACACTTCCATGTTCTTCCCGATCTGGTTGGCGAACATTCTATTTACTAACCTCTGATACGTAGCACCGGCGTTCTTCAGCCCGAATGGCATGACCTTGTAAAAATAGACGTTAGTCGAGGTCATGAAGCTGGTGTGCTCCTGGTCTACCGGATTCATGGAGATCTGATTGTAGCCTGAGTACGCATCCATAAAGGACATGAGCTCGTGCCACGTCGTGGCGTCCACCAATTGGTCAATCCTTGGCAAGGGAAAACAATCTTTGGGGCAGGCTTTATTCAAGTCGAAGAAGTCGATGCAGGTCTGCCACTTCCCGTTGGGCTTCGGGACCAGCACGGGGTTGGCAACTAAAATCGGAAACTTGGCTTCACGGATAAAGCCGCATTTCTTGAGCTGGGCTACTTCTTCCTCTAAGGCCTTAGCCCGGGTTGTTCTCAGGCGCCTCTGCTTCTGGGACATCGCAGGAACGCTCTTGTCCAGATGAAGGGTGTGCATGATGACATTTGGACTGATTCCCACCATGTCCTCGTGTGACCATGCAAACACATCCAGGTTATCCTGTAGAAACCTAGTCAGCTCCGCTTTCCTCTTGTTACAGAGGTTTTTTCCGAGCTTGACCATCCGTGAAGGGTTTTGTGGGTCGATGCTTACTTCCTCGAGCTCCTCGATGGCCTGAAGCTCAGACCTGTCCTCACCTATTCGGGGGTCAATATCCTCACTTGAGACGATATTTTCCCCTTCGGCGCTCTGAGGATTTTCAATCTCAGGATCAGCTAAAGGTTCTTGAGATTCCTCTCCTCCACCTTGGATGGCCATTGCTAGCTGCCCGGGTTTCGATTTTCCCTACATGGAAATGTTGTAGCATTCCCTAGCAGCGAGCTGATCGCCACGAACTGTTCATATCCCCGTGGAAGAAGGGAATTTTAGCGCGAGGTGGCGAACGAAAGTGATGGCCTCAAAAGCTACAAGTGTGGGTCGGCCCAAAATAGCATTATACGCAGCGGGGCAGTCGATGACCACGAACTCAAGGAGTTTGGAGACTGTCTGAGGCCCTTCTCCTAAGGTGATCACCAGCTCGATAGTCCCTATGGCCACTGATCCTTCTCCCAAAAAACCATACAACATCATGGAGGTCGCCTTCAACTCGGCGACAGTCAAACCCATCTTCTCCAGCGTGGACCGGAATAGAAGGTTTACCGAGCTCCCATTATCGATCAGCACCCTCCTAACTCTCTGATTAGCGATCTGAACTCCTACGACCAGAGGGTTGTTATGAGGGAACTGGACATGGCCCGCATCTTCTTCTGTAAAAATGATCGGTTGCCTCTCCAGTCGCTGCTGCTTTGGGAGACGCTGCTCTGGGACGAACTCTACTCCGTTATGCGCCTTGAGTTCCTTTACGTATCTCTTCTGGGCGCCCCTGCTCGCGCTAGCTAAATGCAGACCTCCAAAGATTGTGGATATCTCTCCTCCTATCACGGGAGGAGGGACGTCTTGATCTATCCGAGACTCGGGCTGACTGACCGGGACTTCTGGAGCAGGTCGACTTGCTGGAACCCTGTTCCGCGCGTACTGAGCCAAGGGGTCGGTTCTGATGAGAGTTTCGATCTCATCTTCCAAATGCCTACAATCATCAGTATTGTGGCCGACGTCGTTGTGAAAACGGAAAAACTTGGAGGTGTCTCTCTTCCCCTTCTGGTGCTTCAATGGCTCCGGCTTCTTCCAGGGGAGGCGAGCAGAATTCGCCAGGAAAATGTTCTCTCTAGAGTGGGTGAGCTCTGTATAAGTCGCATAGACGGGCTTAAAATTTTCTATAGACTTATTCTTCTTTTGGTCGTGCTGGCTGCCCTCGCCGTTCCCCTTTCTTTTGCCTCCGCCGAACTGGTTATTCTGTGTAACGTTCTGGGTTGCTGTCGTGACCTCCGTTCCTACTCCAGCGGGCTGCTCAGGGACCTGGCTGGTCCCTGCAGCTGAGGCTTCGGCCTCCTCCAAGTTGATCCATTCCTGGGCCCTATTTAGGAACTCGTTCACTGAGCTAACTGCCTTCATTAGTATTTCTTTCCAGAGTCCCCCTCCGACGAGGATTCCAGTTCTCAAGGCCATGAGCTTGGAGCTGTCATCTGCGTCTGTGGCCCGAGAAGCGACATTCGCGAACCTGCTCAGGTAAGCCTTCAGAGGCTCGTCGGGCTACTGCCTCACGTTAGCCAGAGAGTCGGCCTTGACGCGGGCAGCCTGGGAGGCTCGGAATGTCCTTTTGAACTCAGCAGAGAAATTTTTCCAGGAGCTGATTGATTGTCTTTTGCTTTGTTTGAACCACTGCCTGGCTAGTCCAGTCAGTGTGGAGGGAAATTTCAGACACCTCAGCTCAGGGCCAATGTTGTGGGCCATCATCAGGGTGTTGAACATCCCCAGATGATCCGACGGGTCTCCATCTCTGTTGAATTTGGATAGGTGCGGCATACGGAAACCGGGTGGGTATGCCGTTGCTGCTATGCTGGGGGCGAAGAGTTCCATCTCATCCCCCAAATCATACTCGTCCTTCTCTTTCTCCGACAGGAGCTTCCTCATTAGCTCCTCCATCTGAGCCAGGCGTTCGAGGGTTTTGTCCTGATTTCCTTGGTTATTCTGGGGCTGCTCAACAGCTCCGGATCCACTGTTTACGTTTGGTGGATTATTGCCCCTCCTATCTTGTGATAGGTTATTTGGGGCGTTCCCACCGTTACGCACCTCGGACAGGTCTCCCCCTGAGCGAGCATGGCTGCCACCTCCTACTGGTTCCCCTCTATGAGAGTTAAGGCGATCTCGCAGGTCGCCCCCTGGGTGGTTTGAGGACTTTGTGCCGAGCTTAAACGTTGGCGCAGGTCTTCGCTAGAAAGGTCACTCCGGCGACTGCCGGTCCAGTAGCTCCTCCTAGAGAGGCTCGGAGTCCGCCTTTGGCGGTGAGGATCCGGGCCCTCTCTCGGCGCCCTGCTACGTCGGGAAGGTCCTGCGGACGGCGGGTTTCTCCTGCTGCTTCCATAAGCTGGAATATCTCGGATGGGCCGAGGAGGAGATGGATACCTTATTGGTGACGGAGGATGCCTGACCGGAGATGCAATCCTGGTTCAATCAGGGCGGATTAAGTTAGGTAGGGGCCTTTCAGCCCTGCCAACCTGCGGGTCTCGCACTTGGCGAACTGGACGAGGCGCAGGATGGCTGGTGGGGACGGGCTGATGTTGTGAGCCCTCCCCGGATCTCCTTCTGGAATTCCTTCGAGCTCTCCTGGGCGCGCTCAAGGCTGGTTGTGAACTGGGAGTTGAAGTTCGGACCGAGCGGCTATACTGCTATTCGGCTCTAGGAATTTCTTCGAAGTTTGCCTCTCGACGGTGTGATGAGGGAACAGAGTTGGATGTCGGCGGTCTGTCCGAGCGGCTAGGCCTGGACCGATTACCCCGGCGGGACTTATGAGTCTCGCCTTGCCTCTTTCCAACGTTAGCGTCGGTTGTAAGAGGGGGTAGTCGGGCCAACACCTCCTTGATCTGCTGATTAGCTTTTGCTAGTTGGCCCCTCAGCTGAGCATTCTCCATCTCTACCGCAGTGTAAAAATCTGGGTTTGGATTAGGTGGCCGAGGCGCCAGACTTCCAGTGTCATCCTGGCCAACCGGCTGCTTGCCCGGCCGCTGCTGGACTTCAGGAATTTGTTCACCGGGGATGGCGATATGAAGAGCCTCCTGCCCATCATGTTGTTCCGTCTCATTACCGTGCCTTGATCGAGTGGTCACCATGGCTGGATGTTTGCGATAGCACCAATCTAACTCGCTCTCAATGAAAGCACCAAACTGTTGACGCGGTTCTTCGCCAACAGGTAATTAAGAAAATAAGAGGAAGGGATTAGTGCTTAACTATGCATCGAAATAGATGAATGATCTTTTTAAATGGACTGGTTACACAATCACGTTTTTTAGGTGGTTCAAAGGTTAAAATCCTTCTACTCCACCAGTCAATATTATTGCTATATGCTTGGTATTCTTTTACGGGATATTTCCTTACACAATCCAATCCTTTGCAACTCCCAGGGTCTCCATATTTATAGGAAAGGGCACCTGGGAGTTGGTAAGAAGGTCATCCCGTGACCTTCTTACCTATCATGTCCACTCTGTGACATTCATGATTAATTCCTAAAACCTGACACATGAAGTGTGGTCTAATCAATAGGTAAGGGGGATAATGGGCCGCACGGCCCAACCCAGTCGTGGGTGTCTGAATACGCACGTTCATGCTGCGTGTCCGAGAAGTCAGGGATATATCAGACACGTGATGTCTGATACATGCATGACGACAACAGCTCCGGTCATGGGGAATCCACATGGCTGACTATAATTTAGGCCGTATCTCATCTCGCTAATAGCCCGTTGGAAAATCAGGGCGTACACCACTATATATGTATGTATTTGCCTATTGGAACTGTCGAATCTCGCTACATTAGCGCAACATTAGTGTTATATGAGCAAAATGTTTCAAAAAAAATGATTGATATGCAATATAAGGGGACACATTTATAATAATTGCTATAGTTCATGGGGGTTTTTACCACAAAAAAAAGTTTTACAGGCAAAACACTACAAAGACCATAGTTCAGGGGGAAACTTTCATATTTTTAACTACCACTTTAGCAAATTGTTAATATTTTGGACGGAAAGGGCAAAAGTCTACAAATGCTATAGTTCGGGGGTATTTTTGACAAGCAATAAAATTTGGAGGGTAAAAGTCTATGAGTGTTATAGTTCTCAGAAGGAGAGGAAATCATTTTGTCCTTTTAAATAATTTTTTTAGTGGGGGCTCATGTCCCCATACCCTCTCTCAAGCGAGTCCTCTCTGCATGCACCCTACAGTTAATTTTGCAAGAGATATTTCAAAAAACTCCATTATCAAATCACATATTATGTCTCTTAATTTTTCGAATATTGATCAAGTGTTTTAAATTATGGAGTATACTATTGTAACGCCCTACTTCCTTAGAGCCGTTACTAAGTGAGTTTTCAGACAAAACAGTGTGCAATGAACTCGCTAACCGAGGTTTTGAAATGAAAGTATGACTAATTTAAAAGTTAAGGCTGTAATCTTTGAAAACACGTTGCTTCAGTAAAAATTTCTAATATTAAACAATTGGGATCCCAAAAATAAGGTTTGAAAACTAATTACATCTTGAAATAAGTTTACAGTTGATAAATCATAAAAATCATAGATTATTACAGCCATTTTCAAATAAACCCCCAACCAAAGCAGTCGGGCAGGCCAAACATGTACGCGTCGCTTCACGCTCTCCGTACTCATGGTTGGTGGACTCAGTCACTGCCCTTACATGCAACACGGAGCACCCGTGAGCCGAAGCCCAGCAAGAAAACTCATGCAGAACATAACATATGCAATTTATACAGTTTATCATAACAAATAATCCACATAAAAACAAGTCAACCATTAGACTAAGCAAACACGGCCATGCCGCCCCAGAAACCTTACCAAAGCCCTGGGGTATCGGTTCTCACCGTAAGGATAACTCATGTATCCACCGGGCCCTGCCATGACTATAGAATCCCATGTGCTAGGTGTTACTTCCGGCCCCGCTGCCGTACCCGGCCTACGCCGTTCTCAGCCCTTGCCGTTCAATTTACTATAATCACACATATAGTATAACACAACAACATTCCAATAAATATTAATTCATTTAAGTCTACACCCTAACATGTAATGCAATATAGGGTCGTGCCCTGCAATCACCTCATCATGCAACATGCAACATGCAACATAGGGCCGTGCCCCGCAATCATACTATGGGCCCATGCCCTATCCTACGGGTGTTATAGTTTTCTTACCTGTATTCCGAGCCTCCTGATACACTCACGCCGCGAGCACGGTCCTCTAGCACGAGCCTCTCCAAAATCCTAGTCACAACACACATGAATCATCCTTTAATACTAATCAATTCACAACCACTTCCCGGGACCAATCCCACACTCTCGGGACTCCCAAATTCCTAAAACAATCCATCGGAAACATCCCCCGAACCCCCGGAGCAAAAGGCCTAAAATTGCCAAAAATGAAATCCTGAAATTGGCCTTGTGCCGCAGCACCCAGCAAGTCAGGGACTCCACGCCGCGGCAAGCAAAAACTGTGCCGCGGCACGCCTTCACAGACCCAAAATTCTGGGTTTTCCCTTCGCGTTTTCCCGAGCTTCAACCTCTCCAAATCACCCCAAACCAATACCTAAATCCCAAAACTCAAATCCAAACTTCATTTGAACAATCTAACACCCTATAAACACTAGAATCAAGATCAAAACATCAACACACCCAAGATTCACACCTTTGATCTCAAATTTCAGCAACTAACCCAAAACCCATGAAAATCTTAACTCAAGCATTAAATTCCTCAAATCAAAACGAAACCCAAACTTAAATATGTGTAAACCCTTACCTCAAATGGAGATTCCACACAAGGCTTCCTTGATCTCCTCCTAGACTCCCACTTCTCCTTCTCTTATTCTTCTTTCATCTTCTTGCCCTAGCCTTTCTTTCTCCTTCTCTTTCTTCTCTTCAATTTCTATCAAGCCTCAAGTGAACCCAAATGCCCAAACCGTACCCCCTATAACCCAGCTGAGAATTTTCATAATCTCCTTGCCAAAAGACCAAATTACCCCTTCCTACTAATCCTTCTTAGCTAAACCTTCAAGGGCACTTAAGTCTTTACACTTTCATTTCAATTCTACCACTTTCTATCTTAAAACTTGTTACTCTCAGCAGTATTACTCAATCACCAATAACCATTACCCGCTAAATCTCTACTTAACCATAAAATTCCCAAAGTACCCCTAGGCTCCTCCCGAGCCGGGTATAGAATTCTCGTTGTGATTCTTAAATTAAATTTGCTCTCTAGGACCGTCTCGGCACATGCATCACAATAATAACACCACACTCACGTGGTACAAATCACGGAATACAATTATCACATATATGCCCTCAGCGGGCTAAAATTACAATTATGCCCTTCAAACACAATCAGGGCCTACATGCATACTAATACAGATAGACATGCATCTCAGATAAATAAATAGTCAAATAACATGCTTTAAATCATAACCATGCATTTAACTCATACAATCACACATAATTCCCATCGTGTCCTCCTGGCACGCTAATCAAGGCCCTTAAGCCTTATTAGCGAATTTGGGTCATTACAACTATCCCCTCCTCATAAAAATTTCGTCCTCGAAATTTATCCAACATATCAGTCTGTAAACCCGCAACTCTGACCAAACTTTCCAAGGCCCACCGCCTTTACTTTACTTTTCAATGACCCTCTCACAAGAGTAACAATCTTGTCCCTCAAGATTTTGTCTAATAGCCATGCTCTCGATAACTTCTTGTTTACACCGCAACCCTGCTGAAGCCTCAGGGTCTGCCTAGATTACAATGACCAATACATTGTCTTAATCCTGATTCCAGAGATACTCAAAAGTCATCACCTCTACTAGGTGGGATCAGCTTGTAAGCCCCGCTGGCCTAACCCTTAGTACAACTTCAGAATTTTATGTCGAATTAAGAGTCAGAGCTCTCCCTTCTTTCTCTGAACACCTTACAGATCCTCGTCTATTATTACGCAGAGACGCAACTCTTTCTTCCCGGAACTTTATTTCCTCAAAACTTATCAATTTACCAGCTCTTTATTCTTTCAAATAGGCAGACACCCCTGCCTTAAGAAGTTTCAACGACCTCTTTGGCTTTCTCTCTGAACTAAAGCCAAACCGTAGTATTCACTATCCTTCACCTCTTATCATGTCCTATGTCGTGTTACATTAACAAGACACCAGCAACTGCCACCACGACTAACTCATCAAGGATTACACTTCCCTTAATACCTCAAGTATTCGCTTACTCAGCGCTCAATTCTTTAAGATATCTGATAAACTTTCAGACTGCTATTCCACTTGCAATCAACTGATAATCCTAGGTTCCCACTCTGTTTCTTTCGTTCTCTAAATCCATTCCAAAATTTAAAATACTACCGGGTCTCCATTCAATATCATCGACGCTCCATCCTGAAACCAGTTCACTTGACCCCACTACACTAACTCGATCAACTGAGTTAAAACTTTTTATGTCCGGATACCTTACTCAAGGTCCAAAGTGGTCTATTCCCGCGATGCACCACCACATCACCTAACCCTTCGGGGTCCAAAGGAAAAACACTAGACTCTGTCACCCGCCCGTCCCTCCCGGTACGACGTACCCTAGGAGGTGGAATGATATCCATTCAGAATTCTCATTCAAGCACCAAATCCAATTGGATCCTTCATCCATCCCTGGTATCCCAACTTGTACCACCCTAGCAGGGTTCTTTCCTGTTTCAACCAAAGCCGACACTTCGGATTCCATAGCTCAGTGACACTCACCAGCTAATCATCACCTACTAACATGATGCCAATCTCAGTCGTTGCCTTGTCCATTCCATTACAATCTATGGTGTTATATTCCTGACTGACTTACGCCTCACAGTTAGGAGTTCCGCCTCCAAATAAATCTCTCTTCGCTCAATCAAGGATTCCTAACACTGATCATCCGTCAGTCACTCTTCACCATATCTGGGTCTCAACGTTATCTTTCTTACTAATACCCAATACTCAAGCATCTTATGATATCCGCAACTGTCAACTTAATGTTCCAAGTGTATCAACCAGGTTCATTCTTTCGTCTCCCGCAAGGCTCGATCCATTCTCGCGTCAATTTATTTCCTGGGCATGCCCAATCGTGATGCACTCCCACATTTCCATAACCCTTATCTTCTGAATTTCTTTCTGATTTGACACCACTCAGTCCGTCTAACCTCGAGTTTTACTGTTCTTCTCATCTCTGATGTAGTTGTCTTCGGAGGTGCTTGTGCAATAAATGACGCGCTTACCAATCCTGAGATGCTTTCTGTTCTTCAAACGTTCTTCATTAGCTTCTTTGTGACTTCAGATCAAATCTTCTCATACCTGTCCTTTCTTCTTGTAGCTCTAATCTGAGAACTCCTGACGACACCCAACTAACACTCCGTAGAACCTTACCTGAGACTCCGCCTTCTAGGTACAACGTCTTCAGCATAGTCCATTGCTCACCATTTCCGTCTGGGAGTAATCCACATGCACTGCTCGTGAGCTTGAAGGGACTTGCCCATACCGTTCACGCATTTTCAACCTAAAGAACTTACCTGTGCTGCTGTAGCTTGAACCATTCTAGAATCTTTGTTACCAACTCCTCACACCCAACCCGGTGTAGACTAGACGATTCACGAAATGTCTCTGTACTTGGTTTCCAACCGGTAGTAACCAGGTCGTAGATCAACTCTTGGAGACATCGTCCCATCTTGTATCCAACATTGTACCTTTTCTTCCTATCCCGACGATGCCAACAATCCCTGCAGTATAACACCCTATACCAGGCTCAGATTCCTTCGATTGCTTCAATAGACTTTTCTGTCGGCCAAAACCGTCTTCTACAACATTCCTTATACCAATCCTATCTGTAGTCTGACCTTGAAGTATTCCCTAAATCTTTCTTTGCATACCCAAATAATTTTTCCACTGGTCAACTCAGTTGCCATTCATTCTCACTAACATTCACCAGATGATATCCTTTACAATTCATGGTTATTCCTTAACTGATTAACTTTCTCACTATGAGTTTCATAATCACTTGCTTCCCAATTCATCTGCCAATAGTTTCTAATTCATTCTCAATAAGTATTACCATCCTCAGCCTCTCATATGGCACCATTGAGGCCACCTCTCTATGTCCATCACCCTCTCGGAGCATTCACAACACCGAGTCCTTCTATTTTGTTACGTAACCAAAGCATAACCGTTCAATTGAACACTCATCCTCGAGGAATCAGCCTCGGACTACGAATGTAGCGAGGCATTCTAGTTCTCCGTTCCCTCACCATGGGAAATCAATCCTAACGTATCGAGTCACTCTATGTAGAAGTCATGCTCTCACCTGACCTCCTCTCAGGTGGCATCCTTTCCCTCATGTGCATACTAACTAACCTCCCTGGTTCCTGTCGCCAACTCGACAACCACCTTAGCAATCAAGCTTCCTTCAAATCTCAAATTATGTGCCCAAGCACTGTCTGGGGTCCTTCTACCTCAACAATCGTGAATCCAACCTTGCTGCGTTCTATCAAATAAAAGTACCATCTTTTCAACCAGACCTCTCCCCTTTCTTGGCAAACCAGAAGCCATAGAACTATCCGAGGTTCCTTTAACTCAATTATCACAAATCTATCTTTACTAATTCCATCAAAAGGAAGCACCGCCATATGCGGCTCCAACACTCATGCTCTATACAACAACCATTAGTTCCTCGAACAACACGACCCTCTCCGCCATCCACATACAGATGATAAGTCCTTACATCAGAGCGACCCAAATGCCCTGGACTATCCCAGAGTTCCATCCTTAAATGGGTCGCCACCATTTCCGGATACATCCGTCAGTATAAACTCCCAAAATGAATTATCCAATTCACCAAACCCATTGATCTATGCTGTTGTTACCCTAACAGTCCAAACCAAACTTATAAGTCTGCCCGTCTCCACGGTTCTAATCATGTCTTTAAAATCTCTTCTAACCATTCATCATCTAGGTTCTTTCCAACCCATTAAGCCAGTACCTCAGCCCGAGTACCAAATCCGGGTATCTCTCTGCCTCAACATTAACACAACCCTCTAATCAGGATCTCTCATCCTCTTAACCAAGGGTGGAATTAACTTTGCTCATCTAATGATAAATTCCCTGTCAATTCGAACTCTCCTCAAAACCCGAGGATAACACCCGTTAAACCTTTCATGTAATACCCTTATCTGTCCATACCTCACAGTAGACCAACACTGGTAACCTTACTGTTAAAACATCGAAATCAGCTATTTCCTCAGAGAAATCCACTGTTCTTCTATCCCATCTCAACTAACAAACTCCACAGCCTACTCACACACTAGTGACTCACTGCTGCTGCTTCCAGGGATAACTGGAGATCTCAACTCCAACTTATATCTAGAATCCCCTTTCAACACAATATTAGGTCCCCAAACCCTTCTAGGAACCAACAACTCGAGTTCATCCGTCAAAACCGACCAAACTCCTGAACTCAGAGGTTCATATCCTGAACCAACCCACAACTAGATCCGAACATTCACGGGTATAATGCACACACAAGCCTATACTAGGTCAAATCCGCAATGTCATACATTCAGCTACCAGATTCTATCATCACTAAGTATATCCATACTCATCATGCTTCATACAAGCCAATATACAGATATAACATATGAATTTAATCCAGAAAATTAACCACATACACTCAATATGCGAACCATTATGCCAATATTCATCCATATGCATAATAGTATTATACAGCATGCATCAATCTCAACATGCAATAGTCAAGGGCCAGGCCCTATCAGTATCTCATGCATATGTCATTTCATTCCTCGTGCTCCATATAAATAAGCAGGCAAACAGGGCATTCAAACATATATTTAGACATGTCAATCAATCATACCAACCAACCCTGAGTCGAGCTTGTCACTGACAGCGAGCGTACATGTTCGGTCGATCTCCAGAACCAATAAACCTTGGCTCGCTCTGATACCAAGTTGTAACGCCCTACTTCCTTAGAGCCGTTACTAAGTGAGTTTTCAGACAAAACAGTGTGCAATGAACTCGCTAACCGAGGTTTTGAAATGAAAGTGTGACTAATTTAAAAGTTAAGGCTGTAATCTTTGAAAACGCGTTGCTTCAGTAAAAATTTCTAATATTAAACATTTGGGATCCCAAAAATAAGGTTTGAAAACTAATTACATCTTGAAATAAGTTGACAGTTGATAAATCATAAAAATCATAGATTATTACAGCCATTTTCAAATAAACCCCCAACCAAAGCAGTCGGGCAGGCCAAACATGTACGCGTCGCTTCACGCTCTCCGTACTCATGGTTGGTTGACTCAGTCACTGCCCTTACCTGCAACACGGAGCACCCGTGAGCCGAAGCCCAGCAAGAAAACTCATGCAGAACATAACATATGCAATTTATACAGTTTATCATAACAGATAATCCACATAAAAACAAGTCAACCATTAGACTAAGCAAACACGGCCATGCCGCCCCAGAAACCTTACCAAAGCCTTGGGGTATCGGTTCTCACCGTAAGGATAACTCATGTATCCACCGGGCCCTGCCCGGACTATAGCATCCCATGTGCTAGGTGTTACTTCCGGCCCCGCTGCCGTACCCGGCCTACGCCGTTCTCGGCCCTTGCCGTTCAATTTACTATAATCACACATATAGTATAACACAACAACATTCCAATAAATATTAATTCATTTAAGTCTACACCCTAACATGTAATGCAATATAGGGTCGTGCCCTGCAATCACCTCATCATGCAACATGCAACATGCAACATAGGGCCGTGCCCCGCAATCATACTATGGGCCCATGCCCTATCCTACGGGTGTTATAGTTTTCTTACCTGTATTCCGAGCCTCCTGATACACTCACGCCGCGAGCACGGTCCTCTAGCACGAGCCTCTCCAATATCCTAGTCACAACACACATGAATCATCCTTTAATACTAATCAATTCACAACCACTTCCCGGGACCAATCCCACACTCTCGGGACTCCCAAATTCCTAAAACAATCCATCGGAAACATCCCCCGAACCCTCGGAGCAAAAGGCCTAAAATTGCCAAAAATGAAATCCTGAAATTGGCCTTGTGCCGCGGCACCCAGCAAGTCAGGGACTCCACGCCGCGGCACGCCTTCGCAGACCCAGAATTCTGGGTTTTCCCTTCGCGTTTTCCCGAGCTTCAACCTCTCCAAATCACCCCAAACCAATACCTAAACCCCAAAACTCAAATCCAAACTTCATTTGAACAATCTAACACCCTATAAACACTAGAATCAAGATCAAAACATCAACACACCCAAGATTCACACCTTTGATCTCAAATTTCAGCAACTAACCCAAAACCCATGAAAATCTTAACTCAAGCATTAAATTCCTCAAATCAAAACAAAACCCAAACTTAAATATGTGTAAACCCTTACCTCAAATGGAGATTCCACACAAGGCTTCCTTGATCTCCTCCTAGACTCCCACTTCTCCTTCTCTTCTTCTTCTTTCATCTTCTTGCCCTAGCCTTTCTTTCTCCTTCTCTTTCTTCTCTTCAATTTCTATCAAGCCTCAAGTGAACCCAAATGCCCAAACCGTACCCCCTATAACCCAGCTGAGAATTTTCATAATCTCCTTGCCAAAAGACCAAATTACCCCTTCCTACTAATCCTTCTTAGCTAAACCTTCAAGGGCACTTAAGTCTTTACACTTTCATTTCAATTCTACCACTTTCTATCTTAAAACTTGTTACTCTCAACAGTAACTAATGGTTACCAGGTTACTCAATCACCAATAACCATTACCCGTTAAATCTCTACTTGACCATAAAATTCCCAAAGTACCCCTAGGCTCCTCCCGAGCCGGGTATAGAATTCCCGTTGTGACTCTTAAATTAAATTTGCTCTTTAGGACCGTCTCGGCACGTGCATCACAATAATAACACCACACTCACGTGGTACAAATCACGGAATACAATTATCACATATATGCCCTCAGCGGGCTAAAATTACAATTATGCCCTTCAAACACAATCAGGGCCTACATGCATACTAATACACATAGACATGCATCTCAGATAAATAAATAGTCAAATAACATGCTTTAAATCATAACCATGCATTTAACTCATACAATCACACATAATTCCCATCGTGTCCTCCTGGCACGCTAATCAAGGCCTTTAAGCCTTATTAGCGAATTTGGGTCGTTACAACTATGGGCTATCGTATTGCTTGATTCATTATTAATAAATATGAAAATATTACTCTACATTGACAACTTAATACAAAAATATATTTTGAACATAATCTTAATCAAATTAGAAATGTAAGGTCAAAAGGTGAAAATATTTGTATAAATTTATTTTAAAAATTATTATTATTATTTAAATTAGTTAAAAAAAAGAAAAAGAAAAGTAGCACTGCTCAGTATAAGTATAAAATAGGAATAATGAAACCAGCAATAGTAGTTTCTTAGGCTTCATAAGTTGTTTGTAGGGTAACAGGACAACCAAAAAATGTTAAAGGCTTCATAATTTTAGCACTCAAATTTTGACTTTTAGAAATTTGTTCTATCTACTTCTTTCTCATGAATCACATTTAATGCGTTTATATAGAAAACCAAATTCTAAAATCATCATGAAAAGTTCATGCTATATTTTTTTAACTTATCCAATTTTTATTCATTTTTTTAACATTTTTGTTTTTGTAATTTTATAAAAACATCTCATTTATTATTAAAAAAAATAATGTGACATGTGCACTAAAATTATGTACCAAAATATTACACTAACTAATGTGACACTGTTTTTTTTAAAACAGTGGGGTCCCGCCTGAAACAAATTTGATTGGTTAAATAAAACTGTCGCGTCACTTGGTGTAATATTTTTGTGCATAATTTTGGTTCACATGTGATTACTCTAAAAATATTATTATTTTGGCCATCTTAGTTAGTTTGAGTCATTGACTTTAGTCTCGAGTTCATAAAAAAATTAAAAACTAAATAACCCTATATTATTTTAAACAATTAAGGGATGACCTCCCCCCACTTAGAGTCTTAGTTTTCTTTTTCAAGACAAAAATATTATTATTTAAAATAGAGTAAATACTAATTTGGTCCTTGTATTTTATAAAACTATATAATTGGATCTAATAATTTGTTAAATGACAATTTAGATTTTGTATTTTGCAAAACATATTAAAATAGTTCATGAATCTGATTTTGTCAAAATAATTTCAAATATAACCAAAATACATATATAATTTTAAATTATTTAATTAAAAAATCTAATTTTAATAAAAAGAAATCTAAATTTTTTTATAGATTTTGATGTACAGAGCACCTTCTTTATAAAAAAAAAAAAAATAGTCTAGATTTACATACGAAATCCAACTCAAATTCATTCTAGAATTACAAACAAATTTTTTTAAACAAAATAAAAAAAAAAAACACAAACTCATACAGATTTCAGAACCACTCAAACATAGCTAATTTTTTTTTCTAAGCAAAACGGAAAGAAAAAGTTCAGGCAGATTTGAACATCAAACCCAATCATGAACATTAAAAAGTCATATTTGCTAATCTCATCATATTCAATCTTAGAAATTGTTTCCCTCTCGTCATCGCCCATCTCGTATTCTATCGTTGTTTAGAAACCCAGACCATTTTACATAATTAACCCAGAAACCCAGTTTAACATCGCCCATCTCTTCCTCCATAGCAGGTGACAAACCCGGATCTCAACTGTTCAGAGGAACAAAGTTCACGCCGCCGTTTAGAAACTTAGTTCGATGTCTCTCTTTTTCTCCCTTGCCCATTGTCCACCAAGATCCAATAGTCGTTGTTAGCGCCAACACAACCACTCATCAACCTCTTCCAGTCAACGGTCATATCGTCGACTTTCCTAGGCAGAAACATGAAGAGATGTAGGAGAAAGAGAGGATAATGGCAGAAGAAAAGTGGGAATAAGAAGAGGAGCAAAAAATTATTTTTTGATTTTGTTCTTCATTATTTAGGTGTGCTTTGGGTTTTATTTATTTTTATTAGGTTAGTTTTCTAGTTGATCAATGTTTAGTTAGTTATGCTTTTGTTAGTTTTATATCAATTTTTTATTGATTTTTAATTTAATAGTAACTTATTTTAAATTATTAAATTAACTAATTTAAAAAAATAAGGGTATTTTGGTCATATATGAAATTATTCTGACCAAAATTGGATGTAACGAACTATTTTGATTTGTTTTGCAAAATGCAATGTTCGAATTATCATTCAACAAAACACAAGATCCAATAGGATAATTTTGTAAGACATATAGGCCAAAAAGGTATTTACCCTTTAAAATAAATTAATCTATTACATTTTTATATTAATAATTTGTTAGAGAATACACTTAAGCACTTTGTTAATTCAGTTAGCATGTTGTTACTGATTTTTAGCTAAGTATACAGCTGTACATAGATTTATGTTATGATGCTTTACAATAGGTTGTATCATCAAACTCTATAAATAAGATCACAGTAGCTCAACCATTTACGATGGTGTTGAGCTTTTCTCTCATTAGGTGACGTTTGGTTGGAAGTAATGGAATGGAAATGAATCAATTTTTATTTCATTTCTTTGTTTGGTTACATTTTAGAGTGTTGGAATGTCATTCCAATGGCATGGTTGTTCCACCATTTTTGTGGAATGCTATTCCATTTGAAAATGGAAGGAAAGACCATTCCAATGCAAGATTGAAAAAAAAATTAATAATTTTTTTATCAATTTTTTATTTATATTAATTTTTATTCCATTCCATTCTTATTCCTTTTCCCATTCTCATTCCTATTTCTCCATTTTTATTCCGTCCAACCAAATTACACCTTAATTTCCACCATCTCTTAATTATTTATATGGTATCAAGAGCCTAACTGTAACGTCTCAAATTCCCTAATATGAATTAGTGCCTTGATTAGGAGGCTAGAAGGGCAATAATTGGTTTATGGTATTATTATGTGATACTATGCATGATTATGTGAGTTATGTTATTATAGGACTAATATTGCATGTGTTAAGTGTGTTAAATATCCATGTGGGTTGTTTCTTATTAGAATAGCATTTTCGTAATTTTGACCCGTTAGGGGTATATTTGAATATATGATTATATATTTGTGATAAATGATGAGACCACATTATTATGTAGATATATTTAGATTATTTTGCACGAGATGATCCTAGCAATCAAAATAGCGGTTTGGTCATAACAGGGTCAAACACTGGGCTCGGGGCGAGCCTAGGGGTAATTTGGTAATTTAGCGCAGGACCGAGAATTTTTGGGTAATGGGAATTTTATTTGGAGATAGTTGAGACTTATTAAACAAATGGTGAATTGTGGTGGTAAAAGACCAAAATGGCCTTAATGGCATTAAGTGGCAAATTAGGGGCTTAAGGGCAAAGTGGTCATTTTGGTGTTAATTTAGTAACTTAGTCACTTACCCTTGGCGGGAGGAAACCACAAAACAGCAACAAAACAGAGCATGCCTTCCTCACTCTCTCTCGGTTTGTACTCTCTCACTCTAGCTCTTGAAAACTTGATTGAAAAGCTTGGGTTTTTGAAGGTTTTGAGCTAGGAAATTGTTAGGGTAAAGCTAGGAGAAGTTATCTCAGCCATTAAGGTAATGATTTCAACCTTTAATTCTCTCGGAGTTTTCTGATATTCTGCTGAAGTTCTTAGTGTTCTTGAGTTTCAAAAACTCAAGTTTTGATTTTGAGTGCTAGTGGTGATTTTTGTTGGATTATTGTGGTTTTTAGCTATGTTGGAGGTACTATAGCTACTTTGTGGTCTGTTTCTAGGATTGGGATAGGTTTGGAAATCATTTTCAGGTTTGAGAGTCGGAGAACACGAAGGGAAAAGTCCAGAATATGGGTTCTCTATCTTTGGCGCTATAGCACCCAGTAGGTAGCGCTACAACGCAGGTCTGGTGGTCAGGTTGGAGTTTCTGACTTTGGCGCCGTAGCGCCTGGTAGGCAGCGCCGTAGTGCCTAGTAAGCAGTGCCGTAGCACCGTACTATTTTCCAGGGCATAATTTTGTGTACTTTTTGGGGTTTTGGCCCAAGGGCTCAGGGACGATTCCACCACCCTGTTTGGTGGGATTGGAGGTCCCAAGAGTGCGAGATTGGATTTTAGAATTTAAACTCATTGAAGCACCATTTATGGTTGTGACTAGATTACTGCTAGGGCTCGAGACAGGATTGTGCTAAAAGGTCGTTTATATATAACTTGTGCTAAGACCAAAGGTAAGAAAACTTCACAAAACACGTGATATATGTGATTAGGGCTTGGCCAGGTTGTTGATTGTAACTATGAATAGGGCACGGGCCTTTGAGAATGAATGTGATTAAGTCTATGTTTGTGCTCATTGATTAAGCGTGCTTGAATGCTCCGTATCTGGATAATTTTTTATAGATTGTTTACATTGTCTACATAATTAGGGCTCAACCCCGTTAAGGAACATGGTTATTACTATGTTTGTATTTAATTGGCTGAAATATGTGATCATTCTATATGAATACTTGAATTATCTGAAGTATGCCTATCTGTATTTGTATTTGTATCTGTATTTGTATATGCATCTATAGCAGGATATCTGAATACCTGTTAGAGCCTTGACTTATTACTCAAGAGAGTCAATAGCGCACTGTGCACTGATCGAAAGGCTAGGGCCCGATCAAGGATGTACTATTACATTGACCAACCCTATGGTCGCTTGATGATAACTCTACAAAATAGAGTTATTTTACAACATTTTTTATATTAATTATTGCTTAGTCTTTGATTTTTTAAGTAAATTATTAAGTTTTTAAGTAATTTTTAATTTATTAGTGTTATTGTAATTTGTTAGATTTTTATATGTTTTTATAGATATTTTATTATAATATGTTGTAGTTTAATTATTTGTAATTAATATTGTTAAGTTAGAAGCAAAAAGATGCAATTTTGAGCTTAAATGTTAAAGTAAATTAAGTTTTAATTAATATTTTCATAGAATTTATGTTGTATATTTTATTATTGAAAATATTTAGTTTTAATTTAATTTATGTTTATTTTTGTAGAGAATTTGTTGCACTTTTGCTCTTGAAAAGCAAGAAAAATGAAGGAGAAATTGACATTTTCAAGGAAAAGAAAGGAAGAATTTGTCATTGTTAAAAAGCCTAGGCCAAGCCTCACCCAGCCTTTTGGCCCACCTGCCCATTCAGAAGCCCAGGCCCAGCCCAAGCTTCCAACTGCCCCAGCCGAAGCTCCTCAACTACCAGCAGGCCCGCGCCACTAGCAGCCATCCCAAGCCCACTCGAGCCTCTTGCCCAGCCGAAGACCCAGGCCCACTCGAGCCTCCTCCCTGCCAGCCAACCCCTTCGGCCCAACACCCAGGCCTTGCCCAGCCTTCTGCCCCAACCCGTGCGACCCATCTGCCACCCAGCAACTTTCTCCCCTGCCATTTCCCTTCTTGAGCCCATCAAGTGCACCTTGTCCCCTTGTCCCTAAAATGTCATTTTTACCCAATTTTTCTACAATATTTTACCCAAAAATCATCATCACTCCTACAATTTACCCCTATTTGCCATATTATAATCAATTTAGTTAATCTAATCAATTTAATTAATTTTAAATGATTATTTTAATAATCTCATCTTGGCTATAAATATGGAATTTCAATACCATTTTTGGGATGCTTAATTTTTGGTTACCATCTTCTCTCTATCATTTTCTCTCTACATTTCTCTTTTCCATTTTGGTGTTTTTTAAGAGCATTTTCAAGTATGTATTTTATTTATTTTGTAATTTCTATTCTAGTTATGTGCTTCTAATCTTTTTCATAAGATTATTAAGATCATGATGAAGCAACTTGTAACTAGATAATATTTATGTTGTATGTTGATTTCCCTTGGAATGCAACAAAGTTTATGGATTTTTCTTCTTCATATATGTCTTTCATCTTTAATATCTCATATTTTGGATTGTTAGATAATATTGCACTTTGTTCTTCATTTTGCAAAACATAATATTCTTTGTGTAAGATGTGTCCTTAAATTGTACACATCCAATGCTTAGAACAAAAATACTATGTTTTGCCTTATAAATAATTTTATTTGATTTTTTGTTGTTTCATTAGGTTGATTTACATTAAATACTTTCAAATTATACTTTTTTAGGAAGTGAAGAAAAATCCTATCTTTTTAGAAATAGTTTGTGCTTAAAATTATAAATCTATTTGGAAAATTATAGTTTGACTTTTTAACTGTCACTAAAACTTGGGAATCAATATACTAATGAGTATTATTAAACTTACATTTTGTGGATTCTAGTATCTTAATAATCTTTCCTTTTAACACTTATTTTCAAATCATTATTGGTTTATTTTCATTCTCTTAAATAGCTTTATTTTAAAGCTTTTATTTTATGTTCATGACATTAAATCTCATCAATCTTTGGAGCTAGGTTAGAATTTACTAAAAAAAAATTTTGATGAAAAGGAATATATATTGAGAACAAACCAAACAAGTACAACACTCCAGACAACTCACAAATACAAAGCCTTACATATGAACAACTTTATCAAAAAAACCTAGATCACTTTTCCTAAGATTCTTCTTAGAATGATTAAGAAGCCTGCCCCTCACAAAGTATTTGATCAAATTAATAACAAAGCCCACAGAAAAAGAGCTAAACTTAAAAATACAATTGTTCCTGCTCCTCCATAACATGTAAACAGTAGCTGCTAAAGCAGTAGAAATAACAGATTGCTTCAGCCCCTTCGGTTTTCCAGCCATCCAAGAATACCACTCATCATATTGATTCGGCCAAATACCTCTACCCAGCTAGCTTTCCACTTGAGCTCTAACCTGCCGAGAAAAATGGCACTCAAAAAAAAGATGGGAGTGGGACTCTTGCTCCTCTTCACACATCGGGCAAATCACAGAAGGCAGATCCAAATGACAAAGACTAAGCTTATCTCGAGTCAACAGATGGCCTAAGGTAGCCTGCCAAAGAATGAATCTATGCTTAGGCACAGTCAAAGAGTTCCAAAACCACATTCGCAAAGATAACTCTGTCCTTGTTAAGAAGCCTGTGATACAGAATTTTCAAACAAAGTTTGCTATGATTGACTGCCTCATCAAGCCTATGAGCAGGGAAATCAACTCTAAGCTTAACCAATCTTCTCCAATACCAACTCACATCCTGAGGAACTCTATAATGCCAGAAATCTTGACCCTTCAGGTAAATAGAATCCACCCATTTAACCCAAAGAATATCTTGCTTAGAAGATACAGCCCAAATAAACTTGGAAAGAAGTACTTTATTCCATTTACAACTATCCTTGAAACCAAGACCACCCATGCATTTAGGCAGGCAAACCTGATCCCAAGCAGTAAAGTGCATCTTACTTCGCTGAATATTACCGTCCTTAATTCCCCAAAGGAAGTTTCTACAAAGTCGATCCACCTCCTTGGTGACACTCTTAGGGAGGATGAAAATACTCATCCAAAAAGATCTTATACTCAGAAGCACCGAGTTGATTAATTGTGCCCTCCCCGCAAAAGATAGGTGACGACTCGCCCAAGTATGTAATTTTGACTGAATCTTTTTGATAATGATAGAACAATCACCAGTCTTCCATCTTGTTGTTCGAAGAGGAACTCCCAAATATTTTAGGGGGAAATTTCCTTCAGTGAATCGGAGCCCCTCAAGCAATTTTTGAGTCTCTTTTTCAGCCACACCACCAAAATAAACCTGAGATTTGTCCTTATTGGCAGTCAAACCAGAAGCACAACAGAACGCATTAAAACTCTCCCTTATAATCTGAACCGAGCTATTGACCCCCTTGCAAAATATGACCAAGTCATCTGCAAAACATAGATTGACAATTTTTAGGTGCTTACATTTAGGATGAAACCGGAACCCCTTGTCCATGGAAGCTTGCCTTAGTAATCAGGTACAGTATTCCATAGCTAATACAAACAACAAAGGAGAAATCAGGTCCCCTTGCCTTAGCCCCTTCCGACCTCTAAACTCCCCTTGAACCTTCCCATTCATAAGAATCAAATAGGTTGGATCCTTCAAGCAAGCCATGACCCAATTGATGAATTTAACCGGAAAACAGAATTCAGTAATCCTCCAAAAAATTCCAATCTAACATATCATAGGCTTTACTCAAGTCAATTTTCAAAACACACCTAGGGGAAATGTTTTTCCTCTTATAGCCTTTAATAATATCCTGAAGAATAAGAATATTATGCGCCAATAACCTGTTTTTAACAAAGGCTCCTTGATTTTGATGGACAAGACTAGGAAGCACCGATGCCAATCTACTACAAAGCATTTTAGAAATGCATTTGTAAATAGAATTACAACACGCAATAGGCCTATAATCTGCTGCCCGAGAAGGAGTCTCAGTCTTAGGGATCAAGGAAATAGTAGCCTTATTAACTTCCTCTGGCAGCTTACCACACTCAAAGAAATCCAGAATGGCTGCTGAGATTTCAGCCTCTAACTCGCTCCAAAGCACTTTGAAAAAGCCCGAGCCAAACCCATCAGGCCCTGGACTTTTAATAGAGTTAATGCTAAATAACGCATCTTTAACTTCCTTGGTAGAGAATGGCTTCACTAAGCTAACCTGCTGTTCCAGGGTCAGTTTATGACCGAGATCAAAATAGGATTTCTGAATGGATCTAGAGGCCATGCTCTTGCTTCCCATAATTTTCTGGAAATGAGCCACAAAATGATCAACAACATCATCAAAGTTTTCAATACTCTGACCAGATTCAATTATAACAGAAGTGATACAGTTAGAGGCTCTCCTTTGTTTTAAACAGGCGTGAAAGTAAGCAGTGTTGTCATCACCAAAACGCAGCCAGTCCACTTTACCTTTCTGTCTCAGGAAACTCTCATAAATTCTGGTATGGAACTCCAGCTTGTCACCTGCAGCAGCTTCAAGTCTTTGAAGATTAACAGAGTGAGGATTACTCTGCAGGGAAAGCTGAGCAGCCTGAAACTTCTCCTTAGCCAACATAAAATTCTGGGCAACATCCCCAATGATATGCCTATTAAACTTTCGAAGCACCAACTGAAGCCGGCTCAGTTTTTTACAGATACGAACCAGCCCAGACCCTCGTATAGGTTTGCACCAGCTTTGCATGACAGTAGTCTTGAAATTTTCATTAGTTGTCCACATATTGAAGAACCTAAAAAGTTTAACACCACAGTTAACAGAAACTTCTGGTTTGATAATGCAGTAGCAATGGTCAGAATGAAGCTCCCAGTTGAACACAGCCTCAGATTGAGGAAAAATGTCCAACCAATCTTCATTCTTAAAAACTCTATCCAATCTCGAGTAAATTCGGTCCTCATTCGCCTGTTTATTAGTCCAAGTAAAATGAGACCCTCTAGCATGCAATTCATCAACTAACCCCAAGGCCCTCCAATTTTGAGCATCAGATAATTCAAGGGAAGATATAGCTCGACCACCAATTCTGTCCGTACTCTCAAAAACAGCATTAAAATCCCCAGTTACCAGCCAAGCAGCAGCTGGAAAACAAAGATTAGCCAGATCCCTCCAAAGAGCCACTATTTCTTCAATTGAATTTCTACGATAAACAAACGTCACACAAAACGATTTATTAGTCCTTAGACCCTTGACACAAGCATGAAGTAACTGATCGGTTTCTTTAAGAACATCTACAGACACCAAATTTTGCTGCCAAATAAGCAACAATCTGCCTTCATATACGATTTTGGTTTAAAATAGTTTTCTTTTTTATTTTAGACAACTCCTTTTGGTTCGATCTCGTGCTTACACGAACACTATACTTCATATACGATTCGTGCGCTTGCGAGTTATAAATTTTTAAAACATACCTGTTTTTTGTCCATCACTTGGAAAACAAAGCACTTGGCTAACTCTATGGCTAGTTACTCAGAGCTAGGGTAAATGGCCCAGGGTGACTCTATGGTCACATAACTAGGGCAAAGGACCCCAGATTGACTCTATGGTCATCTAATCAGGGTTGCGACCCTAGAATTATTCTATAATCATTTATTTGTACTTGTATGCATGCATGAGTAGGTTATTACTGCTAGGCATGCTAAATATACATTTGAATCTGTATATATTGTTCATGCACTTTTATTAATTTTTCTTGTTAAACACATGTTTATAAGGAGCTGATAAGAATAAACATGGAAGTGTATGTGGACGACATGTTTGTAAAGTCAAAGAAGGCAGAAGGACATGTAAAGGATTTACAAGAGTCTTTCAACGTTCTGAACAAATATTAGATGAAGTTAAATCCTCTCAAATGTTCCTTCGGAGTAGGATCGAGGAAAATTTTTGGGGTTCATTGTTAATTCAAGAGGAATCGAGGCCAACCCCGACAAGATCAAAGCCCTGATCGACATGAAATCGCCGGTGAAAATCAAAGATGTGCAAAGTTTAACTGGAAGAATTGCCGCACTAAGTAGATTTATTTCCAAGTCGACGGATAAATGCGTCCCTTTCTTTAATCTACTTAGAGGCAACAAGAAGTTTGAATGGACCGGAGACTACGAGCAGGCTTTCTAAGCCTTAAAGTCCCACATGGCACAGCCTCCTGTTTTATCAAAGCCCATAGACAGAGAAACTTTGTTCATTTACCTGGCGATCATCGAATTTGCTGATAGTGCGGTACTAGTACGAGAAGAAGAAGGCGTGCAAAAGGCGGTTTACTATGTAAGCAAGAGGTTAATCGGGGCTGAATTGAGGTATCCTCCCATCGAAAGATAAGCCTATTCCTTAATCTTGGCCTCAAGGAAGTTACGTCCTTACTTCCAAGCCCATCCCATCACAGTCTTAACTGACCAGCCCCTTCGGCAAGTTCTGCAAAAGCCAGAGGCGGCTGGACGCTTATTAAAATGGGCGGTCGAACTGGGGCAGTTCGATATCACATATTCACCGCGAGCAGCAGTAAAAGGACAAGTCTTGGCTGACCTTATTGCTGAATTCACTGAGCTTCCAAACGACGAGCAGTGCGAAAAACCTAGTGCGCCTGAGCCCCAAGTCGAAGTTCCTTCGTGGGAGCTATTCACGGACGGATCGTCCAACGAATCTCACGTAGGAGCAGGAGTGATATTGATAATGCCAGAAGGGCATCGATTTCACTGCGCTATTAGGTTCGATTTCACCGCATCAAACAATGAGGCCGAATATGAAGCACTCCTCGCAAGACTAAGGTTAGCCAAAGATATGAGTATAAAAGTGCTTGATATCTACAGTGATTCACAGCTGCTAGTGAATCAGGTCTTAGGGGAGTATCAAGCACGGGGCCTCAAAATGGTGGCCTACTTAAAGAAAACTAGAGATTTGTTGGCGCAATTCGAGAAGTATACCCTCCAGCAAATCCCCCGAGATCAGAATTCAAACGCAGATGATATAGCCAAACTCACGAGTGCAAAAGACGCTGCCACTTTGAATATAGTGCTAGTAGAGAGATTATGCGAGCCGAGCATACGAGCAGACGAAACCAATATGGAAATCCGGATGGAGGATACATGGATGGCACCGTACTTGGAGTATCTCACAAATGGTGTACTACCAGCAGATAGAAACAAAGCCAGAACTCTTCAAAGACAGGCTGCTAGGTATATACTGGTCGATGGTGTTCTTTACCGAAGAGGATACTCCATGCCACTGCTCAGATGTATTACACCAGAAAAGGCTAAAGAGCTAATGAGGGAAGTACATGAAGGCTTCTGTGGGGACCACGCTGGGGGGCAGAGCTTGTCGAAAAAGATTCTGAGGCAGGGTTATTTCTAGCCGACTATGAACGAAGACTTAATGGAGTTTGTGCAAAAATGTGATAAGTGTCAAAGATTTTCCAAGATCCCACGCGTAGCTCCCAACGAGTTAAAGTAGATGCAGAGTCCTTAGCCTTTCGCAGTATGGGGTATAGATTTGATTGGATCCTTGCCAACGGGAAAGGGTGGAGTAAAATACGCAGTCGTAGCAGTCGATTACTTCACCAAATGGGCCGAAGCTGAGCTGCTCGCTACCATAATGACCAAGAAAGTTCTTGACTTTGTCATCAAGAACATTGTTTGCCGATATGGTTTGCCTCAAAAAATTGTCTCAGACAACGGCACCCAGTTTGACAGCGACTTATTCACAGACTTCTGCGAAAGGCATGGAATTGTCAAAAGCTTTTCTTCAGCTGCACATCCACAAGAAAATGGGCAAGTCAAAGCAGTGAATAAAACACTTAAAGATACCCTGAAGAAAAGGCTCGAAGACGCTAAAGGAGCATGGCCAGAGCAGCTGCCTGAAGTACTGTGGTCGTATAGAACTTCTCATCGAACAGCGATTGGTCATACTCCATTTTCCTTAGCATACAAATATGAAGCTATGTTGCCCATCGAGTTAGATCTGCCATCACATCGACGAATCACATACGACCAAGACCAGAATAGCCAACTGATGATGGAGTCCCTAGACTCACTTGAAGAGAAACGAGAAAGAGCCCTACTCTAAGTAGCTGCGTACCAGCAAAAAGTCGTCCGGTATTTTAACTCAAAGGTGAAAGAAAGAAAGTTCAACATCGGAGATCTAGTACTTCGACGAGTTTTCTTAAACACCCGTGACCCAACTGCTGGAGTACTCGGACCAAACTGGGAAGGACCTTACCAGATTGAAGAAGTCCTTCATCCAGGCACCTACAAGCTTGCACGCTTAAATGGAGATCTCGTTCCGCGCTATTGGAACGGAGAACACATGTGCAAGTATTATCAATAAACAGTCCTTTTTAAAGGACTGGCTTGTATTAATTTTTACTTTTTACATGTTTTGAAAAAGGGCTAGCCATGTTATATACCTAATCACTTATAAGTGTAAGATCTTTTTAAGATCACTCGTAAAGACATGTTTAGTCCATTTTAATACGAGAATTATAAGGGACTGTGCGCAACCAGTCATTCTTGCCAACCTTTGTAAAAAAAATTTACAAGTATTTGTTCATTACGTGTGTTGTTTTGCTGTATTATGAGTGTTGCATTTCCTACCGAGCAGTAATGTTGGTACAGGTCGTGGTCAAGGCAAGTGACCAAGGACCTAAAGCTCCTTAGTCACTTGGGGGGCATATAAGGTACATCGATAGCAAAGCATACCAAGAGGTATGTAAACACATGAACAAAATAAGTGAAAGCATGCTACGGTACTTTGAATATTTTTCAAAATTTATATTTTGTTAAATCAAGACAAAGTACTATGCTAAGTTCGGTCATGCGAACAGATGTTATAATAAACAGAAATATTATAATATCAAAAAGAATTCTCTTACACCGCTAGCAGCACTGCTTGGATGTAATTGTTTAAAGTAAAAGGAAAATATGCTGCCCATGCAGCAAAATTAAAAATAAAATTTAGTCTTTACATCACGGCCCGTGGGTTGTGTAATTAAAGAAAATTAAAAGAATAAATTTTTTTTAAGAAGCATTAAGAGCAGGAGGATCTTGGTCAGCCCTCTGGTCGACTACGTCCCCGGTGGCTTCTCCTCCCTCCGCTCCGGCAACTGACTGAATGCTTGGGGAAGCAGGAACTCTAGCCTTTTCTTCTTTGGCAGCCAACCGAGCAGTACAGCGGGCTAGCTCAGCATTCCTGGCATCTTCTGGGAGGTAGCTGAAGTCAGCACCTTGGTTGTGTTTCCAAAATTCATAGAAACACCGAAGTGTCGCATTCTTGTACCTCTCCAAATCCTTGGCATTGGTGAGTTTGAGCTGTTCCACCTGGCTTTTGAGAACAGCAATGGTCGCGTCCTTAGTGAGGTGCTCCTCCCTAAGTTTCTTGACTTCACGCCAGTGGATGCGGCTGGACTCCAGGTATTCATCCCTCTGCTTCCTCAGAGTTTCTTGAGAAGCTTGTTTCTCTGCCAGTTCTGCCACCGCTGCATCCTTCTGCTAGGTGACCACCTCCAACTCCCCAGCATGCCTAGCCTCCGCGACCTTAAGCTCCTCAACAACCTTCGCCCGGGACTGCTCATTGCTAACGATAGCACGAGTGCGAGCAGCGGTCATTGTCAGCATGGCCTGCAGTCAAAGAATAAAAGTTAGGCTATACTACAAGGAGGAAAGATAAAAACCAAGAGAGAGGGTACTTACACTGGCCACTTCGTTAAGGGCCCTGTTAAGGATCTGATCAACCCCCATGTTCTCAGCCTCAGCCATTGCTTCCTTGCAACGGTTATGCTTTAGGATGTGAGCAAGGCGATCTTTAGCTGATCGCAGGGAATGGTTCAAGAGTTTGGTCCCAGGAAGATTAGCTTGCTGGGCCTGTTCTTTTTGGGCCGCAGGCGAAGGGTTGGCAGCAGGGGTAGTATCCTTCTCAACAGAAGTAGGAGGCTGGGCAGAAGGTTGGCCATTAGGCCCATCCTTGGAAGGAACTGCTGATCGACCCTTCTTGGCCGAGGGTGCTTGGCTTGATTCTCCATCGTGTTTTCTGGCCAATTTCCTCTGTCGGACCAGGGGGACTTCCTCTTCCTCTTGAGTCTGGTACAGATGGAAAACATTGGGGGAAGCCATCTCTGCAGAAAAAGGAAAACATGGAGACAATAAGACAAAAATAGATGAAAAATCATGTCGAAACAGAAAAGAGGTCACAAAGTTTAATACCCGAGCTACAACTACTTGTCGCTACACTACTGACTCTATTAGTCATACACTCACTCTCTGGCACGAAGAAGTCTGGCCCTAGATTTGGAGTATATGTAAAATTGCCGTCCCCATCAAACAAGTGACAGGGAATTGACAAACTATTTAAAAGCAGAATAACAGTATCTTTTTCGTCTGAAGACTCATCCAAGTCTATGACAAGCTCTGTTGCCTTTTGTTTCCCCTTCCCTTGGGGCGCAAAAGGCCTCTCTGCTGAAGGGTCGCCAGTGGGTTCCCTGATCGTAACCCCCATTGGCCTCCTTCGGGGAGGAGATGTTGGGGGTTGCTACTCGGGATCCCCCTTGGAAGTGGCGTCAGCCACCACGAGTCCCCTCGTTTCATGACGAGGAGCCAGAAGGCCAGATAGCCTCAGGTTTTCATCAGTGACCAAGGACTTAACGCTTTTTCAGCGTCTGCCATCCTGGCCAGTGCGTTGGACCTCAACACCATGTCTGGTGTTGGGTTTGGGCGTAACCATGGTCCTGAAAGGCACAATATACTTTAGAGAAATGCAGAAGAACTTGCAAAGGAAATGTAGCGACCAGTGAAAAGTGACATTTACCTCCTCGAGCGAAGGCCAGGTTGTTCGTAGTCATGTCTGGTGTGAGGAAATACTCTTGATTGTACTTCCTCACGTTGGAGATATGAGTAGTGTCACTCAGGAATGTTCGGTTTGTTTCCTGGTGACAAAGATGAAAAAATCCCGTCCCGTATTGTTGAGGGTTGGACTTAAGGTCAAAGAGGAAGTTGACCTCGTGGGGACTGGGTTTTGGCCACTTTTTGAGTTTATAAAGGATATAGAGTGCGACCAGCATTCTATATCTGTTTGGGGTAAACTGAAAGGGGGCAACACCGAAGTAGTTGGCCACCCCCTGATAAAATTGATGTAGAGGGAGGATAGCCCCCGCCTCTATATGATACCTTGACCAAGCGCTATAGATGCCCCCAGGCAGGTTAGCTCTTTGGTCAGCAGCCGAGATCTTGAGGTTAACCCCGGTAAGAGGATACTTCCTACATTAATTGGCAAGCATCTGGGGAGTCACCTGGCTGGTGGGAGAAAGATACCACTCGACATCAGGAAGGCTTTGATGTCGAGGGCGAGCCCTAACTTGAATGCGAGGGTCAGGGGCAATGTTTTCTCGACCACTGGTCGAGGGAATCCTAGCCTGCGAATCAGGCTGGGCAGGTGAATTTGGATTGTTTTCGGGGTTTGGTTTTTTCTTGCCTGGAGATTTAGAGCGAGCCATTTGAGGTGGTGATGTTTGAGGTCTAGAAGAAGTTCTTGAAAACGGAATCTCGTTAACACGTTGGGCCGGCTGTTCTTCGCTTTCAAGCAGTTGTGCAAGAAGATCGTTGTTGATTGGCCGCTCACCTCCCCACAAATCTGGCATTAAAATCTGCGAACAGAAGGATGGGGAGATGAGGATGAAGAATTTAGAAATTTTTTTTTTTAGAATAACGCTGGTCAAGTATAAAAGTGAAACTTTTATACAACAGCATTCTAACAAGAAACTAATTTTTTCACACAAACAGTTTGAAAAATAGATCAAAAAGTGAAAGAAAAAAGTTTTTTGAAAAAGCTTTTTGAACTCCTTTAAGGGCGGGAAAAACTTGGTTTTTCAACTGGCATAAAAATCGAATTTTCACTTCGGTTTTACGTCCTAAAGTTGTGATCTCAACTATCAAACTAACCCATAACTCCTTAATGGCAAAGAAATATCATCCCATTAAACCCCCTACTGTCATGCATCTCAACCCAGAAACATAAAAGCTTAACAGTCAATTCACAGAGGCATGCACGACAAAAGTAAAGAGCATAGAAGTCTTGAGACTTACCAGAGGGAAGATTGTGGAGGTTTAAAAGAGCTTCGAGCGTCGATGAACTGACGGGATGGATCTTGAAACATTGGAAGATGGTCTTCAGAAGAGAATGGAGGCTCAGATTTTAGGGTTTCTTGAAGAAGGAATGACTTGCGTAAAAAGGAAGAGAAGACTCTGAGAAGCCTATATATATATTTTGTCTGTAGCATGAAGGAGGGAGTAATCATCAGTTCCTCTTTTTCGAAGCATTGGGAAGGGTGATAGCCGTCGAAAGGTTGCTTGGGAACCGAAAATCCGTGATTGGACAAGGGTAGGTTACTTTTCCCAAGGTGCTACGAACTACTCTGACAGGTCTGGTGGGGTAATCGAAGGGTCGTTTCCTTAAAGTTTATTTATTGCTGGTCGTAATAAATAAACTTCGGGGGCAAATGTTATCCAAAAACAGACACGGATGATGTGGCAGGTTATTTCTGAACATGTGCCTGACACCTAGCAGAGTTCTGTTAGAGTATCGACCAGTAAGATATTGCAAGCATAACGGTTGGGTTTTTCTTACGACCAGCCTGGTCGTACACTCCGCATATTTCAAGATAATTTTGTAAAGATCATAGTCAATCCCGAGATTGTCTCTAATAATTCCTGATGATCCGATTAATTAGGAGAGAATATCTGTAACAAATTAATGTAATCCTCCTTGAGCCTATAAATAGAGAAATATAGTTCAAGGAGGGGACTTTTGGCTTTTTGATTACTTAAGAGTATAGATTTACAAGAGAATTAGAGCTGATACATTACGAGATATTGTTTATTCTTCAGAGGTTGGTGAAACTCAGAGAACCCTAGTTCTTTGATCACTCCTTTGAAATCCCATATCAATAATAGCTCAAGTGGACGTAGGTTATTACCAGTTTCTGGGGCCAAACTACTATAAATTCTTGTGTGCTTTACTGTTTTTGTCATTATATTCATTCCAACATATCTGTCCACATCAAGCATTTTGACTCCGTGTCAGTTGACCAAAATCAGGGTCAACACATATTTAAAGCAAAATAGTACAAGTAAATATAAAGAACATAGAAGAACATGAAGAATGAAATAAGAACAATAGAAAATAAAGCAAAAACAATAAGAACACTCTAAGACTCACACAACCTTAAGTGTAGAGTAGTGGCGATCACCAACTTGAACAAGGTTCAAGACCTTTGTCCAAAAGCTTATTTCCCCATATTCTCTAAGCACTAAGGGACTCTCAAGTTTGGAAATAGCTCTCTGGAATTATCGACCCTTTTGGTGTATTTCCAGCCAATTGCTTTGTGGATAGAAAATTGTGTCTCTTACAAGTGAGATTTAGGCTCCTATTTATAGAGTTTTGAGACACCCTTTGAATTTCAAATTCCACCAACCCCCTTGGTTTTTACCATTGTTTAATTGGATGTTTATGGAATTAAAAGGAATATTTGGGAGTTACTAGGTGTTGACGCGGTTCTTCGCCAACAGGTAATTAAGAGAAGAAGAGAAAGGGATTAGTGCCAAATGTAGAATCGAAACAGATATATGATCTTAGAGGATTAAAAAGGTGACTCAAGACACGTTTTTTAAGTGGTTCGAAGGTTAAAATCCTTCTACTCCACTAGTCAATATTATTGATCTATACTGAGTATTTGATTACAGAGTATTTTATTACAGAGTATTTCTTACAAGAGATTATTTTTTCCAACCCATATCAACTCCCAAGGTCTCCATATTTATAGGAGAAGGCACCTGGAAGTTGGTAAGAAGGTCATCCCATGACCTTCTTACTTGTCGTATCAATTCTGTGACATTCATGATTAATTCCTAAACCTGACACATGAGTGTGGTCAAATCAATAGGTAAGGAGGTAATGGGCCGCACGGCCCAACCCAGTCGTGGGTGTCTGAATACGCACGTTCCTGCTGCGTGTCCGAGAAGTCAGGGGGATATCAAACACGTGATGCCTGATATATGCACGTTTACCTTGCGTGTGTTGACTTCACAAAGGGTCACAGCCTCCATATGAAGCTCGTACCACGAGTTTCATACTTAGCTCGGTCTTCGACCTTCGGAATCCCTGCCCCGGCCTTGGGCAGTGAAGGCGAGCTCTTGGGGCTTCCTCGAGCTAAGAAGGCACGACATTACGAAAGAAGCTCCGACCCCTGGGGTTGATCATGAGGTAATCATGGTTAGGCCGTAGCTCGGCTTGCTAATCAGCCCTTGGGAAAATCAGGGCGTACATCTGCCCCCCAAGCTCCTGCTCGTGGTATATCACGTCGTATATAAGACCACAGTAGGGGCTTTTAGACTTCCCCATGAATTCTTCGTATTCCACTTTTTACGCAGGCGCGTGATACGTGGAACATCGTGGGTGGTGACGGTACGTATTACGAGAACCGCATTTAATGGCCTAGGCTATGCCCAGCCGTCGTTTCGTATTTCGAGTGGAGGGCCTCGGATCCCTCATCAGGGCCATCCAACGGCCCTCTACACGTGATACTTTACGCATATAAAAATGGGTGGCCACCCTACGCATGGGCCACCTTTTCACTTGAAAATTTTCAAACTCCTCTTCTTCTCCTCTCTTTATTTCAGAAGAACAAACCCTTTACTCTGTTACTGCCATTTTCAGCGTTCAAGAAGCTTAGGCGCATGGATCTCTTCGAAGCTTTGGAAGCCAATACATCGACGAAGCTTTTACCAAGGCGACACCTCCATCCACCTCCCAGCTACACACTGTAAGTTCCCTGACCATGTGCGTTTTGAGAATATATGCCACTATAGCATAGGTAAAAATTTTACTGTAGCCGCATGCAAGGTTTTACTGAGTTTTGTGGATACGGAGGGTGAAAGCCCTTTTTAGGTTAGGGTGTCTTTGCTGTAGGAAACCATTTTAGAGTATGGGTTTTAGGATGCTTTTTCTGGGGAAAATTTTCTGGGTAGGAGTTTTGATAATTTTGGGTGCAAAACAGGGTAGCTTAGGGAACATGCCTCACAGGCGGTTTTGTAATTTTCTGCCTACTGAAACTTTCCCCCCAAGGAAAATTCTATCATGACCCTCCTGACACACGAATCCCGAGGAATCGGGGATCTGTTGGGGGCATAGGCGCGTGTTCATCGAACCGCGTGGTCCCACTCTCCACGGGCTGGGCTTACCTCAGCTCGTGCAAATAATAATTGCTTTTTCTTCATGCTTGGGTCGCCTTTGCTGAAATGTTTTCTTTATTCGTTAGGCGACCAGATGGCTCCAAAGAGGAATCTCCCCCAGAAGAACGTCAGCAGCTCGACCTCCGAGCAGGACAGAGGAAAGGCGGCGATGCCTGACTCCCCGATCCCCCGCTTCGGGCCAGCAGTGGAGAAGGAGGTCGAGGTGGCCCATGATGCATTCTTTGAGGCGGAGAGGATCGTCTCAAAGATAACCGACCAGGTGAAGATTAACAAAATCTTCATTTCCCACAACATCACCCTGGGGAAAGCATCCGTAGTGGCCTGACCTACTTCAGATGGCGAGCGGAGGTGTGCGCCGCTCGAGGAGTCATTCGCGGCCTAGAGCGGTGAACACTTTAAGGCAGGGGCCTTCCTTCCCCTGGATCAGTATTTTGCTGATTTCCTCAACTTCGTGGGGTTGGCCCCGTTTTAGCTCCCCCCCAACTCCTACCGTCTGCTGGCAGGGTTGAGGTATTTGTTCCAGAAGCACGAGTGGGAGGTCCCCACTCCTGCAGACATTTTATATTTCTTCTGCCTCAAAGCCAGCCCGGACCAGCGGGGGCGAGGCGACGGGTTTTACTATCTAACCCGGTTCCCCAATACGGCGGCGATCATCGAGCTGCCCAGCCACCCTAATGAATTTAAGGACCAGTTCTTCATGTCAACTGGGTTCCGTAATTGCGAGCATCACTATTTCAATCGTCCTCGTAAGTTTTCTCCGACCTTAGCTCGTACTTTAAGTGTCATTTTAGCTCCTCCCGTACCCCGTTCTGACTCAGACTAATCTTGCAGCCATCTTCGCGAGGACAGAGAAATCTGTGACCCTCAGGGCCCAATACGAGACACTGGCGGGCTTGCCCCCCAGTGAGAAGGACTACCGGGTGCTCGTGACGGACGAGACGATGGTGTTTTGTAAGCTGATTTTCCCAAATTAGACTTTGAATCTAAGGAGGCCTCGGGGGCCTCCCCCAGTTCGCTCCTCTATGCCCATCATCGTGGAGGAGGTTGCGATGGACAAGGACGAGGAGGACAAGACTCCACTTGTGAGGAGCAGGAAGCGGGCGCTGGAGGTCGCCCAGATAACGGACGAAGAGAGGATCCAGTCCGGAGCAGCCGCAGGTCCCTCGGGCCAAGGTAACCTTTACATATTTAGAAACTTAGATAGGGCCATTACCGACCCCCGGCTAGCTAGATTCAACCCCCGACATCTCGTCCATCGTCACCGAAGTGATCCGGACCTGGACACAACCCTGCTCCACTGCGTCGATCGGCTCGTGTTGGACTACCAGGATAGCAGACCTAGGGGTACCGTAGTAGTAGACAACACCCTAGCCTTTTGGTCGATCCTATTCGAGGAGTATGGGACCAACCTCCGTTCATGGCCATCCCTCCGGAGGGGTATCTTAGCTCCGGGGCTTAGGCAGTAGGAGAATCTAGCCCTGAGTCAGACCCAGACCCAGAACTTGTGCCAGTTCAGGAAGTAATCGTCTTAGGTTCTTCTTCCAGCTCGGGGGTAGGGCTCCCTTAGTATTCGCATATTTTTACCTTTAACCCTTTGTCTTTGTCTCTGTATGGTAGCTAACTTGTATTAACCAAGTTTTTGTTTTGACAGAAGAGATGTCTCAGCCCGAGGAGAGCTTGCAAGGCGCAGTCTTCGGGGGGAACCCCTCAGCCGGGCCAAGACTGAAAAGGCTCCAGGGGTCCAAGAGCGCCGCTGGGGTCTCCACCAATTCTCCGGCAAAGGAGAAGGAGAAAACCCCAGTAGACCAGGTCGCGGGAGCGATTCTCCCTGCTGCAGGAGTAGGCCAAATGCCTCCACCACCTCCGCGAGCTCCAGCCGCCACCCAGGATGTAGGAACGGAGCTCAGGACTTCAGCCGTGGTGGCCTCCGATGTACGCATCCCAGGAAATCCCCAGGATCTGGAGAAGATCCCAGAGGCCTTCCGGGGGACGGTGTATGAGTCAGCGAACTACGCCGTCAGCCATATATACAAATTCACCGAGAAGGAGCTCCGGGCCATTGAGACAATGAGCCCGGTTGGCGTAATGGAGTCTTCAATGGGCATGACCCTAACGGTAAGCTGCTCTGTTCTCTTAGAGATTTTACCATTACACTTTGCCCTATTTTTCCTCTAAGGAAATTTAACTTTCATTTCTCGTAGGGCGTCGTCGCTCTTCACCGGAGCATCGTCAGGGCCAAAACTCAGCTCGAGGATATGAGGACCGAGCACCAGGCCTGTCTTCAGGAGGCTAAGGCGACTAAAGATGCCCTGGAGACCTCGAAGGCCGAGTTGGAGAAGACAAGCTCAAAGGTTCAAGAGCTCGAGATCTCCCTTGCCACCTCGCGGACAGACCTCGAGGCTGTGAAGACTGAGATCCAAGCCGCCCAGGCCGCCCTGGAGGCCGAACGGACCACTTCGGAGCAATCCATGGAAGATCTGTTCTACCACTGCTGGGCCTACAATCCGGAGGCTGACTTCTCCTTCATGTCACCGAGTCTTTGGGTGCGCTTGCTGGTGAGTACCAAGCTCGCCTTAAGACAGAGGCGCCGCCTTCGGAGACTGGGGAAGGCTCTGGCGCGGCGGAGCAGGGTGAGACAGCGACCTCCAAGGGGCCATCTGACGGAGCTTAGGGCGTTTTTTCTCTTCTGCCCTTGAATACTTTTAAGTATATTTTTTTTTATGTAACCTTTGCATGAGGTGTTTTCACCTCGAGACAATTTGCTTTGACGTTTTTAACTTACGCTTTTTCATGCCTTTAAGCATTTTGGTTACAATTCTTTGAAAAACTTAGTTTGCGTTAACATTTATCCATATCTCGAGCTCTTTAGGAAGAACATCGATCGATAGATTTAAATTAACTTCTAAGTTCTTTGACCTGGTTAAAACCAGGAACTTATTTTGAAAACTTAGTTCGGGTCAACTTTTATCCATATCTCGAGCTCTTTAAGAAGAACAACGATCAATAGATTTAAATTAACTTCTATGTTTTATGACCCGGTTAAAACCAGGAACTTATTTTGAAAACTTAGTTTGGGTTAACTTTTATCTATATCTCGAGCTCTTTAAGAAGAACAACGATCAATAGATTTAAATCAACTTCTAAGTTTTATGACCCGGTTAAAACCAGGAACTTATTTTGAAAACTTAGTTCGGGTTAACTTTTATCTATATCTCGAGCTCTTTAAGAAGAACAACGATCAATAGATTTAAATTAACTTCTAAGTTTTATGACCCAGTTAAAACCAGGATAGGACTTAGTTAGCGTTAACCCTTATCAATATCTCGCGTTTTTAAGAAAACAACAGTCAATCGATAAGAATCAATATCTAAGTCGTTAAGGAGACCTGGTTATATCCAGGTACCATATGCCCCCCAAGTAACTGGGAAAGGGTCTTTCGTGGTTACTTTAAGCTTACACTTGCAAATATGCGTAAAAAGCTGATTTTCATTGATACATAAAAAGTGGCCTTCCAGGCCTTAGAAGTGGATCATTGATAATATTTCTTTATGTGGGCGGCGTTCCAAGTCCGCGGGACCGCCCCTCCATCAAGTCGAGCTAACTTATAAGTTCCTTCCCAGTTCGATCCCAACTCTCCATCTTTGGGATCTTTTCCGGCGAGGAAAATTCTCCTCAGGACCAAGTCGCCCAAGCTAAAGGCGCATTTTTTGACCTTGGCGTTGAAGTGGCGGGTGATTTTCTGCTGATAATGGGCGAGCTGGAGTTGCGAATCCTCTCGCCTTTCCTCAACCAGATCGAGGGAATGGCATAGGAGCTCATGGTTTCGATCTTGGTCGTAAGACTGGACTCTATGTGAAAGAACCTTTATCTCCACGGGGAGGACTGCCTCACTCCCAAAGGTTAGGGAAAAGGGAGTATGACCCATAGGAGTCCGATGCGAGGTCCGGTATGCCCATAGGACCTGGGGGAGCTGTTCTGGCCAGACACCCTTCGCTTCATCTAATCTTTTCTTGAGGCTCGCCTTTAGGGTCTTGTTGACAGCTTCGACCTGGCCATTAGCTTGAGGATAGGCTACGGAGGAGAACCTTTTTACAATCCCATGTCTTTCACAGAACTCAGTGAACAGGTCGTTGTCGAACTGAGTTCCGTTATCGGAGACGATCTTCTTGGGCAGGCCGAAGCGACAGATGATGCTTTTAACCACGAAGTCAAGCATCTTTTTGGACGTTATCGTTGCCAACGGCTCTGCCTCAGCCCACTTTGTAAAGTAGTCGATGGCTACTACGACGTAACGCACCCCGCCTTTTCCAGTGGGGAGGGCGCCAACCAAGTCTATCCCCCAAACGGCAAACGGCCATGGGGACGAGATCATCGTCAGCTAGACCGGAGGAGGCACTCTTCCTGTTGAGCGCTGCCACTCTTCCTGTTAAGCCTTGGACATCTTTCCGCGACCTTGGCGAAGGAAGCTCGAGCAGTGACCGGATCTTACCAGGGTTTGCCTCGATTTCTCGGGTATTGACTATGAACCCCAGGAATTTCCCTGACGCGACCCCAAAAGTGCATTTCTGGGGATTGAGCCTCATTCCGTATTCTCGTAGTATTTTAAAACATTCTTCCAGGTCGGAAACATGGTTATCGGCTGTCTTTGACTTGACCAGCATGTCATCAACGTACACTTCCATGTTTTTACCGATCTGGTCCCCGGATTCATCGCGATCTGATTGTAGCCTGAGTACGCGTCCATAAAGGACATGAGCTCGTGCCCCGCTGTGGCATCCACCAGCTGGTCAATCCTTGGCAATGGAAAACAATCCTTGGGGCAGGCTTTATTCAGGTCGGCGAAGTCGATGCAGGTTCGCCATTTTCCGTTGGGCTTTGGAACTAGCACGGGGTTGGCGACCCAAATTGGAAACTTGGCCTCACGGATAAAGCCACATTTTTTTAGCCGGGCTACTTCTTCTTCTAGGGCTTCAGCCCGGGTTGTTCCTAAACGTCTTTGCTTCTGAGACTTGGCAGGAATGCTTTTATCCAGGTGAAGCGTGTGCATGATGACACTCAGGCTAATCCCCACCATGTCCTCGTGGGACCAGGCAAATACGTCTAAGTTAGCTCGGAGAAACACAGTCAGCTCTGCCTTCCTCTTGCTACAGAGATTTTTCCCGAGCCTGACCGTCCATGACAGATTCTGTGGATCAAGGTTCACTTCCTCGAGCTCCTCAATAGCCTGTAGCTCGGATCTGTCTTCGCCTACTCAGGGGTCAATATCCTCATTTAGAGTGACATTTCCCCCTTTGGCGTTTTGAGGTTTTTCAATCTTAGGATCCGCTCAGGGTTCTTGAGATTCCTCTTCACTCAGAATGGCCATAGCCAGCTGCCCGGGTTTAGATTTTCCCTTCATCAAAATGTTGTAGCATTCCCTTGCAGCGAGCTGATCGCCATGGATAGTGCAGGTTCCTGTTGAAGTAGGGAACTTCATGGCGAGGTGTCGAATTGAACTGATAGCCTCGAAAGCTATGAGCGTAGGTCGGCCCAAAATGGCATTGTAAGCAGTGGGGCAGTCTATGACCACGAACTTGAGTAGTTTGGAGACTGTCCGAGATTCTTCCCCGAGGGTGATCACCAGCTCGATCGTCCCTATCGCCGCTGATCCTTCTCCCGAAAAACCATACAGCATCATGGAGGTTGCCTTTAGCTCGGCGACGGTCAAACCCATCTTCTCTAAGGTGGATCGGAATAGGAGGTTCACCGAGCTCCCGTTGTCTATCAGTACCCTCCTCACTCTCCAGTTGGCGAGCTGGACTGCTACAACCAAGGGGTCATTGTGAGGGAACTGGACATGGCCTGCATCTTCCTCCGTAAAAATGATTGGTTGCCTCTCCAATCGCTGCTGCTTTGACTGGCGCTGCTCCGGAACGAACTCCACTCCATTGTGAGCCTTTAGTTCATTCACGTATCTCTTCTGGGCACCTCTGCTCGTGCCAGCCATGTGCGGACCTCCAGAGATGGTGGATATCTCTCCTCCGACCATGGGGGGAGGGACATCCTGATCTACCCAAGACCCGGGCTGACTGGCTGGGGCTTCTGGAGCAGGTCGACTCGCTGGGACCTTGTTCCGTGAGTATTGAGCCAAGCGGCCGGCTCGGATGAGAGTCTCGATCTCATCTTTCAAATGCCTACAATCATCGGTATTGTGGCCCACATCATTATGAAAACGGCAAAATTTGGAAGTGTCTCTCTTTCCCTTGAGGTGCTTCAATGGCTCCGGCCTCTTCCAGGGGACCCGAGTAGAGTTGGCCAGGAAGATACTCTCCCTGGACTGGGTGAGCTCGGTATACGTCGTAAAAACGGGCTTAAACTTATCTACGGACTTATTCTTCTTTTGGCCGTGCTGACTGTTTTCGCCATTGCCCTTTCTTCTGCCTCCACCGGGCTGGTTGCTTTGTGTGACGTTTGGGGTTGCTGCCACGACCTCCGTCCCTACTCCCGCGGGCTGATCGGGAACCTGGCTGGTTCCCGCAACTGAGGCTTCGGCTTCTTCCAAGTTTATCCATTCTTGGGCCCTGTTAAGGAATTCGTTGACCGAGCTGACTCCCTTCCTCTGTATATCCTTCCATAGGTCTCCTCCGACAAGGATTCCGGTTCTCATGGCCATGAGCTTGGAGCTATCATCTGCGTCTCTAGCCCGAGCGGCGACGTTCGCGAATCTGCTCAGGTAGGCATTCAGAGTCTCGCCGGGCTGCTGTCTCACGTTAGCAAGGGAGTCGGCCTGAACACGGGCGGCCTGGGAGGCTCGGAATGCCCTTTTGAAGTCGGCTGAGAAGGTCTTCCAGGAACTGATTGACTGTCTTTTACTTTGCTTGAACCACTGTCTGGCAGGTCCAGTCAGTGTGGAGGGGAAGATTAAGCATCTCAGCTCCGAGCCAATGTTATGAGCCATCATTAGGGTGTTGAACATCCCTAAATGGTCCGACGGGTCTCCGTCCCCGTTGAACTTCGACAAGTGAGGCATACGGAAACCAGATGGGTATGCCGTCGCTGCTATGCTGGGGGCGAAAAGTTCCTTCTCGTCTCCCGAATCATATTCGTCTTTTTCTTTTTCTGATAGGAGCTTCCTCATCAGCTCCTCCATCTGAGTCAGGCGCTCGAGGGTTTGGTCTTGATGTCCTTGGTTATTCCGGGGCTGTTCAACAGCTCCGGATCCATTGTACACATTTGGTGGGTTATTGCCCCTCCTATCTTGAGATAGGTTATTTGGGACATTCCCTCCGTTGGGTACTTCGGACAGAACCCTCCTTGAACGAGTATGGCCTCCATCTCCTGCTCGATCCCCTCTATGAGAGTTGAGGCGATCTCGCAGGTCACCTCCCTGAGTGGTCTGATGACTTTGTGCCGAACTTAAACGTTGACGAAGGTCTCCCCCAGAGAGATCACTTTGGCGACTGCCGGTCCAGTGGCTCCTACTGGATAGGCTTGGAGTCCGCCTTTGGTGGTGATGACCTGAACTTTCCCCTGGCGCCCTGCTACGCCGGGAAGGTCCAGCTGATGGCGGGTTTCTCCTACTACCCCCATAGGCTGGGATGTCCCGGACGGGCCGAGGAGGAGACGGATATCTGATCGTAGATGGAGGATGCCTCACTGGGGAGGCGATCCTAGTTCCGTCTGGACGGATCAAGTTTGGTGGGGGCCTTTCGGCCCTGCCAACCTGCTGGTCCCGCGCCGGGCGATCTGGACGAGGCGCAGGACGGTCGTCGGGGACGGGCTGACGTCGCGAGCCTTCCCCGGATCTCCTTCGGGAATTTCCTCGAGCTCCCCTGGGCGTTCTCGAGGATGGTTGAGAGCTAGGAGTTGACGTCCTGACCGAACGGCTGTATTGTTGTTGTCCGGTCCTAGGCATTCCCTCGAAGTTTGCCTCTCGATGGTGTGATGAAGGGGTGGAGTTGACTGCCGGAGGCCTATCCGAACGGCTATGCCTAGACCGGTTACCCCGGCGAGACTTAGGAGCCTCGCCTTGCCTCTCTCCAACGTTAACGCCGATTGTGAGAGGGGGTAATCGGGCCAGGATATCCTGGATTTGCTGGCTAGCTGTTGCTAATTGACTCCTCAGTTGAGCGTTCTCCATTTCCACCGCAGTATAATAACATGGGTTCGGATTAGGTGGCCAAGGCGTCGAACTACCGGTATCATCTTGGCCCACCGGCTGTTTTCCTGGCCCCTGCTGGACTTCAGGAACTGGTTCATCAGGGATGGTAGTATGATGAGCCTCCTACCCATCATGTTGTTCTGTCTCGTTACCATGCCTGGACCGAGTAGTCACCATAGTTGGATGTTTGCAGCAGCACTAATCGAACTTGCTCTCAATGAAAGCACCAAACTGTTGATGCGGTTCTTCGCCAACAGGTAATTAAGAGAAGAAGAGAAAGGGATTAGTTCCAAATGTAGAACCAAAATAGATATATGATCTTAGAGGATGAAAAAGGTGACTCAAGACACGTTTTTTAAGTGGTTCGAAGGTTAAAATCCTTCTACTCCACTAGTCAATATTATTGATCTATACTGAGTATTTGATTACAGAGTATTTCTTACAAGAGATTATTTTTTCCAACCCTTATCAACTCTCAGGGTCTCCATATTTATAGGAGAAGGCACCCGGAAGTTGGTAAGAAGGTCATCCCGTGACCTTCTTACTTGTCGTATCAATTCTATGACATTCATGATTAATTCCTAAACCTGACACATGAGTGTGGTCAAATCAATAGGTAAGGAGGTAATGGGCCGCACGGCCCAACCCAGTCGTGGGTATCTGAATACGCACGTTCCTGCTGCATGTCCGAGAAGTCAGGGGGATATCAGACACGTGATGCCTGATATATGCACGTTTACCTTGCGTGTGTTGACTTCACAAAGGGTCACAGCCTCCATATGAAGCTCGTACCACGAGCTTTATACTTAGCTCGGTCTTCGACCTTCAGAATCCCTGCCCCGGCCTTGGGCAGTGAAGGCGAGCTCTTGGGGCTTCCTCGAGCTAAGAAGGCACGACATTACGAAAGAAGCTCCAGCCCCTGGGCATGATCATGAGGTAATCATGGTTAGGCCGCAGCCCGTCTTGCTAATCAGCCCGTGGGAAAATCAAGGCGTACACTAGGGATGTTAAAATCATTTAAATTGGAAAATATGCAAAATGGAATTTGGCTGCTAGTACCCCAGGCCGCGACCCAGGACATATGCGGCCGTTGTAGTGTCCCAAATTTGCTAATAAGACTTAGGGTCTTGATTAGTGTGACAGGAGGGCAATAATTGATTTAATAATGCTAATATGTGAATTAAATGATTTTGTGATAAGAAATGCATGCTTAGATGAATTAAATATGCATGTGGGCCCAATTTGGTAATTAAGGGCATATTTGTAATTTTGGCCCGTTGAGGGCATAAGTGTGATATATGTGTATATTGTGATTGATACTATGAGGGTGTGGTGATATATTTGCGATGTACGATCCAAGACGGTTCTAAGGAGCAGATTAGCTAAATAGTCACAATGGGGTCGAATACCCAACTCGAGAGGAGCCTACCGGTATTTTGGGAACACAATTGATGTTCGGGAGTTATTGGGTAATGGGTAAGGACTTAGAGATTGTTTAAGTATGTTGGGGATTAAATGGGGATTTATAGGAACACTCGAGGATTTAGTGGGATGTGGCAATTGACGGAATTGCCCTTGGTGGCCATCAGGGCGGGGGAGACAACTGGAGGAGTTTCCCAGTTTGTCCTCGGTGTAGACGATGACATCAAGGAGAGTGCAAGATGAGGGCTTGCCTTACTTGTGGGAGCATTAGTCATTTGAGGAAGGACTGCCCATAAGCCAGGAAAGAAGAACCGAAACCGAGCGACAACCTCACTCATGCCAGAGTATTTACCTTGACCCAGACTGAGGCTGAGGCTAGCCCCTCTGTCATAACAAGTGAGATTTATAGTTTCAGTTCTTCATTTACTGTACTGATTGATTCAGGGGATACTCATTCATTTTTATCTAATAGGGTGATAGATCAGTTGTGTAGACCTAGTGATTTGTATTCTAGGGGAATTAGGACTTTGTTGCCAACTGGGGAACTAGTAGTCTCCAGGAGATGGGTTAGAGCATTGCTAGTAGAGATAGACAGTATAGAGTTGTCTATGTATTTGATTGAGTTAGTGATGGATGACTTTGATATGATCCTGGGGATGGATTGTTTATCAAAGTATGGGATACGATTGACTGCAAGCGTAGGATGGTAACCTTTGAACCAGAAGGGGAGGTACCCTTTGTATTTGTGGGGAAAATGAGTGGACCACAAGTACCTATGATATCGGCACTGAAGACTAGAGACCTAATGTAATAAGGTTTCATAGGATTCCTAGCAAACATTGCGGATACCTCTAGGATTGTTTCGATTGGACCGAATGAGAACAAATTAGTATGTTAGTTTCCTTATGTGTTTCTAGCAGATTTGTCAGAGTTGCCACCACACCAAGAGATCAAGTTCGTCATAGAGTTGGCACCAGGGGCGGAGCCAGCATCTAGGACACCTTATAGAATGGCTCCAACAGAGTTGAAGGAACTGAAGATTCAGTTGCAGGAGTTACTGGATTTGGGATATATCAGACCGATTTTTTTGCCATGGGGAGCTCCAGTTTTGTTCGTCAAGAAGAAGGATGGATCCTTAAGGATGTGTATTGACAACAGAGAGTTGAACAAGTTGACCATCAAGAAAAAGTACCCACTACCTAGGAATGGCGACTTGTTTGACCAGCTACAGGGGAAGACAGTGTTCTCCAAGATTGGCCTTCGGTCAGGCTACCATCAGTTAAGGATTGAAGGGGAGGACATACCAAAGACCGCATTCCGCACAAGGTATGGGCACTATGAATTCCTGGTCATGTCCTTTGGATTAGCCAATTCCCCAGCAACCTTTATGGACTTGATGAATAGGGTCTTCAGCGATTATCTGGACAAGTTTGTGATCATATTCATTGATGACATACTGGTGTACACTCAGTCAGAGGCAGAGCACGAGCAGCATCTTCACTTAGTACTACAGCAGTTGAGAGAGCACAAGTTATATGCTAAGTTCATCAAGTGTTAGTTTTGGCTGCCTTAAGTAACATTTCTGGGCCATATTTTCGGTAAGGAGGGGATCTTGGGGGACCCAAGTAAGATTGAGGCAGTGAGAGATTGGCCGAGGCCGAGCAGTGTACTAGAGGTTAAGAGTTTCTTTGGATTGACAGGATACTATCAGCGATTCGTTGAGGGATTCTCCTGAATAGCCACACCATTAACCGAACTAACACGTAAGAAGACTAAGCATGTGTGGACAGACAGGTGTGAGAATAGTTTCAAGGAGTTGAAGTGGCGACTGATCACTACTCCAGTATTGGGTCTTCTATCAAACAATGAGAAGTTTGTAGTCTACTGTGATGCTTCCAGACAAGGTTTCGAGTGTGTATTGATGCCAACTGGAAAGGTAATTGCCTATGCGTCGAGACAGCTAAAGGAGTATGAGAAGAGGTATCCCACACATGTTCTAGAATTGGCAGCAGTGGTATTTGCACTAAAGGTTTGGAGGCATTATTTGTATGGAGAGATGTTCGAAACATACACTGACCATAAGAGTTTGAAGTACTTCTTTACTCAGAAGGACCCGAATATGCACCAGAGGCATTGGCTAGAATTTGTAAAGGATTACAATTGTGACATTCTATACCATCTTGGGAAGGCCAATGTGGTGGCCGAAACGTTGAGTCGGAGGGGCCTAGGACAGTTATTTAGTTCGAGGCAGATATCAGATAGGTTAGCTGAAGAGATGACTAGAGCAGGTATTGAGTTGGTAGTTGGTCAACTAGCCAACATCAGTCTTTAGTCCATGCTCCTTGAGAGGATCAAGGAAGCACAGAGGGAGGATCCTCAGTTGAGGGAACACACAGAGGACATCTTAGCCAGAGCGGCTAAGGACTTTTCTATTTCGAAGATGGGTTTACTGAGGTACAAAGGTCGAATTTGCGTTCTAATGGATTCTGGAATCCGGCGAGTGATTTTAGATGAGTCTCATACCACTCCCTATTTCGTACATCCGGGTACAACGAAGATGTACCAAGATTTGAGAACCTTGTATTGGTGGCCAGGAATGAAGAGGGATGTGGTGGATTATGTGGCCAAGTTTTTTACTTGTCAGTAGATAAAGGCTGAACATCAGAGGCCAGCAAGGTTGTTGCAGCCTTTAGGAATTCCGGAGTGGAAATGGGAGGATATCACCATGGACTTCGTGGTTGGATTACCAAAGATTTGGGGACAGCATGATTCGGTGTGGGTGATTGTGGATAGGTACACCAAATCAGCCCACTTTTTCCTATTAGGAAAACTTATACAATGGAGCAATATGTTGAACTGTATGTGAAGGAAATTGTGCGACTACATGGGGCTCCGAGGTTGATAGTATCTGACAGGGACCCCACCTTCACCTCCAAGTTTTGGGAGAGCCTGCAGAAGGCTATGGGTATTCAGTTGCAGTTCACTACTGCCTATCATCCACAGATGGAAGGACAATTTGAGAGGAAAATCCAGATACTGGGGGATATGTTGCGAGCGTGCGTACTGGATTTTGGGGGATATTTGAGTAAGTATCTCCCTTTGATTGAGTTTTCATACAATAACAGTTATCAGGCGACTATCGGAGTGTCTCCGCATGAAATGCTCTATGGGAGGAAGTACAGATCACCCATCCATTGGGATGAGACGGGTGAGAGGAGGTATTTAGGGCCTGTGGTTTTTCAGAGGACCAATGAGGCAATTGAGAAGATTAGAGCTCGAATGCTTGCCTCCCATAGTCGGCAGAAGAGTTACTCAGACTTGAGAAGCAGGTGCGTATAATTTCAGGTCGGTGATCACGTGTTTTTCAGAGTTTCTCCTTTGAGAGGGGTGAAATAGTTTGGAGTAAGGGGCAAGTTCAGCCCTAGGTTTGTTGGGCCCTTCGAGATTCTAGAACGGGTTGGAGAGGTATCCTACAGATTGGCGATGCCTCCAGCTCTATCAGGAGTTCACAATGTGTTTCATGTGTCCATGCTTCAGAAGTATGTATAGGATTCCACACACATGTTGAGTTATGAGAACTTGGAACTGGCTCAAGGTTTATTGTATGAAGATAAGCTGGTTCAAATTCTTGACCGAAAAGATAAATTCTTGCGAAGCAAAAACATCGCCTTAGTGAAAGTTCTGTTGAGGAACAGCAGAGTGGAAGAGGTGGCTTGGGATCTTGAGACTGATATGCCAGATTGGTATCGCGAGTTATTCAGGTATATTTCGAGGATGAAATTTATGTAACAAGGGGATAGTTGCAGCGTCCCAAATTTGCTAATAAGGCTTAGGGCCTTGATTAACATGCCGGGAGGGCAATAATTGATTTAATTATGGTAATATGTGAATTAAATGATTTTGTGATTAGAAATGCATGTTTAGGTGAATTAAATATGCATGTGGGCTCAATTCGATAATTCGGGGCATATTTGTAATTTTGGCCCATTGAGGGCATAAATGTGATATATGTGAGTATTGTGATTGATACCATGAGGGTGTGGTCATATATTTACGATGTATGATCCGAGTCAGTCCTAAGGAGCGTATTAGCTAAATAGTCACAACGGGGTTGAATACCTGGCTCGAGAGTAGCCTAGGGGTATTTTGGGAGCACAGTTGATGTTCGAGAGTTACTTGATAATGGGTAAGGACTTAGATATTGTTTTAGTATGTCAGGGATTAAATGGGGATTTATAGGAACATTCAAGGATTTAGCGGGATGTGGCAATTGACGGAATTACCCTTGGTGGAATTAAAGAATTGAGGATAGACATAGGGGTGTTTTGGTCATTAGGCAGCTAGGATAGATTTAGGCAGCTGAGACTCTAGAGTCACTTAGAAGAAACAGAAAACTTTAGCTCTCACTCTCTCTCTATCTCTCGGTTCTCTCTCACTCTTTTGATGCTTGGAGGCTTGAAGCATTTTGAGGATTCTAGACTAAAGACTTGAAGGATTAGACTGGCTGAGCTTGGGAATTAGCTCAGGACTGAACATATCTCGAAGGTAAGGGCCTAAACTTATTCTTTCTGTATAAATTATGTTGAATTATGTTAGAGGCATAAATCTTTCATGTGATAGGGTTCTAAGATTGGTTTTGGGTGTTTGATGCGTGTATGGAATTGTTTATGGGATTGTTGAGATGTTTAGGCTGTGTGAAAAAGGATTCTAGGCTTAATTATGAATTATGGATTTAGGCTCGAGGAAAACATAAAAAAAATGGCTGGTTTCTGGGACTCACACTGCGGCCCTGTTTTACAAACGCTGCGGCCCGTGTGTACGAAAGGGCCTGGGGAGCCCTGAGATTGACTAGGCGCCGCGATGCAAGGCTTAGCACACTGCGACCTGTGTCCTTCAATAGAGAGGACTTTTCCCTCTGACTCGTAGCAGGTCACAGCCCTAGAGAGCATCTGATGACTCAAAATGGAAAGAAAGGGTAAATGGAGGTTTTAAGCTCGGGAACTCGAATGTTAAGGCTCAAGAAGGATTCTACTACCTGGTTTAGTAGAATTCAAGGTCCCAGAGGCTGGATTAATATTTTGAAGTTATTAATTAGCTTAAGGCTTGATGGGTGGTTACTATGAATTCGTTGTGACTAGATTTTCAACGAGGCTCGGGTTAGAGGATTGTGCTCGGAATCGCGATACTCAGACAGCTCGGGGCACAGGTAAGAAAATTGTTGTACCCATAGAGCAAGGCATGGCCCTATTGTTTGTGTTTCAGGGCGCGGCCCTATTGATTATGATTAATACACATGTAAATATTTGTGAATGTTATGTATGTTTATGAATGAATGGCGAGGGTCGGGAACGGTGAAGGCCGAGAACGGCAAGGGGTTGGGATCAACATTGAGCATGCTGAGTGTAGGCCGCTAGGGCAAGACCCTCCTATGGTGTTGTATCCACCCGCTCGATGAAGACCGCGAACCCAGGGCCTGGTAAAGCACCTGGATCGGCGTGGGCCTCTATGTGTTTATTATGTTGATTTTTTTGCTGTATATCGTGGATTAATATGTTTAATTTATTATGCATTAAGTTTTCTTGCTGGGCTTCAGCTCACGGGTGCTCTATGGTGCAAGTAAGGGCAAAGGAAAGATTGACCAACCATGAGTACGGAGAGTGTAGAGCGATGGGTACATGTTCGGCCTACGTGGCTGCCATGGCTAGGGTTATTTTGGGAAAATGTACTGTAATGGTTGTTTTGTAGCCTAGGTTGACCGTATTTATATTTTTGAGTTGTAATACATTTTCTAAACAGTATTTTTGGATCCCAAATGTATAACTTTTTATGACTTCAATGATTGTCCAAATCTTTATAATTTACGTTGTTAAATGAGTTTTATTTCAATTTAGTCACACTTTTAACCTAAAACCTCGATTAGCGAGCTAATGGAAAATTTATAACTCCATAGTAACGGCTCTAAGGTACTAGGGTGTTACAGCTGTTGGGGTTTTATGCCCTAATTAAAACCCAAATTCTTTGTAATCTCATTTTATTATCAATAAAAGAATGGAAATCATTTTTTGACTTGGTTAATCACTTTGCTCACATGTTTTATTTTCATGATTATTTGTTTCATATAAACTTCTATTAAATCATGAGCATATAGCTAATCTTATTTATATTGACGTAATCACAGTGGATGATTATATGTTCAAAATAAGTTAGTCCTAAGATTAGTCAGTGCACCGGATTTACACTGACTTGCCAATCTACGATATGATCTACTTACACATTATAGTGTTATGTTCTTTCTAGAACATTAGCAAAGTAGATAAGATCGGGTGTATTTGTTACATCGGACAGGACCGATATTGACAGTTGATAAGATAAGTAAACATATCGTTATTATCTATTCTAGTCATATCATATAGTTGACCATCGGTCAATTCAATCTAAATTCTGAGTGGTTAGTATTCTTACTAATTGTATTATTTGAGTTCTTTGACTTGTTTGTTACCAGCTTACCCTACGGACTAGCCCATACTTACATCTTGGGAACTCGATAGTATAATTGAGTGGGAGTGTTAATCATAGATATGAACATCTATAGCTTCGGATGAAGAAGTGAAACGATGGTTTCCTTTAAGTTTGGTTCAAGGTGTTAATGACAGAGATCTCATTTCAATAATTAAATTAGTTTACTGAAATATCATTTACATGGAACTAAGTGTTTTAAGGATAAAATATAATGAGGGGTAAAATGGTATTTTAGTCCTATCTCATTGTAGAACGTCTATAGAGGAATTAGTGACAATAATGGTTGTAACAATGGATAATTAATAGCGTATCTATATTTGTTATAGAGCGTTCTATGAATTCAAGAGTGCAATTCCGAGTCTATAGTGGAGTCACGAGGAATTAATAAGTTAGTAAATTTATTTGTTAGATTTATGATAATTTATTGGAGCTTGATTTCATAGGCCCATGGTCCCCATTGTACCTTGGATAAAATCATCTAGATAGTCTCAATTAATTAATTTAATTATCAATTAGAATTATCAAAGTTGACCAGGCCAATTTTGGATAGTTTCACAGAATTATGTAATATTGAGAAAAAAAATAGAAATTATGGCAGATTTATTAATTAAGATAAATTGGTATCTAAATTAATAAATAAGTTTAAATCAAGGTTCAAATTATAAATAATTAATTTGATGAAGGAATTAAATAATTATTTAATTAATTAAATCAGTAGAAAATAATACAAGTCTTGATTTTAAGTCCAATGGACTTATAATCACATGAGAAATTTCACGGGCCTAAACCCCATGATAATTTCGACCTAGGGCTTTAAAATGGCTATTATTTTATTGATTTTTTAATTAAATTAATTGGCCTAATTGAGTCTATAAAAGGATTGCTTAGAGAGAACTCAAAACACAAGTTTGATAAGTCACAAGTCAGATTTTCTGATAGTTTTAGATTCTCTCTAAACACGAGTCATTTTCTAAGCCTCTTTGATTATTTTCTCTTCTTCTTCTTTGTATCTATCTCATGTGTTGAGAATTGCCCACACTAGTCTAGGTGATTCTAAGGATACATTGGAAGGCTGTAAAGAAAATAGAAGATCAGTTCAGTTTCTTGATAATACTCTGCGACAGAGAGGATACAAGAGTTAGAGAAACTGAAGGAATGACTCTTTAATTCCGATGCATATACTGTAAGTATTCTATTCATTGTTTCTCTTTGAATTCAATTTTAGAAACATGTTTTAGGCTATCTCGTATTAATTTGTTTAATATTAGATATACATGAAAATAAATAAAGATCCTGTATAAGTTTTCCCAACAACAGCCATGAGCCACCACTTCCCAGGCCATAGCCTTAGATACATGTGGCCATGACCTGAAGGTTGTTACAACCTCCCAATTTCGCACCTCTTTCCAAAACGTCCCAATATTTTTCCCACATTATTTTGTAACCTCCATACACCTAGTGGGAGATAAAAAAATATCTTCAACTCCCATATCTCATTTTGGCTATATGAAATTCAATAAAAAATGTGTAACTCTCAATCTACACATTATTGGGTGATATTTGGAAGTTACAAATTTATAGTTGGTTTTGTAACTCCCAATATTATGTTACAAAGTGTGACAAATCACATTTGTCACATAATTTAATGTAACATTGTATAATATAAAATAATATAGCATTCCCCCACTTAGATTAAATAATCACTTCTTGTAACGGTTGCAGCTAGCATGTCCCAGGCCGTGGCCTGGGGTGCTGGCAGCCAAATTCCATTTTGCTTTTTTTTCTTTCCAATTTAAACAGTTTTAACATCTCCAAAATCTTCATTTTAATTCCTTAAACATCCAATTAAACATTGGTAACAGCCAAGGGGTTGGTAGAATTTGAAATTCAAAGGGTATCTCAAAACTCTATAAATAGAAGTCTAATGCTCACTTGTAAGACACATCATTTTCTATCCACAAAGCACTTGGCTGGAAAACACACCAAAAGGCTCGATAATTCAAAAGAGCAATTTCCTAAACTTGAGAGACCCTTAGTGGTAAGAAACTAGGGGTAATAAGCTCTTGGACAAATATTTTGATGTTAGAGAATATATATTTTTCAATGGAAATAGAGAAAACCAAAAATATAACTCTATGCAAAAATACAATAGACAAGGTTTTCATTAAAATAAAAGTTACAACTCAATTGCACAAAATACAAGTGAATAGACGTGAGAAGTAGAAGAGAAGGAGATTACAAAATTAAAGCAAAATAGTAAAGTAAATATAAAGAACCAAGAAGAACATGAAGAATGAAATAAGAACAATAGTAAATAGAAAATAAAGCGAAGACAATAAGAACACTCTAACACTCACACAACCTTAAGTGTAGAGTAGTGGGGATCACCAACTTGAACAAGGTTCAAGACCTTTGTCCAAAAACTTATTTCCCCCTATTCTCTAAGCACTAAGGTACTCTCAAGTTTGGAAATAGCTCTCTGGAATTATCAAGTCTTTTGGTATATTTTCCAGCCAAGTGCTTGGTGGATAGAAAATGGTGTGTCTTACAAGTGAGCATTAGTCTCCTATTTATATTGTTTTCAGACACCATTTGAATTTTAAATTCCACCAATCCCTTGGCTGATATCAATATTTAATTGGATTTTTATGGAATTAAAATAAAGATTTAAGAGTTACTAGGGATGTTAAAACCTTTTAAATTAGGAAAAAAATCAAAATGGAATTTGGCTGCCAGCACCATAGGTCGCGGCCTGAAGGCTGTTACAGACTCCCAATTTTGCACCTTTTTCCAAAACGTCCCTATACCTTTCCCACATGATTTTGTAACCTCCATACACCTGATGGGAGTTAAAAACATATCTTCAATAGCCATATCACAATATGGATTTATGAAATTCAATAAAAAAAATGTGTAACTCTCAATCTACACATTATTGAGTGATATTTGGAAGTTACAAATTTGTAGCAGATTTTGTAACTCCAAAATATGTTACACTTGGACATAAACATATGTCTAATTTTGTAACCCTCAATATTATGTATAAAGCGTGACAATTAACATTTGTCACATTATTTAATCTATCATTATATTATATAAAATAATATAACATTCGAACATTGTTCAACTCTAGTGATCCCCAATACTCTTCACTTAAGATTATGTAAGTATGAGAGTTTTCTTCTTTATTATTGTTATTTGTTTTGTAACTTTTGCTTTGAGTTTGTATTCATCTTCTTCTATATTGTCTATATGTTTGTATTTTAAACATAGTGTTGTAATTTTATTTTATCAATCACCTTGTCTAATTGTATTTCTTGCTAGAGTTGTAATATTAGTTTCTATTATTTCCATTGAAATATAATATTCCTAATAGACTGCCAATGTACTTACTAAAAGTCATGTGGCATTGCGAAGGTTGGTGGCCACGAAAGTTTAGAGAAGCTATGATCACCTCAATTGGGAGTTGGAGGCCAAATTTTTCGACAAGAGGAACTAGTTTCTTCCTTGATAAGCCAAAGCCATGTCGAGCGACATCAAACTTAGTCAAAATACTCGAATTGGATTGTGCAAGCCTTTTTATATGATCTGCAAGCCATTTATGGAGAAAAATACTTGGTTAAAATTCCTCTCATTTTATAATGACATCTAATTTTATGTGCTTGTGTTTTTGTTTGACGAGCAGAAGGAAGTCGTGAAGGAGGCGCAGAAATGGACAAGCTCTTGCATTAATAATTTGACTATTTTGGTAATAAATTAGAAAAAATATTATATCCACCTTTCACTTTTTTTGATCTCTAATTATTTCTTCATTTAAAAAAAATGTATGGTGCCAATTTTCTATAATTAGTTGGGAGTTACAAAAGAAACAATTTTACCACTCCAATTTTAATGTATTATAAATTGATGAATAAATAGGATAACATTTTTATATTATGATATTTGCATCAAAATTGGTCATGTAGTTTGAATTTTGAAAATTTTTTCTATCTGAAATAAGTAATAAATAAAATTAATTTTAATTTATTTATAAAATAAATATTGATGAAAATTCTTTAAAAACTTTATGATTTAGAACTAGAAATAAAACATATGTACAAACAAAATCAAACAAAAATTAACTAAAAAAGTCCAATATGGATCAAATAAATGACCAAGTTACAAGGCTCGAAAGTGACACTAATGGAGTCAAAACATGTTACTGTATCCAAAATTATTAATTATGTAAATGAATAAATACACAAGACATAACTGATCAAATTGATGGTAAAAAATTGTTATATTTGAAGTCATTAAAATAAGGGTATTTGCGGCATAAATACCCAAACTCTTGAATTTGCTACTGATATATACTCAACCCCAAAATTGGTGGAAAAAGTACTCAAACTCCTATTTTGGACAGTTCCGTTGGTACCCAGTCCGTTAACAGGCAAACTAAGACACGTGTAGGGCCAGTGTTAATCCCCGCTTTTTGTTTTATTTTTTTTCTTTTTTTGGATTTTTCAGTTTTGATAAAATAAAATATTTTAATTATTTTATATAGTTTTGTAAAACCTAAAAACTAAAATTAAAACATCTAAAAAACCTAAATACCTAACCTCAGTCAAAAAAGAAAAAAACCCCATAAATGATTCAAAATGTTATTTAGGGTTCTGATTTAGGGGAGGAAGACGAAGATATCCCATTAAAAATGGAGGAGGATTGTTTTACAATCAACGAGGAAGACGTATATGATGGTGTGTAGCTCAACCATTACTCTTTGCTTTTCTTTTCTTTCTTGTTAAAATACATTGCGTGATGGTGAGAGATTGATTGCATTTTAGTGAGAAAATGTTATGGTCATAGTGTTGGTTGCTGTACAAATATGAGTGTGAAGGGAACACTAGTTCACATTAGTTCTTTGGGTTGTGGTAGGTTTTGTTTGTGACACATTTAAGTGAAGTTAAACTTGGTGTTGGGTAGGAAACTTGGGGATGTATTTTGGTAAGATTCGATGTGGGGTACAGGGCATTGACTGGCATGAGAGAATCTTTTGCATATGGTACCACTAGTTTAGTCAAAGCATGTGACAACTTGCTATTATTTTATTTTATTTGTTGGGAGGTTTGTTTTTTACTGTGAATATGCGCCATGGGGGTAAATTGTGTAACCATTTTGGCAAGAAAATATATGAAGGTGGAAATGTTACTAAATTCGATCAGTGTCATTTTGACAAGTTCAATGTTCTTGAACTAGAAGGGATGGCTATACAACTTGGGTATAAGGAACATCTTCGGTTTTGGTTTAAGCCAAAAGATAAGGAGCTCAATGATCATTCAATGGTGATTTCAGATAAGGTTGTATTGAATATATTTGAAGACATGAAAAATATGCAGTATAGGGTTATTGAGATATACTTGAAGATTCAGAAACCAACTGCACCTTTAAGAATATACATAATTTAAGATTTACCAAATGATGCACAATTACATGTGGATGCTTGGGTAAGTGTCCAACCAGAGGACTATGTAATGAGAAAAGCTGAAATGAAAATGGTTGAGGGATTGCAACAAGAACTAGATGATAACAGTGAATCTGACTTGCATAGTGAAGAGTTCTATGTTCACATCCCTGATGTTGAGTTTGATGGCAGTGATGGTAGTGATTTAAGTGTTCAAATTGTAGATGGATGGGATGATAATGTGGGGCAGGAGAATGAAAGTGAGGGGTATAATGATAATGAAAGTGAGGGGTATAATTTTTGACCCTCGATTTGGCCAACGACACGGAGTCAAATAAACGATAAAGAACAAAAGAAAAACCAAAAGAGAATCAAATGGAAAGCAAATGACACAAATGATTTATAGTGGTTCGGCCCCAACTAGATGGTAATGACCTACATCCACTTAGTGTTCTTATTGATATTGAATCCCAATATTGTGATCAATGAACTAGGGTTCACGAGTTTCACAAGTCTTGAGAGGATTACAATTTCGGTGGATAATCACACTGTGCTCTTTTCTCCCAATATCAAGATCAAAAGTTCAAAAAAAGTCCCTCCCTTGAGCTCTTTGATTCTTATTTATAGGCTCAAGAAGGTTACATGGGCCAACAGGCCTTAATTACAATTAAGATCTGTATATCAAGGTAATAAAGGAAAATACAATTAATGCAAATAATACAAGCTTGCGCATCCAAAAGGAAATAGATGAAAATTTGCGACCAGACTGGTCGCACCTAAGTGTGAGGCTTGACAAATCAATAACTATCTGGTCGATAGTCGAACAGGACTCATTTATTTAAAGTTTCCATGTCCTTGCCACGTGTAGATCAATCCTGCCACATCACCATGAGCTGTTTTAGGGTAAACAATAATGATACTGATGTGGGCTAAGAGGATATTGAAGCCCAACGTGGAGTGGCCCAGGATGATATTGAAGACCAACATGGAGTGGCCCAGGAGGATGTTGAAGCCCAACCAAATGTTGAAGTTGGTGCTGAAAGTGAGCCTGTTCTTGAAGGCTAGACAAATAAACAAGCCCAACAAAGGAATCAGATTTAGAAGAAGAAGAGTATGGCCCTGATGATGATGTTATTTAGGATGAGGGGATAACAAACCCTAACAAATGGTGGAGTTCACTCAAAGACTTACACAGCCAAGTTGACCAAGAGGCATTCAATGGAGGCTATGTTGAGGAAGATGATCTGAGAAGTGTGTAAAGGGATGATGAAGATTGAGTTCAGCCTAAAATGTTTAACAGGCAATTTGATCCAAAGATTAAGCTTGAGGATTTCAAGTTTTGTTTGGGAATGTTATGTCCTACTGTTGAGCACTTAAGAGGAGCTTTGAAGGAATATTTCATTAACAATGACAAAAATTTATTTTACAAGTTTAATGATCGAAAAAGACTTCGAGCTAAATGCAAAGGCAAAGGGTGCGGTTGGGTTCTGTATGCTTGGGTGATGAGAACTAATTTCAAAGCCTTCAGGATTATCACTCTACTTGATAAGCATGATTGTGGGATAGTTTTCAACAACAAACTGATAGATGGAAGTTGGATAACAAAGCACTACTCAGAGAAGTTCAGACTCAATCCCAACATGGACCACAACTCATTCAGGCAGATGACTTCTGATAGTAAGTATTCTCAAACTTCTTCATGAGTTTTTTATCAAGCTAAAAATAAAGCTAAGCCTGTACTGGAAGGTTCAGTGAAAGACCAATTTTCCATTCATGAGAACTATTGTAGGCAGATACTTAACTTGAATCCAAGGAGCATAGTATTGATAAAATCTAGGTTAGTGGGAGAAATATAGTGTTTGAAAGAGTGTACATATGTATTGTAGCATGTAAAACTGGTTTCTTGAGTTACAGACCCATTATAGGCTTAGATGAATGTTTCTTGAAAGGTTACTGGAGAGGTATGTTGCTTGATGCTATTAGAATAGATGTAAATAATAGTATGTTTCCTCTTGCATACGTTGTTGTTGAGAAAGAAAATATCCAGACGTGGACATGGTTTATGCAACTGGTTAAAGAAGACTTACATGTGGTAGACACAACAACATTTTCTTTCATATCTGATAGACAGAAAGGATTAGAGAAAGCCTTGGGTGAAATATTTGTTGGTTCAAAAATCAGATTCTGTGTGAGGCATTTGTATGCTAACTTCAAGAAGGAACTTCTTGGGTTGTTTTTGAAACAACAGGCATGGGCATGTGTCAGAGCAACTACCCCAATGGAGTTTAAAAGAAAGTTGAATGAGATCAATGAATAAGCATATAATTGGCTGAATAAGAAATAACCAACAAAATGGATGAAATAACATTTTAGGACTCATGTAAAGTGTGATATGCTTCTTAACAACATCTGTGAAAGCTTCAATTCAGCTATCTTGGATGCAAGGGATAAGCCCATCATCACTCTGTTAGAGAAAATTCATTTTTTGGTAAATGGCTAGATTGTGCAAGCAAAGAGAAAGTGATACTAAATGGAAGCATCCGATGGGACAGAGAATCTTAAGCATAATTTAGAAGAACAAAAATGTGGCAAGACATTGCATATGCACTAGGTCAGTTGGGGGATTGTTCTAGGTCACCTATCATAGTGGTGAGGTGTTATCTACTAACTTGGACACTAGAACATGTACTTGTAGAGTCTTTGAACTAACAGGTATACCATGTGGCCATGCTCTAGCTTGCATATGGTATTCTAATCTTGATGTATTTGAATATATTCATGAATGCTACAAGAAGGAAGCCTTTCAAGCTACCTCTGCAGGGGCGATTGCACCAACGCGCATTCTTGATAAATGCCTAAAACTGCCACAAATTCAATCTACCCTCCTCCTGAGACTATATTACCTAGGAGGCCTAAAAAATCCAGGAGAAGAGAGGTGGATGAACCTCCACCATAGGTGCAACTAAAATGAGGAGAAGTGGACAGCCAAACCTTTGTTCAAACTACAAACAGCCAGGGCATACACGTGCCTTTTGTAAGAAAAAAGCAGTCACTGAGGTAAGTTTAGTAATTTCCTTTTAGTTATGTTTACTTAATTTGGTCATTTTGGTAAGTTGTAACTTGTATCTTCCTTTTGTTTATGTCTTAGAAACCTACTGAGAAGAAGAGAAGGGCTCGTCCCCCAAGAAAGAACCCTGACCTAGAAACTGTCAAGAGGAACATTAGGTTAAGGAAACAGATAGCAAGAGCAGCCAGTTCATCCCAATATCCAGCAACCTATTAAGACATTAGGACCTTTTTTTTTTGGCCAATATTTTGTGTATGGGTTATATAAGCCCCTTACTTAGTGCAGGGTATTACAATGCCATTTTTTGGGCATTTTTGGTTAACTAAAGGCACCCTGTTGGCACTCTATTTTAGGCCTTTAACATATGGATGTCGTTTCAAATTCTCTATGGCCCTTATTTTGGTCCTATGGTGCATGTTTCAGAGACTTGTGAATTAATATCATGGTTTATGTCAATTTCACCAATTTCTACATTATGGATCTGTTTATAGAGGCTATGAATTAATGTATTACGTATATTATAAGTTCTAAGTTCTCAATGCTACGTTATTCAACAACAAAAAAAGTTCACAATGCTATGAGTTCTAATAACACTACTTCATTAAGGGCAAAATGCCCTTGCAAGTACAAAATTAGAGCATGAAAGAAGAGTTTCACCTTCATCAAATACAAAAATTACAATGGACAGTTACATTAATTTTTTAGCAATATCACGATAGCAAATACACAAACTACCAACATAATTTTTTTCAGATTTTTGAACACCCACATATGACCACAACTATGAACATGGCCACCACTCTAAATTTTCACTGTCAATTCTTGATCTGTTGCACCTATTCTGTTTTCTAATCTATGATTTGATTCATCCCACATCAATCTCTGCTCAATTTCATTCATCTTTCTCAGTAGTTTAGGAATCATTTCTCTACATCTTACACAACCTTCCACATCCACCCATTCGAAGAAATTACAGCCACCCCCCCCCCCCCCCCCATCCTGAAAATAGTAGGGAAATTGCCAAAATCAATAACTTATTGGTCTCTCTAACAAGGAGACGCTTACAAGATTCAAAGCTTATCCTTAAAAATTGGGAGGTTCTAAAACGTTGGCCTGGATTTTGCTCTGTCCAGGAGGTCCTCGTCACCCACGGCATGACACAATAATAATTGTGTTCCTGCCTTTCCTCAACCGTAGGAGCTCTTCCCTTCAGCTTCTTATGCTTCATATTGCAACAATTATAAGAACCTTCACCCTCCATTGTTGATAGCATTCAGGTACTGGGTTGTAAGACTGAAGCTTCGACTTTGGAAATGGTTATGGAAAGGGACGACAACTTTAGGGTTTTTAGATGTTTTAATTTTAGTTTGTAGGTTTTACAAAATTATATAAAACAATTAATTTTTTTTTGTTTAATCAAATATGAAAAAAATAAAACAAAAGGCGAGAATGAATACTGGCCATACACATGTCGTAGTTTGCATGTTAACAGACTTGGTACCAACGAAACCATCCAAAATGGGAGTTGGAATACTATTGCCAGCAATTTTGGGGTTTGGGTACATATCAGTAGCAAATGCAAGAGTTTGGGTATTTGTAACAAATACCCCTTAAAATAATAATAATAAAAAATAATACTATAACTGTATTGTTGAGAAATGGTCAATGTAATAAATTAAAGTGTAAATAGTGGCTAAAATACCCAAATATCTTCAAAATCTTGTACTTTTATACTCAAATTTTTATTTTTTACAGGAAAATACCTAAAGTTGTTAAAATGTAGAATTGATAACACCTAAAGTTTCTAAAACGTAGTATTTAAATATTCAAAAGTTAAAAAATAGTTTTGTTTAATAATTTTTTCTATTTTAAAAGTTTTTAGCTATTTGATTTATTTTTAATTGTTTGAGTATTTAAATGTTACAATTTAGCAACTTTGGGTATTTTTCCAGCAAAAAAAAAGTTTGGGTATTTAAATACTACTGTTGTACCCTAAGTTTAGTTAGAGTCATTCACTCAGTTCGGGAATAGCTAGCAAATAAATATACGGAGAAATAACCAAGGGAATGATATTTGCTTATTATCCACGTAAGCAACTCCAGTTTCACATGGGCTTGTGTGGTGTTAGGCATCCTGGGTTTAACCCGAGCTATAGACACGAAGGTTGTGCAGTGTGAGCTCATAATATTCAAACGACATTCAAAATACGAGCTTGGAGGAGATGTTCAGCTCCTGCTAATTCGAATGTATTGCATACTCAAGGATCCCTGGGGACTCGGAATCACATTATACGGTTATTTATGAACAAGCTATCATATGTATATGCGTGATTAACTCACACGGTTAGCCAAACCTATCCATGGAATTTTTCTATAAATACTGAGAATATTGGACAGGAAAAGAGGCCATTATTCTGTAATACTAAAACTCTGTTGAAATAGAGAGTGAAACAACAATAATATAGACTCATGGACAAGGTGGATTTTAACCACTGAACTACGTAAAAGATGTGTTTTCTTGTGAATTCATTTCTTTTTTCATTATGGTTTATTTCTAAGCACTAATCTACCTTACTATTTCTTAATACACTACTAGCGAAAAACTGCGTCAAAAGTATGGTGCTTTCATTGAGAGGGAAATTAGTCCTTCATCAAAATCCCAGTTGAATCTCATCATGGTGCTCACTCTCTCAATGTACGACAATGAGATAGAACAGCCTAGTGGGCAGGAGTCCCATCATACTGCTATTTTGAATGAACATGGTCCTGAAGTCCAGCAACACTGGGAAAACAACCGACTGGTCATGGTGAAACTGGGAGTTCGACATCATTACCACCGAATCCAAACCCAGACTACTTAACTGCTCTTGAGTTGGAAAATATGCAATTAAGAAGCCATATCGCTAAGGAAAACAGGAAAATTGAGGAGGTTTTGGCTCAGTTACCCCCTCTCGCAACCGACGTTAATGTCAGAAAGAGGCAAAGTGGGTCTCACAAGTCCCATAGGAATAACCGATCCAAAATCAGTCAGAAATGCCACCCCAAGTTCTGTGCCAACAGGGCAAGACTGCCAGAATGCCCATCCTAGTGGCCCTCATAGGGGTCATCAACATATCAGCCGATCGGTTAGAACCGCAACCCCAAGTTCGATGCCTCCTTCACAAGCACCTAGGAGTGCCCATGGCAACCCATGAAGGGGGTATGAGACAAGCTCACAAACACAAAATATTCCAGCAAACCCTCCTGCGTCACGATCGGATCGCCGGGCGCAGAGAGCTAGAAATAATGGGGCAGACTAAAGGCGGGCTAATCTAGTTCGCCCAGATGGGACAAGGATTGCCTCACCAATAAGGCATCCCCTAAACCTATAAGACATCCAACACCAGCCCGTCCTACACGGGACATTCCAGCTTATGGAGACAGTATGAGAAACCCTCCTTTGGCAGCCCATACCTACGTCCCACGGACGCGTGTTGAAAATCAAGATCCTCGGCCTCAACCACGAGTTGTAAGCTTTGAAAATGGGAGTTATTGGACCGAATTTTGTCATAGTGGTAGATCTGAATGCGGCCTAAGAAATCAGTTGAGTTCAGAGCAAAGCCCACGGTACGGGTCGCAACCTGATTTGCGTGATCGCCTGAAATTGCAGAGAAGGAATCTAGCTCGGAATGAAGATGTTAGTTACACTCGACAAGAGGGAGGTCCTTCCATAGTACGCGATAATGGAAATGCCCCACCAAACCAAGCTCGAGCTTGGAGGGACAATAACCAATCAAATGCATACGATAGGATGGGAGTTGTTGAACAGCCCCCAGGTAACCTAGGGAACAAAGACCAAACCCTCGAGAGGCTAGCTCTGATGGAAGAGCAAATGAAGAGGCTTTTATCTAGAAAAGATAAAGATGATTACAACTCAGAGGAAGAGCTCGAGCCTTTCACTCCAAATATTGCGGCGACCACGTATCTGATAGGCTTCAAAATGCCACACTTGTCAAAGTTTGATGGAGATGGAGATCCGTCAGACCACCTCAGGATGTTTAACACCATGATGATGGCCCACAATGTCGGGCTCAACCTAAGGTGCATTTTTTCCCTTCAACTCTAATCGGACTAGCCAGACAGTGGTTTAAACAATACAAGAGGCATTCTATAAGTTCATGGAAGAAGTTTTTTTCTTACTTCAAAAAAACATTTTGGGCTTCCTAGACAGCTCGGGTTAAGGCTGATTCATTAGCCAATGTAAAGCAGCAACCTGGCGAAACATTGAAGGCATATCTGAGTAGATTTTCCAATGTCACTGCACAAGCTAGGGATGCCGATGACAGCTCCAAGCTCATGGAAATGAGGATGGGAATCCTTGTTGGAGGCGACCTGTGGCAAGAATTATAGAGAAAAGGAGTTAATACTGTAACGACCCAAATTCACTAATAAGGCTTAAGGGCCTTGATTAGTGTGCCAGGAGGGCATGATGGGAATTATGTGTGATTATTATGACTTAAGCATGTTATATGATTACTTGAGTACTTGAGATGCATGACTATGTGTGTTAGTGTGCATATAGGCCCAGATTAGGTTAGAAGGGCATAATCGTAATTTTAGCCATTATGGGCATAACTGCTTTGATATATGTGATAAATGTTGAGACCACATTATTATGTGGATATATCTGTAATCTATGACTCGAGACGATCCTAGTGAGCAAAGTGGCGTGGAAGTCATAGCGGGGATTTATACCCGGCTCGGGGTGAGCTCAGGGGTGTAAATGGGAATTTAGTGGATGAGCTGGAGATTATTGTAACATTGAGGAAGGCTATTGGTGATTAGTAAGGTATTGGGAACTAAGCGGGAAATAATAGAGACATTCGAGGAAGTAGCGGAAATTAGGCAAATGACTAAAATACCCTTAAGAGGACTAAAGGATTAGAGTTAGCTGTGAGGGCATAAAGGTCATTTGACTTTTAAGGAAGGGTATTACTGAGGTTTTAAGATAGTGGGATTTATAGAATATCAAAAGGGTCTGAAAAAGAAGGGAAAAGAAGGAGGGAAAACAGAGAGAGTTTCTTGAGTCGGTTTACACTTTCCTTCACCTATTTCTGGAGAATTTCTGGAGTAAAGCCTAGAGGAGAGCTGGGATAACCAAACATCAAGAACCTTGATCTAAGACTAAGGAGTTGACAGAGGTTTAACAGGGTTTCACCAATACTTGAGGTAAGAATCTAGAGTTCATCCATTCTCTGTTTCTGGTTTGTTTAAAGCTGTGGTACTTGAGTTGAATTGATTGAAACTTTAGGGAATTCAAGCTTAGGGCTGAGGAGCAGCAAGCCAAGGGAGCCTAGGGTTAGCTTGTGGGCGAAATTCTATCAAAGGTATGAATTCTAAACTCTAGTTCTGATGTTCAGCTGGTTTATGTTAGGTTCTGAAGTTTGGAGGTGGCTATGGTGAATTTTGAGTTTGTGATTGCATGTGCTTGGAGTTTGGAGGTTTAGGGTGCTTGGGATGAGTGGAGTGTGGTCATGAGGTTGTTTTTAGGTTTGGGTAAGAGTTGGAAGAGGTTTGGTTGAGGTTGGCTCGAGAGAAATCGCACAAAGGAAATTCTGGTGTTGGGCTGCCTGTGACTAGCGCTACAGCGCTAGCCTTTGGGCGCTGTAGCGCTAGGCCCATATGCTGGAAGGGTTTTGGTTCTGTCTGTAGCGCTATAGCGCCCTTCCAAGAGCGCTGTAGCGCTACCCTGCCTTCTGAAGGGGATTTTGGGGTGTTTTTCAAGGGTTTTTGACCTAAGGTTTGGGGTTTGGTTCCACCACCTTGTTTGGTGGAACTAGGACATCCCGGGGGCTCGGGATTAGCCCCGGGGCTAGGTTTTGAACTTGAGGATTGATGTTGACTTTGACCATGATTGTGTTTAGGTAAGCGCTAGGGCTCGAGTGGGATCGTGCTCAAGGTGTCGTGACATCGAAAACTAGTGAATTGAAAGGTAAGAACACTGCACCCGAATGTATGATTATGATGGGACTAAGTGCTCACGAGAATTGTTTTGTGTCATCGTTGGTATTATGCCAAGGGACACGCATAAGAGGTCTAAGGGTACCGTTCATGAATTTAGCGCATGGGACGCGAATTGGCCACTGGGAGCCAGAAATGAAAGGATAACAAAGGGAGCAGCTTGTGAGCGCTAGCTCTGGTTATCATCTGTGCATTGTGTTATATGAGCTGATATGCTTTGTAAATGAAATACTTGATTACTGATATGCTTTGTATATGAAATACTTGATTGTTGCTATGCTTGAAGTTTATGAGATGACATATGTGAGATTGACCTGACAGCTAAATGTGCATGCTCTATTATTGATGTATGTTCTTGCTGGGCCTTGGCTCACGGGTGCTACGTGGTGCAGGTAAAGGCAAGGGCAAGTTGGACCAAGCCTGAGGTGGAGAGCTCCGAGGTGAAATGTACATAACCAGCCGTTCGATCACCATGATCGAGGAGTGTGTCAGGACAGAGATCACCTAACCGCTCATTTTGCCTTAGCATGGCTGTTAATGTATTTAAACTTTGTAACTTTTGTAAAAGGCTTCTAAACCGTCATTTTTGGGATCCCATGTACATAAACAATGTTTAATATTGAAAATGTATCTTTTGAGACAAAAATGCTTTTAACCCTAGTACCTCTACTATCTGAGTAACACGTTTTTACTTAAATGACTTGATTAGCGAGTCTGGCACTTTATAAACACACAGTGTAGCGGTCTTGGCTATCCAGGGCGTTACAACTTGGTATCAGAGCATCCTAGGTTTATGGGTCCTGAAGACTGGCTGGGTATGTACATTCGCTGCGGGAGACAAGCTTAACTCAGGGTTTGGTAACCGAATATGTATGATTATGTGTTTAAATGATTTGAGTGAGATATGAATGTTGATATCTGTCTGATGAATAGGGAGCATGAGATTCTGATAGGGCCTGGCCCTTGACTATTGCATGATGTTATTGAGGCGTGCTTATTAGCATTGTTGTGCATGTGGATGAATATCTGGACAAATTGCTGTATTTGATTGTTTGTGAATGGTTGGAGTTCCAGAGATGGATTATGAGAGAATTATTACCCTGTCATCATAGCCTAATTTCCGAGTCGTTGATTGCAAATTGACTTGAATAGATATGCGTTCAAGGAAATCTACACGACAAGCCGGCAGGTCTGGGGCTAGAGAGGATGACCAGGGCCCAACCCCTCCGCCAGTCCCTGAGAACTGGCAGCAGTTAATGGCAGAAATGCAAGCTAGGCTTCAGAGCCAAGATGAACTGATCAGAATTCTGCAGCAGGCTCCATCTGGGAGTGTTTCCCCTGTTGGGCCACCGGCACTGGTACCTGTGGTACAGCCTGTCGATGTTGGTAACAAAGTGGAACCGTTGTATGAGCGGTTCAGGAAACAGCAGCCCCCGATCTTTGAGGGTGGACCAGATCCACTAAAAGCTGAGCAGTGGATGACCTTGATCACCACTATACTTGATTATATGAAAGTAGAGGGACATGATAGGGTGGCCTGTGCCACTTATATGTTGAGAGAGGATGCCCTAATCTGGTGGGAGGTGGCGTCACAGACTAGAAATGTTGCTGCAATGACATGGGAGGAGTTTAAAGATTTGTTCAATCAGAAGTACTATAATGTTGCCGTCAGGGCAGCAAAGGTGAATGAATTTGTGGGATTGGTTCAGGGCAGTATGACTGTTACGAAATATGCCCTTAAGTTTGACAGACTTGCAAAGTTTGCACCAGATCTTGTTCCTACCGATGCGACCAGGTTAGACAGATTTGTTAGAGGGCTAAATGTCATGATAGCCCGGGATGTAAGGATTACTACGGTTCCTGGAGTGACCACCTATGCCCAGGCTGTGGAGAGGGCTTTGACTGCAGAGGAAGCAGAGAATAGGATATGGAGGGATAGTGCAGCAAGAAGGGAGGGCCGTAGGCCAGTGCCTCCATATTCGGGTTCTAGTAGAGGTGGAGGTGTCAGTGATTTGAAGAGGAAGGCTCCTGATGCCCCAATTGCTCCTAGGTTTGATAGAGGAGGTCGGGGTACTCAGGGTGGCCGTCGGGGAGGCGGTGATTCGTGGAGGACTTACCCAGAATGCCCAAGGTGCAGGAGACGTCATTTGGGCGAGTGTCAGGCTAAGGCCTGTTATGTATGCGGGGTGGTGGGACACCTCAGGAAAGATTGCCCAACAGTGAAGAAGGGCGAGGCAGGGAAGGTGGACAGCTTGACTCCAGCTCGAGTGTTCACTTTGACACAGGCAGAGGCCGAGGCTAGTCCCTCGGTGGTGACAGGTCAGCTTTCTAGTGCTGGCACTTCTTTTACTGTTTTGATTGATTCTGGTGCTACGCATTCATTTGTATCTGATAGGGTGATTGATAGATTGTGTAGACCTAGTGAGTTTAGTGCCTCAGGGTTTGGGACTATTTTGCCTACGGGAGAGCTGGTGGTGTCTAGGAGATGGGTTAGGGCACTGCCAGTGTTAGTTGATGGTAGAGAGTTGTCAGTGGATTTGATTGAGTTGGGTATGGAGGACTTTGACATGATTTTAGGTATGGATTGGCTGGTTAGATATGGAGCTACCATTGACTGTAGGAAGAAAATGGTGACTTTCGAGCCAGAGGGTGAGGATCCCTTCGTTTTTGTGGGAGCGGTGCATGGACCCCGTGTACCCAGGATATCTGCATTGAGAGCCAGAGATTTGCTACAGGGTGGATGTATAGGATTTTTGGCTAGTGTGGTGGATACCACCAAAGTTTCACCAGTTGGACCGGAGGAGACCAGACTAGTTTGTGAGTTCTTGGATGTGTTCCCTGAGGATTTGCCAGGGCTGCCGCCGCGTAGGGAGATTGAGTTTGTTATTGAGTTGGCACCGGGGACAGAGCCAGTGTCAAGGGCACCATACAGGATGGCACCAGCAGAGCTGAAAGAGTTAAAGATACAACTGCAGGAACTTCTGGATATAGGGTTCATCAGACCTAGCTATTCGCCATGGGGTGCACCAGTTTTGTTTGTTAAGAAGAAGGACGGGACTCTGAGAATGTGTATTGACTATCGGGAATTGAACAAGTTAACTATTAAGAATAAGTATCCCCTACCGAGGATTGATGACTTGTTCGATCAGCTGCAGGGTAAGACGGTGTTCTCAAAGATAGATCTTCGATCTGGTTATCACCAGCTGAGGATCAAGGATGAGGACATACCTAAGACGGCCTTTCGGACGCGGTATGGGCACTATGAGTTCTTGGTCATGTCTTTTGGTTTGACCAATGCCCCAGCAGCTTTTATGGACTTAATGAACAGGGTATTCAAGGATTTTCTGGATCAGTTTGTTATAGTTTTCATCGATGACATCCTGGTGTATTCCAGTTCAGAGGCGGAACAAGAGTTTCATCTTCGATTGGTTCTTCAGAGGTTGAGGGAGCATCAGTTGTATGCTAAGTTTAAGAAGTGCGAGTTTTGGTTACCTGAAGTGACATTCCTTGGACACATTGTAGGTGCGGATGGGATTAAAGTGGATCCGTCTAAAATAGAAGCAGTTAGAGATTGGCCGAGGCCAAGGAACGCCTCAGAAGTGCGGAGTTTTCTTGGCTTGGCAGGCTACTACAGGCGGTTTGTAGAGGGCTTCTCGAAGATAGCAGCTTCGATGACAGAATTGACAAGAAAGAATTTAAAGTTCATTTGGTCAAACAAGTGTGAGGGCAGTTTCCAGGAGTTGAAGCGACGACTTATTACAGCGCCAGTGTTGAGTTTGCCTTCGGGGGAAGGGAAGTTTGTTGTTTATTGTGATGCATCGAGGTTGGGCTTAGGCTGCGTGCTGATGCAGAATGAGAAAGTGATAGCTTATGCATCGCGACAGCTAAAGGAGTATGAGCAGCGGTATCCTACTCATGATTTGGAGCTGGCAGCGGTGGTCTTTGCACTGAAGATTTGGCGGCATTATCTTTATGGGGAGAAGTGTGAGGTATACACTGACCATAAGAGCCTGAAGTATTTCTTTACACAGAAGGACCTGAACATGAGACAGAGACGTTGGCTAGAGTTGGTAAAGGACTATGATTGTGATATTCTTTATCATCCGGGGAAAGCCAATGTAGTGGCTGATGCATTGAGCCGCCGAGGTCCAGGTCAGTTGTATAGCTCAGTTCAGATCTCAAGGGAGTTAGCTGATGAGATGGTTAGAGCAGGGATAGAATTGGTTGTGGGCCGATTGGCTAATATTACTCTACAGTCAACCCTGCTAGAACGGATCAGAGAGGGGCAGTTGACAGACGCTCAGTTACAGAGAGTTAGAGAGGATGTTCTAGCAGGAATAGCTAAGGACTATTCTGTTTCTGAGGTTGGTTTACTTCGGTATCAGGAACGAATTTGTGTTCCAGCTGATGAGGGGATCAGACGAGAAATATTGGATGAGGCTCATACGACGCCGTACTCGCTTCATCCGGGTACCACGAAGATGTATCAGGATCTACGGACTTTGTATTGGTGGCCCGGGATGAAGAGGGATGTGGTAGAGTACGTTGCCAGATGCTTAACCTGTCAACAGGTGAAAGCTGAGCATCAGCGACCGGCAGGGTTGCTTCAACCTTTGGGTATTCCTGAGTGGAAATGGGAAGATATTACTATGGATTTTGTAGGAGGTCTACCCAGGACGGTAGGGTTTCATGACTCAATATGGGTGATAGTGGATAGATATACCAAGTCAGCCCATTTCCTTCCAGTGAGGTCAACTTATACTGTGGATCAGTACGCTGAGTTGTACGTGAAAGAGATCGTACGTCTCCATGGGGTTCCTAAGTCGATTGTGTCAGACCGAGATCCTATTTTCACTTCCAAGTTTTGGGGAGGTCTGCAGGAAGCTTTGGGGACTCAGTTGAAGTTTAGTACAGCTTTTCATCCTCAGACTGATGGACAGTCTGAGAGGACGATTCAGGTATTGGAGGATATGCTCAGAGCCTGTGTGATTGATTTTGAGGGTTCATGGAGTAAGTACCTTCCGTTGATTGAGTTCTCATACAATAATAGTTATCAGTCAACAATTGGAGTGGCTCCCTACGAGATGTTATATGGAAGGAAATGTAGATCACCCATTCATTGGGATGAGATGGGTGAGAGGAGATACTTGGGGCCAGATATGGTTCAGAGGACAGGTGAGGCTATAGAGAAGATCCGGGCTAGGATGCTTGCATCTCAGAGTAGGCAGAAAAGCTACGCTGATCCTAAGCGTAGGGATGTGGAGTTTCAGGTTGGTGATCACGTCTTTCTTCGAGTTTCACCTCTGCAAGGGGTGAGGAGGTTTGGTAAGAAGGGCAAGCTAAGCCCTAGGTTCATTGGACCATTCGAGATCCTGGAAAGGATTGGTCAGGTGGCTTACAGATTAGCTTTGCCGCCATCATTGTCTGGAGTTCATGACGTGTTCCATGTCTCCATGCTTCGGAAGTATGTCTCAGATGTGACTCATGTGTTGAGGCATGAAGATTTGGAGTTACAGGCAGAATTGGCTTATGATGAGAGACCAGTTCAGATCTTAGACCGGAAAGACAAAGTATTGCGGAATAAGACGATCCCTTTGGTTAAAATACTATGGAGGAATGCTAAGGTCGAGGAGGCGACCTGGGAGCTTGAGACAGCTATGCGGGATCAGTATCCGGAGTTGTTCAGGTAAATTTCGAGGACGAAATTCTCATTAGGAGGGGATAGTTGTAACGACCCAAATTCACTAATAAGGCTTAAGGGCCTTGATTAGTGTGCCAGGAGGGCATGATGGGAATTATGTGTGATTATTATGACTTAAGCATGTTATATGATTACTTGAGTACTTGAGATGCATGACTATGTGTGTTAGTGTGCATATAGGCCCAGATTAGGTTAGAAGGGCATAATCGTAATTTTAGCCATTATGGGCATAACTGCTTTGATATATGTGATAAATGTTGAGACCACATTATTATGTGGATATATCTGTAATCTATGACTCGAGACGATCCTAGTGAGCAAAGTGGCGTGGAAGTCATAGCGGGGATTTATACCCGGCTCGGGGTGAGCTCAGGGGTGTAAATGGGAATTTAGTGGATGAGCTGGAGATTATTGTAACATTGAGGAAGGCTATTGGTGATTAGTAAGGTATTGGGAACTAAGCGGGAAATAATAGAGACATTCGAGGAAGTAGCGGAAATTAGGCAAATGACTAAAATACCCTTAAGAGGACTAAAGGATTAGAGTTAGCTGTGAGGGCATAAAGGTCATTTGACTTTTAAGGAAGGGTATTACTGAGGTTTTAAGATAGTGGGATTTATAGAATATCAAAAGGGTCTGAAAAAGAAGGGAAAAGAAGGAGGGAAAACAGAGAGAGTTTCTTGAGTCGGTTTACACTTTCCTTCACCTATTTCTGGAGAATTTCTGGAGTAAAGCCTAGAGGAGAGCTGGGATAACCAAACATCAAGAACCTTGATCTAAGACTAAGGAGTTGACAGAGGTTTAACAGGGTTTCACCAATACTTGAGGTAAGAATCTAGAGTTCATCCATTCTCTGTTTCTGGTTTGTTTAAAGCTGTGGTACTTGAGTTGAATTGATTGAAACTTTAGGGAATTCAAGCTTAGGGCTGAGGAGCAGCAAGCCAAGGGAGCCTAGGGTTAGCTTGTGGGCGAAATTCTATCAAAGGTATGAATTCTAAACTCTAGTTCTGATGTTCAGCTGGTTTATGTTAGGTTCTGAAGTTTGGAGGTGGCTATGGTGAATTTTGAGTTTGTGATTGCATGTGCTTGGAGTTTGGAGGTTTAGGGTGCTTGGGATGAGTGGAGTGTGGTCATGAGGTTGTTTTTAGGTTTGGGTAAGAGTTGGAAGAGGTTTGGTTGAGGTTGGCTCGAGAGAAATCGCACAAAGGAAATTCTGGTGTTGGGCTGCCTGTGACTAGCGCTACAGCGCTAGCCTTTGGGCGCTGTAGCGCTAGGCCCATATGCTGGAAGGGTTTTGGTTCTGTCTGTAGCGCTATAGCGCCCTTCCAAGAGCGCTGTAGCGCTACCCTGCCTTCTGAAGGGGATTTTGGGGTGTTTTTCAAGGGTTTTTGACCTAAGGTTTGGGGTTTGGTTCCACCACCTTGTTTGGTGGAACTAGGACATCCCGGGGGCTCGGGATTAGCCCCGGGGCTAGGTTTTGAACTTGAGGATTGATGTTGACTTTGACCATGATTGTGTTTAGGTAAGCGCTAGGGCTCGAGTGGGATCGTGCTCAAGGTGTCGTGACATCGAAAACTAGTGAATTGAAAGGTAAGAACACTGCACCCGAATGTATGATTGTGATGGGACTAAGTGCTCACGAGAATTGTTTTGTGTCATCGTTGGTATTATGCCAAGGGACACGCATAAGCGGTCTAAGGGTACCGTTCATGAATTTAGCGCATGGGACGCGAATTGGCCACTGGGAGCCAGAAATGAAAGGATAACAAAGGGAGCAGCTTGTGAGCGCTAGCTCTGGTTATCATCTGTGCATTGTGTTATATGAGCTGATATGCTTTGTAAATGAAATACTTGATTACTGATATGCTTTGTATATGAAATACTTGATTGTTGCTATGCTTGAAGTTTATGAGATGACATATGTGAGATTGACCTGACAGCTAAATGTGCATGCTCTATTATTGATGTATGTTCTTGCTGGGCCTTGGCTCACGGGTGCTACGTGGTGCAGGTAAAGGCAAGGGCAAGTTGGACCAAGCCTGAGGTGGAGAGCTCCGAGGTGAAATGTACATAACCAGCCGTTCGATCACCATGATCGAGGAGTGTGTCAGGACAGAGATCACCTAACCGCTCATTTTGCCTTAGCATGGCTGTTAATGTATTTAAACTTTGTAACTTTTGTAAAAGGCTTCTAAACCGTCATTTTTGGGATCCCATGTACATAAACAATGTTTAATATTGAAAATGTATCTTTTGAGACAAAAATGCTTTTAACCCTAGTACCTCTACTATCTGAGTAACACGTTTTTACTTAAATGACTTGATTAGCGAGTCTGGCACTTTATAAACACACAGTGTAGCGGTCTTGGCTATCCAGGGCGTTACAAATACTGTGGATGAGTTCTTGGCACGAGCTCAAAGATGGATTAACCTGAAAGAGGTGTGAGCTTCTGTCGTAGGAACCAGCCAGATCCATGTCTAGCCCGTTGGAGTGGTAACGGACGTTGCAGCTACGGCTCAAACCGTTACCCAGAATAACCAAGGGGGGAGTAACAAAAGGAAGGGAAATAGTGAGGGCGACCAGAGCGAAATAAAGAAAAATAAATCTGGGGTGAAATTCAAGCCTATTTACACCACTTATACCGACCTCACGGATGCTAGGGAGCACATCTTCCTGGCAAATTCTACCTGCCTTCCATGGAAAAAGCTAGAACCATTGAAAAATCAAAGAGCGAAGAGAGATCCTTCAAAGTTCTGCCAATTTCATAATGATATTGGTCATAACACTGATGACTGTCGACAACTAAAGGATGAGATCGAAACTCTTATTAGAGCAGGTCATTTGGCCCAGTACGCCCGAAATCGGGTGGTCCCTAATCAGCTTGCTGGACCAAACCCTCTGTCAGCTCCGTCAACTCCAGTAAATCAAACTGAAGCTCAAGCGAATCAGGACAACCCTCCTCTGATAATAGGGGGAGATATAGCCACCATTTCGGGAGGACCCCATCTTGCAGGCACGAGCAAAGGTGCCTAGAAGAGGTACATTAATGAACTAAAATCCCATAACGGAGTGGAGTTCGTCTCGAAACAGCTGTTATCAAAGCAACAATAATTGGAAAAACAACCAATCATTTTTACAGAATAATATGCTAGCCATGTCCAGTTCCCACATAATGATCCCTTGGTCATAACCGTTCAGGTCGCCAACCAGAGGGTACGGAGGACACTAGCAGATAATGGGAGTTCTGTGAATCTACTTTTTAGGTCCACCTTGGAAAAAATTGGGTTGTCTATCACATAATTGAAGGCAACCTCAATGGCTTTGTACGGATTTTCTGGCGAAGGGTCAGCAACCATCGGAACGATTGAATTATTGGTAACATTGGGAGAAGGCTCACGAACTATCTCCAAGTTAAATGAGTTCATGGTAATCGACTATCCAGCCGCATACAATACAATTTTGGGCCAACCTGCGTTGATGGCATTTGAAGCCATAACCTCTTTCTGCCACCTAGCAATAAAATTCCCCTCGGTTATGGGAATATGCACCGTCAGAGCTGATCAACTTGCTGCCAGAGAATGCTATAGCATTTCTATGAAGGGAAAATCCCAACCTAGGCAGCAAGCTATGGTCATAAGTGATGGAGGTGAGGAGTCCCAAGAAGTGGAAGTTACTTGTGGGACAGAAGAACCTCAAGATGCAGAGGATAACGACGTCGCCCCACGTGATGGCATTGACCAACGAATGGGCAATGACAGGTCAGAGCTCCAAGCTATTGAGGAGCTCGAGGAAGTAAACATTGACCCCAAAGAAGCTTCAAGAGTCATTAAGATTGGAAAAAATCTTACAAGAAAATTTGGACATTTTTGCCTGGTCACATGAAGACATGGTGGGAATAGGCCCGAGTGTAAACATGCACACTCTAAATTTGGACAAGAACGTACCTGCAAAATCCCAAAAATGGAGACGCTTGGGAACAGTCCGAGCTGAAGCTCTTGAGGAAGAAGTTGCTCGACTATTAAAGTGCAGGTTATTCGTGAAGCAAAATACCTGATCTGGGTTGCCAATCCCGTGATGTTCCCAAAGCTAAACGGGAAATGGAGGACCTGCATCGACTTCTCTGACCTGAACAAAGCTTGTCCCAAGGATTGCTTTCTGCTACCAAGAATTGATCAGTTGGTAGATGCCACAGCAGGTCACGAGCTTATGTCCTCCATGGATGCGTATTCTAGATATAACTAGATCACGATGAATCTTATGGACCAGGAACGTACAAGCTTCATGACCCCAAATAACGTATATTGTTATAAATTCATGCCCTTCGGGCTGAAGAATGTCAGAGCTACATATCAACACTTAGTCAACAAAATGTTCGCTAATCAGATCGGGAGGATTATGGAAGTGTATGTCGATGATATGGTTGTCAAATCCAAGACTTCCAATTGACATGTATCCAATCTGAAAGAATGTTTTGAAATCTTATGGAGGTATGACATGAAGCTAAATCCTCAGAAGTGCACGTTCGGAGTGGGGTTAGGAAAATTTCTTGGTTTCATAGTCAACACAAGGGGAATAGAGGCAAATCCCGAGAAAATTAGGTCGTTGGTAGAAATTCCCTCACCTAGGTCGAATCGTTTTATTTCAAAATCTACTAACAAGTGCCTACCATTTTACAACTTTCTCAAGGGAAACAAGAAATTCTAATGGACTGAGGAGTGTGAACAGGCATTACTCGACCTAAAAACGCACATGACTGAGCCCCCAGTGTTATCTAAGCCTATATTTGGAGAACCTCTGTTCCTTTATTTGGTTGTGACAGAAAATGCAGTCGGTGCCATGTTAGTCAGAGAAGAAGACCGTGCTCAAAAACCAGTATATTATTTAAGCAAGAGACTTCATGGAGCTGAATCACGATACCTACTAATAGAGAAGCTGGCATTCTGTCTGATATTGGCTTCCAGGAAGCTCTGTCCATATTTTCAATCCCATTCAATCAATGTCATGATCGACCAACCTTTAAGGCAGGTGTTACAAAAACCTGAAACATCGAGACGTCTGTTAATCTCCCATGAAGGGCATCAATTCCATACAGCTCTGAGATTCAGGTTTGAAGCATCCAACAACGAAGCTGAATATGAGGCTTTACTAGCTGGGTTGAGAGTGGCAAGGGAGCTCAAGGCAAAAGCTGTCCAATGCTATAATGATTCTCAGCTCATGATTAATCAGATGTTGGGAGAATATCAAGCTCGAGGTACCAAGATGGCGGCCTACCTAGCTAAGGTGAAGGGAGAGTTGTCTGAATTTGAGTACAGTACCGTTGAACAGATACCCCGCGAGCAGAAATATAATGCTGATGCTTTGGCAAGGCTTGCCACCACCAATGAAGCTGACACCTTGAACGTAGTGCCAGTGGAGTTCTTGGAGAGTCCAAGCGTGACAGAAGAAACGGTAGAGATCGAGGTGATCGACACAGGACCGACCTAGATGACTCCCATAATGGAATACCTCACAACAGGGAAGCTACCTGAGGATAAAAAGGATGCAAGAAAAACACTATATCAAGCTCCATGGTATATAATAGTGGATGGGACATTGTACCGACATGGTCATTCATTGCCTCTCCTACGGTGTGTTCTACCCGAGGAAGCTAAAAACATATTGTAAGAAGTGCACGAAGGTTTTTGTGGAGATCAAGCTGGAGGGCAAAAACTAGCACTAAAAATATTGAGGCATGCCTATTTTTGGCCCACTTTAACAAAAGACTTGATCTCGAATGTTCAGAAATGCGACAAATGCCAGTGTTATTCCATAGTTGCCCGAGCTGCTCCAGTCGAGCTAACGATGATCTCATCCCCGTGGCCATTTACAGTATGGGCGACCTAATAGGTTCCCTACCTATGGAAAAGGGAGGAGTTCATTACATGGTGGTGGCGATCGACTATTTCACAAAGTGGGTGGAAGCCGAACCTCTGGCAACCATCACTTCAAAGAGAGTCCTAGACTTTGTGGGGAAAAATATTAATGTAGGTTTGGGCTTCCTAAAAAGATCGTGTCAGACAATGGGACACAGTTCGACAGTGATCTCTTCACTGACTTCTGTCAAAAATATGGCATTATTAAGAGTTTCTCCTCAGTAGCGTATCTACAGGCCAATGGACAGGTCGAGGCTGTGAAAAAAACCCTAAAGGTGAGCCTGAAGAAGAGGTTAGATGAGGCCAAAGGATTATTGCCCGAACAGCTCCCGCAAGTACTTTGGGCATACCGTACTTTTCACAGAACCTCCACGGGACATACCTCTTTTTCCCTAACTTATGGAAGTGAGTTCATCCTTCTAGTCGAAGCCATGGTAGCCACTCACATGCAAAGGACATTCAGCCAGGAAAGGAATGATGAACTCCTTAACGCATCTCTCGACTTGATTGAAGAGAAACGAGAGGAATCGCAATTACAGCTCGCCCATTATCAACAAAAAATCACTCGCTATTTTAATTCTAAAGTTAAGATGCGAATATTTGGATTGGGCGACCTGGTTCTCTGAAGGGTCTTTCTGGTGAATAAGGATCCCAAGGATGGTGTCTTAGGTCTGAACTGGGAGGGACCATATCAGGTCGCTGAAGTTTTGCGTGAAGGAACTTTCAAAATAGCTCGGTTGAGTGGGGAGATAGTCTCGCGGACATGGAATGCCTTACATTTGAAAAAGTATTATCAGTAGTACCATCATCCATGTACGGCTTATTTATCAAATTCATTTAATTAAATAATAGATGGATTATTAAATAATTTCTTGTCAAAGTTGTATTAGCTCGTGTATTAATGTTTGTAAAAGAAACCAAGAAAGTTTCTACATTCTGGTTACTTAGGGGGCATATAACTCCGAGATTAAAAAAAATTAAAATCCCTGGATATAACCAGGTCCAAAATTTAGAAGCTTGGAAACATTGATTATTCAATTGCTTTTTAAAGCTCAAATTTTCAATAAACCTAGTGCGAACTAAATTTAAAATCATTTAAAAACCAGGACACAACCAAGTCCGAAACTTGGAAAGTTGGGAAAATTGTTTAATATCAAGGGCTTTTTAAAGCTCGTGTTATCAATAAACCTAGCACGAACTAAGTTTCAATAAATTAAAAACCCCAAATATATTAGGGTTCAAGGCCTGATTCTTAACATGTATGATACAAATCAAACACACAAAACTTGGATATAACCGAGCTGAAAATATCTTTCCCGATCTAAAAAAATCGATTCCTAAAATCTCGAATGTACAAGTCTAAGGATTCACAAACATGAAAGATAGTAAAGGAAAGATAAATGGATCAAAAATTTAGTTATATATTGAAACAAAGCAGGCATTATCTCGAGGAGAAAAACCTCGAACCAAGCCCGAAGGAAATTGTTTAATAAAAAAAATTATTAAACAATTATAGACAAATTAAAAAAAAATATCTATCATTGAGCTCCACCAGTTCACCCAGCTGATTTGACCTCCTCGCCATCTCCCTCAGCTGATCCAGATACCTCACCAATCTCTGACGATTCTTGCAAAATCCGAGCCTTGAATTTTTCAAGGAGCGGATCCCACAGGTTGGTTTCCATGAAAGAAAAGTTCCCATCTGGGTTGAAGGCCCAACATTGATATAGCATCTCTTCCATGGAAGACAATGAGGCCACCTTTTCTTCTTTGATTGCGGCCTCGGCCTCGAGCAGTTTGGATTTGGCTTCATCAACCTTGGACTAAATTTGTGTAGTTTGAGCTTGGACGGCAGACAATGCAGTCTTCGCAGCCTGCTCGCTTTCCTGGGACAAGGTGAGAGAGACCTTAGCATCATGCTCACTCTTTTGTGCAGCCGCCAAGGCAGCTTTGGCGGCATGCTCACCTTCTTGAGCAGCTGTCAGGGCAGTGTTGGCGGCGTTTAATTCAGCCCAGAGCTCATCATTTCTAGCCCTAACCCGGGCTATGCTGCAATACTGGGCCAGGACAGACTGCAAAATAACAAAACAAGCCAGAGATATACCCTTGATCATAATAATAAGAAATTTTTCACCCAGGAAAGATAACTTACAGAGAGGTTCATCCCCATAGCTGACTCCAAGACATTCTCCGGGCTGCGCTCATCGATGGTCCTTAGATCCCTCGAGCTGGCCTTATAGGCATGCCCTACCATATGGCTCGCCGTCTCATAAATGATGCCCCAAAAAGCATCAGGGATCTTTTCCAGATCCTAGTATCTACTGAAATTCAAATGGACGGGGCCGGAGGATCAGCTTGTATTACTTTGGCTTGAGGAGGCGCGAATCGAGGTGGAGGAGGAGTAGGAGGAACCCTAGCGGTAACAGTACTCACTGGAACTGATTCCCAGGTTGAGCTCGCATCTTTTCCCTTGGCAGGGATTCTAGAGGTGTTGCCCGCAACAGGGGGGTTTTCTTTGAGATCTTGAGCCTCTTTACAGTGGGACCTAAGCCATATTTCTTTGTCTGAAAGGTGGTTCGGAGGTTAGGAGCTCCGGGTTGTTCCATCTTTTCGTCTGAAAAGAATAAAAAGGAATTAGTTCGCAAATAAGGTTGTCAGAAATATACATAAAGAAAGAAAATAAACAAAGATCCTACCCTCCGGGCTGGGGGAGGAGTCTATTATCGCGACCTCCAGCCTTGGAACTAATGGAGGAGAGGGAGAATCTACGATTAATATTTTTGGGATCCTAAGGGGCTCAAGCTCAGGTTCTTCCTCAGGGTTGGATTCATCTACATATTGTCTAAATCCAGGGGAAAATGCACCCTGGAGCAGAGAAGACCAGGTCCTATGGTTGGTTCCATACTCCTCAAAAATGGCAGATCTAAAGTGTAAAGTGTTGTCAACAACTACTGTACCCTTAGGGTAACTACTGTCATGGCGTACCACTAGGTTGTGTACGCATTGGAGCAGGGTTATATTATGATCTGGGTTATGTGGATGATGATGGACAAGCTGATTTGGGTTAAATCGAACTAACCTAAAATCGACAATAACCCTATCTAATTCCCTATAGGGGTATGGGTTACCTTGGCCAGAGGGGCCGGCTGCTGCCCCTGACGCAACCCATTCTATGTCAGGTTCCCGGGAAGCCTCGGGGGCCCGCCTTTTCCTCATAAGAGGCACCTCATCCTCTTCTTCCTCCTCGCCTTCGGTGGCTGGCAAGGCCTCCTCTTGAGAGGATGGTAGCTCCTAGATCACCGGAAGGGTAGCCCGGGTCCTTAAGGCCAACGTTTGACCTTCGCCAATCAACTTACACGCCAGCATTGTGACACCATTTATGACCTGGCGATAGTCCTTTGCGCTAGGTGGAAGCCCAGAAAATTTCTCGTATTGACCCCCGAGGGTCACGGACGTCTCCGTCCTCCCAAATATGGCTGCACGAGAAACAAATTTAGTTAAGACATGTACAAAAAAACACATTGAATGGAATATAACCGTCATGATTTGAGGTTTCAAAAGTAAGGAACTTACGAGGATAGTTGAATTATCTGTGTTTGCAATTTCGAAACCCATTCGACATAAAGAACAGGTCTTTGTAGTCGTTGGGGTGACTGAGAAGCTCGATGACGGGAGCAGAGTTGGGATATCTTGTCAGATAGTAGAACCCGTCACCTCGCCCTTTCTGCTCTGGGCTAGCTTTGAGGTAGAAAAAGTAGAGTATATTTGCCAGGGTGGGAACCTCCCACTCATGCTTAAAAAATAAATGTTTCAGCCTCGCCAAAAGTCTATAAGAATTTGGGGGGAGCTGAAATGGAGCCAGCTTCACGTAGTTTAGAAAATCCGCGAAGTATTGGTCCAGGGGAAGAAAGGCCCCAGCCTTTAAGTGCTCGTCACTCCAAGCCGCAAAGTCATCTTGGACAGGGGAGCAACTATGTTCCCCTTCGAACGCAAGTCGAGCAAGGAGAGCTCCGGTCCCGACCTCTATGTTGTGGCTCAGCATGATCTTGTTCACCCTCCCTTAGGTCATAATCTTTGATACGATGTGTTCAACCTCGAAGTATGCATTGGGGTCAACCACCACCTCCTTCTCCACCACCAGATCGAAGTGGGGGATGGGAGACTCTGGGACGATCTACTTCCCCTTGTTCTTCTGCTGAGCAAATGAACTTGAGGCATTCTTCTTGGGGGCGGTTTTCTTATGAGGAGCCATCAGATCTCCTAACGAGAAGAACGACCTAGGTAGTAGACAATCTAAGAGGATTTAAAGATTGATGCAGAAGTACGAAGGGGGGGAGGTTTACTTTTGTTATACGAGCTGAGGTTAGCCTCAGCCCCATCGCGTGATTCCACGCGATACCCTAAGTTACGCGTCTCGGTTTCCTAACAGACCGCTGATATTTAAGGATCTGTGTGTCAGAATGTCAGACCACTACTTTCTTTGGGAGGTAGTTTAGTGCAAAATCGCCCAAAAAGCGTGACCCTTAAGCTATCTACTTTAAACCCTAAAAACCCTTCATTTCCTTTATCCCGAATGGGTATTCTTTACATTAACTCACCATTGAAATTACCTAAAATTACCCAGAAATTTCCCAGTTTTATGAATGTCTTATTTCTAGAGCTATTTTTGGACTCACCCGTTGTATCTGAGTCGAAACCTATTCCCTAAAAACATTCAGAAATAGCCTAATGATGACTACAGTAAATAGTGCAGATGAACATGGTTAAGAACAAAAGTCCTGTAAAAAAAACAAAAAGAAAAAAAATTCTTCAAACCAAAAAAGAGAGATACTTATAGTATGTTCTTTGATGGTAAGACGTATACTTTGCAAAGGGAAGTTCCTGGAAAACTTCTGAGTAATTTGGTACAATGAACGAGTTTTGGGGATTTCTGGGAGAGAATGAAGTTTCGGAAGTGTAGAAGAGGAAATTTTTTAAATGAAAGGTGGTGAAGTCTGAAACTTGGCCATTCCTTTTATACATATGTTATGTAAATTAATCTGGGCCATTCGTTTGGGTTGGTTTGAGATCCAAGGGCCAAGGTTAAATAGACAAAACGACGGAAAAAAGGTGACAAGAAAATTATTGCAGTCCTCGAAACCCGAATAGACGCCAATTGCGGTACACCACGTGTCCAGTACTCGAGTAGTGGGCAGGCATGGTTTTGTGTAATAAAAGACTAAAATCCCCTACTGTGTAGATCAGAAAATGATGATGTCATACACGAGAAGGAGCTTGGGGGGCAAATGCTGTACCCTAATTTTAGCTCGAGTCATTCACTCAGTTCGGGTACAGTTGGCAAATAAATATATGAAGAAATAACCAATGGAATGATATCTGCTTATTATCCACCTAAGCAACTCCAGTTTCACATGGGTACATGTAGTGTTAGGCGTCCTAGGTTTAACCCGAGCTATAAACACGAAGGTTGTGAAGTGTGAGCTTATAATATTCAAACGACATTCAAAATATGAGCTTGTAGGAGATGTTCAGCTCCTGCTAATTCGAATGTATTGCATACTCAAGGATCCCTGGAGACTCGGAATCACATTATATGGTTATTTATGACCAGGCTGTCATATTTAATGTCCCGGATATTTGGAGAACATTTACTGTATGATCAAATCATATCCCATTATAAATGGGAAATATACGTATTAAATGTAATAAATATGTATATGCGTGATTAACTCACGCGGTTACCCAAACCTATCCATGGAATTTATCTATAAATACTGAGAATATTGGACAGGAAATGATGCCATTATTCTGTAATAATGAAACTCTGCCGAAATAGAGAGTGAAACAACAATAATATAGACTCATGGACTAGGTGGATTTTAACCACTGAACCACGTAAAATATTTGTGTTCTTGTGAATTCATTTCATTTTTCATTACTGTTTATTTCGAAGCACAAATCTACCTTACTATTTCTTAATACACTATTGGTGAAAAACCACGTCAACAGCTACCATTTAACAAATTTTGATATTTTTCCCGTAAAACAAAAAGTTTGAGTATAAAAGTGCAACATTTTGAAAACATTAGGTATTTTAGCCGTCATTTACTCTAAATTAAATTACAATTTAGTTAACAATTCCCCCTCACTAAATATCTTCAAAAACTCAAAATTTTATATTTGATTTTAGACAGCATCCTCCCGTACTTTTTGCCTGCCAAGATCTAAATAGAGATATTCAAGGGAAGTTTTAGGATGTAGGCATCCTAAAATGAAAAATTATGCTAAATTTAATAAAATATGTAAAAGTGTGCCTTTTATGAATGTTTGAATCGCATTGTCCCTGCCATTTAAACTTGTCCCTCTTCATCTCCCTCTCAATGCATCTCTCCCTCCCTCTTTCATTTCCCAATATCTCTCTAAACCACCATTACTACTCTCTAAGTCAAATCCAAGTCACCCTCAGAAAACAAAAGCAAATCAGAGCTACCCTCACTCATTAGAAGCACATTAATGTCAAAGTTACTATTATTCTCAAGAGTAAAAAAAAAACATGGATGATTTTCTTCTCACTCTATCTATTGATGTATACAAATTAGAAGCACTTAGATATATTTTTCGAGCAGTTCTAGGCATGATTTTGCGATTTTTTTCACAATTCTTAAATCTGGAACTCTGGATTTGGGTATGCTAAAGATGCTCAATGGTGCTTTAACGATGCTTCGCTCATTCTTGTGTTTTTAACACCAAAATCGATGCTCTTAGATACATATGTGAATGCACTTCGATGGTGAAATAATTTGGAGAACACATCAAAATGCCATCGCAAAGCATTGATTTTAGTGTTAGAAATACATGTTTGAGTAGAGCATCATTAGACCATCATTAGAACATCGTTAGCATAATGAAAATCAATGTTGTGTGACCATCATTAAGCATCGTTTGTATTTTATGAAAAGTGAATCCTGATATACCATCGTTTTTCCATCGTTACTCATTGTTAGGTATCATTTTTTTTATGAATGCATCATTAAAGCATCACATACCATCATTATGCATCAATTTCACAACTTTTTCCAAATTTTGCATATTTTAAGGGTTATTTTGTATAAATTCGCAAGATCGAGAGTTAGCACAATTGTTTATTACAACGATGTTTGAGAACTAAAAGGAGAGAAATGGACCTTCAAAGGGGGTCCTAACACTATAATACACATACCAAGGAACGTTAGTTACACACAATTGTTGCAGAAGTTGTTTACAAACCTAAATGTGGATATGTCATTCATAGCTAAATGCGGATAGTTCATTATTTGATTTGAAGTTGGAAGTCCCTTTTACATGCCCTGATTTTTGCTTAGATCCCAGTTAAATCATGGTTGATGAAGGAATGACTGCTCTTATTTAAGATCTATCTAAATCCCTGAAACATCGGGTTCCTTTATGTGTCACTTCGATTGCAAAGAATAATTTCATTCCTGATCCATCTCCTAGAGCGAGTGTTAACAACAAATTTCCAAGTCAGATCCAAGAGATGTGGTTGGTGGCATATGATTTCAGTGTTGGGAATAGTGCCCTTAAAGCAATTGTAGTGGACAAATGATTTAGTGAAATAAATAAATTAATTGAATTATGTTGTATATATTTTATGTCCTATATTATTCTTGATAATATTAAGTGAATATCATAAAATTCTCAAATTCATCTATGTGGTCTCAATCTCATTTTGGTATGGGAGGATCTAGATTGAGATAATGAACTTAAAATAGTTCGCAGGAAAATAAAGTTATGGAATCTTTAGATTAAATACTACTAATACGGTTCACTAGTATTATGAATACATGTGACCTAGATTTGGGTCACTAGCGTAGTAAGACACTTTAGTGAAGGTGCCTTATATATTGAGAATATATAGAACTGGACCAGATGTGCTTATTGATACATGATTAAATATTGCTTTGTAGTATTAATTAAACACATCAATAGATGATCACATACAAGTTGGTCTTAATCCTGATGTTACTATGAACTCCTATATATGTCATCTGATCCTTTGATTCATGTGTTAGGGTTTGTAAAAATGATCAGGCTAAAAACTATTGTTTTGGGGATTCAGTGACAAATATGGATGGGGACTTAGTATACAGATATGGAATCTATAACTTCTTATATATTGAATAATGGCTCCCTATTGGGTTGACTTTTGAAACTGAAAGGTTATTGAGCTCAATTTCATAATTATATTATGAATTAACATTCACTAATAAAGCCAATGGTACTCTAGGAACAAGATATAATTAAAATGGTAAAACGGTAATTTAATTCTCGCTTAATTATGAACCATTAATAGAGGATTAATTTTTATGGAATGATTATATCAATGGACACTTTAAGGTTACTATAAAGTACTCAGTAAATGAATGCTATAATTACAAGAGTACAATCTCATATTTTTAGAGGAATAATCATGAGATTAAAAAATTATGATTATTGGATTGAAGAGATTTACTCAATTGTCTAAATTTATTGGAGCTTGAAATTATAGGTCCATAGGTCCCCAAGGTGGCTTTATCAACATTATTCAAGGGAAGAGTTGATACAAGGGTAAAAACTGTGAATGTATTATTTTAGAAGAAATTTGTTCTTTAGATCAAGTATACAATTATATGATAATCGGGGTCAAATAATTAATTAGGAATTAATTATCAATTTTTCAAAATAAATTGTGGACGACAAGAACTCGTCAACGATATATGGATGGAAAACTCAAAGCTTGTTACGAAAACTGTGTAGGTAGAACTTAGGAAAAACTTAAGAAAGAGAGATGCAGAACAACAATGGAGGAAAATCTCATATATTGCTTTACTATCTTTGTCTACAATAAATTTTTCCAACCCCCTCATTTGAGGAGTCGAAGCCTATTTATAGATGGGCTCTAATGACCTCTGATACAAGGTGGTCCTAAGGGACAAGATCGTATGTTGGTACCCTGTCAGAGTAGTGGTGCATGGTGTAGAGGAGCAGAGGGTCGTTGTGTCGGTTGTCAGTACAGGGTAAAAGGTATGCAGGTCATACCACCACTTCTTGTACTTATTCATACCACCACTACTTGTCAGACACTGATGTCAAAATCACGCCCTTGCCTCCCTCAAGGTCATACACCTCGTACCTGTTCACGTGCCTCGTACTTGAAGGTCCTTCTCACACTTCTAAAATATATCTTCTCTCATCGCCTTCTACTATTTTGCTAAGTGTTGGACACATTTACTAGTTCTCCTTGTCTTCTTGGGAGGCTTGGGACATATGGTACGTGATGGGGAAATGAATCCCTCATTACGTGTGGCTCTCCTCCGTGCCCTGGCATGATGGCAACAAGGCCCTTGCATAATTTACATACGAGCGAAGTGTCTTCGGCCATAGGCAGTGTCACCACATTCAGAGCAACACCGCGAGGTGTTGGGGCTCCACATGGTGCCGGGGGGTGCGCAAGCCTTCTTGGAAGCCTTCACCAAGCAACCCTTTCAGATGGTACTTGGCCTGGCTATGCGAGGACCCAGGCCCTTGCGCAGCCTTTCGTGTGGGCGTATCATCCTCAGCATACAGCCTCATACATGGGCGGCGTAGCTGAGTGAGGCACCTGGACTTCGCGAGGGACTACACGAGGCATGTGGCTGGCTGCAGCATGTTAGGTCTCGCTGCACAAGGCGCTTGGACGTCGCGAGGGGCTGCATGAGGCACTTGGCTGGCTGTAGCATGTGGGGCCTTGCTATGCGAGGCGCTTGGACATTGTGAGGGTATGCGCGAGGCACTTGGCTGGTTGTAGCATGTGGGGTCTCGCTGCGTGAGACACTTGGACTCCGCGAGGGTCTGCGCAAAATTCTTGGCTGACATGTGGCGTGTTGCGAGGCCCTCTACGTATTTGAGGCCATATTCTCGGGTGCCTTGCTTCTTCAACGAATTTGCCATATTCACACTTGCTCCTGAGTCTATGACCATTATTTTAAGTGTGGTTGTAGACTCTTTCATATGTTCTTTGTGTGATTTGAATGGATTTTATGCTTCATTTTCCTTGAAAGGGCGCGGAAGGCTCTCCTTTTGAATGCTATCTTGGAGTGAATGAGGAAACACAAAATGGACCATGGTGGCGTGTTTCTTTGTAATTCATAAAGAAACACAAAAACCAACTAATTTTGGTGGTGATCCAAGTATTTCCTTAAGATGTGATGAGGGCCAATCATTTCTAATCACGGATCCCAAGGTTGCCAAGGCTCCTTATCTCCACCATCCATCTAAATTTGATTCAATGCCTAGAAAGCCTTGACTTTTCTTATAAATACCCCAAGACTTGAACTCAACTTTTCACACCAGAAGTTGTCTAGCCTAGTGGTATCTCCTTCAAGCTATATCTAAGAGCTCCAAGGTTCTATCCTCCACAGAGGCATTTTTGAGGTAATTTTCGCTCCTTTTCATTTATTCATTCAATTTTTTACTTATTCTCTCTCATACCAAGTTTGCATTGTAGTGGTGCAAGGGGTTTTCCCGCTACTAAGGGTCCGCTCTTGCTTGTCGCTCGGCCCTTCTTTACATGCCTAAAAGCCTGTCCTCACACATCTGCAGATCCACATATATGCACCCAGGTATACCTTCTTTCCCCAATGATACGCATGTCTCCTTTATTTATTATATGAGGGTCGGGTCACTAGTTGGTATGTACCCGTTCCTTAGAGGTTTTTTCTCTTTTTTTTTTTTATTCTCACGGCTCATTAGGCATATATCCATGGGTCCTTTTCTTACACCCTTTATACTTATGTTGTAGATATAGGGTTGTCTTCACGCACACATGATATCGAGTCTTAGTTGGCCCATGCCTTCTGGGCGGTGTTCTAAGGGTCCACCTAGTGTTGAATTTATCGAGTTGTCATCCTTCGACTCTGAGGCCGACATTTGCAAACCCCCTAATAATGGGGGTGTGTGAATGCTCTACCTATAGATGTTATCCTACCTTAGACAGAAGGCATGGGGCCTTGAGAATGAACTCGAATCTGTTACTAGTGGCGAGGGTTTAGGTTTCTCCCCGTGGCATGAAACGTATGTCTCCCAACTAAAATCAACCATTCAGGATTGTATAGTTGAAATCACTTGCCCAGAGGAAAACTTTCCACCTGAACCGCCTTCTTTCTATGGTGACAAATCATCAGGCTATGGGGGCTTTGTCCCTGGGGGTGCTGATTATGATCCACTTGAACCTGAGTTTCTTTCTATGGTTTTTCCCACGTTTCCTCACCTCCCCTCGGTTGTACGTCATAGGGTCAAGCAGTGTGCGGGTAGACATAAGACATGTAGAGGGCCATCTGGGGGTTGATGAAGTCAGTCGCTCACAAACCGCTTGTTGCCTCTGTCCATGTACCAAACATGCCGAGGGGGATTTTTGACAATTCTGAGGATGCGAGCATCATGTCCACTCTTACCCGGGTTAAGCTTTCCAACATGCTGAAGGCCCACCAACTATCGCCGGACATCAACTTCATCATTCCATCTCGTGAGGACCATGCATCTGAGCCACTAAGGGGCTCATTTCTTTCAGTGACTCAGTAATCAAGTTTGGTGGAGTCTTGCCCCTTCCCCCTTTTTTGTTAAGGTACTCAACTATTTTGAGCTAGCACCCCTCCAACTGTCTCCCAACTCTTGGGTTATGCTTAGTTGTTTATACGTATTATACAAGCAAGTGCACTCTAGGGGGCCTTCCACGAGTGAGGTCCAGCATCTTTACACCCTTAAGGCAAACCCAACAGCCCCCAGCTTCTATTAGCTCTAGAAAGTCGTGGCTCTTACAGGGTATCCTCTCGTGGAGGGTTCCATTTCCAATAGGGGCTCGTGGAAGAGCGACGTTTTCTTCACCAACAGTGTGTCCACTCAACATATGCATTTCAACACTTCAAGTAAGCTTATTCCCACCTTGAGTGCATATATAAGAATTATTTCTTTACCCCCCTTTTCTGGTTTATCTAACTATAGTTATTTCTTTTTCTTGACCATAGGCCTCGAAGGGGTTTTCGGCCCTACCTTGACTTCGATAGCCCACAATCAAGTGGCGAAGATCATGGGTGTGTCGGCCTCACACAAATAGGTCTGTGGCCTTTTTTACGAAGGGAAATCTTTATTCGTACAAGCTGTTGTCTCCAAATCAAGTTGTTTCCTTATGCTTCGTCTCGTCCAAATCTACCATCCCACGGGTAGTAGGTGATGATGAAGACGGTTATGATGAAGAAGATGGTAAAGATTACAACAACTCATAAGGTGAGCAGATGGAAACGGAAGATGAGGTCGAGGTGGAGTCCGAGAATTATTCATGTTTACTGTCCATGGCCGACGGGGCTAGGGATGTTGTAGATGATGGACACGCTGACAGTGTTACTTCTCGAGTTCCATCGTCGGTGCTTGGTGGCGAGTTTGTTTTCAACACCCATGCTTCTGCCCCTTCTATGCCAAAGAGGAACTTTGTCCTACCTTCTTTTGGTGATGGCTTTCCACGCTTGGGGGGACATTTGGGGCATGCGTCTTTGGATGCCTCTCTTCCTAAAGAAGTGACTTTGCACTCCTCTGCCCCTCGTGCCTCTGGGATGGATCAGGACCATTGCAGTCTCCTTCCTTGTCTAAGCATGCCTCGACGGGTATACATGCCTCCCCCCGTCGATCATATACTTCTGCTTCCGAAGGCCATCCTTTTGAGAGCCAGTACGGAGAGGCCATGAACTGTTGCATGGGCAACATTCCTGAAGGCGATTAGGGATCTATGAATGACATTCCAGATGCTGAGTTGGATGAGGCTTATATGCGAGCCTCTATGCAGGTACTTGTCAAAACACTCAATGTATGTTTTTCGGTTTTGATATTGCCTGGCCATTGATGTTTTATTTTGTTTCTTTGTCCTTACTTAGGCTTCCTTCCTGGGTCACCGATTTGTTTCCTTATGCTCCTCATCCACACAATGGCTACAGCAAGAGCTTGAGGGGGAAATGAAGAATCTCCCAATGGCCGAGGCAAAGAAGGACAGTTTTTCCACACGGGTTTGCGATTTGGAGGGCTAGCTTACTGAAGCAGTTTACCAGAGGGATGCTGCACTGGCCAAGGCTGCTTCGACCTCTCACTCCAATACTAGACTTGAAGCTACTATCCACACTCTAAACGAGAAGATTAATGCGATTGAGGCTAAACTTGTAAATGTTGAGAGCGGCATAATTGAGTGCACGTTGCACGCCGTGTGGAGGACCAATCGCGACGTCGACTTGTCTCCCTTTGGAGAGTATGCGACTGGGAAAATTGCTGAGTGGAAGGTCAGAGTGGAAACCCATAGACCCCTCTTCAAGGCTTATTTGTATACATATATATTGTTGTTGTGTAACCCTCCATGTTGTTTTCTATTTTTTTTTTGTTTTACGGATTTCCTCATGAGTCTTTAATGGTATTTGGGACTCTTTATTTCTAAGTCCTTGCTTATTTTTTATATCGACTATGAGCATGCATTGGCCTTTCTAGCCTTTGTCATTCTCTTTTGATTATCGAGTGTAAGGGACTTTGATAAGTCCCTCTTATTATTATTTTTTTTTTTTTATGAATTCCTTATGTCTTCTATGGGCTGATGATAATAGTCTTTTTTTTGTGCACCCTGACTATACTTGTAAGGAAATATTAACCCTTTAGGTTCTTGGTATCCTTTTTATATTCTTTGCACGTGCTTGTAATTTTGTGCGAGAAGCGTCCTTCTTGTCATTATGTATAGTACTATTTTTACAAGGGTCTCTTTTAGGACCCCTTTTGGCTAGCAAGCTTAGTGGCCATTCTAGACTTATTGGGAGATGCCTTCCTTACAGCCTCACCCCATGTGGGGGTGTCAGCCTTTGGTTGGAGGTCATCTTTGTAAAAAGAAAATTATTTCCTTGATATTTATAAGGGTAGCTAATCCTTTTGAATATGAGAGACAACTTGTTGAGTTTATTCTTTTTTGTATATATGTGTGCCTCCTGTCCTGCCCCCCAAATGCTTGGTGAAATTTATTCCATCAAGCACTTTGGTGAATGTTTGCATAGAGAAGAAATGTAGCATGCGAAGTAGGAAATAATTTCATTCATAGTAGGCATATTACAAAGACATATATGAAATGATTACATCTACTGTGAGGTTATCTAGGTAACCTCTTTGACTCTTATCTGCTGAAGTTAGCATAACATAAAAAAAACTAAATACGGATATTCTTTGCATTGGATATGAAAGTCTTACTGGTAGTATTTCTTGAGGTGTTCCGCATTCCATGCTCGGGGTATTACGGTGTCATCCATGCGTGCTAGTTTATAAGTGTTCGGCAGTATGCACTGGGCGACTTGGTAGGGTCCTTCCTAGTTCGCCCTAGTACCCTGCCCCCGGGTCTCGCGTGTTGGGGAGTACTTTTCTCAGCACCAAGTCTCCTACCCTGAAAATTCTTTCTCGTACCCTGGAGTTGTAGTACCTCGCTGCCCATTGCTGGTATATCACCACTCTTAGTTGCACCATTTCCTTTCTTTCTTCTAGCATATCTAAGTTTTCAGCCGTTGCCACATGGTTGCCTTGGTCCTCGTATGCTTGTATCCTGAAGGAGTTAACCCTCATCTCAACCGGGAGGACAGCCTCGCATCTATATGCTAAGGCAAAAGGGGTATCCCCAGTGGTTGAGTGTGGTGTGGTCCTATACGCCCAAAGCACATTTGGTAGCTCCTCGACCCAGGCTCCCTTCAGTTTTTCTAGCTTCGTTTTTAGGTTCTTCTTGAGGAATTTGTTAATGGCCTCCACTTTGCCCATTGGCCTACGGATGCACAACAGCTGAGAAGCTTCTCCTTATTCCCTCAAAATTGGTGCCATTGTCAGAAATGATTTTGTAAGGCACTCCATACCAGCAGACAATGGACTTGTTGACAAAGGTGGTGATCTGCTTGGCTATTATTTTTATTAAAGGTTCTGCTTCAACCCACTTGGTGAATTAATCTACCACTACGAATGCGTACTTGGCTCCTCCTCTGCCTACCACTACAACAAATTTGACTAAATATTACATTAAAATATAACATAATTTTAAAAGCGCTATTGTTGATTAGCATAAAAAACACGAAGAAAGAGTAAAAAAGCGCCAAATGAGTTTTTTTGTTAAAACATCCCACCTTTAACTTTTTCCCCACTCTTAACTCACTTTTTCATTCTCTAAAATCATAAAACAAAAAAAAAACTCTCCTGAAATGGGTTATCTCTCGCCTCACTCGGTCTTTCTTTCTCTCTATCCCTTCTCTCTCTCTCTCTCTCTCTCTCTCTCTCTCTCTCTCTCTATCTCTCGCATGGCCGACGGATGAATGGAAGGGTACAGGGGCTTCCATTTCTCAGCGATGGGCTTCGGGCAAGGACTGTTTGCCTTCCCCTTGTGTTGTTTCTCAGTCACAATAACTCTTTTCCACGGTATATATCTCTCTCTCTCTCTACTTACAATTGCAGAGACGATGTGTGGGATTTGAGCACGCGATGGGCTCCTGAGGTTAGTAGAGATCTTGTGATGATTCTTTGTTCTTAATCTTATTGTGGTAATAATTTTTGTTTTCAAGTTCTCTTAAATAATTTTCTCTACTCTCTGGGACTAATAACGTACAGAGCTAGAAGAAACCGTAGCGAGAGGTTGAAGATGATCATCCCTATTTGTTGTTTCACTTGCGGCAAGGTATTTCTCTCTTCTATTCTATAGCACCTTCGAACTGATCTCACTTTCTTCTTTACCATAGTTTTGATAGGGTTTATGTTCTTTTTGCATATTCCGTTTGGGTTCCAATACTTAAGATGGTCGTATTCTTTTTTCTTGTCAAAATGCTCTGTTAAACCATGGTTGATCAAACCTGAATTATTTGTGGGAAGATTTTTCATAGCATATGGTTAATCTATTTCGGTTTATTGAAATGATTCGTGTAGGTTATTGGGAACAAATGGGACACTTACCTTGATCTTCTTCAGGCAGATTATTCTGAAGGGTGAGTAGAATTCGAATTTAATAGTTTGATGGGCTTTCTTGTGTTCTTATACGGTAGTTTAGGTCTTTAATTTCCCTAATGTAATATGTCTCTTAATGTAATATGTCATGATTTTTAGGCTAGTCCATCCGGCCTTGGGAAGTTGGCATTTGTTGTGATGGCGAACAAGGTAGGTGTTGATGGTGGAAACAGTCGGGTTATAAGTTCTATTATCCTATTTGTATTTCTACCACAATCTGTTGCTTCTATGTTTTCTTGTTTAGAACAAAAAAATGGTGATTTTTTTCTTCTAGAATGTGCCCGTGCAGTTGTTTCTTATGGTGTATCGAATTAGTTTTAATCTTCCTTCGCTAGGTATTCCCCTCCAATCTGGTCTGTATTTATATATATGTACATATATGTTTATTGTATCTTTATTTGCTAAAAGTGATGTGGTGAGGCTTAAAATTTTGGTGTTTATTGTAATCATCTTGAAATTATATTGGTAGCTAGCTTATTAAGTTTTTGTTAATTTGTTTCTATTTCATAAGATTTCATGCATACATATATAAGTTCTATTTTTTAGTATTGGACAGTCCATAATTTTGTCTATAACTTGCTTTGTTTTTGGGTATGTTTCATTTGTTTGCCTTGAAACTCTTTGATTAATTTACTGAAAGAAATATTTTTGGGTGATATTTCTACTAAAGACCATAAGAATGCCAACTCGTGGTGTGAACAGAATTGAACTGTCCTTGAAGTAACTATAAGTATGCATGATTTAGAAATAGTTTTAAACGTGTTTTTGTGTCCGTATTTTGAGATTTCCTTGTTATTTTTTTATGTGTTAATGCCTTCCATCTTTTATGTTTAATAACAAGTTTTTTATGTGTTTTCTAGTTTGGGTATTTTTTTTTCTATTTCTTTTTTTATTTCCTCAGGATACTACAAAATTTAGTAGTCATGACTTGAGAGTTTATCATGATATAGGGCTCTTCATTTGACGTTTTCTTTGTTGTTGTGGTCATATATATTTATGCTTTGATATATATTTTTGCTAGTAATTCTTTATGCTTTGATATAATTACTATATCCACTTGCAACTTTATGCTTTGATACTTCATTATAGGTCTGCAAAAATTATAATATATCATTCATTCATTGGCTTGTGACAATAGATGCCATGGGATCTCAACTTGTCATCATATTATAATCTGTATTACATGATGAAGATGATACAAAATTTCTCTGTTCAAACTGTCTGGTAATTGTTTTCCTTTGAGTTTTTTATTTTTTTGGTACAATTACCATGCCATGAAGGTAGCTGGAATTGATATCTCTTCCTATTGTGCTCCCTTTATTTCATCCCATAAATAGACAGTAGGAAAGTTACTCCAATTTTTACCAACAAAAGAAATAAAACAAAATCACAAATAGACTTCTGGTCATAGTATCTTTTTTTATCATCAATATCTAGTCAAAGGCAATAACTACAACTGTTCTTATACATATCATGCTTTTATTTATGGAAACTTTACTTGGGTTTATTTTTTTTAACATCACGTGTTTTTTGTATTTATTAGTGATATCCCTTCTTGTTTTGTGGTTTTTAAGTATAATATTCAGCATTATGTTTTTCCTTATATATTTCTTGTGATTGAGAATTGATTTTGTCTGTTAAGTTATATAATTTGGGGATTTTTATTTATGTTTTAGGATTTAGGTTTATGGTTCTGCTTTGTGGTAATTCTTTGTAAATCATTTGCTTTTAGCCTTAGTTATGTATTAGTGTTATTATTTTGTTTGTTTGTTTCTTTAACTTTTTGTTTTGTTTTTTTGATTTATTCAGATTTTTCTTTCAAAGCTCCATTTTCCCTTTCCTCTGTTTTTTCATTTCCTTCTATTTTTTTTTCTTTCGATTGTTTTTTATTTTTTTCTTTAACATCTTTGGTGCATTTTGCTACTGGTTTAATGGCATAGAATATATATTTTGCTATTGGCTTTGGTGTATTTTGTTACTGGTTTGTGTCATTTTTTTACTGCTATTGTTGCTCTATTTTGCTGCTACTGATGGTCTATTTTTTTAAATTTGGTAATTTAATCATGCCACAATTACATAGGTCCAATTACTTTAACAATTTCCTTGTTTCCTAGTAGTGCATACAATGGAATAATACCAAATTCTGATTATATTACTAGAATTCCTTTTTTGTTTCCTTGTTTCCTGCTAGTGGGGTCTTCTTAATGTTTGTTTTCCAATTGAACAGTTCAATCTTCATATGTTTAATTTTGTTTGAGTTATGTGTTGCATATTTAGAGTGCTTTTCTAGTCAAATGAACTGTACTGAACTTGGACACAAAACATTTGGTATAGGTGCTGCTTAGTGTAGATAAAATCAGATTATCACCCCCACTTAGTTAGCATGATAATGTTTTCCAGAATTTTAGATCCTTCTCTGGCAAGCAACATGCATTGGGTGTGAAACTGGAAGTACAAACTAGAATTTGAACACTAAACTCTAAATGTGAACTAGTTGTAGTTTTAATAGATCTTTATGCTACTTAAACTCTAATTATTATTGATATAATTAGATTTTTTCCCTTCAAACTATAGTCTGATATACATCAGGTTTTGCCCCATTATAGCACTTCAAACTAATGGGGCCTAACTAGCAGTGTTTGGTGAAGTGCTATAATAGATTTTTGATATTTTGATGACCTCCCAAGTTACATTACTAAACAATTATGTATTTTGGAAGTTGTAGCCTCTTCCAATGCAGTAAGAAGTTTCCATGCAAATGATTTTTTTTTTATATTTTTCCATATCTTTATCTTTTATGAAAACGAAAATTCCAACTTTTTTCTGTTGATTCACCTTCATCTTTTGACAGTTTTTCTTTTAAGAATTCAAACTTCATTGATGGTTCTAGTTTTAGTTTTATTTTTCTTTCAAAATACATTATCAAAACTATATTTTAAATGCTATTGCTATTTTCCTTTCTATATTTGGAAGCAAAATGTACAAGTTATTCCAATGGAACTCATAGCAAGAATTTTTTTTCCTAAATACTTTTGTGATGGTGTTTTAACATTTAGTGTTGTATTTAATATTATTATTATTTTATATAAAGTAGTTACCAAGGCATTAGTAAAGTAGTGCTTCTTTCCTGTGGACATATTTTTGAATCTAGAAGAGTGAAGCATATAACAAAATTTGGGGACTGGTACTGAGTATACCTTTTCCTTTTACTTGGTGTTCAGTAAATTACAATATTTATAAAAAAAAATTGTGTATATTGGCTAATATTTTGACCTATACAAAAAATCTAGAATTGAATTATAGTAGAATTTGGATTTCTGAATTCTGTTTTGTTCATGTTGATTATAGTCAGTAATGATTTGGATACACACAACTGTAGTTGCTGATATATTAATTAAGATGTGGATTCCCTTGTAATTATTTTTGGGATTAAGATATGGATGAATATGAATCATATGGCATTTTTTGCTGTTAGTTAGTCCAGTGGTGGCTAATGTTTATTTTGCTGTACAGGTTAGTCAGCTTGGTGCTGTAGCTCAAAAATATCAAACAGCTACTCAAAAAATCTCAAGCTCCCTTGGGTATATTACTTAATTTTGTAGTAGGATTATTTATTTTGACATATTTAGGTCTTAATGTGATGTAATTCTTGCTGTTTTCTTTATCTTCAGTCTCTGTGTTGGATAATTTTCACACCAATAAGGGTCACATATTTGTTTGGATCATTGGTGTTCAATTTGTTACGACTCCTATGCATTATGACTTTAATGATTTGACTTGACTTTAAATGTCCTGACTGGATTTAAATGGGGCTAATTGTATGTTAGGTTTATGGCATCAGCTTGCCAATTGGCGAAAACTTTGGAGGTTCCGTTGGTGAATGATTTAGGCTATACGAAGAGATACGTACACTGCTTGCAGGTAATTTTTTCTTTAAAGGAAAATGTATATCATTAGTGTTTCAGTTTTTGTTTGAGTATGACATTTAATTATTTGTGGGTGTGTTTTGGGAATCTGCTATTGTATTCTCTCAATGTCTTTTAACAACTTGAGCCAACCAAGTTCGTTCAGTTATTGGATTAAATTTCTTATGAGAATAGTTTCATTCTTGTTAGCATGCAGTTTTATATTTGCTGCTTATCTTTCTCTATTTATTTTTCAGAGATGTTAATGATCTTGGGTATTATGGTCTTGCAGCTAAGCTTCTATGGAGGGGTGCTGAGTGTTGGAATGAGTGTTTAAAGCTTTTGGGCGTTGCTGAAGCAGCAGAAGCATCAATGGATTCTGACCAGTTAAGCTCTGGAATTTCAGATTTTGATACTCACTTTCAAGGCTTCATAGTTCAGAAAAGGTCTCTTTCTCTCTCTATATATATATATTTATATAACTGCAGTTGTCTCAACTTATTTCTATATTCTATTCCATATTTGTCATTTGTGAAATGTTCTGTTTTAACTAGTGTGAAGTATATGGTTGTTGTTGATGAATGGAATGCACTAGTACATAATGGAAAACTAGGCGAATAATGCATTTACAATAATGGAAAACATTAATCTAATATATTTTAACTTCTTTTGAAGTTTTATAAGGTGTTTATATCATTGAGCTGAATAATGAACAAATTATAGACAGATTATGTGTGCATAAATATATTCTATGCAGTGATTATCATTGCTGTTGAGCTTTGATCCTGATGGTTTTTAAATTTGAATGCTCTGTAGGGCTACTATTTTTCCATTATCATTATATTTAGTTTCTTAACCCCAAGTCTTTATCTTTCTGTTTTCATTCTGTGTTTTAGAACTACCACAAAAAACAGTCTTTTATTAAGTTTGAAATATTTTTGTTTTATTCCTAGGGCAGGACCTTTTTGGAAAAATAAGTTATATTTTCGAGTATTGGACAATCCATAATTTTTTCTATAACTTACTTTGTTTCATTCATTTGCCTTGAAACTGTTTGATTAATTTACTACAAGAAATTGATAGAATTGATATCTGGTCTAGTGTGTTGATTAGGTGGGGTTCCGGTGGGGAAAGGGTGCGTGTATGTACGTGTGTGATTTAGATAACTGCTTGGTGCATATGTGTTTTTCTGCTTAACTAAGCGTTCAGCTGTAAATTTTGTATAGTCCACTTTCAAATGTGAAGAGCATAGAAAGAAGTTCTAGGCCATTTGTAATGCGTGTTCTCGATGATGAGGTGGATGACATTGACAATGCATATGAGGAAGCTCAAGATAGAAGCTCCTTTTCTGCTAATAGGTTTAATTTTAACGACCTTTATGTTAGGTATGCATTTAACTGGCCTTGATTGTTTTCCTTTACTTATATTCCATTTATCAATTCAAGTTTTGCATCCATATTCTGTCATCAAAAGCTTTATTCAGCTGTTGTTTATTCATGACAGACTTCTATGATATTTCTATGGTATGTGATATCGCACAGATTGTTCGAGATCTCGCTAGTTCTATTAATACTTTGTATTTTCTTGATTTATCTCTTAGTGATGATGACGACTCTGAGAATGAGTCAGCACTTGAAATTCAGCCATACTTGATGGAAGAAACAGGATTGGTGGAAGGAGGTATGATGGAGCTAACCAGTGAACATTAGCTTGGGGTCAAGGTCTGTAGCTATCTAGTGGATGATGTTTCGTCTGATGTAGAATTTGTGCATAATCACTTGACTGCTATCCAAAGGGACCATGAACTCAGGTCCCAGATAGAAGAAAGGAAAATAAGAAGTGATGCGGCTTATGAAGGGGCCAAAAGAAAAGAGAAAGCTCTCCTGGAAGAAAAACTCCGCCAAGAAAAAGCCAAAGCAGAAGCTGAGGTTTGTTGACTTTGCCCAGATTATTCATTTCTTTTGATAGATGTCTAAAGATGGTTGTCACAGTCCTCTATTATTCTCACATATTCTTCTGATATAATCTTAATGCGCTTTGGAATATTATCTTGGTTTTATGCTGTTGTTAGTAATAAAAGTATTTTCTGATCTAGGCAAAACTCAGAGCTGAAGAAGCAAATAGGGCTGCAATGGAAGCTCAGAGAAGAGTAGCAAAAGAGGCTGCTGAAAGGGAGGCCAATGAAGCGTCAAGCCAGGCTGTTTTTCAGAAGGAAGCTTTAGGATCGCAAACTAAAGCCAAAACCAAGGAATCTGAATTTGAAAAACCAATAAATTCGCATCAGCAGGTAATTTGGCTACCAGGCAAATATAGCAACCTTGTACTGATCTATAGATATAATCATTTCCCCTTTTATCTAAAAATCTAGTTTAGCCCTAGTTTTCACAAAGATCAACTAGGTTTTGGCAATAGTTCATTTTTGACACTCCACTGTATTCCCCTCTGTTTTTTTCAGTTTACTCATGTTCTCTGTACTCTTTTAAGAATTTTTCTGTTATCTGATGCGTGAAAGGGGCTATTGCTGGTAGGTGACATTACTAAAGCTGCAGAAGCTGCACTAAAGTTGGAGCGTGAAAGATTAAAAAAGTTGGAAGACTTGGATGAAGGAAACAAGGCATTGGGATTTTCTTGCAGCATTCTTATAGAGTTTAATTGTTTAAGTACATTAAGCTTTAGTTTATCTTGAGAGTGTGGATGCACGTGTTGGGTCTTTAAAGATTATTTTGCATGTTTTAGAGGTAAACTTATATTACTAACTTTTTAAAGTTATCCTTTTATTAGCCTATAAATGTAATGTCTGCTTTTATTAGCCTTTTCATTCTTCCTTTTTATACACATTACTGTATTGAAGTCATAGGTTGTCTATGATTTTTCATGCTTACGTTTGACACTTCTATCAGATAATAGTACATATTCTTTGATTGCTTAATTGATGCTTTTGAAAGTATAATACAAATATATTTAATAAGAGCTAATAATTTCATTAATGCAACATGGATGACTATAGCTACCACTTTAATAAGTTCTAATCTTCCAGTTTTATCAGATACTATATTGTGCAGTGACATAATATATCAAGTGACCGATTACACACATGCATAGGCACACACTGACACCTATACTTGGATTGACTGATAAAATCTTATAATTTCATTACTTCCAACATAGAAACCTAGAATTACAACTTTCATGCATTTTTAATTAATACAAGGCAATTTGGTTCTGTTTTTTTTTTATAAAAGCCCTAGAATTACCACTTTAAGTAATTGCTGGTGTGATTCCATTATTACACTCGAATATTACAGGTGTGTAGATGTGACTGGAGCTTACAGTGCTCTAAAGACGGAGCTTAACATAAGCTTGACAGCAATAGGCCTTTTGTGGACTACAACTGACTTTATTGCAAAGGGGATTACACATGGACTTGTAGAAGAAAGGGAAACAGGTATATGAAAAGTGCACAACAAATGGACTCACAACAAAGACAAGTGCACAAAGGATGATGAATTGAAGGGTGGAGCAAGTTTCATGCATGGTTTACTTTTGTGTATCTTGTAATTTTTTGTTTTTCATTTTTTGAAGTAAAAAATGTTCAAGATTATAAAACTTTATTATGTTATGCTTTCAAACTTAAGTTAGAACTAAGATCTCATGAAATAGACACATTCAGAGTTTGAATTAGTTATTGTTTAATGTAATACTTATGGTTTATCAATCTATTGAGAATTATATTTTATGATTAATTTTGATTTTTTTTTTATCAAAATACGATAATGAAAATCTTTTAATTAAAAAAAACTTATAAGTACCATTATCACAATAAAAACCTTAATATGTTATGATTTAGAAACATATTATAAGTGTAATAAATTGTTATGATTTATATATAATATAACAAACTAAAAATGCTATCAAAATAATCAAATGTAACAGTTGAAAAGTGTTATGCAAAACGTATAAGATTAAACTTCAAATTTATAACCAAATACTCTAACTAAATGTTATTATTTGAATATTATAGCAACTAAAAATGTGTTATTGAATAGTTTAAGATAACATCGAACATAACATTCGAATACTGTTATAGAAAAGACAGGACTTTTAATAACAGGGGCTATGTTAGCATTTTCAGAAGCGTTATCAATACTCCCGGTTAGTAGTTTTTAAGTGTTATGAATATTGTTTTTTCTTGTAGTGTACGGGAAGGGCGTCGATCAGGTCTATTCCCCAAATAGAAAAAGGCCTAGGGCTGGTCAGGCCGGTTAGCTCATTTGGGGGATTCCAGGAGTAGTTTGCATGTCTCTGATAATTTTCACACTTTCTTGCAAAGTCACTAGCATCCTTCTCCATAGAGGGCCAGTAGTACCCTTGTCTCATGGCTTTCCTAGTTGTAGAATGCCCACTCGCATTGTTACCGCATTCGCCCTCGCGTATTTCATACAAAACTTTCATTACTTCCTCTTCATTAACACACCACAGGAGCGGCACAAAAAATCCTCTCTTGTACAACACTGTCTACTAGGGTGTAGAGGGCGGTTTTATATGCCAGCCTCCAAGCTTCTCTCTTGTCTGTCGGTAGAGTTCCATCCTTCAGGTATTTCATAATTGGGTTGAACCAAGATTCTTTTGGGGTGTTGATCATGTGAACCTCTGCTCCAGCGATGCTTGGCTTGGATAAGTACACCACAGGTACAGACTCGAGTATATCTGTAATGCCTGGTTACTCCAAGACCGTTACTATGAGCTTTGAACCGTGCTTAACTCGCTAATCGAGTCATTTGGTTATAAACGTGCATCTAGGTGTTATTAATAGGCTAAGGTGAAAAACTTGATCAAAAGGAAAGGATATACTTTATTTAAAACATAAAACTGTCCATGGGCCCATAAAAGCGTTTAAAAGTTGTTTACAATTCAAAACGGTCATTACAGTGTAAAAATTACAACCTGCCGACCAAAGTGACAAAAATAGGGTTAACCCCTAGTTCCTCCGAGAAACTCCTTGGCCGTGGTGGTCAAGTGACCGCATATGTATGCATCGCCACCTAAGCTCTCCACTCAAGACTGGGTGAGCTTTTCCTTCCCTTTACCTACACCACATAGCACCCGTGAGCCAAGGCTCAACAAGAAAACTCATTACTGCATGTATATAATATCAAATGATGATCATGATAATCATATAGAGCTTATAGCCCTAAATAGATGAGTGACTGATATGTAAGTCACCAATGTAAACCAATGAGTGACTGATGGAGTCACTAATGTGGGTTCCACACCCTTAGCCATGTGATGATGCAGTCACCTGGGCCTTCTGGCCCTGGCTGTGAGTGACTAGTCATGAGACTCGAACAACACTTTTTGTTTTCATCGAACTTGAGGTCGGTCAAGCATTAATGCTCATGAGGAGACATTCAATGCTTATGTCGATTAGATCTAATCTTTTCAACTTTTGTTAAACACGCTAATACTGTTCTTGACTCTTAAGCCAATACCATATGACCAATGCTAAGTACTACTACCGAACTTGACTAGTAAGTCATAGCTTCACAGTTAATACTGATACCATTGCCAATTCTGACTCATGAGTCAGTGCCATTCACAAGTAAGCAAGATTTGCTAAGCATTTGATATGCAATCAATGTCCACATTTAAACACTCAACATGCCTTAATAATAACCATGCATGTCACATATGGGGTGCAGTTTTCTTACCTCTAGTTCGAGCGAGAAATAGTAAAAGAACGACCCTTGAGAACGATCAACCCTTTGATTCCTTAGCGGTCACCTAGTCATAACCAAATATAACTTCCATTAATAAAAATCAACCATAAAAGGTTCTTGACCTAAACCTCACTCACGGGACCCCGAATCGTACCCAAACTTGAAAAAAAAAGCTTCCAAACCTCATTCAAACTCCCAATTGAACCAAAAAACCATATACACAAGTTCTAGGCATCATAACCCAAGCAACCCTTGCCAAAAACTCCCATCAATTCCCATTATCCAACTCAAAAATCCAGCTGAAAACCAAATGAAAAATAGGGCAAGAACCAGAGTTTTAATGGCTAGAACCTTACCTCAAGCTCAGTTTAGAACCCTCTTCAATGGTGGAACACAACTCTAAGCCCTCAAGGTCATCTTCCTTAGCTTGAATCCTCAAATTAAGCTCAAAAATTTCAAAGGAGAAGAAAATTGGTCGGGAGAAGATGAAGATGGTGCTCTGTTTTGGCAAGTTCTGCAGCCTTCTTTGGTTCAAATATATCCTTAGGGTGAAACGACCACATTTCCCCTAAGCCTAATTAAAACCCTAAACATCCTCCAAGGGCAAAATCGTCATTTCCCGCCTATCTCGTTAATCATAATTAACGCTCTCCAATTCCCGTTATTTCTGTTATTCTCAAATACCAATAAATCCCATTACCATTTTATTCTCGGTAATGATCTAATCACCAAATGACCCCAAGACTCACCCCGAGCCCCGAACTTAATCCCGTTATGACCAAACCGCTAATTGCATTAAAAGATCGTCTCATGCCAAATGCCTCGAATAAATCCACATTATAATGTGGCCTCATCAATGATTCACCAACATGCATGAAAATACACAATTACACCCTCAACGAGCCAAATTACCAAAATTCCCCGATCATGAAATGTGGACCCGCATGCATGCATTTAACATCATATTATAATATAATTCACATAAACATGCACATAATCATTTAATGGCATAATAAATCAATTATGGCCCTCCCAGCCTACTTATCCAACCATTAAACCGCATTAGGGATTTTGGGGCATTACAACTATCCCCTCCTTATAGAAATTTCGTCCTCGAAATTTACCTGAACAACTCAGGATACTGATTTTTCATGTCTGACTCCAGCTCCCAAGTCGCTTCCTCGACCTTGTTGTTTCCCCACAATATCTTAACCAAAGGTATCATCTTATTCCTGAGGAATTTCTATCAAGTATCTAGACTGGCTATTCCTCATAGGAGAGATCTGCCTCAAGCTCCAGATCTTCATAACTCAAGACATGGGTCACATCAAATACATACCTCCGAATAGCTGAAATGTGAAACACGTTATGCATGGCTAACAACGCTGGTGGTAAGGCCAACCTATAAGCCACCTGACCAATCCTCTTCAGGATTTCAAATTGACCTACAAATGTAAGGCTCAGCTTGCCCTTCTTTCCAAATCCTCACCCATTTCCATGGAGAGACTCTAAGGAAAACATAGTCTCCCACCTAGAACTCCACATTCCTGCACTTGGGATCTGCATAACTTCTCTGTCAACTCTGAGAAGCAAGCATCCGAGCTCTAATCTTCTCAATGGCCTCACTGGTCCTCTAAACTTCCTCAGGACCCAAGTATCTCCTTTCTCCTGTCTCATCCCAATGAATGGGAGATCTGCACTTCCTACCATACAGCATCTTATAAGGTGCAATCCCAATGGTAGACTGATAACTATTGTTGTAGAAAAACACTATCAAAGGTAGATACTTACTCCAGGATCCACCAAAGTCTAGCACACATGCTCGCAGCATGTCCTTTAATATCTGGATCGTCCTCTCAGATTTTCCATCTGTCTGAGGATGATAAGCAGTACTAAACTTAAGCTTTGTTCCCATGGCATTCTGTAAACTCCCCCAGAACTTGGAAGTAAAAAATGGGGTCCCGATCTGACACGATCGACCTCGGTGCTCCATGGTGGCGCACGATCTCTCTTACATAGAGATATGTGTACTAGTCAACAGTATATGTAGTCCGCACTGGTAAGAAGTGAGCTAACTTGGTGTAGCGATCCACAATAACCCAAATAGAATCATGTTGACCAACAGTCCTGGGTAACCCCACCACAAAATCCATCGTGATGTCCTCCCATTTCCACTTTGGGATATCCAGAGGCTGCAATAACCCTGCTGGCCTCTGATGCTCAGTCTTGACATGTTGACATGTCAAGCACTTAGCCACATATTCCACTACATCCCTTTTCATTTCAGGCCACCAATACAACGATCTCACATCCTAATACATCTTTGTGGTGCCTGGATGCAAAGAGTAAGGAGTACTATGAGATTCATCCAGAATCTCTCACCTCATAGCAGTGTCTAATGGAACACATATCCGATCCTTGTACCTCAACAAGCCCAAATCAGACACTATATAATCTCTAGATGCTCCAGCCAAAACATCCTCTCTGATCTTGATCAGTTGTGGATCACCCAAATGACCCTTCTTTATTCTCTCCAACAGTGTAGACTGTAGCCTAATATTGGCCAACTGGCCCACCAGCAACTCTATACCAACTCTGGTCATATCATCTGCTAACTCTCTGGGTATCAGCCTCGCACTATAAATATGTCCTGGACCCTTCCGGCTTAAAGCATCAGCTACCACTTTGGCCTTTCTTGGATGATACAAAATTTCACAATCATAATCTTTTACTAACTCCAACCAATGCCTTTGTTGCATATTCAGGTCTTTCTGTGTGAAGAAGTACTTCAGGCTCTTGTGGTCAGTGTAGATATCACACTTCTCCCCATAAAGGTAATGCCTCCATACCTTTAAAGCAAAGACCACAGTCGCCAACTCTAAATCATGAGTGGGATATCTCTGTTCATACTCCTTCAACTGAGGAGAGGCACAAGCAATCACCTTTCCTGCCTGCATCAAAACACAGCCCAAACCTTCATGTGAAGCATCGCACTATATCACAAACTTCTCCTGATCTGTTGGAAGACTCAAAACTAGAGCTGTAACCAACCACTGCTTCAATTCCTGGAAGATGTTCTCACACTTGTCTGACCACACAAACTTCTAGTACTTGCGTGTCAGCTCAGTCAATGAAGTAGCAATCTTAGGGAACCCTTCCACGAAACGTCTGTAATAACCTGCCAATCCAAGGAAACTTCTAACCTCGAAAGCATTCTTTGGCCTTCGCCAATCTCTGACTGCCTCTATCTTGGATAGATCTACCTTAATCCCCTCCTTACTGACAATGTGCCCAAGGAAAGGTACCTGAGATAACCAGAACTCACATTTCTTGAACTTGGCGAACAACCTGTGTTCCTTCAGTCTCTGAAGAACCAATCTCAAATGTTGCTCATGCTCTAACTCTGACTGAGAATAAACCAGAATATCATCGATGAAGATGATCACAAACTAGTCCAAATAATCCTTAAACACTCTGTTAATTAAATCCATAAAAGCAGCTGGGGCATTACTCAATCCAAAGGACATGACTATGAACTAATAATGCCCATATTTAGTATGAAAAGCAGTCTTCGGTATGTCTCCCTCCTCGACCCTCAACTGATGATAACCAGTACGAAGGTCTATCTTTGAGAATACCCTTTTACCTTGCAACTGATCAAACAAATCATCTATCCTTGGCAAAGGATACTTATTCTTCACTGTTAACTTATTTAGTTCCCTGTAATCAATACACATCCTCAGAGAACCATCTTTCTTCTTTACAAACAAAACTGGCACACCCCAAGGTGAGAAACTAGGTCTGATAAAACCCAAACCCATCAGCTCTTGCAACTGTACTTTCAATTCTTTTAATTCAGCTGGAACCATTCTGTAAGGTGCTTTAGACACTGGCTCTATCCCTGGTGCTAGTTCTATCACAAACTCAATCTCTCTGTGTGGTGGCAACCCTGGTAAATCTTCTGGAAACACATCCAGAAACTCACAGACTAGTCTAGTCTCTTCTGGTCTCACTGGCATGACCTAAGTGGTGTCCACCACACTGGCTAAGAATCCTATGCAACCCCCTTGCAATAAGTCTCTAGCCCTCAAAATAGAAATCATCGGTATACGAGGTCCATGTACACTACCAACAAACACAAAAGGATCCTCACCTTCAGGCTCAAAGGTGACCATCTTCCTTCTGCAATCAATGGTTGCCCCATACTTCACTAACCAATCCATACCAAGAATCATGTCAAAGTTAATCATAACTAACTCTATCAAACACATTGACAACTCTCTGCCCTCCACTATCACTGGCAAAGATCTAACCCATCTCCTGGATACCACCAACTCCCCAGTAGGTAATAAGGTCTCGAACCCCACAACATAATAATCACATGGTCTACACAGTCTATCGATAATTCTACTAGCAACAAAAGAATGTGTAGCACCAGAATAAATCAAAACAGTATAAGGGGTTCCAGCACTAAGAAACTGACCTGTAACTACTGAGGGTGAAGCCTCAGCTTCAGCTTGTGTTAATGCGAACACTCGAACTGGGGCCGAGTTGTCTGCTTTCTTGGGTTCTTCCTTTCTTGCTTTAAGGGAATCTTTCTTGAAATGACCCATGCCCCACATAAGAAGCAGGCCTTTGCCCTACACTCTCCCAAATGGCGCCTCTTGCACCTAGGGCATTTAGGATAAGTCTTTCAGGCCTTACTGCCACCTTGACGAACAATTGTAATACCTCGTGGTCGCCTGTCAGGACCTGGAGCTGGGAAGGTGTTAGGAACCTTCCTCTTCTGATCACTGGGGCCTCCACCCCTACCAGAACCCACAAATGGAGAACCTGTCCTCCTAAACTCATTTCTGGCTGCATTGTCCTGCCAGATCTTGTTCTCTGCACTCTCAACTATGAGCACCTTCTCATCCACCTGTGCATAGGTAGTAACCCCAGCCACAGTGGTGATACGAACATCCCAGGCTAATCTAGGCTATAGGCCCTGGAGAAACCTCTCCCTTCTGGTCCCATCAGTGGGCACCAGCTCCATGGAAAAATTTGCCAATCTATCAAACTCAGAGCATATTCAGTCACTGATAAACTTCCCTAAAGTAATATGATAAACTCTTCAGCTTTAGCATCCCAGATGGCATCATTATAATACTTCTCGTTGAACAGAGTTTGAAACTTTTCCCAACTCAGGGCATTGATGTTTCTTGTTTGGGATATAACCTCCCACCAAATTCAGGCATCCTCCCGAAACATGTACGTGGCACAGGCTACCCTCTCATTACCAGTCTCCCTCATAAAGTTGAGGATGGTGGTAATCATGCTCATCCAGTGCTCAGCTTTAGCAGGATCTGCATTGCCCTCAAATACTAAAGGTTGTTATTTCCTTAACCTTTCATAAAGAGGCTCCCATTTGCTAACAACCTCAGGTAATTGTTCAACTGATGGCACCGATACAGGTGGTGCCTCTGGTACACTGGTTCCTACAGGGACCTGCTGTTGTCTTAGGGGGCGAATTTCTTCTTCCTGCCTCAATATTATGGCCTGCAGGTCATTAAACAACTACTGCCAGTTATCAGGAGTTGGCTGTGGAATCTGATTCTGGTCATTCTCTTGACCCTACCTATTATTCTGACCTTGATCATCCTGGCCAGCTGATAAATCTGTCTATCTTGGAATCATTACTACAACTTAAACCGTGCAACAATAGTCAATACGGCCAGCTAGGCAGTGATGAATAATCCTCTTGCTACCTCACGGCCCAAGAACAAGCAGATAATCACCCATATTCCACAGTTATACAAATATACAAATGGATACATGATTATAGCGTTTAGCATTTAACACGTATCAATTGATAATCCACAATGAACAATACTAATGAGTATGTTCTAGCAATATAAGTACTAATAAGCACGTTCTTGCTGATGATGTAGTAGTCAGGGCACAACCTTATCAAGGTATCTCATGTAGACAGGTCAAGCATTTATACTATATTTAAGCAGTTAAATATACCACTACATAAATAGTTACCAAACCATGAGTCGAGCTTGGCTTCAGTGATGAGTGTACATGCCCATCCAGTCTATAGGAACCCTAAACCTTGGCACGCTCGGATACCAAGTTGTAACGCCCTGGTTACTCCAAGACTGTTACGGTGAGCCTTGAACCGTGCTTAACTCGTTAATCGAGTCATTTGGTTATAAACGTGCATCTAGGTGTTATTAATAGGCTAAGGTGAAAAACTTGATCAAAAGGAAAGTATATATTTTATTTAAAACATAAAACTATTCATGGGCCCATAAAAGCATTTACAAGTTGTTTACAATTCAAAACGATCATTACAGTGTAAAAATTAGCACTCGCCGACCTAAGCGACAAAAATAAGGCTCCGAGAAACTCCTAGGCCGTGGTGGTCAAGCGGCCGCATATGTACACATCGCCACCTAAGCTCTCCACTTAAGGCTGGGTGAGCTTTTCTTTCCCTTTACCTACACCACATAGCATCCGTGAGCCAAAGCTCAGCAAGAAAACTCATTACTGCATGTATATAATATCAAATGATAATCATACAGAGCTTATAGCCCTAAACAAATGAGTGACTGATGTGTAAGTCACTAATGTAAACCAAATGAGTGACTGGTGGAGTCACTAATGTGGGTTCTGCACCCTTAGCCATGTGACAATGCAGTCACTTGGGTCTTCTAGCTCTATCTCTGAGTGACTAGTCATGAGACTAGACAAGCGCTTTTAGTTTTCATTGAACTTGAGGTCGGTCAAGCATTAATGTTCATGATGAGACACTCAATGCTTATGTCAATTAGATCTAATCTTTTCATCTTGCATTAAACATTCTAATACCAGTCTTAACTCTTAAGCCAATACCATACAACTAGTGCTCGGTACTACTTCCGAACTTCACTAGTAAGTCACAGCTTCACAGTTAATACTGACACCATTGCTGATTCTGACTAATGAGTCAGTGCCATTCACAAGTAAGCAAGATTTGCTAAGCATTTGATATGCAATCAATATCCACACTTAAACACTCAACATGCCTTAATAATAACCATGCATGTCACATTTGGGGTGCAGTTTTCTTACCTCTAGTTCGAGCGAGAAATAGTAAAAGAATGACCCTTGAGAACGATCAACCCTTTGATTCCTTAGCGATCACCTAGTCATAACCAAATATAACTTCCATTAATGAAAATCAACCATAAAAGGTTCTTGACCTAAACCTCACTCCTGGGACCCCGAATTGTACCCAAACGGTGAGTGGATTCGATCTCGAGCCTTAGGAATTGAAACCCCGAGCTAAAATCTCTCAAAAGTGCCCAAAACAGGAATCTGTAAAAGCATGGTAGCACTACAGCGCTACCCCCCTAGCACCCTAGTGCTACAAGCAGGTTTGATTAGCCCTGGCTAGCACTGTAGAGCCCTGCTTTGGGCGTTGTAGCACTAGGACCAGGCTGATCAGCCTTGGTTTTTCCCTCCTTTGATTATTCCATTACCAACATGAAAAACAAGCTTCCAAACCTCATTCAAACTCTTAATTGAACCCAAGAACCATATACACAAGTCCTAGGCATCATAACTCAAGCAAGCCTTGCCAAAAACTCCCATCAATTCCCATTATCCAACTCAAAAATCCAGCTAAAAACAAAATGAAAAACAGGGCAAGAACTAGAGTTTTAATGGCTAGAACCTTACCTCAAGCTTAGTTTATAACCCTCTTCAATGGTGGAACACAACTCTAAGACCTCAAGGTCCACTTCCTTAGCTTGAATCCTCAAATTAAGCTCAAAAATTTCAAAGGAAAAGGAGAAGAGAATTGGTCAGGAGAAGATGAAGATGGTGCTCTATTTTGGCAAGTTCCATAGCCTTCTTTGGTTCAAATATATCCTTAGGGTGAAAATACCACATTGCCCCTAAGCCTAATAAAAACCCTAAACATCCTCTAAGGGCAAAATCGTCATTTCCTGCCTATCTCGTTAATCATAATTAACGCTCTCCAATTCCCGTTATTTCAATTATTCTCAAATACCAATAAACCATATCCCATTACCCTTTTATTCCTGGTAATGATCTAATCACCAAATTACCCTGAGACTCACCCCGAGCCCCGAACTTAATCTCGTTATGACCAAACCGCTAACTGCATTAAAAATCGTCTCATGCCGAATGGCTCGAAAAAATCCACATTATAATGTAGCCTCATCAATGATTCACCAACATGCATGAAAATATACAATTACGCCCTCAACGGGCCAAATTACCAAAATGCCCTTGTCATGAAATGTGGACCCACATGCATGAATTTAACATCATATTATAATATAATTCACATAAACATGCACATAATCATTTAATGGCATAATAAATCAATTATCTCCCTCCCGACCTACTTATCCAACCATTAAACTGCATTAGAAATTTTGGGGCATTACAATATCTCCATCCTTTTTGGAGGCTAGCTTTGTGAGGGCATCGGCGTAGGTATTCCTCTCTCTTGGGATTTTCTCTATGCTATACCCCTCCAATTGCTCCAGATAGCTTTTTACCCTTGTTAGGTATGCGGCCATCTTAGGACCTTAGCCTGATACTCGCCTTTCACCTGGAATACCACCAACTGTGAGTCGCTAAAAATGTGTAAATGTGTTTCTTTTATCCCCTTGGCCAACCACAATCTAGCTAGAAGCACTTCATACTCTGCTTATTTGTTTGAGGCTATAAATCCAAATCTTATCGCACAATATATCTTGTGTCCTCCGGGGCCAGTCATCATGATACCTACTCCAGCTCCCCCTTCTTTGGATGTTCCATCCATGTGGAGTTCTATTCCTCAAACTTTCTTTCCTAATCCTTACCAACTGATTATCTCCCTCCTATATATCCTTCTTCATTTGGCCGATAGTTGAACTCAACTATGAAGTCTGCAAGCACTTTCCCATTGATGGAGGTCCTTGGGGTATATGTGATGTCAAATTGACTTAACTCAATCTACCATTTCATAAGTCTTCCTGAGGTTTCAGGTTTGTGCAAGACCAGTCTCAATGGGTTATCAGTGAGTACCTTAATCGCATGGGCATGGAAGTAGGGCCTTAACTTTCTTGTGGCCACAACTAAGGCATATGCTAACTTCTCTATCTATGGGTATCGGGTCTCCACGTCCACCAACCGTTTACTGACGTAGTACACGGGTTGTTGGTGCTTCTTTTCTCCTTTAACCAGGGCAACGCTTATGGCATGCTCAAATACTGCCAGGTATAAGTATAGCCTTTCACCCTTTTTCGGGTTTAGCCAACAAGGGTGGCTTCCCTAGGTGCTCCTTCAACTTGGAAAAGGCTTCCTCGCAATCTCCATCCCAAGAGAAATTTTTGCTCCCTTTTAGGACATTGAAGAAGGGGAGGCACTTGTCCGTGGAACTCGAAATGAATCTGTTGAGTGTTGCCACCCTTCCCATTAGACATTGTACTTCTTTCTTGCTCTTGGCTGGATTCATTTCTACTAGGGTATTTATTTTGTCAGGGTTAGCTTCAATGCCTCTGGAGTTGACCATGAAACCCAAGAACTTTCCCGAAGATACTCTGAAAGTGCACTTGAGTGGATTCAGCTTCATCCGGTATCTTTGGAGTGTGTCGAACATCTCACTTAGGTCCCCATTGAGTTCTTCGACATTTTTGGTCTTCACCAACATATCGTCAATGTATACCTCCATGTTTCTTCCTATCTAGTTAGCGAACATCTTGTTCACCGATCTTTGGTACGTGGCATCTGCATTCTTCGATCCAAAAGGCATCACTTTGTAGTAGTAGAGTCCTTTATCTGTTATGAATGAAGTATGCTCTTCATCAGTGGGGTTCATGGGTATCTAGCTGTATCCAGAGTAAGCATCCATAAGGCTAAGTAACTCATGTTCGGCTATCGCATCCACCAATCGATCTATTCTTGGAAGCGGGAAGCTATCCTTAGGAAAATCCCTATTGAGGTTAGAAAATTCCACACAGGTTCTCCATTTTCCACTCGGTTTTTGGACTATCATGGGGTTCGATACCCACACAGGGTAGAATGTTTCGCGGATGAACCAATTTGCCTTCAATTTGTCGACCTCCTCCTTTAAGGCTGCATATCTTTCCGGGTCGAGCATTCATCTATTTTGCCTAACTGGTCTTGCCTCGGGGTTGATATTTAAATGGTGGCACATGATTGAAGGATCTATGCCCACCATGTCTTTGTGACTCCAAGCGAATACATCGATATTATCCTTCTGGAACCTCACCAATTTCTCATTTGTGTCGTCTTGAAGGTTTTTTCCCACCTTCAACTTTCGCAATGGTTCTTCCATTACAATGATTTCTTCTAACTCCTCCATAGGTTCGGCTCCTAGCTCCTCAATGACTTGGGGGTCTTGTAACGACCCAATTTCGCTAATAAGGCTTAAGGGCCTTGATTAGCGTGCCAGGAGGGCATGATGGGATGTATGTGTGATGTGATGAGATAAATGCATGATTATGAATTAAAGCATGTTATATGACTATTTGTTTATCTGAGATGCATGACTAGGTATATTAGTATGCATGTAGGCCCGGATCGTGTTAGAAGGGCATAATTGTAATTTTAGCCAGCTGAGGGCATATATGTGATAATTGTATTCCGTGATTTGTACCATGTGAGTGTGGTGCTATTATTGTGATGCACGTGCCGAGACGGTCCTAGAGAGCAATTAACTTAAAAGTCACAACGGGATTTTTATACCCAGCTTGGGAGGAGCCTAGGGTTACCTTGGGAATTTTATGGTTAAGTTGAGATTTAGCGGGTAATGGTTATTGGTGATTGAGTAACCTGGGTAACCATTAGTTACTGCTGTGAGTAACAAGTTTAGGTGAAGGAAATGGTAGAATTGCAATATAGGAGAAATGACTAGTGTGCCCTTGAGGTTTAGTTAGCAAAGGGTTTTGATGAAGGGGTAAAATGGTCATTTGGCAATGGGTTTAGACAAATTTTAGCTGTGTTATAGGGGTACACGGTTTGGGCTTGGCATATATGTTGGGTTTTGATAAAATTAGAAGAGAAGAAAAAGGAGGAGAAAAGTTAGGGCATGAAGAAGAAGAAGATGAGTGGAGGAGCTGAAATTGGAGACTTAGAGGATGAAGGAAGCTTAGAGCTGGATTCTCTACTTAAGGTAAGGAATTTATGCATAATTAAGTTTGATTTATGTTTTGATTTGTGAAATTTGAAGCATGGTTTAAGCTTTTTCAAGCTTTGGTTTATGTTTTGGTTTATGGGTTTAGATCTCTTAAGTTGAGATCAAATGGGTGGATTTTGAGTATGATTGTGTTATTGAGTTGGGTTATGATGTTTTGAGATTGAGATATGTGTTTGGGATGGTTTAAGGTGAGGATTAGAGAGTAAAATGGTGGGTTTTTCTGGGTTCGAAGGGTCGAGCCGCGGCATGGTTCTTGGTGAGCCGCGGCCCTTCGAAGAAGTTGTTTGCTGATGGAGAAGGGCGGGCCGCGGCATGGCCCAAGCAATGCCGCGGCCCTTACCTGTTTTGGAGCCTTTGGGGGTTCTGTTTGGGGGGCATGCCCGGCATGGGTGGCCTATGCCGCGGCGCTTAAGGGATTTTGGAATTTTGAGATTTTAGGCTTGGGAATTTAACCTAGGGTGCTCGGGGTTGAGTCTTTTACCATGTTTGGTGAAGTTCAACGTTCTGAGTACTAGAACTTGGCTTGGAAGCTCATTCAAGGTTGTTAAAGTGTCTTATGTGTGTTGTGACTAGGATTTCGGAGAGGCTCGTGCTAGAGGACCGTGCTCGTGACCGTGGTGCATCGGAAAGCTCGGGATACAAGTAAGAAAACCGTAACACCCGAGATTAGGGCATGGCCCCACTGTGTGATTGTAGGGCATGGCCCCAGATTGTACTATGTGAAAATGTTTAACCTTCAATGAATCATGATGTGTGTGAATGATTATTTCGAATGTACTATATGTGTGATTATGATGAAATGAACGGCAAGGGCCGAGTGCGGCGTAGGCCGGGGCGGGCGTGGGGCCGAAAGTAACACACAGCACATGGGATGCTTATTTTCAGGGTGGGACCCGAGGGATACATGAGTATCCTCGCGGTGAGAACCTAAACCCCAGGCTTTGGTAAGGCCTCTGGGGCGGCATGGCCGTACTTGTTTATTGTGATGGTTTTTCCTATTTATCAGTGAATTATGTCAGCTATATGATTTGCATATGTTATGTGTTATTTGGGTTTTCTTGCTGGGCTTCGGCTCACGGGTGCTCCGTGTGGCAGGTAAAAGCAAGGAGTCAGTCAACCGACCATGAGTATGGAGAGCGTGGGGGCGGCGCGTACATGTTCGGCCTGCCCGACTGCTTTGGTTGGGGGCATTTTGTATATGGCTGTATTTAACCATTCTTTTGATAGCTGATCAAGTGTAAATCTATTTTTGTGTTGTAAACATTTTGTAAACCTTATTTTGGGATCCCAGATGTTTTATATTTAACGTTTTCAATGAAGTTGACCATTTTAAAAGAATACAGCCTTAAACTCTGGTTCAATCACACTTTTGGTTTTAGAAACCACTTTGAGTCAATTAAATGCACAATTTATGTTTTAAACTCACTTACTAACGGCTCTAAGGTAGTAGGGCGTTACAGGTCTAGTTCTTGTGGGTTTGTGCCTCCATGTATTATAATTGCCATCAATTCCTGGGGCTTTACAAATGTGTGGAGGGAGGTGTTATAACACTCCCTCACTTCTTTTTGTTTCCCTTTCATACTCGCAATTCCCCAAGGAGTTGGAAATTTGACAGCTAGGTGATATATTGAAGTTATTACTTTCAATTCTCTTAGGGATGGTCTCCCCAATACCGCGTTGAAACCTGAAGCACAATCTACCACAACGAAGTTTTCCATGATAGTAGTTTTTCTGGGTTGTTCTCCCATGGTGAGGGCCAATTCGATCACTCCTGAAGGTTGTATCGAGTCCCCTGTGAATCCGTATAAGGAGGAATGGTAGGGTTTCAAGTGTCTATGCCCAAACCCATCTTCTCCAAGGCAGGGTGATACAATATGTCCACGGAACTTTCGTTGTCTATAGGACCCAATGTACCCTCATATTGGCTAGTTGGACGATCAGCACCAAAGGATCATTGTCGGTGAAATGCACCTCTCGTGCATCCTCCTTCATGAAAGTGATTGAGTCATTTTCTCCCTTAAAACTCTTCGAAGGTCGTTACTCCAGGCTCATGACACACGGTGGTGGACTTCGTCTGGCTTCTCTAGCGTACCTGTCTCTCCCCTTCCTTGACTCTCCTCCAAATCTCAGGCCTCCGAAGATCGTTCTCACTTCTCCTTGTAGTTCTGGGGCTCTTTCTCTGGCCCGAGGTGACGCCAGCCCGTCCTCCAGTTTTTTATTTTCCCTTCTAACATATCTGCCCAGGTGCCCCCTGCATATGAGCTCCTCAATTTCTCCCTTCAAATGGGTATACTCTGAGGTGGTATGGCCAATGTCCTTGTGGTATTGACAGTATTTGCTAGGGTCCCTTTTGGATCGGTCTTTTCTCATCGATCGGGGTCTCTTGAAGGGAACTTGGCCTTCATTCGTGAGGTAGATATGTTCTCGGGTGTCTTTCAGGTTTGAATAGAAGGTGTAAGACGTTTTCCTAGGGTCGCCTCCGCATTTGGGCCTTCTTTAGTGGTCATCTCTCGGCCCCTCGTACACCCTCTTCTTTTTCCGCCATTTGAACCTTCATGGGCTGAGGGCTTGACATGGGATTCATTTTTCCCTGCCTTTAGGTTCTCATGGCCATCCTCGACACGAATGTACTTTTTTGCTCTTTCGTAGAAGTCGTCTAAGTAGGTGACCTCCCTTTTGAGCATAATATCCCAAAGCTTACTGCCTGGGCACACTCCAGCCATGATTGCCATCTTGAGTTCTCCCCTGGTCAGACTTCCCACTTTAGCCGCCTCCATGTTGAACCTATGGATATAGCTCTTCAGGCTTTCTCCTTCACCTTGCTTTATGTTAGCGAGGCTAGTGCCTGGCATGGTGTATTCGCGTACGGCATGATGTTGTTGGAGAAACTCGTCAAAAAAATGTTGCCATGACCTAATGGTCCCCAGCCTCAGCCTCTTGAACCACTTGTATGAAGGCCCTTTCAGCGTGAAAGTGAAACAGTGACACCTTGCTCTGCTATTGATCCCTCTCAGCTTCATTAAATCAATGAAGGCATCTAAGTGGTACTTGGGGTCCGAAATGCCCTCATATGGGGTCATATGAGGTTCATTAAAGTTAGCTGGGAGTCGTTCAAGATGGATATTTCGCATGAAGGGTGACTCGTAGTTGAACTCTTCATTGGTAATGTGCCCCCCAGACGCCATGACGATTTTGCTCCGAAGGCTCCTTATCTCGGTGTCTAGATCCTGTTGCCTCCTATTCAAAGAGTCCCTCAGCTCAGTAGGGTTGGCCTTTCTCTTCTCTCTGCCCTTCAGAAGGTCCATAGGAGGTGTTGTCCTTACTTCTGACCTCCTTCCATTAAGCTTTTCTCTTAGGTCAGGGGGCACCTCCTTAGAGGTGACTTCGGCTTCATTCTTACGATTAGCGTTGTCCCTCCGCCTTTGCTCCTAGGGGTATTTTGCTGGCCTAGGTCCCTCATGGTACTTTGTTTGGGGAGTGTTGCTGGTGGAAAGTTGGGTTCTCCCATCGTCTATGGGGACAGTGGTTTCCCCTCTTTCACGCTCTTTCTCCTTATGCTTGGGAAGGGGCATGCTTGACTTTCCTTGCAGAAGGCCATTTAAAACCTCATGCATGTTCTCTAGTGTGGTTTCCATTCTTTAATTCCTTTTTTGTAACTCGCGAATCCCATCCTCATAGAAGCGAGTCCTTGAGCTGGAACTCACCGAGTGCACTCGAGGGCTCTTGCCCGGCCTGTGCATTGAGGGACCCGGGTCCCGGTGGCCATAGAGTGGTGCCACGGGGGCCAAGGATGTGGGTGCACTGGCGGCTCTGAATGACCTTTGTCGGGTTGGACAGCCGGGGATGATGTTTCCTTCTCCTTTCTTGGGGAAGGATGTTCCTCTGGCATATCTCCATGCTTAGGAGGAAGAGGGTCTTTTCTGGAAGCCCTCAACTATTCTCCGTCCAGGTGAACCTCAACATCTTGTAGTTGACGTAGGCGTTTCAAATGCCTTGGCATTTTTCCTTGCTGGAAGTGATGAAAGAACATTGGCTTGATACTTGTTCTTCCCACAAAAGGCGCCAAATTGTTTACGGCAAGAACTCATCAACAATATATGGATGGAAAACTCAAAGCTTGTTACGAAAACTGCGTAGATAGAATATCGGGAAAACTTAAGAAAGAGAGATGCAGAATAGCAGTGGAGGAAAATCTCGTATATTGCTTTACTATCTCTGTCTACAATGAATTTTTCCAACCCCTTCATTTGAGGGGTCGAAGCCTATTTGTAGATGGGCTCTAATAGCCTCTGATACAAGGTGGTCCCAAGGGACAAGATTGTACGTTGGTACCCTATCAGAGTAGTGGTGCATGGTGTAGAGGAACAGAGGGTCGTGGGGTCAGTTTTCGGTACAGGGTCAGAGGTATGCAGGTCATGCCACCACTTCTTGTACTGATTCGTACCACCATTACTTGTCGGGCACTAATGTTAGAATCACACCCTTGCCTCCCTCAGGGTCGTACACCTCGTACTTGTTCACGTGCCTCGTACTTGAAGGTCCTTCTCACACTTCCAAAATATATCTTCTCTCATCGCCTTATAACATTTTGCTAAGTGTTGGACACATTTACTAGTTCTCCTTGTCTACTTGGGAGACTTGGGACATATGGTACGTGATGGGGCAATGAAGCCCTCACTACGTGTGGCTCTCCTCGTGCCCTGGCATCATGGCAATGAGGCCCTTGCATATTTTACATACGGGAAAAGTGTCTTCGGCTCATAGGCGGTGTCACCACATTCGGAGCAACACGGCGAGGTGCTGGGGCTCCGCGTGGTGCCCGGGGGTGCGCGAGCCTTCTTTGAAGCCTTCACCAAGCAACCCTTCAAGATGGTGCATGGCCTGGCTATGCGAGGCTCTCTGTGTGCTGCGACACCGAAGGACCCAGGCCCTTGTGTGGCCTTCTACGTGGGCGTATCATCCTCGGCACACAGCCTCGTACATGGGCGGCGTAGCTGAGCGAGGCACCTGTACTATGCGAGGGACTACACGAGGCATGTGGTTGGCTACAGCATGTTAGGCCTCACTGTGCGAGGCACTTGGACGTCGTGAGGGGCTGTGCGAGGTACTTGGCTGGCTGCAGCAAGTGGGGCCTTGCTGTGCGAGGCGCTTGGACATCACGAGGGGGCACTTGGCTGGCTGCAGCATGTGGGGCCTCACTGCATGGGACACTTGGACTCTGCGAGGGGCTGCATGAGATGCTTGGCTGACATGCGGTGTGTTGAGCCTTGCTTCTTCAACGAATTTCACGTATTCACATAAATTAATTAGATGTAATTTTTGAAATTACAAATATTACTCATTTAGATTAATTTTCGAAAATAACAAAATAAAAGGAGTTGACTTTTGAAATTAATTATTATTTTGAGTGGAAGAAATAAATATAGTATGTCAAAATTAGTTTGAATTACTATATTTAATAATAAGGTGATAATGTGAATTTAAATATTAGATTTAAATTATAAATCCAGTTAGTCATCTTTTCGTGATTAGATGAAATTCTGATTTATTGATTATTTGAATTATATTTATTAATAATTAAAAAATTAGAAAATTAGAAAATGGAATATTCCCAATTGTGGGAATATACCACACGCCAAGATCAGTCCCAGGAACTGGGTTTGTGCGTGTGGCACTGGTAATGTACCAGACATTGAATTTTTCATTTTATTTAATTAATTAATAATATATTTAATAGGTTTAAATATGGATATTTCCTATATTCAAATTGGTATCTACAATGTCTTAATTATTAAATATATGATAATAAAAGGATAATCATGAAAATTGAATTTTTGAATTTTTGAATTGTGAATTTGAAAATTTTAATTTTGAATTATGGTTGTCATCTTTTTTCTTAAAAAGTTGATATCTTAATTATTGGAATTAATGTTTATTATTTAATAAAATATTCAAAAATTGAAAAATAGAATATTCCCATTATAGGGAATATGCCACATGCCCAACACAATCCTAAAATTGTGCTTGTGCGCATGACACACTAACAATATACTAGATATTGGTTATTTTATTTTATTTACTTAATTAATAAATCATTTTTTAAAGGCACAATTTCCTGTTTGAATTCCTATGAACTTTATTATTATTATTATTATTATTAGAATAATAATAATATTAAACCTATAAATACTATATGATAGCTTTTAGGTTAAGGTTGGTGTTGGTCATTCTCTTTTGACATTAGAAAAATATACGCGATATTCTTCTTCTCCTTATTCTCTCAAAAGACCTCTAAGAAAATAGATAGAAAAATACTAACCTTTTTCTATAGCCATAATCTAAGATCTCATGTGTTGAGAATATCACGTGATTCACAAAATTGAAACCTTGTTCTTTATGTGCCCACACCAATCTTGAGGTGAAGAGAACGTCTTGGAAGATCTTGGATGAGTATTCAAAGCGTTGGAAAGGAAGATCGAATTTTCTACGAAAAGACTTAAGGACTCTTGATAGACTTCAAGAGGTGTGTATATCTATTTTTTAGTTTTAATGCATCTATGCATATAAGTGTATGTATGTATATGTAAGCATGTATGTATGTATGTTTGTATGAGTGTATGTACATAATATTTGATTACCATATTGCATATTAATGGATCCACATATAAATAGTTTATATGAAATTTTTTGTTATATATGTGTTCCACCTACCGCAATTTCCGTTGCGTACAAGGAACATGTTCCTAACATTTAGGAAGTCCAAGTTCCATAGCCACTTTGACAAAATCAAAGCCAAAGACCTAGCTATAGCACAGTACCTAGAAGGCATTAGTTTTGATAGGTGGTCTCATCTTACTTCCGTAGAAATAGGTATAATAAGTCCAATTAAATTTAAATTTTATTATATTTAAAAAATAATTATCTTGTTAATGGTTTACTTTTTTCTGGAAAAAGGTACAATATAATGACAAGAAATTATGCTGGAAGTTTCAATAACAAGAAAAGGGGTGCTAGGAGCTATGTGATAACTACATATGGAATTTATTTGCTATACACTTCAGTCATGGTTTTGCAATAAAAAAGAAAATAGCGAGAACGATTTGGTGGCAATGGATAAAAAAGCTAGGTTCTTATGCTATCAGGCAACATGAGTTTCATGTGTTAGATGGTGACCTAAATGGTTAAGTCGACTTGTTGAATAAGACCAATACATGTGGTTGTTTCAGATCATTGGTATCCCATGTGTTCATGCACTTACTGCAACCCTAAAAAGAGGTGTAAAATCTATATTTTATGTGTTCTGATTTTTATAAGATAGAGCCGTGGATGGCCTCTTATGCAGAAACCATAACCATATACCCTTGTGTTAATGAGGAAGAATGGATCACGCCACACGAAATCAAGAATATGCAAGTGAGAACACCCATTGAGAAAAATCTCATTGGTCATCCAAAGAGGAAACACCATCTTACCCAAGGAGAACACTTGGTTGTGGAGCAAAAGTGCAACACATATGGAAGTTGGAGCCATAATAAGGCTACTTGTAAAGCCTGAGTTTGATGTATATGTGTACTTGCTAATACATTTGTTAGACTTTGAATTTTATAAATTTGTTAGATTTTGCATTGGGTAGTATCGTAAAAGCATCGCAATTGCATCGTCAAACTGAATTGAAGCTGTTGGTATGAAAAGAGCACATTAGGAGCGCAGCGGAGGCTTTAAATAATTATTTTTCATCAATACCAAGCTAGGTTCAAATATATATATATATATATAAATACATTTATTCTAAACAAATAAAAGATAGATCTAACACTCCTTGTAGCCTATCAAGTGTCATTGCTTTCTTTTAGTATAAAATAAAAAACATCCACTCTTTGCTTGTTGACTTTGAGATTCACACCAAAATTTTCCATGCCAATATTTAACACACTAGGATGTGTGTGTGCAAGTATAATGTTTAGAATAATTTTCTATCTCTAGATGTACTCAACACATGAGATCTAGAGACTTGGAGAATGAAGAGCTTTTTGAGAGAATGAAAAGTGTATAGATATATTTTTCAAGCTTCTGCTAACCAACCTATAATTTTAATTGAAAAGGGATGTCGAACCCATGGAGATTGATTTATTAATTCTGCTAATTATTAAACTTTTAACCCTTTAATTTTAATTAGAGAAATAAAAAATAAATTGAAAATGAAATAATGGAAACCGAGAATATTGATTTCCCTATTTCAAATTATGAATCTCAGTTAATCAATTATCCCAATCCATTCCCCTAATTTGTAATTTCAAGAACCCTAATTTAAATCATCTACCTTTCTCAAGTGTAGGTGATTTTATTCTTAATTAATGAACAAGATATCTTTATTCAATATTAATTAAACAAGAATTCATTAAGCACTATGGTTCTTTTTAATGAAACTCATAGAAATCATGGAATCTCTCAATCTCACACTTTTTCTATATCATTCAATTCTAGGTCCAATTTAAGATTACCTCTCTCAAGTGTAAAATAATAAATCTCATTTTAATTCAATGGTGATCAAGCATTAAAAAGATGAGCATTAAACAAAATAATGCATGAACAAATTAGATAAACTTCATGGGAATAATATCAAAAATTTAATTCAATAATCTAAAATAGTTTTGTTCTACCCCAAAATAAGCGTGGATTCAATCATTCAGCTACGGGGTATAGCTGGCATATAAACACATGAAGAAAGCATGCGAGTAGGACGTCTGACTAATTCTGATGTGAGCAGCTCGAGTTAAGACTTGGTAGCATGATATGCAGATAATCTCTCGACCACCTCCCAGGACAATAACCTAGTTTGAGACATGTGATGGCTAGATCGCCTTCTGGATACTCCAAACTTGGTCCAAACTAAAGTCTGTTCACTCTTCAATCTCCAGCTCGTGGAAACCTGGTAGTGACGCACAATAAAGGATCCTGAAAGACTTGGAGATTCCTTATACGCTCATTAATGCCCAAGCTATATTACACATTTATTGCCCGAGATAACAAATGTAATTTTCATAGGAAATTGTATCCCTATGTAGATAAAAATTATATTGATTGAATGTTTACCATATATATGCACGCGGTTACCCAAACCTATCCAGGAATATCCACTATAAATATCAAGGATAATGGACAGGAAAATGGACTGCTTTCTAAGATACAGAAACTCTGCAAAAATTGTAAGAGATTAATAATATTGTCTCGTGGACTAGGTGGGTTTTTAACCATTAAACAATGTAAAATTGTGAGTGTGAGAATTTTTTCATTTAGTTAATTACGGTTTAGAGAAAAGCACTAATCTCTCTGTTATCAGATTTCTTAACCCACTGTTGGCGAAAAACCACGTCAACAGATTGGTGCTTTCATTGAGAGCTTATTAGTGCTTACCCCTACGCGAAGTTTCACTCAATATTCATCATGGTGGTCACCAAATGTATGCATGACAATGAAATGGAACAATTTGGTGATCAAGAGGTTCATCATATGGTCCTTCCTGCTAAAAAGGGCCCAGACGTTCAGCAACGCCCTGGAAAACAACATATGGGCCAACTCGATACTGGGATTTCAGCATCACGCCCACCAAATCCTAATTCAGGGTGTATAACAGCCATCGAAATTGATAATGTCCAATTAAGGACCCATCTTGCTCAGGCTAACAGGAAAATTGAGGAGGTCCTGGCTCGGTTACCCCCTCTTGCAACCGATGCTAACGTCGGAAAGAGGCAAAGTGGTCCCATAGGTCCCACAAGAATAACCGACCCAATCCCAGTTGATCTATCAGGACTACAACTCCGAGCTCTGTACCTTCCGAGCAAAATCAGCAAGGTGCTCAACCTGCTAATCTTAACAGGAACCATCGTCTCCATGTTAGTCAATCGGTCAAAACTGCAACCCCCAGCTCCGTTCCTTTTGAACAGATTCCAAGGAATGCTCACAACAACCCAACAAGGTGAGTTAGGACCAATTCACAAAGACAAAATGCCCCAGCAAACTCATATGTACCCCAATCAGAGCCTCAAGCACAGAGGAGCCAGGAGATTCAGTTAGAATCGAGATGGACTAACTTAGTTTGACCTAATGGGATGAGGATAGCCTCGCCAATAAGGCACACACCATCACCAGTTAGACATCCAACACCACTGCGCCCATAGAGGACCGCTCTAGTTTGGGGGGATAGCAGGAGGAATGCTGCCCTGTCAGAGGACATCTATGCCCCACGACCTTGCAATGATAATCCAGGTCCTTGATTTCAGCTGCGAGTTGTAAGTTTGGCTAATGGAAGTTACTGGATGGGGAGCCAGCATGGAGGCATGTCAGAAAGTGACCTGAGGAATCATCTTAGTTCCACACAAAGTCCTCGTTCTGATCCGCATCCTGACCTACGTAATCATCTGAATTCACAAAGGCGGTATCCAGCTCACCATGATGATATGAGTTACACTCAGCACGGTGGAAATTTGTCTATCATACGTGACAATGGGAATGTCTCACCTAACCAAGCCTAAGCTTGGAGGGAAAACAACCCTTCTAACGCATACAATAGGATAGGAGCTGGTGATCAGCTTCCAGCTAACCTAGAGACCAAACATCCGACCCTTGAGTGGCTAGCGTTGATGGAGGAGCAGATGAAGAGGCTCTTATCTGGAAAAGGAATCGATGATTGTGATCCTGATGAGGAGCTCAAGCCTTTCTCTCCAAACATCGCAGCAACTTCGTATCCTGTTGGCTCCAGGATACTGATCATGCATGCATTTAATGGAAGCTCAGATCCATCCAATCACCTCGGGACATACAATAAGCTAATGATGGCCCACAATTTCGGGTTTGACCTAAGGTGTATTTTGTTTCCTGCAACTCTGACTAGATGTGCCAGACAGTGGTTCAATTAATACAAATGACATTCGATAACCTCGTGGAAGAAACTGTCTTCCGAGTTTAAGAGAGCGTTCCAAGCTTCGAAGGAAACTCTCATTGAGACCGACTCATATGCCAACATAAAACAACAACCTGGTGAGTCCCTGAAAGCATATCGAAGCTGGTTCACAAACGTTGCAACACGAGCTAGAGATGTTGATGATAGTTCCAAGCCCATGGCAATGAGGATGGGAATCACGGTAAAAGGTTATTTATGGTAGGAACTCCAGTGAAAAGGAGTTGAAAGTGTAGATGAATTCTTGGCCCAGGCTCAGGAATGGATAAATCTAGAAGAAGCGCGATATGTAATCGTAGGAACCAGCCAGGTCCCTATTCAGCCCACTAGAGCGGTGACGGAAATAATAAGAGGAAAGGGAATGGTGAGGCCGACTAGAACGACACAAAGAAGAACATGCCCGGGGAAAAATTCAAGTCCGTCTATACCACCTACACAAATCTGATTGATACACAAGACCGTGTCTTCCTAGCGAACACTAACCACCTCTCATGGAAGAAGCCAGAATCGTTGATGCACCAGAGGGCGAAGAGAGATCCCTCCAAAAAAATTCGATGTCACAATGACATCACCCATAACACTGATGATTGTCGACAATTGAAGGACGAGATCGAAACTCTCATACGAGCTAGACCGTTAACCCAGTATGCCTGAAATCGAGTCATTCTCATTCAATCAACTGGGTAGAATGCTCATCCAGCTCCAAAAACACCAATCGACCAACCCAGAACTTAGACAGATCAGGGGAACCAAGTCGATCCTCCTCCAATAGTAGGAGGGGATATAACTACTATTGCCGAAGGACCCTATTTGACAGGCACGAGCAATGTGGCCCAAAAAAGGTATATACAAGAGATGAAAACCCACAACAATGCTGAATATATCCCGGAGCAACGATTATCAAAACACCAGTGTTTGGAGAAACAACCAATCATCTTCACAGAAGAGAACGATAGCCACGTTCATGTTGGGAACTTATACAGGATCTTTATTTGTTTTCATGTAGATCTAATATTAAACAAATTAATATGAGATAACCTAGAACATGTTTCTAAAACTGAATTCAAAGAAAAACAAAGACAAGAATACTTACAGTATACGCAGCGGAATGAAAGAGTCATTCCTTCAGTTTCTCTAACTCTTGTATCCTCTCTGTCGTAGAGTATTATCAAGAAACTGAACCGATCTTCTATTTTCTTCACAGTCTTCCAACGTATCCTTAGAATCACCTAGACTAGTGTGGGTAATTCTCAACACATGAGATAGATATAGAGAGAAGAAGAAAAAATAACAAAGAGGCCTAGAAAAGGACTTGTGTTTAGAGAGAATCTAAAACTATCAGAAAACCAGTGATTAAACTTCTATGTCGTCTCAAAAATCTTAACTTATGACTTCTCTCTAAGCACTCCTTTTATAGACTCAATGAGGCCATTTAATTTAATTAAAAAATCAATAAAATAATAGTCATTTTAAAGTCCTAAGTCGAAATTATCATGGGCTTTAGGCCCGTGAAATTTCTTATTTGATTATAAGTCCATTGGACTTAAAATCAAGGCTTGTATTATTTTCTATTGATTTAATTAATTAAATAATTATTTAAATCCTTTATCAAATTAATTATTTATAATTTGAACCTTGATTTAAACTTATTTATTAATTTAGATACCAATTTATCTCAATTAATAAATCTGTCATAATTTCTCTTTTCTTCTCAAAAATACATAACTCTGTGAAACTATCCAAAATTGACCTGGTCAACTTTGATAATTCTAATTGATAATTAAATCAATTAATTGAGACTATCTAGATGATTTTATCCAAGGTACAATGGGGACCATGGGCCTATGAAATCAAGCTCCAATAAGTTATCATAAATCTAACAAATAAATTTACTAACTTATTAATTCCTCGTGACTCCACTATAGACTCGGAATTGCACTCTTGAATTCATAGAATGCTCTATAACAAATATAGATACGCTATTAATTATCCATTGTTACAACCACAATTGTCACTCAATCCTCTATATATTGTCTACAATGAGATAGGACTAAGATACAGTTTTACCCCTCATTGTATTTTATCCTTAAAACACTTAGTTTTTTGTAAATGATAGTTCAATAAACTAATTTAATTACTGAAATGAGATCTCTATCCTTTAACACCTTGAACCAAACTATAAGGAAACCATCGTTTCACTTCTTCATCAGAAGCTATAGATGTTCATATCTATGATTAACACTTCCCCTCAATTATACTACCGAGTTCCCAAGATATAAGTATGGGCTAGTCCGTAGGGTAAGCTGGTAACGAACAAGTCAAAGAACTCAAATCATACAATCAGTTAGAATACTAACCACTCAGAATTGAGATTGAATTGACCAATGGTCAACTATATGATATGACTAGAATAGATAATGATGGTATGTTTACTTATCTTATCGACTATCAATATCGGTCCTGTCCGATGTAACAAATACACTCGATCTTATCTACTTTGCTAATGTTGTAGAAAGAACATAACACTGCAATGTGTAAGTAGATCATATCGTAGATTGGCAAGTCAGTGTAAATCATGTGCACTGACTAATCTTAGGACTAACTTATTTTGAACATATAATCATATTTATATTCCACTGTGATTACGTCACTATAAATAAGATTAGCTATATGCTCGGGATTTAATAGAAGTTTACATTAAACAAATAATCATGAAAATAAAACATGTGAGAAAAGTGATTGACCAAGCCAAAAAAATGATTTCTATTCTTTTATTGATAATAAAATGAGATTACAAAGAATTTGGATTTTAATTAGGGCATAAAACCCCAACAGTTCAGTTCCCGCATAATGATCCATTGGTGGTAACTATTCAGCTCGCCAACCAAGGGTACGAAGGATATTTGTTGATAATGGGAGCTCAATAAACGTGCTATTTAGGTCCACCCTAGAAAAGATGGGATTGTCCATAACCGATCTTAAGGCGACCTCAATGACACTGTACAGATTCTCATGTGAAGAAATAGCAGCCATAGGCTGATCGAGCTAGTAGTCACTCTAGGAGATGATACGCGAACTATTTCTAAGATACTCAAGTTCATCATAATTGTAATGCCCTACTTCCTTAGAGTCATTACTCAGTGAGTTTAAAACGTGCAAGTAACTCGCTAATCGAGGTTTTAGGTTAAAAGTGTGGCTTAACTGTAATAAAAGTCATTTAATTTGAAAATGTGGTCATTCATTGAAATTATAAAGCGTTATACATTTGGGATCCCAAAATACTGTTTAGAAAATACTTTACATCTCAAAATACATTTAAGGTCGACTAGGCAACAAATTCAAGTCTAAACATTGCATTTTCCCAAAATAACCCTAGATGTGACAACCTGGTAGGCCGAACAGTACACGTCGCTTCACGCTCTCTGGTACTCATGGTTGGTCGACCTTTCCCTTGCCCTTACCTGCACCATAGAGCACCCATGAGCTGAAGCCCAGCAAGAAAACTCAATACAAATAATCAACATATGCATATCTATCAATTAGCATATAACAAAGCAGCCAACAGGCTAAACTTATAGCAGTCGTGCCGTCCCAGGCGCTTTACCAGACCCTGGGTTCGCGGTCTACACTGTGAGGATGACTCATGCATCTGTGAAGGGTCTCACCCTAGCGGTTTGCACTCTGTGTGCTCAACGCCGCTCCCAGTCCTTGCCGTACTCGGCCTTGCTCTCCACGTGCTTAACGTCGTTCCCGGCCCCTTGTCGTACCTAACTTCCTGCTGTTCTCGGCCTTCGTCGTTCTCGGCCTTCGCCATTCATTCACTAGTGTGCAACACATAGCATATAATCAAGAAATACTTAAAAAAAAATACAAAACATAAATAATAGGGCTACGCCCTACAATTCAATCACATAGGGTCGTGCCCCGCAATACAAACTATAGGGCCACGCCCTACTCTACGGGTACAACAGTTTTCTTACCTGTGTCCTGAGCTTCTTGAGCACAGTCCTCTAACCTGAGCCTTGCTAAAAACCTAGTCACAACACACAAGTAACACTCTCATTACTAACCAATTCATAATTGTACCCTGTAACCAATCCCGTGCTCTCGGGACCTCCTTTTTCCCCACACAAGGTGGCAAAAGCGTCCCCCGAGCCCCCTGGGCCAAGGCCCTGAAAACACAAAATTTAACACCCTGAAAATGGCCTAGCACCGCGGCATAGCCCTACAGGGGCCGCGATGCCCAGCAGGGGCTCCTTATCCAGACTCGTTCCAGCGCCACGACACAGAAGAACCAAGTCGCGGCGCTTATACGCGAACCCAGAAAACTGGGTTTTTCCCACTATTTTTCCCAAGCCAAAACTTACCCAAATCATTACCCAAGTACACCCAAGTTCCAATTCGACCCAAAACTCCAAATAAATAGTATAGCAACTCACAAACACCAGAAACACACCCAAACATCCATCCTAGCTCAAAATCACATAGTGGTTTAAAATTCCACAGAAACTTAAACCACACCAGAAAATTCACTTCAAAAATCAATGAAATTCTTACCTTAAGTAGAAATTTGACCCAAAGCTGCTTTCAAATCTAGTTCCAATCTTAAATTACCAGACTCCTAAGCTTAACCTTGCCAAAACTTCACCCCAACAACCCACAAAGAAAAACACAAATCAGCTCCCAATCACAACATTTCCCATCAGAATTCAATAAAGATTTAAATTAAAAACTTACCCCTGATCCTAACTAAGCCTCTAAACTCTTGAATTTATGGCCTAAGATCCTTCAAATATCCAACAGCATGGAGAGAGAGAGAGAGAGAGAGAGAGAGCTGAATGGGAGAGAGCTGAGAGAAATTTGGTTCTTTTCCTTCCTTTCCTCTTTTTTTTCTAAGTGTTTCTAGAGCCCCCAGCTTCCAAATTGTATATATCCTTTTGCCAAATTGACTGAATTTCCCCCTTAAGTTAGTCTATGTCCTCAAATACCACAAGGGGTAATTTAGTCATTGACAAATCCTGCTAAGTCCTCGAGTACTCATACAAATCCCTGTTAATCCCAGCATACTAAAATTATTACTAAATTACTACTCGTTACTCAATAAATCCCAAACTCATATTATATACCCAAAATACCCCTAGGCTCCTCCCGAACCGGGTATTCGACCCCGTTGTGACTTTCTAGCTAAACCTAGGACTGTCTCGGATCGTGCATCACAGATATATCACCACTCACTCGTGGTGTCAATCACAATATTCATAAATATAGCATTCATGCCCTCAATAGGTTCAAATTACAAATATGCCCCTAACAACCAAATGGGACCCACATGCATATTTAATTCACCTAAACATGCATTTCTACTCACATAATCATCAAATTCACATATTAACATAATAAATCAATTATTTCCCTCCAGGCACGCTAATCAAGGCCCTAAGCCTTATTAGAAAATTTGGGACGCTACAATAATCGAATTTTTGGGCGCATATAATGTGATTTTGGGATGACCCGCGCTGATGACCTTTGAAGCCATCACCTCGATCTGACACCTAGCGATGAAGTTTCCCTTAGCTTCAGGTATATGTACCATAAAAGGAGACCAGCTCGCTACCAGAGAATGCTATGACATTTCCATGAAGGGAAAATTACAACTCGGGCACCAAGCAATCTTCATAGTTGAAGGAAATAAGGAGCCACGTGTGTTGGAAGTTACCCAGGGGGCGGAAGAACCTCAAGAAGGAAATAACGAATTCACCTAACAAGAGGACATTGATCCATGATTAGGCAAAGACAGGTCTGAGCTCCAAGCTGTGGAGGAGCTTGAGGAAATTAGTATCGACCCATAGATACCGTCAAGGGTTGTAAAGGTTGGGGAAAACCTTGGAGCTGAAAGGAAGAGGGAGCTGGTCAAATTCTTGAAAAATAATATGGATGTCCTCGCTTGGTCGCATGAAGATATGGTGGGACTCAGTATGAATGTAATAATGCATACTTTGAATTTGGACAGGAATGTGCCTGCAAAGTCCCAAAAACGAAGGCTTTTGGGGAGAGAACGATCGAAAGAGTTAGAAGAAGAAGTGGCTTGCCTACTTAAGTGCGGATTTATCGGGGAAGCAAAATATCCGACTTGGGTTGTTAACCTTGTTCTAGTCCTAAAACCCAATGGGAGGTGAAGAACTTCCATTGACTTCTCCGACCTCAACAAGGCGTATCCCAAGGACTGTTTCCCACTACCTAGAATCGATCAGTTGGTAGACGCAACAGCCGGTCACGAGTTCATGTCTTTCATGAACATGTATTCTAGATATAACCAAATCGTGATGAACCCTGCAGACCAAGAGCATACCAGCTTCATGACAGAGCATAACGTATACTGCTACAAAGTTATGCCATTCAGGTTGAAGAATGCCGGTGGAACATACCAACAGTTGGTCAACAAAATGTTTGTTAACTAGATAGGGAAAAACATGGAAGAGTATGTCGATGATATGCTCATTAAATCAAAGACTGTCAATAACCATGTGCCTGACCTGGAAGAGTGTTTTGGCATACTAAGGAGGTGCGACATGAAGCTAAACACCCAGAAGTGCACTTTTGGAGTTTTGTCGAGAAAATTTATGGGCTTCGTAGTCAATACAAGGGGGATAGAGGCAAACCTATAGAAAATCAGATCATTACTAGAAATGTCTTCACCTAGGTCGCGTAAAGTAGTACAAAGCTTAACCAGAAGAGTGGCTACCCTAAGTCGCTTCGTTTCAAAATCCATTCACAAGTGTCTCCCATTTTACAACTTACTCAAAGGAAACAAAAATTTTGAGTGAACCGAAGAAAGCAAGTAGGCATTTCGTGACCTGAAAGCTCACCTAGCTAAACCCCCCATATTATCGAAACCTACAGCTGGGGAATGTCTGCTCCTATATCTGGCTGTGACAGAAAATGCGGTCAGCACCGTATTAGTTTGAGAGGAGAATCAGGCACAGAAATCAGTATACTATGTGAGTAAAATACTTCTGGGAGCTGAGTCCCGATATCCTTTAATAGAAAAACTCTCGTTCTGCTTGATTTTGGTGTCAAGAAAGCTCCGACCGTACTTTCAGTCCCACACCATCCATGACATAACCGATCAACCTTTAAGGCAGGTCTTGCAAAAGCCTGAGACATTGGGACATCTACTAAAGTGGGCCATCAAACTCAGCCAGTTCAAGATATTGTATATGCCACGCACAACAATCAATAGTCAAGCACTCACTGACTTTGTAGTGGAATGCACATGTTTTTAGGACGAGCCAATGAGAGAACTAGTGCAAGAGTTGTTGAAGATCAGGAGCTGGGTCCTCTAATAAGAATGGATCAGGAGCTGGGATAATTCTGATCTCACCTAAGGGGCATCAATTCCATACAACTCTCAAGTTCAAGTTTGAAGCATCCAACTACGAGGCAGAGTACGAAGCTCTATTGGCAGGAATAAGGGTGGTGAAAGAACTGAAGGCAAAGGTGATCCAATGTTATAGTAATTCTCAGCTCATGGTTAATCAAATATTGGGGGAGTTTCAAGCTCGCGGTATTAAAATGGCAGCTTACTTAGCTAAGGTTAAAGGCGAGTTGTCTGAATTTGAGTTCTGCTCTACTGAACAAGTACCTTGCAAACAGAATCCCAATGAAAATGCTTTTGCTTGACGTGCCACCACCAAAGAGGCAGACACACTGAACGTAGTCCCTGTGGAGTTCTTGGAACAACCGAGCATAGTAACAGAATGACTTAAGGTCAGAATGATTGACATAAAACTGACCTGGATGACCCCCATAGTGGAGTACCTCACAACCGATAAGCTACAAGGAAATCTAATGGATGCAAGAAAATTGTTGTATCAAGCTCTGCAGTATGTTATGGTTGAAGGGACTCTATATGGATGAGGGCATTCAATACCTCTCCTGCGGTGTGTTCTGCCCGAGGAAGTGCAGACTATCTTGCATGAGATACACGAAGGCTTCTACAGAGACCATGCTGGGGGAAAAACATGGCTCTAAAGATATTAAGACAGGGCTATTTTTGGCCTACGCTGAAAAGGGATTCAGCCTCATACGTATAGAAATACGACAAGTGCCAACATTTTGCCACCATTTCTCGGGCAGTACCCATTGAGTTAACCATGATCTCATCCCCTTGGCCATTTGCAGTATGGGGAATCAAATTGATTAGTTCTTTACCTGCAGTTGTTGCCATCGACTACTTCAGGAAGTGGGTCAAGGTCGAGCCTCTAGCAACCATAAACTCGAAGAGAGTCCTGGATTTCATCATAAAGAACATCATATGTCGCTTCGGGCTCCCAAAGAAAAGCATGTCTCACAACGAAACTCAGTTCGATAGCAATCTCTTCACAAACTTTTGTGATAAATACGACATAACCAAGAGTTTATTGTCAGTAGCTTACCCACAAGCTAATGGGCAGGTCGAGGCTGTAAACAATACCCTAAAGCAAGCTTAAAGAAGTGATTAGATAAAGCCAAGGGAATATGGCATGAGCAGCTCCCACAAGTACTTTGGGCCTAGAGAACCTCACATTGCACCTCCACATGGCACACTCCCTTCTCTCTGACTTTTGTTAGTGAGGCGGTGCTCCCGATTGAGACACAAGTGACGACACATAGGTAGAAAACCTTTATTCAAGATCAAAACCATGAGCTACTTAGCGCATCCCTGGATCTGGTCGAAGAAAAATGAGGAGAGTCACAATCGCAGCTCGCCCAATATCAGCAGAAAATTTGATTATTCAACGGCTTTTTAAAAGGTCGAATTTTCAAAGTAATTCTGAATACAAACTATGTTGGGAAATTCCTAAGACAAAACAAAACCTAGAAGACAACTAGGAACCCTGGATATAACCAGGTCAAAGGCATGATTCTTAACAAGTACAATGTTATTAAGCGGATAAGACTCCTGGACATAACTAAGTCTGAGACCTGATTCCTAACATGCATAATGCGATTAGGCGGGCAAATTCATGGGCATAACCAGGGTATCGACTAAAATTGATTAGTCGAGCCATCAAAGACCAATCCCGATCTAAAGACAACCCCTACAATTTCGAGTTTGCAAGAATTCAAAATTCATAAGCATGAGAAAATAAAAGATTAAGGGGAAAAAAATAGATCACAAAATAACAAACATGTATTAAAAAGTATATGATTATCTTGAGGAGAAAAAACCTCGATCTAAGCCTGAAGGCGATCATCTAAGTTTGTGAAAACTAATTCACAAGAAAGAAAATAAAATAAACAGAATAAAAGCATCACAGAGCTCCGTCAATTTGCTCATGTGATGACACCTCCTCGCCATCTCTGTCAGCAGCTCCGGTAGCGTCCACAGTCTTAGAAGGCTCTTGTGAGAGTCGACTTTGAAACCTAGAAAGATAAGGTCCCCAGAGCTCCGGCGCCATAAAGGGTAAATCCCCTTCCTGATTGGAAACCCAACACCGGTAAAGCATCTCCTCCAGGGCATTCGTTGAGTCCGTGATTTCCTCCTTATCTTTGGCCTCGACCTCGGATAGCTTGTTCTTGAGCACCTCATCCTCTTTGAGCTTCTTATTGAGGTTGTCAACCTCAACCTACAGCTGATCACATCGCTAGCTCACCTCTACCACCTGGTACTTAATGATTCGTTCATTCTTCTAGGAAGTGGCCAGGGCGTCCTTAGCAGTCCACTCGTTCTCCTGGGACATTGCCAGGGCGGCTTTGAGCCTTTCTTTCCTTGCTTAGGACCGGGCGATGCCACAGAGTTTTGCCAGGATAGACTACAAAAGGAAAATGGAGGTCAAGGTTAGTCCGTGGAAAAAATAAGAAGAAGAAGTACTATAGGGGGAATGAAGGTGGCTCACAGTTAAGTTAATTCCCATGGAAGAATCTAGGGCGTCTTTCGGGGAATGCTCTTCCATAGCCCTCAGGTCCTTGACGTTATCTCTATAAGCATGGCCCACCATATGGTTTTCCATCTCATATACAGTCCCTCGGAATGCTTCTGAGATCCTTGCTAGCTCGAGAGGCTTTACTGGGATCTGAATGGAGCGGACTTTGCTCTGAATAACCTGAGGGACCAAAGCAGGTGCATGACGAGGAAGAGGAGGAGGAACCTCAAGAATGGTAATGGTTGTTACCAGAGCTGGGGGCTGAGTTTGCTGCTGCTACTTCTCGGTGGAGCTGGCACCTTTATCTTTTACAGGAGATTCGGTGGAGGCTCCAGACTTGGAGGCAACTTTCTTTGATACTCTTTCCTTCTTGATCACGGGTCCAGCTCCAGCCCTGCCTGATTTGAAGGCACCCTTTAGGCCCATATCGTCGCCTGCAAAGGAATGAGTAGAAGATTCAGATATAAAAATGGTTAGTTAAAATAATGCAAGGAATATAATAGAGTGAGAACCCTACCCTCCGAGCTAGAGGAGGAAACTACTATGATTGGCTCAAGGTTACGAGCACGACTAGGTAAAACCTCTAACTCGTGGATTATCAATGGAGGAGGGAACTCTAATATAATTATGTCTTGGGTCCTACAGAGTTCATGGTCTTCATCCGAGCTGGACTCATCTACGTTCTATCTAAAACCTGGGGAAAATACACCCTGACGTAGGGAAGGCCACGTTGTACGATTCGTACCATACTCCGCAAAAATGGCAAACCTAAAGTGGAGAGTATTATCTACCACTACAGTGCATCGAGGATGACGATGGTCATAATGAACCATCAAGTGATCCACACATTTTTGGAGGGTCACGTTCAGGTCTAGGTCGATAGGATGTCGACTCACAAGATGTCGTGGGTTGAACCAGACTAGCCTAAAGCTGGAAACAGCTCGGTCTAATTCTCTATAGCGGTTACCTTGGTCAAAAGTGCCAGATGCTACCCCGGACTCAGCTCGGTCGGGGTTAGGATGTTGACCATCCTCAGGTGCTCTTCTCTTGCGCACCAGCGATGCCACCTTTTCTTCCTCTTTGGTGTCCTCAATGGCATGGAGAACTTCTTGAGGAGGAGGGAGCTCAGGGGGCGGACCTCAGGCTCTAATGGCCAACATTTGATCTTTGCAGATCATATTACAAGCCACCATGGTAGCATCGTTCACTACCATTCAGAACTCCTTCTCCTTCGAAGGAATACGAGACAGTGTCTCGTACTAACCTCCAAGGGTCTCAGATCGCTTTGTCCTCTTGTATATATCTTCACAAAGAAGCAACTCAGTTAGGAGGGTTAAACTCAATAAAAAAGGTATTCATGTATGGAATTCGAGAAGTTAGGAAACTTACGAGGATGATTGAAGTACCGGTGAGTGCAGTTCATGAACCCATTTGACATAAAGAATTGATCTTTATAGTCATTTGGGTGGCTGGGGAGGTCGATCATGGAGGTCGTGCTGGGGAATTGAGTAAGCAAGTAGAAACCATAACCACGCCCCTTCTGCTCAGGGTTGGCTTTGAGGCAGAAGAAATACATTATGTCAACCAGGGTGGGGACCTCCCGCTCGTACTTCAAAAATAAATACTTCAGCCCCGCCAAAAGTTGGCATGAGTTTGGGGGAGCTGGAATGGAGCCAGTTCAACGTAGTTTGAAAGTTCTATGAAGTACTGGACTAGAGGGAGGAAAGCACCTACTTTTAGGTGGTCATCACTCCAGGCCCCGAAGTCATCCTGAAGTGGGGTGCAGCTCTGCTCTCCTTCCAGCGGAGGTCGTGCAACAAGGCCATCAGGTCCCTTCTCAATCCTGTGGCTCATCAAAATCTTGTTCACCATGCCTTGAGTCGTTATTCGAGAAACGATGCACTCGACTTCAAAAACGGCATCAGGGTCTACTACGATCTCCCTGTCCACCACTGGGCCGAAGTGGGGAAAGGGGGTGTTGGGCGCGACCTCCTTGCTCTTACTCTTTTATTTAGAAGAGGAGCTTGCGATGGTTTTCTTTTGATGGGTCGTGATCAAGCTCGCCTGAGGACAAAGCGGCATGTTAGTGGTGACCTAAAATAAAGTCTAGCTACGGTGACAAATGTCTAATGACTCTTGGGTTTGAATTCGATTTATTTAGCCTAGAATATACGCGAGCTAAGAGGTACCCTAGCACCAACGCGTGTTTCCACGCGCAGTCTTTAGCCACGCACTACAAACTGGGGGAATTCCCCGATACTTCAGGATTCGCGTGTCAGGCCTAGTACCCTTTTGAAAGCGTTTTAATGCAAAACCACTCAAGGAATCGTGATCCTTAATCAACCCAGAACCGAACCTAAAAACCCCTCAACTTCTATGCCCAAACAGGTAATTTAATCAATTCATCAACAATTACATCCTTTCCAAACCCAAAAAATTGCCCATTTTTCACACACCTTATTTCTAAATGAACCTAGTGTCATTCTTTTAAGCCTAAACAAACTCCTATTAAACTCAAACATAGTTAAAGTACGAGACGGCAATGAAAAAAAATTGAAATAAAAGGGAACTTATTGGAAAAAAAGAATGAAATATTTAAACCAGATGAAGAGATACTTACAGTATATATGTTTGCTCAACGGGGATGTTGATGGTTCCAAATGTAGGAGCTTGAGAGCTTCTGAAAAATGGGAGGATGATGAAGGTTTTTTGGAAGAGGTCTGACAGGAAAGGGGAAGTTTTCTGAAAGGAAACTTTTTGAATATGAAGGTGGTGAAGTTCATGCCTGATTTTCCTATTTATACATAAATTTCAAGAATTAATATTGGCCATTCGATCGGGTCAGCTCGAGATTCAAAGCACAAGATTAAATTACCCTTGCGGTGGCAAAAAGTTGACAGAACAGATGTCACAGTCCTTGAAACCTGAACAGACGCCTATTATAGACGGCCACGTGTTTAACACTCGAGTAGTGGTTGGGCTCGATTTCACACAACGAAAGCCTAAAAACTGCTACTGTGCATGTCAGAAGTGACGTCATGCACGAGCAGGAGCTTGGGGGGAAAATGTTGTACCCCAAAATAAGCATGGATTCAATCATTCAGCTAGGGGGTACAGCTGACATTTGAACACATGGAGAAAGCATGCGAGTAAGACATCTGACTAATTCTGATGTGAGCAACTTGAGTTAAGACTTGGTAGCATGATAAGCAGATAATCTCCAGATTGCCTCCCAGGACAATAACCTAGTTCGAGACATGTGATGGCTAGATCGCCTTCTGGATACTCCAAACTTGATCCAAACTAAAGTCTATTCACTCTTCGATCTCTAGCTCAAGGAAGATGTTCAGCTCATGGAAACCTGTTAATGACGCACAGTGAAGGATCCCGATAGACATGGAGGTTCCTTATACGCTCATTAATGTCCAGGCTGTATTACATATTTATTGCCCGAGATAACAGATGTAATTTACATAGGCAATCGTATCCCTATGTAGATGGGAAATTATATGTATTGATTGCTTACCATATATATGCACAGGGTTACCCAAACTTGTCCTCGAATATCCACCATAAATGTCAAGGATAATGGACAGGAAAAAGGATTGTTTTCTAAGATACTGAAACCCTGCGGAAACTGTAAGTGATTAATAATATTGTCTCGTAGACTAAGTGGGTTTTTAACCACTCATGCTCATAACTAAAAAGAAAAGAAAAGTAAGAGAAGAAAAATTATATTAGATGTTCAATTTGGCTTCAATCCTTCTTCTCCTTGTTCTCCAATGTATTCTTTGCCTCCAAGACGTTCTAAAAGTGTGTTGACGCGGTTCTTCGGCAACAGGTAATTAAGAGAAGAAGAGAAAGAGATTAGTACTTAAAAGTAGAACCGCCGCAGATATGAAATCTTTGTGAAAAGAACTAGGTGACCTTAAACACGTTTTTAAGTGGTTCGAAGGTTAAAAATCCTTCTACTCCACTAGTCAATATTATTGATCTTTTCTGGGTAATTGGTTTACCAAATATATAGTTCTTACAAGACTATTTTTTCCAACCCCTATCAATTCCCAGGGTCTCCATATTTATAGGAGAAGGCACCTGGAAATTGGTAGGGAGGTCATCCCGTGACCTTACCATTTGTCATATCAAGTCTGTGATATTCATGATTACTTCCTAAACCTGACACACAAGTGTGGTCTAATCAGTATGGAAGGAGATAATGGGCCGCACGGCCCAACCCGTCCGTGGGTGTCTGAATACGCACGTTCCTGCGGCGTGTCCGAGAAGTCAGGGGGATATCGGACACGTGATGGCAGGATTATGCACGTTTATCTTGCGTGTAGACTTCCCATAGGGTCAGAGCTTCCTGAGAAGCTCGCTACCGGAGCAATCCATAACCCGAGCTGATCCGTCAGTGGTCGCCGGATGTTGTTCCCAGCTCCTGGAACAACAAGAGGGAGCAGGAAACTCCATCCCCTCGAGCTAGAAAGGGCCCGTCCTGGAGATAAAGCCTCTGGCCTGTGGGAGCCTCGGGCTAAATCATGTTTAGTCCGAGGATCGTCTTGCTAAACAGCCCGTGGGAAATCCAGGGCGTACATCTGCCCCCCAAGCTCCTGCTCGTGGTCCATGACGTCAGACATGGTAGACCACAGTAGGAGCTTTTAGACTTCTCCCACAACCCTTCGCATTCCATGCTTTTCGCATGCGTCTGATACGTGGAACGCCGTGGGTGGCGACGGTACACTCTACGAGAACCGCATTAAATGGCCTAGCCTACTGTCCAGCCGTCGTTTCACATTTCGAGTGGAGGGTCTCCCAAGAGCCTTTTACACGTGATCCCCCCTTGTATAAAAAGGGGGTGGTCATCCCACGCACGGACCACCTTACCATTCAGAACCTCTCAAATTTCCTTCTTTTCTCTCTGACCTTCCGAAGAACAAAACCCTCATTTCCATTGCTCTCATCTTCTCCGTTCACGAAGCTTAAGCGTGCGAGTTCCTTCAAGGCCTTGGAGACTACTGTGCCAACGAAGCTCCTACCAGCGCAGCAACCTCGCTCACCATCCAACCCTATACTGTAAGTCTTTTATCCCTGTTTATTTTTGAAAGCATGCCACTGTAGCCTAGGTAAAAAATTTTACTGTAGCCACAGGCAGAGGTTTTCTGGGTCGCGCGGATATGGAGGGTGATGGCCCTTCTTTGATTAGGGCACACTTGCCATGGGACATCGCCTTAGAACATGGGTTCCATGATTCTCTCTTAGGAACAATTTCTGGGTAGGATCCGTAGGAACTTTGGGTGCAAAAACCGGGTAGCTTAGGGAATACGCCTTAAGAGCGGTTTTGCCACGCCTTGCCTGCTGAAACTTTCCCCCCAAGGCAAAAAATTTTTTTTTTTTTACTCTGAGCCATCTGACACACGAATTCCGAGTAATCTGGGATCTGTTGAGGGCATAGGCGCGTGTTCCTTGGAACGCGTGGCACCACTCTCCACGGGCTGGGCTTACCCCAGCTCGTGTACTTAATACTTGCCTCACTCTCCTGCTTGGGTCGCCTTTTCTAAAGTGTTTTCTTTTGTTCGATAGGCGACCAGATGGCTCCAAAGAGAAATCTGCCACAGAAGAATGTGGGAAGTTCGGCCTCCCAGAAGGATAAAGGAAAGGCGGTGGTGACCAGCTCGCCAATTCCTCACTTTGGACCGGCGGTGGAGAAGCAGGCCGAGGTGGCTCCTGACGCATTTTTCGAGGCGGAGAGAATCGTCTCGAAGATAACCAGCCAGGCAAAGATCACCAAAATCTTCCTTAACCACAACATTCCTCTGGGGAAGACCTCCGTGATCACCCGACCTGCTGCGGATGGGGAGAGGAGCTGCACGCCGCTCGACGAGTCGTTCGCGGCCTGGAGCGGGGAACACTTCAAGGCAGGGGCCTTCCTCCCCCTGGATCAGTATTTTGCTGATTTTCTGAACTATGTGGAGTTGGCCCCATTTCAGCTCCCCCCCAATTCCTACCGTCTGCTGGCGGGACTGAGGTAGTTGTTCCAAAAGCATGAGTGGGAGGTCCCCACTCCTGCTGATATCTTATATTTCTTCTGCCTCAAAGACAGCCCGGACCAGCGGGGGCGAGGTGACGGGTTCTATTACGTAACCCGCTTCCCTAACACAGCAGCAGTGATCGAGCTGCCGAGCCATCCAAACGACTTCAAAGACCAGTTTTTTATGTCTACTGGGTTCCGAAACTACGATCATCATTATTTCAACCGCCCTCGTAAGTAATCCTCCATTTAGCTCGCCTTTTAACGGTTATCTTATTTTAGCTCGTCCCTTATTCCAATTCTGATTTCAACCAACCTTGCAGCCATCTACTCGAGGACCGAAAAGTCCGTGACCCTCGGGGGTCAATACGACAAACTGGCGAACCTGCCTCCCAGTGAGAAAGACTACCGCGTGCTCGTGACAGACGAGGCGATGGTATTCTGCAAGCTGATTTTCCCAAATCAGACTTTGAATTTGAAAAGGCCCCGGGGTCCTCCCCCAGCCCGCGACAACAGGCCGACCGTCGCGGAGGAGGTCGCAGATGACGAAGGTGAGGAAGAAGGTGAGGAAGTTCCTCTAGTGAGGAACAGGAAGAGGAGCTTGGAGGTCGCCCAGGGGATGATCGAGGAGAGGGCCCAATCCGGAGCAGCTGCGGGTCCTTCCGGTCAAGGTAACTTTTACTTATTTAACAACGTAGATAGGGCCACCGCAGACCCGCGGCTGGTTAGGTTCAACCCTAGGCAGCTCGTGTATCGTCACCCAAGGAATCCGAACCTGGACACGCTTCTGCTCCACTGCGTTGACCAGCTCGTGCTGGACAACCAAGAGAGTCGGCCCAAGGGTACCGTAGTAGTAGATAATACCCTAGCCTTTAGGTCGGCCATTTTTGAGGAGTACGGGACCAATTTACGCACGTGGCCTGCGCTCCAGAGGGGCGTCTATGCTCCGGGGATTAGGCAGTACGTAGAAGAGTCCAGCCCTGATTCAGAACCGGACCTAGAACCTTCGCCAGTTCATGAGATAATCGTCCTAGGCTCTTCCAGCTCGGGGGGTAGGGCTCCCTTAGTATTTGCTTTCTTATTGCTTTTATTTCTGTATGATTGCTGATAACCGTGTTTTTTGCTCTTTGGCAGAAGAGATGTCTCAGCCCGGGAATAGTCTGCGGGGCGTTGTGTTTGGTGGGAATCCCCCAGCGGGGCCGAGGTTAAAGAGGCTTCGCGAGTCCAAGAGCTCGACCGGGGTCTCCACCAAATCCCCAGCTACGGAGAAGGAGAGAGACCCGTCATCCCAGGTCGCGGGGGCGAACCTCCCTGTCGCCAGGACAGGACTCATGCATCCGCCACCCCAACGATCTCCACTGGCCGCCCAGGACGGGGTAATAGAGGTCGGGAATCTGGCCGCGGCAGACCCGGACGTGCGTATCCCGGTCGACCCCCGGGCTCTGGAGAAGATGCCCGAAGCATTCCGGGGTACGGTGTACGAGTCGGCCAGCTACGCCGTCAGCCACTATTACAATATCAGGGAGAAGGAGCTCCGGGCCATCGAAACAACGAGCCCGGTCCGAGTTATAGAGTCCGCTATGGACATGACTTTAACGGTAAAGTGCCCCCTTCTTCTAAGGCTTTGACACTCACACGCCGCCTTTCTCCTTCCAGTTTGCTAATTTATCACTCTTTTCTTGCAGGGCATGGCTGCCGCCTATAGAGGCATCGTTAGGACCAAGGCCCAGCTCGAGGGTTTGGAAGCAGATCGCCAGACTGCCCTCCAGGAGTCTCAGGAGGCGAGAGACGCCTTGGCGGCCTCAAAAGCCGAGTTAGAGAAGGTGCGCTCGGAGAACCAAGAGCTTAAACGCTCCCTGGCCGCATCCGAGCTAGAGAAGCTTCGCTCCAAGAACCTAGAGCTTAAAAACTCCCTGGCCGCATCGCGGGCAGACCTTGAGGTGGCGAAGGCCGAAGTCCAGACCTCCCAGGCCGCCCTGAAAGACGAGCGGGTCGTGTCGGAGCAGTCCTTACAGGACCTATTCTATCACTGCTGGTCCCACAATCCGGACGCGGACTTCTCCTTCATGCCGCCGGACCTCTGGGCATTCCTGTTGCCGCGGCTTCAAGCCCGCCTGAATAAGGAGGCTCCTCCATCGGAGACTGGAGAGGCCTCTGCCGCGGCGGAGCAGGGTGAGACCGCGACCTCCAAAGGGCCAGCTGATGGGGCTTAGGATGCTTCTTGTTTTCGTATTTTGAACACCTTTTTTTTTTTTATTGTAATTCTCTTTTTTATGTGAGGCGTTTCCGCCTCGAGACAATTTGCTCAACCAGTTTTACATATATATTTTTATGCATTTGGTCATAATTTATCTCGTTATTTTTATGAACGTAGTTCGAGTTAACTTTATCCGTATCCCGGGCTCTTTAAATAAGATCCGCGTTCAACAAATTTTTAGTTCACTCCTAAGTTTTCTGACCTGGTTAAGACCAGGAACTTATTTTGAAAAAACTTAGTTCGCGTCAACTTTTATCCGTATCCCGGGCTCTTTAAAGAAGAACCTCGGTCAACAAATTTTAGCTAACTTCTAAGTTTTCTGACCTGGTTACGACCAGGAACTTATTTTGAAAAAACTTAGTTCGCGTCAACTTTTATCCGTATCCCGGGCTCTTTAAAGAAGAACCTCGGTCAACAAATTTTAGCTAACTTCTAAGTTTTATGACCTGGTTAAGACCAGGAGCTTATTTTGAAAAACCTTAGTTCGCGTCAACTTTTATCCGTATCCCGGGCTCTTTAAAGAAGAACCTCGGTCAACAAATTTTAGCTAACTTCTAAGTTTTATGACCTGGTTAAGACCAGGAGCTTATTTTGAAAAAACTTAGTTCGCGTCAACTTTTATCCGTATCCCGGGCTCTTTAAAGAAGAACCTCGGTCAACAAATTTTAGCTAACTTCTAAGTTTTATGACCTGGTTAAGACCAGGAGCTTATTTTGAAAAAACTCAGATCACATCGACTTTTATCAGTATCCCGGGCTCTTTAAAGAAGAACCACGGTCAACAAATTTTTGTTAACTTCCAAGTTTTATGACCTGGTTAAGACCAGGAGCTTATTTTGAAAAAACTCAGATCGCGTCAACTTTTATCCGTATCCCGGGCTCTTTAAAGAAGAACCACGGTCAACAAATTTTTGTTAACTTCCAAGTTTTATGACCTGGTTAAGACCAGGAGCTTATTTTGAAAAAACTCAGATCGCGTCAACTTTTATCCGTATCCCGGGCTCTTTAAAGAAGAACCACGGTCAACAAATTTTTGTTAACTTCCAAGTTTTATGACCTGGTTAAGACCAGGATAGGACTTAGTTTGTGATAACTCTTATCCATAGATAAAAATTAACACCTAAGTCGTTAAGGAGACCTGGATATATCCGGGTACCATATGCCCCCCAAGTAACTGGGAAAGGGTCTTTCGTTGTTACTTTAAAATTACCCTTGCAAATAACGAGAAACATTTGATTTTTATTTATACATGGAAGGTGACCTTCTAGGTCTTACAAATGTTTATTGATAATATTTCTTTAGGTGGATTGCATTCCAAGTCCGCGGGACCGCCCCTCCACCAAGTCGAGCTAATTTATACGTCCCTTCTTTGATGACTTCGATGACCTGGTATGGTCCTTCCCAGCTTGGTCCCAAAACCCCATCTTTGGGATCTTTCCCGGCCAGGAAAACTCTCCTCAAGACCAAATCGCCGACGCTAAAGGCACGTCTTTTGACCTTAGTGTTGAAGTAGCGAGTGATTTTCTGTTGATAATGGGCGAGCTGGAGTTGTGAATCCTCTCGCCTCTCATCCATCAAGTCTAAGGAGTGGCATAGGAGCTCGTGGTTCTTGTCTTGTTCGTAGGACCGGACCCTGTGCGACAGGACCTTTACCTCCACGGGGAGGACCGCTTCACTTCCAAAGGTTAGGGAGAAAGGAGTGTGACCCGTGGGAGTCCGATGTGAGGTCCTATAGGCCCACAGAACTTGGGGGAGCTGTTCTGGCCAGATCCCCTTTGCCTCACCTAACCTCTTCTTGAGGCTTGCCTTCAGAGTTTTATTGACAGCTTCGACCTGGCCGTTCGCCTGGGGATAGGCCACGGATGAGAAACTTTTCACAATTCCGTTCTTTTCGCAAAATTCGGTGAACAGGTCGCTGTCAAATTGAGTGCCATTGTCGGAAACGATCTTTTTGGGTAGGCTGAATCGACAAACGATGCTTTTAACCACGAAGTCTAGCACCTTTTTCGATGTTATTGTCGCCAACGGCTCTGCTTCGGCCCACTTTGTGAAGTAGTCAATGGCTACCACGGCGTAACGGACCCCGCCCTTTCCGGTGGGCAGGGCGCCTATTAGATCTATGCCCCAAATGGCGAAGGACCAGGGAGACGATATCATTTTTAGCTCGGCCGGGGGTGCTCGTGCAACCGCGGCGAACCGCTGACATTTGTCGCACTTTTTTACGTATGAGATCGAGTCTTTGGACAGAGTCGGCCAGTAAAAACCCTGCCGAAGGATCTTCAAGGCCAGGCTTTGCCCCCCAGTGTGATCTCCGCAGAATCCGTCATGAACTTCCTGCAGGATGGCCTTCGCCTCACTTGGAAGAACACACCGGAGGAGAGGTAATGAATGCCCACGTCGGTACAACACCCCCTCGACTAGCGTATATCTCGGAGCTTGATAAAGGACTCGTCGTACGTCGTTGCGCCCTTCGGGTAACTTGCCCTCGACGAGGTACTCAACAATGGGAGTCATCCAGGTCGGCCTGATGTCAATCATCTCAATATCCGCTCGATCTCCGTCTATGCTTGGTTTGTCCAAGAACTCAATTGGCACCAACCCCAGGGTTTCTGCCTCCCCCGAGGTGGCGAGCTTGGCGAGAGCATCTGCATTGGCGTTCTGCTCCCGAGGTATCTGCTCGATCGACCCTTGCCCAAACGTAGACAATTCGGATTTTACCTTAGCCAAATAAGAGGCCATCTTGGGACCCCGCGCCTGATACTCGCCTAAGACCTGATTCACCACGAGCTGGGAGTCGCTGAAGCATTGGACAGAGCTTGCCTTTAGCTCGCTAGCTATCCTAAGTCCGGCTAACAAGGCCTCGTACTCTGCCTCGTTGTTGGACGCCTTGAACCCGAACCTCAGCGCCGAATGGAATCTATGTCCTTCTGGGGATATCAGAATGATTCCGGCCCCGGAGCCGTTCTCGTTAGATGAGCCATCAACGAAGATCCTCCACGATGAGCCTGAGGATGTGAGCTGCTGTGAATCTTCCGATGGGATCTCACGGAATCCCGCGCATTCTGCCACGAAGTCGGCCAAGGCTTGACTTTTTATGGTAGTTCGGGGAGTATAGAAAATCTCGAACTGACTGAGTTCGACCGCCCACTTTAGCAAGCGTCCCGAGGTATCAGGCTTTTGCAAAACCTGCCTTAGAGGCTGATCGGTCATGACGTGTACAGAGTGGGACTGGAAGTATGGCCTGAGTTTTCATGAGGCCGTGATTAGGCAGAACGCCAGCTTTTCCATCAACGGGTACCTTGACTCAGCTCCGAGGAGTCTCTTGCTGATGTAATAAACCGGTTTCTGAGCCTGGTCCTCTTCTCGCACCAGAACGGCACTAGCTGCGTCCTCAGTCACGGCCATGTAGAGGAAAAGAGGTTCTCCTACCCTGGGCTTTGATAGCACAGGTGGCTCAGCTAGGTGCGTTTTTAGGTCGAGGAATGCGCCCTCGCACTCTACTGTCCATTCGAACTTCTTGTTTCCGCGGAGCAGGTTGTAGAAAGGCAGGCACTTGTCGGTCGATTTGGAAATGAACCGGTTCAGTGCCGCCACCCTTCCTGTGAGGCCTTGGACATCTTTCCGCGACCTGGGGGATGGAAGCTCGAGCAGTGACCTGATCTTGTCGGGATTTGCCTCGATTCCTCGGGTATTGACTATGAAACCCAAGAACTTCCCCGATGCGACACCGAAAGTGCATTTCTGAGGATTGAGCCTCATGCCATATTCTCGCAGTATGTTAAAACATTCTTCCAGGTCGGCAATGTGGTTGGTGGCAGTCTTTGACTTGACAAGCATATCATCGACGTACACTTCCATGTTCTTCCCGATCTGATCCGCGAACATTCTATTTACCAGCCTTTGGTAGGTTGCCCCGGCATTCTTAAGACCGAACGGCATGACCTTATAACAATAGACATTAGTCGGGGTCATAAAGCTGGTATGATCCTGGTCTGCTGGATTCATCGCGATCTGATTGTAGCCCGAGTACGCGTCCATGAAGGACATGAGCTCGTGCCCCGCCGTGGCATCCACCAGTTGATCGATCCTCGGCAACGGAAAGCAATCCTTGGGGCAGGCTTTATTCAGGTCGGAAAAATCAATACAGGTCCGCCACTTGCCATTGGGCTTTGGAACTAACACGGGATTGGCAACCCAAATGGGAAATCTGGCTTCATGGATAAAGCCACATTTTTTGAGCCGGGCCACTTCTTCTTCAAGGGCCTCGGCTCGGGTTGTCCCTAAACGCCTCTGCTTTTGAGACTTTGCAGGGACGCTTTTGTCTAGGTGGAGCGTGTGCATGATTACGCTCGGACTGATCCCTATCATGTCCTCGTGCGACCACGCGAATACGTCTAGGTTCTTTTTCAGAAAAGCGGTCAGATCCGCCTTTCTTCTATCGCAGAGGTTCTTTCCGAGCTTCACCGTCCGTGAAGGATTTTGTTCATCGATGCCTACCTCCTCGAGATCTTCAATAGCTTGGAGCTCGGACCTGTCCTCGCCTACTCGGGGGTCAATGTCCTCGCTTAAGGCGAGCTTTTCGTCTTCGGAAACCCGAGGTTCTTTAATCTCAGGGGCCGCCTTGGGTCCCTGCGATTCCTCTTCATCCTGAATGGCCATCGCCACCTGCCCGGGTTTAGATTTTCCCTTCATGGAAATGCTGTAGCATTCCCTGGCAGCGAGCTGATCGCCCTTGATAGTGCAGACCCCTGTCGAAGTAGGGAACTTCATGGCGAGGTGCCGGACGGATGTGATAGCTTCGAAAGCAACGAGCGTTGGTCGGCCCAAAATTGCATTGTAGGCAGCGGAGCAGTCAATGACTACGAATTCGAGCAGTTTGGACACTGTTCGGGACTCGTCGCCTAGGGTGATCACCAGCTCGATCGTTCCTATCGCTGCTGACCCTCCGCCTGAAAAACCATATAGCATCATCGAGGTTGCCTTTAGCTCGGAGACGGTCAGACCCATTTTTTCTAAGGTTGAACGGAATAGGAGATTCACCGAGCTCCCATTGTCCACTAACACCCTCCTTACTCTCCGGTTGGCGAGCTGGACTGCTACGACCAAGGGATCGTTATGAGGGAATTGGACATGGCCCGCGTCCTCCTCCGTGAAAGTGACTGGTTGTTTCTCTAATCTTTGTTGTTTTGATTGACGTTGTTCCGGGACGAACTCCCCTCCATTGTGGGCCTTCAACTCATTTATGTACCTCTTCTGGGCGCCTCTGCTCGTGCCAGCCATGTGTGGCCCTCCAGAGATGGTGGAAATCTCTCCCTCGACCACGGGGGGAGGGACGTCCTGATCTACTCGAGGTCCAGGTTGACTGGCTAGGATCTCCGGAGCGGGTCGACCTGTGGGGACCCTGTTCCGCGAGTATTGCGCCAACGGACCTGCTCGGATGAGAGTCTCGATTTCATCTTTGAGGTGCCTGCAGTCGTCGGTATTGTGCCCGACGTCGTTATGAAAACGGCAGAATTTGGAAGCGTCTCTCTTTCCCTTAGGGTGCTTTATTGGCTCCGGTCTTCTCCAGGGGACTCGCGTAGCGTTGGCCAGGAAAATATTCTCTCTGGTTTGGGTGAGCTCGGTATACGCTGTGAACACGGGCTTGAATTTATCCACGGACTTATTCTTCTTTTGACCGTGCTGGACGTTTTCACCATTTCCTTTTCTTTTGCCGCCACCGGGCTGGTTGCTCTGCGTGACGTCGGGAGTCGCTACTATGATCTCTGTTCCCGCCCCAGTGGGCTTCTCGAGGACCTGGCTGGTCCCCGCGGCTGAAGCTTCAGCTTCCTCCAAGTTTATCCATTCTTGGGCTCTGTTAAGGAATTCACTAACTGAGCTGACCCCCCTCCTTTGAATATCCTTCCACAGATCTCCGCCTACTAGGATCCCGGTCCTCATAGCCATGAGTTTGGAGCTGTCGTCGGCGTCTCTGGCTCGAGCAGCGACATTTGCAAATCTGCTCAAGTAGGCTTTTAGCGTTTCTCCAGGTTGCTGTCTCACGTTAGCTAGGGAGTCGGCCTGGACCCTGGCGGCCTGAGAGGCGCGGAATGCCCTCTTGAAGTCAGCCGAAAAGGTCTTCCAGGAGCTGATTGACTGCCTTTTACTTTGTTTGAACCACTGCCTGGCAGGTCCAGTTAGGGTGGAAGGGAAGATCAAGCAACGAAGCTCTGGCCCGATGTTATGAGCCATCATTAGGGTGTTGAACATCCCTAAGTGGTCAGATGGGTCTCCATCCCCGTTGAACTTTGACAAGTGAGGCATACGAAAGCCAGAAGGGTATGCCGTTGCTGCTATGTTGGGGGCGAAGAGCTCCATCTCATCCCCTGAATCATATTCGTCTTTTTCTTTCTCTGACAGGAGCTTCTTCATCAGCTCCTCCATTTGAGTTAAGCGCTCTAGGGTTTTGTCCTGAGATCCTGGGTTATTCCGGGGCTGTTCAACAGCTCCGGACCCGTTGTACATATTAGGCGGGTTATTGCCCCTCCTATCTGGAGATAGGTCATTTGGGGCATTCCCGCCATTACGTACTTCGGATCGGACCCCAACTGAACGGGCCTGGCTACCATCCCTAACTGGACCCTCTCTGTGAGAGTTGAGGCGATCTCGAAGGTCGCCTCCATGGGAATTATGGTGACTTTGTGCTGAACTTAGTCGCTGTCGCAGGTCCCCTCCCGAAAGATCACTCCGTGCGCTACCGGTCCAGTGACTCCTGCTGGACAGGCTCGATGTGCGTCTTTGGCGGCTCCGACCTGCTCCTCCTCCCGGCGCCCTGCTGCTGCGGGAAGGCCCGGCCGATGGCGGGTCTCTCCTACTATTTATGTAGGTCGGGATGTCTCGGACGGGCTGAGGAGATGGGTATCTGATGGGAGAAGGAGGATGCCTGACCGAAGAGGCGATCCTAGTGCCGTCTGGACGGACTAAATTTGGTGGGGGCCTCTCGGCCCTGCCAGCTTGATGGTTTCGCGCTGGGCGATCTGGACGAGGAACTGGACGCTCTTCGGGGACGGGCTGACGTCTCCGGATCTCCTCGGCCCTCCTTTGGGAATTTCCCCTATCTCTTCTGGGTGTCCTCGAGGAAGGCTGAGAGCTAGGGGTTGATGTCCTAACCGAACGGCTGTACTGCTGCGGTTCGGTCTGAGGCATTTCCCTGAAGTTCGCCTCTTGATGGCGTGATGAAGGGGTGGAGTTGGCTGCAGGGAGTCTACCCGAACGGCTATACCTGGATCGATTACTCCGGCGAGACTTAGGAGCCTCGCCTTGCCTCTCTCCAACGTTACCGTTGGTTGTGAGAGGGGATAGTCGACTCAGAATATCCTGGATTTGCTGACCAGCTGCTGCTAGCTGGCTCCTCAGTTGAGCATTCTCCATCTCCACCGCAGTTTAATAACCTGGATTCGGATTAGGCGGCCGGGGCGTCGAACTACCAGTGTCGTCTTGGCCGGCCGGCTGCTTTCCTGGCCTTTGCTGGACTTCAGGAACTTGCTCCTCGGGGAGGGCAACATGGCGGGCCTCCTGCCCATCATGCTGTTCTGTCTCGTTGCCATGTTTGGATCGAGTGGTCACCATAGTTGTATGTTTGTGGTAGTACTAATTGGACTTGCTCTCAATGAAAGCACCCAACTGTTGACGCGGTTCTTCGGCAACAGGTAATTAAGAGAAGAAGAGAAAGAGATTAGTACTTAAAAGTAGAACCGCCGCAGATATGAAATCTTTGTGAAAAGAACTAGGTGACCTTAAACACGGTTTTAAGTGGTTCGAAGGTTAAAAATCCTTCTACTCCACTAGTCAATATTATTGATCTTTTCTGGGTAATTGGTTTACCAAATATATAGTTCTTACAAGACTATTTTTTCCAACCCCTATCAATTCCCAGGGTCTCCATATTTATAGGAGAAGGCACCTGGAAATTGGTAGGGAGGTCATCCCGTGACCTTACCATTTGTCATATCAAGTCTGTGATATTCATGATTACTTCCTAAACCTGACACACAAGTGTGGTCTAATCAGTATGGAAGGAGATAATGGGCCGCACGGCCCAACCCGTCCGTGGGTGTCTGAATACGCACGTTCCTGCGGCGTGTCCGAGAAGTCAGGGGGATATCGGACACGTGATGGCAGGATTATGCACGTTTATCTTGCGTGTAGACTTCCCATAGGGTCAGAGCTTCCTGAGAAGCTCGCTACCGGAGCAATCCATAACCCGAGCTGATCCGTCAGTGGTTGCCGGATGTTGTTCCCAGCTCCTGGAACAACAAGAGGGAGCAGGAAACTCCATCCCCTCGAGCTAGAAAGGGCCCGTCCTGGAGATAAAGCCTCTGGCCTGTGGGAGCCTCGGGCTAAATCATGTTTAGTCCGAGGATCGTCTTGCTAAACAGCCCGTGGGAAATCCAGGGCATACAAAGTGCCTCCATGATGTTCTACAAGTCCCTTTAATGAAACCCTAAGCTTATATTTATAGCCCACAAGAAATTACCCTAAAAATTCCATTTAAAATTGATTGAAAAGTGGAATTTACGTGCAAGGCGCAATGGGGCCTGAAGTTCTTTCTCGAGGCTTGAAAAATGTAACTAGCAGCAGTCCAGGCGCAATGGCGCCTCTCAAGTCAGTTTTTAGTAGACTTGATTTTTTCAGCTCTTTTCATTTGTCGGTTTTGACACTGCTCAGTAAAACAAGCATAACGTTTTCATCCGAACTCCAAATGAAACAATTAAAAAAGCTATGGAAAGATGAGAAAAAGATATACAACTTATATTTCTAGGAGCTTTCCAAAAATATAAAATAATAATGGTCAAAATTCAGCTTGAAGTTCCAAGTTGGCCACAAAACAATTAAGCTTATTCCTACACACTTTAGAGAATAAATCAAATCCACGTAAAAACTTGAAGTAAGCACATCAAGTCAAGATAAAAGAGACATAAATGAGTGCATAAAATAGGCACTCATCAAATACCAAATAAATCATTCAAATTGTAACAAATACAATTGAACCATTCAAATTAGGTCCCACTCTACTAAAGGGTGTGTGGTGTGGCGTGCTGCCCCTTTGGCACACCCACATGGGGCCATTTTGTAATGAGCATGCCTTTGTGCTTGATCATTAGTCAAGTCTTGCACCAAGCAACCTCATGGGATAGGGTAGTGGCAGTTTTGTAATATTGCATATGTCTCCCAGACAAAAATCATATATGTTCCTGGGAAGACTTTACTTCCCTACAAGGCTCCTTAGGGGGAGGTGACCTGGTGACTTAGGGAAGCACCATGGCCATCAGCAGATAGGGGCCAAAGCTGTGTACTCCCTTGCCCTATCAAGGCTATATATTAATGAAATAACATTTATCCATACTTGCCCCTGTGTACTTCCTTGTTGCTTATGTATTACTTGTTTGTTACCTTCGTTGGGCCTTTGTGTGCCACTTGCCTTGTTGTGTGCTTTGTGTTGTGTGGACGTTCCTAGGAATGACTTGCTTTGTGCTTGCTCATACTTCGTTATTGCCCGTTGCATGTCCGAGATGTGTATGTGGCTAACCGCTGAGTTTGTTTGCCTGTAGGTGTGTGTTGTAGGCTGACTTGCTAGCTTGAAGAGTCTGCAAGTGCCGCACGTTCCGTCTAGTTGGAATCCCCAAATAGCCGGCCCGTGACAGTTGGTATCAGAGCCAAGTTAGAAAGCGCTTGGCAAAAACACACTATGGTGAGCAATACTCAGAGGATCGAAGCTCTTGAGAAGCGAGTAGGGGAACTAGATGGCCTGGACGAGAGGGTCAGGGATCTTTCGTTTGCAAGTCAGGACTCGGGACCGTCTGATGCAAACAATCGCATAGCTGTGTTGGAGAAGGAGAATGATGTTCTTCTATCCAGAATTATTGCGTTGGAGAAAAGAAACACTCCAACAAGTACTTCTGTTTCCCCGCGGTGGGAAGAGCGCATCGCGGCAGTGGAGCGCATGCTAAAGGAACAAGAAGTTTCAATTAATGACACAACGGAAGATTGCAGGGAGGCAGTCGGTGTGCTCAGAGAAGAAATGGCTGAGCTAACTGCCAAGGTAAACCTGACCATGTGAGCGGTTGGGAATGCCCCTGCAACAAGGCCGATAGGTATGGAATATGGCCGAGCCAAAGTACCCGAGCCGAGGCCCTATAATGGGGCCAGAGATGCAAAGGATTTGGAGAATTTCCTCTTTGACATGGAACATTACTTTAGAGTCGTGCGGGCCGATTCGGAAGATGGAAAGGTCGCCATGGCTACCATGTATTTGTCGGGGGATGCCAAGGTGTGGTGGAGGACCAAGTATGATGATATAGAGAATGGCAGGTGTACCATCACATCTTGGACGGACCTGAAGAGGGAATTAAAGACGCAGTTTCTGCCAGAAAATGTAGCTTACATAGCTCGTCGCCAGTTACGAGAGCTTAAACAAGTCGGGACACTCCGAGAGTATGTAAAAAGATTTTCGGGACTGATGCTCGATATTAAAGACATGTCCGAAGTGGACAGGCTCTTCTGCTTCCTCGAGGGATTGAAACCATGGGCCAAGCAAGAACTTCAAAGACAGCGGGTGACTGATCTAGCCACCGCTCAAGCTGCTGCCGAACGCTTAACAGACTACACTCCGGATAGTAGCCTGCCGAAAAGGGCTACCCCTCCAACCAGCTCAAGTAGCGTCGGGAGTAAGAAGTTTGGGAAGTCCTGGCAGGGCAAGAGTGGGGGAGAGAAGAGGACAGCTGTGTCCAATTCTTCCAGTGGGACAGATGCTGCTGTAGGGAAGAAGCCGCTAGCTTGTTGGATTTGTAAAGGCCCACACAAGTCGGCAGTATGCAAATTCCGGGGCCAGATAAATGCCCTCATTGGCCAAGAACAACAGGGTGAAGGAGAAGAGGAAGAAGAAGAGTACGCGCACATGGGCGCTGTCCGCCTGTTGAACGCTCTCAAGAAGCATGGCGAGAAAGGGAAGAAGACCCTGGGGAAAGGGCTAATGTTCGTGGATGCCGCTATCAATGGCAAGCCTGCCAAAAGCGTGATGATTGATACTGGCGCCACCCACAACTTCATCTCTGAACTCGAAGCAAAGCGACTGGGACTAAAGCTGGAGAAAGATGCAGGCCGCATGAAGGCGGTCAACTCCAAAGCCTTGGCCACATCTGGCGTGGCTAAAGGGGTAAAAGTGAAGATCGACACGTGGGAAGGGCAGACTGATTTGGTGATCGTCCATATGGACGACTTCGATGTAGTTTTGGGAATGGACTTTCTAACCGAGAAAGGTGCCATTCCAATTCCTGCCACTGGAAGCTTACTCATAATGGGAGAGACTCCTTCAATGGTACCTGCAAAGGTGAAGCCACCCCCTGCTGTGAAGCTTCTATCAGCTTTACAGTTCAAGAAGGGTGTGAGGAAGCAGGAGCCGACTTATGTAGCTGTGCCCACCGTGTTCGAAGAAGTAGTGGAAGAAATTGTTCCACTAGAAATTACGAGGGTCTTGAAGGTGTATGGGGATGTGATGCCAGATAAACTCCCCAAAGCCTTGCCACCAAAGAAGGGGATTGATCACCAGATAGAGCTGGTGCCTGGAGCGAAACCTCCAACAAAAGCGCCATACAGAATGGCGCCCCCTGAGCTAGAAGAATTGAGGAAGCAATTAAAAGAGCTATTGGAGGCAGGCTTCATCAGACCGTCGAAGGCGCCATATGGCGCACCGGTGCTATTCCAGAAGAAGCACGATGGGAGCTTGAGACTGTGCATCGACTATAGGGCTCTCAATAAGGTGACAGTTCGCAACACATACCCCATTCCTCTAATCGCTGATTTGTTCGACCAGCTAAGTGGAGCCAAATACTTCACAAAGTTGGACTTGAGATCGGGCTATTATCAGGTGCGGATTTCAGATGGGGATGAACCAAAGACTACGTGTGTTACTCGATACGGAGCATTTGAGTTTCGAGTAATGCCGTTTGGGTTGACAAATGCACCTGCTACCTTCTGTACACTAATGAACCAAGTATTCCACGAGTATCCAGATAAGTTCGTGGTGGTGTACTTGGATGACATCGTGGTTTATAGCGCCTCGATTGAAGAGCATCAAGAACACTTGGCTCAAGTGTTTCAGAAGTTGAGAGAGAACCAGCTATATGTGAAGCGAGATAAGTGCTCGTTCGCACAGGAGAGCATCAAGTTCTTAGGCCACGTGGTGGAACGTGGCCGTATTCGTATGGATCTGGAGAAGGTGAGGGCAATCCAGGAATGGAAAGCCCCCACAAACGTGAAAGAACTCCGCTCCTTCTTGGGTCTAGCCAACTACTATAGACGATTTGTGGACAGCTACTCAAGAAGGGCGACACCCTTGACCGAGCTTCTGAAAAAGGGTGTGATTTGGGCGTGGACTGACAAGTGTGCTGAAGCGTTCAGGAGTTTGAAAGAAGCCATGATGAAGGATCCTGTTCTTGCCTTGCCAACTATTAGCAAGCCCTTCGAAGTACAGACGGATGCATCAGATTATGCTCTGGGAGGGGTACTAGTACAAGAGGACCACCCGGTCGCATACGAAAGTCGCAAGCTGTCTGAAGCTGAGAGGAGGTATACTGCCCAGGAGAAGGAGCTCCTCGCAGTTATACATTGCTTGCGAGTGTGGAGGCATTACTTGCTGGGGTCAAAGTTCGTGGTGAAGATGGATAATGGAGCTATGAGTCATTTCCTTACTCAGCCGAAGCTGACCCCTAAGCAGGCTCGATGGCAGGAGTTTGTGGCGGAATTCGACTTCCGTTTTGAGCACAGGGCAGGACGCTTGAACCAGGCAGCTGACGCCTTGAGTCGTAAAGCGGAGTTGGCGACTCTAAAGATCATGGCTAGTTTATCGGCTAGCGTGGTGAACACTCCACTCAAGGAACGCATTAAAGAAAACCTGGAGAAAGACCCAGTTGTCAGGACCATCCTGAAGCTCGTAAAAGAAGGCAAGACTCGCCAATTCTGGGTGGAGGATGATCTTCTGTGGGCTAAAGGGGGGCGCTTGTATGTTCCGAAAGCTGGAGATTTGCGAAGGACATTACTAAGCGAGTGTCATGACACTCTGTGGGCAGGTCATCCAGGGTGGCAGAGAACCCATGCCCTCTTGAAGCAGGGATACTACTGGCCACAAATGCAAGACGATGTAGTGGAGTACACCAAGACCTGTCTGGTCTGCCAGCAAGACAAGGTCGATAGGAACAAGACACCTGGGTTGTTGGAGCCCTTGCGAGTCCCAAGCCGACCATGGGAGAGTGTGTCGCTTGACTTTATCACCAGTCTTCCGAAGACAGGAGATTTAAGTGCGATCTTGGTGGTCGTGGATAGATTCTCGAAGTATGCAACTTTCATCCTAGTGTCGAAGTACTGTTCGGCAGAAGAGACAGCCAGACAATTTTTCAAACACATTGTCAAATATTGGGGAGTGCCCCAGAATATTGTTAGTGACCGAGATGGAAGATTCACTGGGACCTTTTGGTCCGAACTGTTCAATCTCTTGGGGTCACAACTGAGCTACCATCCGCAGACAGATGGGCAGACAGAAAGATTCAACGGGATGTTGGAGGAGTACTTGCGCCACTTTGTCAATGCCAATCAGAAGAATTGGCCGCAACTACTCGATGTAGCTCAATTTTGTTTCAACTCTCAAAAGAGTTCTCCGTCGAATAAGAGCCCTTTTGAAGTTGTTAATGGACAGCAGCCACTGTTACCCCACACAGTGGATGAATATCGCGGTCGAAACCCGCGAGCCTTTCACTTCACAAAAGACTGGAAGAAAACGACAGAGATTGCCCGAGCTTATTTAGAAAAAGCATCGAAAAGAATGAAGAAGTGGGCTGATCAGAAGCGCAGACCACTGGAGTTCAAAGCAGGTGACTTAGTGTTAATCAAGCTGAGGCCCGAACAGTTGAGATTCCGAGGGGACAAAGACATCAGACTCGTCCGCAAGTACGAGGGTCCGGTCTCAATCATCTCAAAAGTTGGCCTAACATCATACAAAGTCGAACTACCAGCCTGGATGAAGATACACCCGGTCCTTCATGTCAGCAACTTGAAGCCGTATCACGAAGATCCAGCAAATCCAGCGCGCAACCAGTCAACCAGAGGAGGAGTCATCGTTCAGCCAAGGAGCAAGCGTCAACCTGAAGAAATCCTGGCGGAAAGGACGGTCACCACTGACCGTAAAAAGCATAAAGAATATCTGGTAAAATGGAAGGGGCTCGCTGATGACGAGATCAGCTGGGAAAGGGCGGAAGACTTGAAGAAGCTCACGCAGAAGATTGAAGATCTACAAGCTACTTCGTCGAGGGCGCCGAAGGATTGAGTGGGGGAGAGTGTGGCGTGCTGCCCCTTTGGCACACCCACATGGGGCCATTTTGTAATGAGCATGCCTTGGTGCTTGATCATTAGTCAAGTCTTGCACCAAGCAACCTCATGGGATAGGGTAGTGGCAGTTTTGTAATATTGCATATGTCTCCCAGACAAAAATCATATATGTTCCTGGGAAGACTTTACTTCCCTACAAGGCTCCTTAGGGGGAGGTGACCTGGTGACTTAGGGAAGCACCATGGCCATCAGCAGATAGGGGCCAAAGCTGTGTACTCCCTTGCCCTATCAAGGCTATATATTAATGAAATAACATTTATCCATACTTGCCCCTGTGTACTTCCTTGTTGCTTATGTGTTACTTGTTTGTTACCTTCGTTGGGCCTTTGTGTGCCACTTGCCTTGTTGTGTGCTTTGTGTTGTGTGGACGTTCCTAGGAATGACTTGCTTTGTGCTTGCTCATACTTCGTTATTGCCCGTTGCATGTCCGAGATGTGTATGTGGCTAACCGCTGAGTTTGTTTGCCTGTAGGTGTGTGTTGTAGGCTGACTTGCTAGCTTGAAGAGTCTGCAAGTGCCGCACGTTCCGTCTAGTTGGAATCCCCAAATAGCCGGCCCGTGACATGTGGCACCCCCAGGTTACTCCCAATTTTCTTCTTTATTTATTTTTATTTAATAAGATAATATATATTTATATTTAAAAAAATTTCTTATTTCAAATATGCATAAGTATAGTTAATTCAAAATTAACTTTATATAACAAAAGCTAATTTAATTATTATCTTATAATAAGTTGATATTATTCTCTCTCGATATTAATTAATTCAAACCAATTAATTAACTAATATATAGTTTTCAAATAAAACTTATTAGTTAAATTAATTAATTACATACAATTATATATTTCCCCCGAAAAATTAATTCCCTTGCAAATTGTCATTTTTCTTTTCATTTGTCAATAACATTCTCTACACTGTGTAGTGTAAAGGTAATTTGGGGAACATTGACCTATATTTCTAAGCTCAAATGAACCATATTATTAATTAAACTCTTTAATTAAATAATCTTATTTATTAATTCTATTATTACTCCACTATAAATATGGAATTGCACTCTTAGGAATTATAGAATTATATTTACCGAATTCTCGTATAGTCCATTGATATAATCACTCAATGTAGTTTTGTCCTCCAATTATTGGTTTGTAAATTAGAGTTTGACAAAATTATCATTTTTACCCTTTTAATTACCACTTGTTCTTTAAGTACCATTAATTCACTAGTGAACGGTTAATTTAAAATTGTATTATAAATTTGAGCTCAATAACTATTCAGTTCCATAATTAACATTTAAGGGAATCAATATACGACCCGTTAGGAAAGTTTGAATTCCAAATCTTGTAAGAACATGTTCCCAGCCACCCATGTCATTGAATCTCCAAAACAAAAGTCAATAGTATGATATACAAACAAATCTTAGTGAATCAAAATACCCAATAGACATGAATATGAGTTCATGACTACTCAGGATTTAGACTGATCTACATATGTGTTAGAATTAATACCCTAAAAGCATGTAAAGACATTTTATTGATTTAAATAAAAGTATAATTTTATTATCTTTGAATATTATAATTAATGTTTGAATTAATTATATAATAATATCAAGAAAATTTTTTATTCATTCATGAGAATAAGATCTTGTAATAGTACGAGAGAATTAAGATCATATATAATGAATAAAGTAGTTAATAACATATTAAAGTAAGGAATATTTAATGAATGGTTACTAGTACGGTTTACTAAGCATACGAGATGGAAGTGCTCTAGATTCGGATTGCTGATGTGAATAGACATCTTAGTAAAGGTGTTGTATATAATAGAGATTATATATGACAGGACCGATGAGAATTGATTATCTTTATAAACTTACCGTTTAACATAAAGATTTAATTCTTATCATAATAGATGATCATTTGTAGAGCAGTCTAAATCCTGAGTATTCATGAACTCATGTTTATATTTATTGGATCTTTTGATTCACCCGTTAAGGTTTCTTAGTGTAATGAGGCTAATGAGTTTTGTTTTGGAGATTTAATATCATGAATGGCTGGGAACATGATTTACAATAATGGAATCCATACTTTCCTAACGGATCGAATATTGGTTCCCTTAAGGGTTAATTCTAGAACTGGATATTTATTGAGCTCAAATCTGTAATAAGATTATATATTAATTATTCGCTAGTGAATTAATGGTAATTAAGGATCAAGAGGTAATTAGAAGGGTAAAATGGTAATCTTGACCAGCTCTAATTAACAAACCAATAAATAGATGACAGAACTACATCTATTGATTATATCAATGGACTACAAGAGAAAACTCTGTAAATATAATTCTATAAATACTTAGAGTGCAATTCCATATTTATATTAGAGTAATCATGGAATTAATAAATAAGATTATCTGATTAAAGAGTTTAATTAATAATCTAGTTTATTGGAGCTTCGTATTATAGGTTCATGATCCCCAGATCACCCCTGTCCTACACTGCCAAGGGTAAGGATGTCAAAAGAAAGATTTCTAGAGAGAATGACCTAATTGCAAAGGAATTAATTTTTCAGGACAAGAGAATAATTATGTGATAATTATTTTTATCCAAAAAACTGGCATAGATGACGTGGCAGGTGATTCCTGGACAAGTGGCTAACACTTGGAGGAACTCTGCTAGGATATCGACCAGAGGGCACATTATGAGCAGTAGGCGGCTTAGTCTTACTAGCAACCAGTCTGGTCGATGGTTCCGCATGCAACGTGATATTTTCATAAAGATCTTTGTAAATCCCGAAATTGACTCCCACATTCTCCTGAATATCCGATTATTTAGGAAAGAATATCTGTAACAAATTCATGTAATCCCCCTTGAGCCTATAAATAGAGAGAGATAGCTCAAGGAAGGGACTTTTGGCTTTCGAATTATTTGAGACTAGAGTAATTCTATCTGAGATATTGTATTGTTCTTCAGAGGTCAGTGAAACTCATTGAACCCTAGTTCTTTGATCACTCCTTTGACTCTCGTATCAATAACAATCTAAGTGGACGTAGGTTATTACCAGATTCTGGGGCCGAACCACTATAAAATATCATGTTCTTATTCTTTTCGTCATCACATTCTTTTCAACGCATTCATCCACGTCAAGCGTATTCTGACTCCGTGTCAGTTGGCCAAAATCAGGGTCAACATTCTGGTGCTTTCATTGAGAGCTTGATATATCACTGTTGAAAAAACCAATGGCGAAAACGACAAGGAAAACTGGACAGACGGCCCCCACTGCACCATCAAACCCGCCTCCTCCTCCTCCTGCAAGTGTGGCTGAGGATGAGCCACATTTGGACTTTGAGGAGGAAGAAATGGATGACGCGACACTGAAGAGTACTCTGGGGGCGTTGCATGAAGAGCTGGCCAATCTGAGGGCCAGTTAGGAAAGTGCTGCCGAAATCATGGCGCGGCAGCAGCAAGAGATTGAACGGCAGCGCGCGAAATTAAGTGAAAGGCAGGTGGAGATGGACCATCGCCAGAGCGAAGCCATGGCAGCCCTTGAGGCAGCCTTGCAATTGGCTAGGAATCAGGCCGCTCCTGTCTTGCAGCCTAATCAACCTACGAATGGGCCACACCACAGGAATCCCAATCCTAGCCCGCCTATCCAACCCTCGAGCCCGCAAAGGCCCGAGCAGCCTCAGGTGCCTCATGACGATGTCCCACAGGACCCTGAGGCACAGCCTCCATCCCAAGCTGGTCACGGCAATCCCCCGCATCAAAGGCAGAATAGGACCGAGCATCAGCCTCACAGTCCTAGACGCCATAGGGGCGACGAGCCAAATTTCCCGAACAGAGGACAGAATCCTCCTGGCAACAGGAGGAACTCAGAGTTAGGCTCTGCGGTCCAAGGACCCCCACGGCATGATAATGCACGGGTACCTAACGACCAACGTAGGCCACCCTCTAACGTTCGAAACGTTTCAGTCCGGGATGGAAATCGAGGGAACAGTCGATCCCACCATAGCCAATCAAGATTCAAAGATGGCCATGGGTATAATGAAGCCGACTCAGGCAAAGGAAATGCCGGTCGGAGGAATGACAAAAGAGGTGGAAACAGGAATCAACCACCTCAGTATGACCAACCCGGCAGACGGGACGCTAGGGGGCAATCCAGACAAAACAACGTCTTCAACCGGCTTGGAGCTAGCGAGCAGCGGAGAAGAGACGAGGACTTGAGAGATGTGCTCAACGATCACCGCGAGCGGCATGGCGAGAACATCCCCCCAGCAACAGAGGCCACAGTAATTCCTATCGCTGTGCAGGCCCAAATAGATGCCTTCAACCAGGCAGTGCAACAGCTGGTCGGGTGAAGAACATCTCATATCGACCACGACAGGAGGAAAGGCACTCCTTTCGTCCAGAGGAGAGCAATGGTGGAGACTCCTAGCAAGTTTAAGATGCCTACGCTTCCAAACTTTGACGGGTACGGTGACCCGGTGTCTCACGTCAATAAGTTTGAGATACAAATGGACATTCAGAAAGTGTCCGAAGATGCTCGGTGTAGGATCTTCCCTGCAACACTTTCTGATGCCGCACAGGAGTGGTTTTTTAAATTCCCTCCTGCAAGCATAGTTTCCTGGGAGATGTTCGTAAGGGAGTTCTACGGAAAATTCTATGCTGGTCGCGTGCATCCGACCGAGGCAAACCAGCTGGTTAAGATTCGCCAGCAGGATGGAGAATCATTGTAGGACTACATCCAGCGCTTTATGCGAGCAGCAGCAGGAGCTAAAATAGTGGGGGACGAAGGAAAAATGATGGCCATAACCGCAGGGGTTAGGCGTCGCTCCCCCCTCTGGAAAAGCCTCCGCAAGGATGGGGTTAGAACTACCCAGGAATTTTTGGATCGGGTTGATCGTTACATCAAGCTCGAAGATTCCATAGCCGATGATGGAAAGCCTTCAAGCAAGGATAAGAAGGCTGCCGAGCCCGCCAAAGCCGCCAATGGGTCCAAACCTAACGGCAACAGCAAGGGCAACGGGCACAGCAACGGCAATGGCAAGAATGGTGGAAAACGGCCACACAATGAGCCTTCCACCTCCGACAATAAACGAGCCAAGGGTAACCGTTATGAACCTCGGTTCACTAACTACACTGCCCTTGTAGAGTCTCGGGGAGAGGTTTATCAGGCCACGAGTTCCAGTGTGCCTTATAAGAAGCCTGCCCCCATTCGAAAGGATATTTCGAAAAGAGACACTACCAAGTTCTGTCGTTATCATAACGACTATGGACATGATACCAACGAATGCAACCAGCTGAAGGATGAAATAGAGTTCCTTATTAGACAAGGACACTTGAGAAGATATGTACGGGCCTCGGGAAATTCCCAACGAGAAGCTTCAGGTGGCAACGAGCAAGCGCCCTCACACCAGCGCTCACCACCTTTGCATCCTACCCCTGTGACTGGCACACTCTTAACCATTTGTGGAGGCCCGCACCTCGCGGGAAATAGCGGAAAGGCCAGGGAAAGATACGCTCGGACTCTGCGCCACGACCAGGACATTGAGATGATGACTGTGGAGGACCGCGCACCAAAAAAGGCTCGGTCAGAGGAGGGCGAGATAACCTTCCTGATAGCGATGCCCAACATGTCCGGTTCCCACATTCCGATCCACTGGTCGTGGATATCCAAATGGTCAACATGATGGTGAAGAGAGTACTGGTCGATACAGGAAGTTCAGTGAATATCATGTATAAGTCTTCACTAGAACGCATGAAACTATCTGTTAAGGACCTGGAGCCTTGCAACCAGACAATATACGGCTTCTCTAGAGAGGGACTCACCCCCGCCGGATCGATCAAACTACCAGTGACGACAGGTACAGCGCCTGCTACCAGGACATTACTCGCTACTTTTGTGGTAGTCGATTGTCCTTCGGCGTACAATGCCATCATTGAAAGGCCTATACTGGTTGACCTACGGGCCGTCATCTCTATGTGGCACTTAGCCATGAAGTTCCTGACAGACGCAGGGGTAGGACGCGTGTTGGGAAACCAGAGGGAAGCCAGAGAGTACTACAACGCCTCAGTCACGAAGGCGAAAAAGGGAATGTCAAAGAGCACTCCCCCAGATAGGTTGCAGATGGCAATTGATACACAAGCCCAATCCGGTGATGAGGTCACCAAATAGGGTTGCCCAAAGTGAGGATAGAGATCTAGATCCTCGCTTTGGGGATTTTGAAGAGAACGTTGGGCCCGTCGAGGACCTGGAAGAGGTCCAACTCGACGAAAAAGGCCCGACCAGATTTGTGAAGGTCGGGAAAAACTTAGAACCAACAACGAAGCATGCACTGGTGGAATTTTTGCGAAAGAACCAGGAAGTCTTTGCCTGGTCGCACAAAGACATGGCTGGGATAGACCCTGCGGTTATCAGCCATGTCCTGAACATAGACAAGACATTTCCACCCGTGCAACAAAAAAGAAGGCTGCTCGATAAGGATCGGTCGAGAGCCTTAAAAGAGGAAGTTGAAAGATTAAAGGAGAATGGGTTCATCAGGGTGGCATTTTATCCATCGTGGGTCTCCAATCCAGTGCTGGTTCCCAAGCCTAACGGCGAATGGCGAACCTGCGTGGATTTTACAGACCTCAATAAAGCCTGCCCAAAGGATTGCTTCCCACTCCCAAGAATCGACCAGCTGGTCGATGCTACCGCAGGACACGAGATCCTCTCGTTCATGGATGCATATTCGGGCTACAATCAGATTAGCATGCCTCCCCCTGAGGAGGATCACACCAGCTTTCGGACAGATACGGGCTTATACTGTTATAAGGTAATGCCCTTCGGACTGAAAAACGCAGGTGCAACTTACCAGCGGCTAGTCAACCACATGTTTAAAGAGCTGATCGGAGTAAACATGGAGGTGTACGTGGACGACATGCTGGTAAAGTCTAAAAAGGAAGAAGGACATGTGAAGGATTTACAAGAATGTTTTGATGTATTGAACAAGTACCAGATGAAACTAAATCCTCTCAAATGTTCCTTCGGAGTTGGATCAGAGAAGTTTTTGGGGTTCATTGTAAATTCAAGAGGAATCGAGGCCAACCCCGACAAAATAAAAGCCCTGATCGACATGAAATCACCAGAGAGAATCAAAGATGTGCAAAGTCTAACCGGGAGAATCGCAGCCCTGAGTAGATTTATTTCGAAGTCAACGGACAAGTGTGTCCCTTTTTTCAATCTACTTTGGGGCAATAAGAAGTTTGAATGGATAGGAAACTGCGAGCAGGCTTTTCAGGCCTTGAAGACTCACATGGCACAGCCTCCCGTTTTATCCAAGCCGATCGAGGGGGAAACTTTGTTCATTTACCTGGCGATCATGGAAGTTGCTGCTAGTGCGGTACTAGTACGCAAGGAAGAAGGCGTACAAAAAGCGGTCTACTATGTTAGCAAGAGGCTGATTGGGGCAGAACTGAGATATCCACCCATTGAAAGGCTAGCATATTGCTTAATCCTGGCCTCAAGGAAGCTACGTCCTTACTTTCAGGCCCATCCTATCACAGTGCTAACCGACCACCCCCTTCGGCAAGTCCTCCAAAAGCCAGAGGCGGCTGGGCGCTTATTAAAATGGGCAGCCGAACTAGGGCAGTTCGATATCACATATTCACCGCGAGCAGCAGTAAAAGGACAAGTCTTGGCTGATCTTATTGCAGAGTTCACCGAACTCCCAGACAGCGAACAGTGCGAACAGCCTAGTGCGCCTGGACCTTAAGAGAAAGCTCCTTCGTGGAAATTATTCACGGATGGATCGTCCAATGAATCCCACGCAGGAGCGGGAATGATATTGATAATGCCGGAAGGGCATCGATTTCACTGTACCATTAGGTTCGACTTCACCGCGTCAAATAATGAAGCCGAATACGAAGCCCTCCTCACTGGACTGAGAATGGCCAAAGACATGGGCATAAAGACACTTGATATTTACAGTGACTCACAACTGGTGGTAAATCAAGTTCTAGGGGGAATATCAAGCGCGAGGCTTAAAAATGGTGGCCTACTTGAATAAAACCAAAGACCTGCTAGCCCAGTTCACGAAGTATACCCTCCAGCAGATACCGCGAGATCAGAATTCAAATGCAGATGCCTTAGCCAAACTCGCGAGCGCGAAAGATGCTGACACATTGAACATTGTGCCAGTAAAAAGATTGAGCGAGCCAAGCATACAAGCAGTTGAAGCCAGTATGGAAATACGGATGGAGAATACATGGATGGCGCCTTACTTGGAGTATTTGACAAAAGGTGTGTTACCATCAGATAGAAACAAGGCCAGAACTCTGCAAAGGCAGGCCGCTAGGTACATACTGGTCGATGGTGTCATGTACCGAAGAGGATATTCCATGCCACTACTCAGGTGTGTTACACCAGAAAAAGCTAAGGAACTAATGAAAGAGGTGCATGAAGGCTTCTGTGGAGATCACGCTGGGGGGCAGAGTTTGGCAAAGAAAATTCTAAGGCAAGGTTACTTCTGGCCAACTATGAACGAGGATTCGATGGAATTTGTACGAGATGTGATAAGTGTCAAAGGTTCTCCAAAATTCCACGAGCACCCCCAAAAGAGTTGAAACAGATGCAGAGTCCGTGACCTTTTACGGTATGGGGGATAGACTTGATTGGATCCTTGCCCATGGGAAAAGGTGGAGTGAAGTACGCAGTTGTGGCAGTTGATTACTTCACTAAATGGGTTGAAGCTGAACCAGTCGCTACCATAACGACCAAGAAAGTTCTTGACTTTGTCATCAAGAACATTGTTTGCCGGTATGGTTTGCCCCGAAAGATAGTTTCAGACAACGGAACCCAATTTGACAGCGACTTATTCACCAACTTCTGCGAAAGGCACGGAATTATTAAAAGCTTTTCGTCAATTGCGCATCCCCAAGCAAACGGGCAGGTCGAGGCCGTAAATAAAACCCTTAAAGACACCTTGAAGAAGAGGCTTAAAGATGCTAAAGGAGCATGGCCAGAGCAGCTTCCTGAAGTCCTCTGGTCGTATAGAACGTCTCACCGAACAGAGACAGGTCATACCCCATTTTCCTTGGCCTACGGATATGAGGCTATGTTACCTGTCGAGTTAGAACCCCCCTCACATCGACGCCTAACATACGATCAGGACCAGAATAGCCATCTGATGATGGAGTCCCTAGACTCAATTGATGAGCTACGAGAAAAAGCCCAACTCCGAGTTGCTGCATACCAGCAAAAGGTCGCCTGGTACTTTAACTCAAAAGTAAAAGAAAGAAAATTCAACGTCGGTGACTTAGTGCTACGACGAGTTTTCTTGAATACCCGCGACCCCACTGCTGGAGTACTCGGACCTAATTGGGAAGGACCTTACCAAATTGAAGAAGTCCTTCATCCGGGCACCTACAAACTTGCACGCCTAAACGAAGATCTCGTTCCACGTTATTGGAATGGAGAACACCTGCGCAAGTACTATCAGTGAACAGTCCTATTTAAAGGACTGGCTTGTATTAAATTTTATTTTTTACAAGTTTTGAAAAAAGGGTTGGCCACGTTGTATGGCTAATCACTTATAAATGTAAGATCCTTTTTTTAGGGATCACTCGTAAAGACATGTTTAGTCCATTTTTAATACGAGATTATAAGGGACTGTGCGCAGCCAGTCATTCTTGCCAACCTTTGTAAATTTATTTTTACAAGTATTTGTTCATTACGTGTGTTATTTTGCTGTATTACAAGTATTACGTTTCCTACCGAGCAGAAATGTTCGATCAAGTCGTGGTCAAGGCAAGTGACCCAGGACCTAAAGCTCCTCGATCACTTGGGGGGCATATAAGGCACATTGATAGCAAAGCGTACCATGAGGTATGTAAACACATGAACAAAATAAGTGAAAGCATGCTAGGGTACTTAGAGTATTTTTCAAAATTCATATTTTGTTAAATCAAACCAAAGTACTATGCTAAGTTCGGTCATACAGACAGATGTTATAGTAAATGAAAATATTATAACATTGTAAGGCAATCTTTTACATCGCAAGCATCACTGCTTGGATGTAATTGTTCGAATAAAAGAAAAGTTTGCTACCCATGCAGCAAATCCAAAAAAGATAGTCTTTACATCATGACCCGTGGGTCGTGTAATTAAAGAAAAATAAAAGAAAATAAGTTTAAGGAGCGGCAGGAGCAGGAGGGTCTTGCTCAGCAGTTTGGTTGGCCTCATCTTCAACAACTCCTCCTTCCTCTGTGCTAGCGGCTGGCTGGGTGCTTGGGGAAGCAGGGATCCTTGCTCTTTCCTCTTCTTCGGCCAATCGAGCAGTGCAACGGGCCAATTCAGCATTCCTGATATCTTCTGAAAGATAGTTGAAGTTGGCACCCTAGTTGTGTTTCCAGAAGTTATAGAAACACCGGAGCGTCGCATTCTTATACCGTTCCAGGTTCTTGAAGTTGTCAAGCTTTAGTTGCTCTATTTGGCCCTCAAGATCAGCCACGGCCTTGTCCTTGGAAAGATTCTCCTCTTTAGGTCTCTTGCATTCGCGATATTGGACTCGGCTGGCCTTCTGGTACTCCTTCCTCTGCTTCCTCAAAGTTGCCTTTGAAGCTTCAACCTCCGCGACCTTTGCCACCGCAGCGTCCTTCTGCTGGGTGACCCCCTCCAACTCCCCGGCATGCTTGGCTTCTGCAGCCTGAAGCTCCTCCACGGCTTTCACCTGGTACCTCTCAATGGTAGCTTGGGCACGGGTACGAGCATCAGTTGTGGTCAGCAAGGCCTGTGGACAAATGATGAAGTTAGAATCTGTTGCAAAGAATAAAAGACTAAGGCCAAAGAGAAAAGAAACACTTACGCTGGCCATTTCGTTTAGGGCCCTGTTCAGAATTTGGTCGACCCCCATTTTTTCTGCCTCAGCCATCGCATCCTTACAACGATCGTACTTCACGATGTGTGCAAGGTGGTTCTTGGCTGCTTGCAAGGCGCGGTTCGAGAGTTTGGCCCCAAGAGCTTCATCCCGCTGGGTCTGTTCTTTGGCGGCTGCAAGTGGAGGGTTCGTCGTAGCAGGCGGGGTTTCCTTCTCGACAGGAGCTGAAGGCTGGGCAGAAGTTTGCCCAGTTGGCGCATCCTAGGGAGGATCTTTTGTTCGACTCTTCTTGGCAGGAGGTCCTTGGCTCAATTCGCCATTATGCCTCCTAGATGTTTTTTGCCAAACCAGAGGAACTTCTTCTTCCTCCTCGGCCTGATATAGATCGAATACGTTGGGAGTGGCCATATCTGCATACAAGTACACATATGCAAATGATAAGATAAAGGCAGATAAGAATTCTTTATGAAACAGAAAATAGGTCACAAAGTTTAATACCCGAGCTACAACTACTGGTCGCTATACTATTGACTCTATTAGTCACACACTCACTATCTAGCACGAAGAAGTATGGCCCTAGATTTGGAGTATACGTAAAGTTGCCCTCCCCGTCAAACAAGTGACAGTGAATTGGCAAGCTATTTAAAAGCGAAATAAATGTAACATTTTCATCGGAGGATTCCCCCAAGTCCACAACGGATCCTGTTGCCTTTTGTTTCCCCTTGCCTTGGGGTGCAGAAGGCCTCTCTGCGGAAGGATTTCCAGTGGGTTCCCTAATTGTAACCCCTGTTGGCCTCCTTCATGGAGGGGACGCAGGAGGTTGCTGTTCGGGAACCCCCTCGGCAGTGGCATCGGCTACCACAGGTCCTCTTGTTTCATGGCGAGGAGCAAGGAGGCCAGATAGCCTCAAATTTTCATCAGTAACCAGGGACTTGATGCTTTTTTCTGCGTCTGTCATCCTGGCCAGCGCAGTGGACCTCAACACCATGTCTAGTGTTGGGGTCGGACGTAACCATGGGCCTGAAAGACAAAGTATACTTTAAGAAAAATGAAAGGAAATTTGCTGATGGAAAGTATCGACCAGTAAAAACAGCATTTTCCTCCTCGGGCGAAGGCCAGGTTGTTGCTGGTCATGTCCGGAGTAAGGAAGTACTCCCTGCTGTACTGCCCCACGTTGGATATGTGTGTGGTGTCACTCAGGAATGTCCGGTTTGTCTCCTGGTGACAAAGGTGGAAGAAGCCCGTCCCATACTGTTGAGGGTTGGACTTGAGGTCGAAGAGATAATTGACCTCATGGGGGGTAGGTTCTGGCCATTTTTTAAGCTTATACAGGATATAGAGTGCGGCCAGCATTCAATTTCCATTCGGAGTAATTTGGAAGGGGGCGACACCAAAATAGTTGGCCACCCCCTGATAAAAAGGATGTAGAGGGAGGGTAGCCCCTGCCTCTATATGATACCTAGACCAAGCACTATAAACACCTCCAGGAAGGTTAGCCCTCTAGTCTGCAGCAGGAATCTTGAGATTGACCCCTGTGAGAGGATACTTCCTAAGGTAATTGGCAAGCATCCGTGGAGTCACTTGGCTGGTCAGGGAAAGATACCACTCGACAACAGGCAGATTCTGATGATGAGGGCGGGCTCTAGTTTGGATATTAGGGTCAGGAGCAGGATTTTCTCGACCACTGGTCGAAGGAACCCTAGCCTGCGAATCAGGCTGGGTAGGAGAGTTTGGGCTATCTTTAGAATCAGGTCTTTTCTTGCCTAAGGATTTAGAACGGGTCATTTGAGGAGGAGATGGGCGAGGTCTAGGAGAAGATCGTGAGAAAGGGATCTCGTGAATTCTGTCGGTCGGTTGTTCTTCGCCTTCGAGCAGTTGGGCAAGAAGATCGTCATTCACCTCCCCACAAATCTGGCATTAAAGTCTGCAAACAGAAGAATGGGGAGGTGAGGATAGAGAATTTTTAAGGCTTTTTAGAATAACGCTGGTCGAGTATAAAAGTTAAGCTTTTATACAGCAGCATTCTAACAAAAAGCTAAAAAAATTCACACGAACAGTTTGAGAAACGGATCAAAGGGTGAAAGCAAAAAGTTTTTCATGAAAGCTTTTTCAACTCCCCTTAGGGCGGGAAAAACCTATTTTTCGGCTGGCCTAAAAATCGAATTTTTACTTCGGTTGTACGTCTTAAGAAATATGATTCCAACTATCAAACTGACTCGTAACATTTTTTCACCCACAAGACATTCTACTGACAAGCATCTCAACCCAGAAGTAGATAAACTCAACCGTTAAATATACAGCAACATGCATTACAAGAATATGAGACGTAAAGATTCAAAGACTTACCAGAAAGAAGGTCGAGAAGATTGGCAAGAGTTTTCGGAAATCAGTGAGCTTTCGGGCTGAGTCTTGAGAACGCAGAAGAACGGTCTCCAGAAGAAAACGGAAGCTCTGGTTTTAGGGTTTCTTGAAAGAGTAATGGCGTGTGTAAAAAGAAAAAGGGAACTTCGGAGATGTTATATATAAGTTTGTCTGTGGCATTAAAAAGGATTAATCATCAGTTTCCCCTTTTTTGAAGTATGGGGAAGCGGAATAGCCGTCGAATTATTACTGGGGAAGCGAAAAGACATGATTAGACAAGAGTAGGTTGCTTTTTCCAAGAACACACAAAGGGTTCTGACACGTATGGCGGGGTCACCGAAGGGTTGTTTCCTCAAAAGTTTATTTATTGCTCATAATAAATAAACTTGGGGGGCAAATGTTATCCAAAAAACTGGCATAGATGGCATGGCAGGTGATTCCTGGACACGTGGCTGACACTTGGAGGAACTTTGCTAGGATATCGACCAGAGGGCACATTATGAGCAGTAGGCGGCTTAGTCTTACCTGCGACCAGTCTGGTCGATGGTTCCGCATGCAACGTGATATTTTCATAAAGATCTTTGTAAATCCCGAAATTGACTCCCACAATCTCCTGAATATCCGATTATTTAGGAAAGAATATCTGTAACAAATTCATGTAATCCCCCTTGAGCCTATAAATAGAGAGAGATGGCTCAAGGAAGGGACTTTTGGCTTTCGAATTATTTGAGACTAGAGTAATTCTATCTGAGATATTGTATTGTTCTTCAGAGGTCAGTGAAACTCATTGAACCCTAGTTCTTTGATCACTCCTTTGACTCTCATATCAATAACAATCTAAGTGGGCGTAGGTTATTACCAGATTCTGGGGCCGAACCACTATAAAATATCGTGTTCTTATTCTTTTCGTCATCACGTTCTTTTCAACGCATTCATCCACGTCAAGCGTATTCTGACTCCGTGTCAGTTGGCCATAATCAGGGTCAACAATTATGGGTGTTACCAAATTTCGAGATTAAATAGATAGCCTCAAAATGTAGGCTCGTAAAGGGTAAGCTCAGGATTAAAAAGTGTTAGCAGTGCACTTTTACAAATTGTCAGACAGTTTCAGATCTACTATTAGCGCTCGAGGGATGAGTTCGATCGGCTCAGCGAGAGAGGAGGAGGCAACAACTGGAATGATGAGCTTGAAGTTTGGTTGGTCTCGAAAGCGCGTTAAAGCAACGTTCGAGCTCGATGATGCATTTCCCACACATAAAAGTTGTTAGGAAATCCTTATTTCTTTGGGATTCATTAAAATCGTGTCATGAATCCCTATTTTTATGAGATAATTATTTAATGAATGCATTTAATTTGTATTATTAATTCGGATATTTATTTGAATTTAAATATTTGATTGTAACTTCTCTGAATTTGGGGGAAGATATTTTTATAACCAGGTCTATAAATAGTTTGGACTTGGTCATTTATAAACACGCACAATTTTATACTGAGAAGAGACTCTGCCAAATTCCTCTCAGTTGAAGCTTTTGCACAGAGTTCATAATAATAGTGACTAGTGACATAGGCAGATTTTAACTGCTGAAGCATGTTAAAAATCTCTGATTTCTTCTATTCTTCCTGTTATCCTAAAAATATACGGCATGAAGGTTGGACACGTGGCATCATATTGTGGGCACGTGTCATCATATCTTGACACGTGGCATAGGCATCCAACAGTCAAACAAGCTGGATGAATAACAATTATTACGCGGTATGCTCACCAGGAAAGCAGCTGCGCGGTATGCTTACCAAAAAGAGGTTGCTCGGTATGCTCTCCAAGGAACACCTCTGGTCAATTTCTCAAATGGTCTATAGAGCTTAGGCAGTACAAGATTACCTACCAGTCCCGAACAGCAATTAAAGGCCAGGCTCTTGCAAATTTTGTAACTGAGTGTACCAGAGTACCAGAACCAGACGAAGTCATAGCTGAGCAGTCATCCGAGTCTGAGCTACCATGTAGCGCACAAATGCTATGCAGAATATCGGACACCCATAATCCAGCACTATTGATTCTGAAAATGAACAACAAGCCTGGAAACAACACGTAGATGGCTCATCTACCGAACAGTTGTCTGGAGCCGGTCTCACCCTAATCATCCCCAAAGGGAAATGCATCCATTGTGCACTTCGTTTTGGATTTGAGGCATCTAATAACGAAGCAAAATACAAAGCACTAATTACGGGCCTAAGATTAGCTAAAGAAGTGAAAGTTGAATCCTTGGGTATATATAGCGACTTGCAGCTAGTTGTCAACCACGTCCTCAGAGAATACGTTGCTCGGGGAGAGAAAATGATGGCATGTCTCAGTAAAATCAAAGATTTTCTTGCTCAGATTAAGAGATACACCATTCAGTAGATACCTAGAGAACAAAATGCCACGGCAGATACACTGGCTAGGCTGTCCAGCAGTGCCATGGTGGACAAAGCCAATTTGGCCCCCATTGATTATCTGGACTGACCAAGTATCAACCTACCAGAAACCAGTCCTTCTAATAGAAAACACGCCATCTTGGATGACCCCGATTCCAGCTTATCTAGAGCACGGAATCCTGCCCAACAGTCGTAACAAGTCTAGAAAATTGATAAGGAAAGCTGCTCGATACCTCATCCTCGACGGGGCATGTACAGAAGAGGATTTTCCATGCCATTGCTCAGGTGTGTCAACCAAACAGAATCAGGACGACTTCTTGAAAAGGTACATGAGGGTTTCTGTGGGAATCATGTTGGGGGGCAGAGTCAATCTAAGAAAATTCTAAGGCAAGGCTACTTCTGGCCAACTATGAATGAGGACTCCATATCTCATGTTCGAAAATGTGACAAGTGTTAGAGATTTGCAAAAATCCCCTGAGCAGCCCCAAACAAACTAACACATATGCAAAGTCCATGGCCCTTTTCCATTTGGGGGATCGACCTTATTGGTCGGTTGCCAAAAGGAAAGGGGGGAGTACAGTACGCGGTAGTAGCAGTGGATTACTTTACCAAATGGACGGAGGTCGAGCCGCTGGCAATAATCACTTCCAAGAAAGTATTGGACTTTGTGGTAAAGAATATAATTTGTAGGTTTGGTCTACCCCACAAAATAGTGTCTGACAATGGCACGCAATTTGACAGCCAGTTATTTACTAATTTCTACACTAGACACGGCATCACAAAAAGCTTCTCAGCAGTCTCACACCCATAAGAAATTGGACAAGTAGAAGCAGTTAACAAGACTCTCAAAGACACTTTGAAGAAGTGTTTAGAAGAGGCTAAGTGAAACTGGCCTAAGAAACTACCTGAAGTACTATGGTCCTATAGGACTACCAAGCAAACAACTACTGGAGATACCCCATTTGCACTTACATACAGGTATGAAGTGATGTTGCCTGTAGAGGTGACTCCACTGTCTCACAGGCGCACGACATACGATCAGGATGGTAATCACCAGCTATTAGCTGAATCCTTGGACCTAATTGAAGAAAGGCACGAAAAGTCCAACATACGCCTGGCCGTCAATCAGCAAAAAGTTTCTCAGTACTTCAATTCTAGAGTTAAGGAACAAAAATTTGACGTAGGAGACCTAGTCTTACAAAGAATATTCCCATAAACTCGAGATGCTTCAGTAGGAGTACTAGGCCCCAGTTGGGAAGGCCCTTACCAGGTTACAGAGATAGTACCACCCGACACATACAAGCTAACGCGGTATAACCAAGATCTCCAACTAGTACCTATTCCCCGTTATTGGAATGGGGAACACCTAAGGAAATACTACCAATAAGATTGCTTTTAAGTGATCGTTGACTAGCCGGTACAGGCACGATTTCCCTTACAACTTACCAGCCAAAGTTAGTTTTATTAATTATGCACAGGCATGATTTGCCCATTTATTGTAATAATTAATGTTTATGAATGTAAGCTACTTTGTAGCGACGCAGCTTGTATGGTTAATCTTTAGTCAATAAGACACGTTTTGTCCATTTTTACAAGCTTTTATTTTTACAATGATTATCTTGCTAACTAGTGAATTACATCACGAATTGTCGGCAGTGTGTGAAACCTTTCTAGGTTTTGGCAAACCTAAGTGGGCCCGAACAAGTTATTACAAACAGCTCTGGTTAATTAGCAAGTGACCAAGAGGATAACCCAAGAGTTATGAATCCTGCTCGGTCACTTGGGGGCACCATAGTCATACATGGACAAGAAGAGAAAAAAAGTGCGTAATTAAAAGGACTTAGAAGCGTTAATTTTTATTAATGTTAAAATGCTTGCGCGTTGCTCGGTATACCAGGCAACAAAAAGAGCCATAAAATAATTTTTTTAGATAGGGTTGAATAGTATTGTTTACAACTCGTTAAAAAGAATTGATTAGCTCTGATCAACAGACAGAGCCGCATAGCTCCAAAAAAATAGTATAAACTGATCAGTAACGAAAAATAAAGTACGAGTAAATACATACCCAAACAAAAATATCATATGGACATGTGTCAAAAGGCACTCGAGATTAAAAGCTGAATGGCTCAACTGATGTTTCAACTAAAGGAAAATAAGTGCGTGAGAATAAAGACAGCTCAGCTCAGTCACTTTTTTTCAAACATAGACTATATAAAAAAAATACATATAGATTTTTCAAGAGTCAGGGATGTGTTGCTCGGGTTCAACAACAGGAGTTTCAGCTGGGAGATTGCTGGACTGTTCCACAAGAGTTGGAGCCTCAGTTGAAGAACTTGGGTCGGATGGCAAGACAACCTCTTCAGGAGCTATGATGACTGGCTCAGTGGGCGGCTCGACAGTCTCTGGCTAGGAGATTGGCAGCTGCTCGGTAGGTATGGCCGGAGCCTCGTTCTTCTCCCACTCAGTGCAACACTGCATGAACTCATCGTAAGCCTCTCCCAAATAATTGAAGTACATTGTTTTGTTATGAGCCCAAAAATCAAAGAAAGTGCTCAGGCCAAAATCCTCCAAAGCCTTAACATCAATAGCCCGATCAGAGTTTTCTTGCTTAAGAGCCTTTACTAGTATGTCCTCCTTTTCCTGGGCAGCCTTCTCAACAGGAGTAATATTTTCCTTCAGCTCTTCAATCCTCATCTCCAATCGGTTAACATCAAGGTTCCTCTGCTCGGTAGCATTTTTAAGACTCTCATTTTCCTTAGTAACCTGCTCGGAGGTCCGTTGAAGATTCTAAACTTGTTCAGACAACTCATTAACTTGGGAGGTTTTATCTTCAGACTCCTTCACCAAGTCAATCACCTGCTTTCTCGCCCCTTTGGCATGATAATGAGCATAGCTAAGGACCAGCATACCCCGTAGCATGAAATAAGGAAAATGAGAACAAGTGATAGACAAGGAAAATCAATTAGCTCCAAGAATGCCAAATACTTACCCTAACAACATCCTGGAGACCAGTACTGATGACATACTCCAAGGATTTGGTTCTTAGATTAGTCATGAAGTTAGATTGGGTAGAGGACACCCTTTTGTATGGCCTTGATGAATGGTTAAGGCCTTTTTTAAAATTCCATGAAACTCCTCGGCAGGGTCCTTAGCAGCACCCTCTAGGACTCTGCTCGGGGGGCCAGACCTTTGTGCAGGGGACGAGTGAGTAACCTCCTTAGTCTGAGGTCCCTTGCCTTTGGCAGATTTGCAAATCGGAGTTTGGGACTGCGACCTTTTCCAAGAAGGAGTCTGTTCGGGGGTCCTAGCAACCTGCTCGAATGGTTCAGCGGGAGAGTCTGTCTTCTGATGTTTGGTTGGAGGAGCCTCACTACTCGGACCGATGACATGCTTCTGAGAAAACTTCTTAAAGAGCACAGAGGACATATCTACAAATCAAAATAATAGGTTAGTAAGGCACCGAGCAGAATTAGAACAAGCAGAAAATTATAATTATGAAAGAATGGAAAGAAAGTTATATAAAGAGAGTGAAATCATCCTCTTCGTTCCCCCCCCCCCCCTGAGCAGTCGGCTGCTCCGGGCAGTACATCCTCATCACTGTCTAAGGAGCTTGAGTTTAAATGCTCCACTTCAATCTGCTTCCCTTTTCTAGACTGGGGGCAATGGCAGCTTTTGGAGCACTATGCTCAACAGGCTCTCAGATGACGACCCCTGCCGAGCTTCTTGCTCGGTGGGCCACGCAAGGTCTGTACGGAGGTACAGATAGCCTGGTTTGTTTTTTAGATGGCGGAGAACTGGGCAACTTAGTATTGGTCAGGTGCTGCCTAGGCAACTTAGCACCCTTGGCTTGCGCCTCTGGATTAGGGTAAAGCTCAGCATTGGTTAATTTCTCTATGGTGGTTAGAGCCGCAATATCTTTAAGGTTAGTTTCATGGCAGCCAACCTACGAGCCCGTTTAGTCATCTCTCGAGTAGGGGTCGAACAGCTAAAAAGACCATTGCGTTGAAAAGATAGGTGGCTAGCAATAATATTTTCAGTGAGAAAGTACTGGTTGGCATACTCCCCAACTTTGGAGTACTAGGCGGGTGCTGCCTAGGTTGACGGATACACCCTGCAACTTAAAATGCTCCTTCACGTTCTGTATTTGTTTAATGGAAATAGTACTAGCAAGAGCCACATAGAGAGGACCCTCTTCATTCTCAGCCAACGGGATTAGGGATGCCTTAGTATAAATCTCCTAGCATACTCAGTTTCATAATCTTCTTCCTATCTCGAGCCACTGGGCTCCTCCTCAGGGGGTGATGCCTCCCTGGGATCCCCTCCAGTAGTGCGCGTGCCATGCGAGGATCTTCTTCTTTTGAACCTGAAGTTGTCTTTTTGGTATGAGCCATTGTAATGGAAGACACGGTGATGGATTTCGATGATCACCTCCCTCGAGTAGACTGCGCACACAAGAAAAAGGGGGAAATGAGGTGAGAGCACCGAACAGCACCGCTCTGGGGTATACTGATCAGCTCAGGAGTAAACACGGCACAATATACCGCGCAGCAGGAAGACAAGATCAAAAGTAAAGGAAACTGAGAAAATGAAGGGTTTTCTGAAAAATTTATCAGAGAGCTGTTCTTGGTGTTTTTCAAGAACACAGAACATAAATCTACCAAATGGGCCATAAAAAAAGTGGTTTTTTGTAAAATTAGAAAACAAAACAGATTACCCCTTACAAGAGCTACCCAAAGCAGTTTTTTATTTACTGATTCAAACAACATTCATGCAAGAAATCCAAGGGTTTGGCAAAAACAAAACCCACTGCCACAGAGAAAAACAAAAGTATTTTCACAAAAATCCACCAAGGAGGAAACAGAAGAACTTACTGGTAGTAGGTCTGTGAGGGTAGCATGAGCTTGGGAAGTTCTGGCTGGGCACTGGTCGGTATAAAAACTCAAAGTTCACAAAGAGGGAAGTTTTGAGGGATTAGGAAGTTTGAAAGGAGAAGAAACTATAAAAAATGAAGTCAGAAGAGAAGGAAGCTATTTATAGTCCAGGTACAACGCTCTAACTCCTCCTGTGAGCATTGATGAGACATCCCTTCAACTGCTGCAAGCACATCTCCCCAGACACGTCAGCACACCACCCAACACATCCTTCTAGTCACTTTTCCTCAACCGCCCAACACGTCAGCCACTCTTCGGTAACTGCACAAACCAATGATACAGTTATTAAGAGAATCCATTATGACACTTTATGGTATCAAAAAGAGGAGGGAAAGAGTGAAATGTCATTTCTTGGAAACTTGAAGAAGTGCAAAGGTCTTCAACTCTATTAAATGAAGATGTCACATAGTAAAGAGAAAATACCCCCGGCCAGGCTAGACGGGATGGTATCCAAAAGGAAATTTTACATACTGCTCAGCACCATTGCAAACTTGGGGGGCAAATGTTATCCCAAAAATATACACAGCTGACACGGCATGAGGTTGGACACGTGGCATCACATTATGGGCACATGTCATCATATTCTTGACACGTGGCATAGGCATCTAACAGTCAAACAAGCTGGAGAAAGCACACTTGTCAAATGAATAACAATTACTGCGCGGTATGCTCACCAGGAAAACAGCTGGGCGATATGCTTACTAGAAAAGAGGCTGCTCGGTTTGCTCTCCAGGAAACATGGTATACATGGTCAGATGAAGTTAGTTACATCCTCCTCACGCCTAACTATTCACCTAAAAACTCAATCAAACTACTGAAGAATATGACTGCAACTACCCGCGAAAGGGAAGGGATATTTTGTAGCAGTTACGGTGCAGGCACAACTTCCTGGGCATTGGGGACAGTATAAATACAAGTCTTCCACCACTGTGGAAGGGTGGAGATTTTTAGCCTACCGACCAGCACTAGAAATATACCGACCAGTCTGTTAGGAACACTTAGCAGTGATTTCTGCCATTTTGTATTGTTTTTACACTTAGAATCGTACATGTTTTCAATGGTCATCTTGTGCAAACCTTAAAGATCAATACAAATTAAAGAGGAAGTAGGTCATTGCCGTTACTTGGGGCCGAACCTCTATAATTTCTGGTATATTTTGCCATTCATTGCTCATATTTATTAGGTTCTTGGCTTATTTATGGTTCATTGATTGTCTTAATGAAAGCTCTCTAACTAATTATTTTAACTCCTCGTTATTTGACCAAAAAACCAATCAACACTTCCTAAATCAATTGTTTATTGCTCTACATAATTAAGTTGACAAAAAATGGCTTTAATGGTTTGGTGATTTCATTGAGAACATTAAGCAATTATTTTTATTGTTTAGTGAATACCTCTTGCATAACAGCAATGGTCGCCTTGAACATCCCTAGGACTAGTGGGCGACCATTGCCTCTAATCCCCGAGGAGCGTACTCCACGAACTGAGGACCCTTCTCGAAGGCCTGGAAAACAGCCCATCATTGACCAAAGTCCTGATGAGGGGAGTGCCTCATCATCTTCTAGACATCGACCTGATTAGAATCCTAGGTCCGGTGAGGATTTGCATTATAATCCTAAAAGATACATGCCGATAATCGCAGGCTGCGTGAACAGATGGCCGAGGCCACACGGCTAAATGAGGAGTTAGCAAGGCAAGCTGCTGAAATTTAGGCACCACCTCGGAGGGCCAGAGGATGACCTAAGGGAAGTACAGCTACCAGAATGGTCGTACAAAGGGCCCAATAGGCTCAACCGAGACCTAGGGCAAACGTTGGAAATAATCAGCCTGGAGAAACTGCTTGGAACCCTGTTAGGAACAACCCTATAGAAAGTGTCCCTGCAGGAACTGGGAATAACCGAGCTCCCTCGATACCTCGAAATGATAACCCATGACTTGTCAGGAACAACCCGGAGCCTGCCCAGGCTAACCCTGAGCCTTCTAGACCAAAAAATAGGAGGCCACCACCTTTGACCATTAGGCGTCTTCCATCTCCGATATTACATCCCTCTCCAATGCATGATGTACCCTAGCCCATTCCCAATGGGAATCGGGTAGGAGATCAGGCACCCCAAAGGACTTCTCGAAGTGCTCAAAGTGGAAGCCGAGACAGGAGCCTTCGGGCTCGACCTGAGCACAGGGTGAACGTGAGGCCCCGCGAGAGGCTCATCAAGGACATAGACAACCTTAGCCATCTAGAAGTTATATGTCGAGGTCATGAACGACCAGGGTGAGGGTGCAAGTAGAAAACACACCTCGTAATAATCGAGCCACACAACAGCAACAGCCAGAAAGAAATGTTAGTTTCCTTAGCAGAAGTTAGGATTACAACAGGTCGATGAGTGTGTATAACACTAAGCCTGAGATCAAAAGAACAATTATCCTGACCTTCGAGATCATCGAAATCAGAGTCGGGGGCAACTTAATCAGCCAAACCCGAACCTATGGACACACTTAAATAATTGGAGAAAGCCTTTACAACTAGTATATAGGAATCAGTATAACCCTGTACTGAGATAAGGAGCTGGAATTCTTACGAACAATAACCAGCTACCATTGGTGTAAGCTCCCTCTCCGGTGGATCTGGTCCAGGAGAGGATCAACCAGCTCAAAGAGGCATTCAGGCTCCTTTAAGAGGGGAAAAAGAAGGAAAAGGCTTACGATTCTGATGAGGAGCTCAAGCCTTTTGCTCCCCACATCTCAAATACCCCATTTCCCCATGGCTTCAAAATACCCCATGTGGCACCCTACGATGGGACTACCGACCCAGGCAGCTACATGAGTATGTTCAATACAAGAATATGAGCCAGTAACGTCGGATACGAGCTCGGATGTATGCTCTTCTCGACCACTCACTGGACCATCGAAAAATTGATTTGAAAAATTTTGGAGACACTCAATCTCATCATGGGAACAACTATTCCGCGAATTCAAGAAGCAGTTCCAGGCTGTGAAGAGTATCAAACCTGAGGCATCAGCATTGACTAATGTCAGGCAGCACCCACGTGAGTCATTAAAAAGTTACCTAGAAAGATTCAACATAGAATTGGCACGAGCTCAAAATCTCGATGACTGCAGTCATCCCATGGCAGTGCAAGCTGGAGTATTGCCAGGGAGTCCCCTTTGGGACGACAAGCAAAGAAAAGTTATGAGGTAGATAGCCGAGTTCAATACTCGGGCTCAGAGGTTTGTCAATGTGGAATAGGTGAGGTCAACACTCAAGCTGACTCCTCAACTCGTAATAACTACAAAGAAAAATGTTAACTCATCCACCACCTCGGTTACACCCTCCACGCGACCCTCAAGAGATAACCCTTCCAATAGAAAGAAGAATGAAGGGAATAACTCGGAGGCTGACGGGGGTAAGAAAAAGAAAGGAGAAAAATATTTCTCCATTTATACAGTTTATACCAAGCTCACAGATACTTGGGAGAACATATTTGTCGCAAACAAAAATCAGGTCCCTTTCAGATGACCTGACACGATACGAAACCAGAAATCCAAAAGGGATGCAAACAAGTTCTGCAGATTTCACAGGGATATCGGTCATACCACTGATGAATGAAGACAGTTAAAATATGAGATCGAAGGTTTGATCTCAAGAGGATACTTCCAGCAGTACATCCGAAACAAAAATCAGGCCTAAGCTTCGACAGAAGGCAACTCCGACACAGCCTACCTAGCAAGCTGTGGCCCCACATGCAAGGGAGGATAACCAATCCCCCTCAATCGATGGAGAAGATGTAATAACCATCGTGGGGGGACCGCATATCGCAGGGTTAGGTAGAACGGGGGATGGATCTCCCTATGAACCTGAACCCCGCGCTCCGAAACAGCAGAGGGTTGAGTCCCAACCCATTACATACACCGAAGAAGATGCCTCGCGTGTTCAATTCCCTCATAATGACCCTCTGGTCATTACCTTTTAGCTCGCCAATAAGAGGGTGCACTGAATCCTGATCGATAACAAGAGCTCGGACAACATCCTCTATAAGGCCACTCTGGAAAAAAATGGGACTTTCCGTTCGAGACCTAAATTCTTGTGCGACAACATTGTATGGATTTTTAGGGGATGGAACAACCAATGCGGGATCTATCAAGCTCCCGGTAACCTTGGGAGACTATCCAATCATAATAACCAAGATAATGGAGTTATCATAGTTGACACCCCTTCAACCTACAATGCTCGGGAAACCAATCCTGATTGGGTTGGGGGCAATTACATCCGTTAGGCACCTGGCTATAAAATTCTCAACACCCAGTGGCATTGGGACACTGAAAGGAGATCAACTAGCCCTCCGAGAATGCTACAGTCTCTCGATGAGGGGAAAGAACCAAACAAGTGCACAGGCACTGGTTGTTATTGAAGAAATAAGTGAAACAATGTACAAGGTCATTGAAGAGATCGACCCAATGATAGATGAGGATAGGGTCGATCTCAGGCCAGTTGAAGAGCTCGAAGACATTGAGCTTGATGATAAGGACACCACTATGGTGGTAAAGATTGGGAAGAACCTTCCAATGGGTGCAAGATAGAAATTAATCCCCTTCTTGAGGGAGAACTAGGATGTGTTTGCATGGTCGCACTCGAATATGATTGGGATCAACCTAAACATTATAAGCCATGCATTGAACATAGAAAAATACTTCCCACCTAAGCAACAGAAAAGAAGGCTTCTCGATGAGGAAAGGAAGAAGGCCTTGAAAGACGAGATCGAAAGACTAAAAGCAAATTGGTTTATCCGAGATGCTTTCTATCCGATATGGATAGCCAATCAAATTTTAGTCCCAAAGCCTAATTGCAAGTGGCGAACTTGCATTGACTGTTCAGACCTCTACAAGGCATGTCCAAATGATTGCGTTCCCCTACCTCAGATCAATCAACTCATGGATGCTACCTTGGGTCACGACATCATGCGTTCATGGACACGTATTCTGGATATAACTAGATAGCCATGCCTACACCCGATCAGGAACATACGAGCTTCATGACTGATAAAGGTTTATACTGCTACAATGTGATGCCCTTCGGACTCAAGAACGTCGGGGCCACATATCAAAGACTAGTAAATAGAATTTTTGCCAAGCAGATAGGGAAAAACATGGAAGTGTAAGTGGACGATATGCTGGTCAAGTCCAAACACAATTGTAACCATGTTGACGATCTCGCAGAGTGTCTTGCCATACTATGAAAGTACAACATGAGACTTAACCCGCAAAAATGCTCTTTTGATGTATCTTTGGGAAAGTTTCTTGGATTTATAGTAAACTCTCGGTGCATAGAAGCAAACCCAGATAAGATAGCAGCTTTAATTGATATGCCTTCACCTCAAAAGCATAAAGATGTCCAGAGTTTGACTGGACGAATGGCGGCTTTAAGGAAATTCGTGTCGAAATCTACAGACATGTGCCTACCATTCTTTAACATTTTGAGAAAGGGAAAGAAGTTTGAATGAACAAACGAATGTGAGCTTGCCTTGTTGCCCTTAAAAGACATCTCGTTGAACCACCTATCTTATCCAGCCACAGGAGAAATATTGTACTTGTACCTCACCACAACCGAACATGCAATTAGTGTGGAACTTGTTCAGGAGGATAAGAAAGTACAAAAACCTATTTATTACGTTACCAAAAGGTTACTGGGGGTAGAGTCGAGGTATCCATTGATGGAAAGGCTAGCCTTGTGCTTGATCATGTATCACCCAAGAACGATGATAAAAGGACAGGCCTTGGCCAATTTCATAGTCGAATGCATTGGAATCTCAAACGAGGAAGTTGTAACCCCGTCCGCGAGTTGTGGCGACTTTACGTTGATGGATCTTCAAACGAGAAGCATTGAGGACAAGGATTATCCTCATTACCTTGTCAGGAAACAAGTTTCACTCGGCTCTGTAGTTTGGCTTTGATACATCAAACAATGAAGCTAAATATGAGGCACTATCGGCAGGACTTCGAATAGCTACCGAGCTAAAAGCAAAAGTCATTCACTGCTATAGTGACTCCCAACTGGTTGTAAATCAGGTCCTAGGAGAATACCAGGATCGGAGAGTTAAAATGGCAGCATACTTAGAGAAGGTCAAAGTGGCAGTCAGACAATTCAATTTCTACGTAATTGAGCAAGTTCCACAAGAACATAATTCAAATGCAGATGCTCTAGCTCGAATCACCACCACCAAAGAAAATGACACACTCATTGTGGTACCAGCTGAATTCTTACCAGTGTCGAGCATAGCCGAGCATGAAGAATACGATGTCAACATGATAGATTTGCAACCTACATGGATGACTCCCATTATATACTACCTCGAAACTGGGAGCCTCCCAACAGACCAAAAAGAGGCTAGAAAACTAATGTACAAGATACCAAGGTACACTATCTTGGAGGGAAGATTATACAGAAGGGGATACTCTATGCCATTATTAAGGTGTGTAACTCCACCCGAGGCAAGAAAAATCCTAGAAGAAATCCATGAAGGATTCTGTAGAGATCACACCAAGGGGCATAGTTTGTCAAAGAAGGTAATTAGGCAAGGATACTTCTTGCCCACAGTAAAAGAGGAATCGTTCGAATATGTCAAACTTTGTTACAAATGTCAGTGATTCACTTCAATCCCACTAGATCCACCAACTGAGCTCACCATGATGAGCTCCCTGTGGCTATTCGCAATATGGGGAATCGACCTCATAGGATCTCTACCAACAGGAAAAAATGGAGTAAAATATGTTGTAGTTGTTGTTGATTACTTCACTAAGTGGACTGAGGTCAAACCTCTTTCCACAATCACCTCGAAGAAAGTCTTGGACTTCATGGTAAAAACTATAATTTGCAGATATAGGGTACTAAGGAAAATAGTGTTAGACAGTGGAACCCAGTTTGATAGCGAGTTGTTTACATAGTTCTGTGAAAAGAATGGGATAATCAAGAGTTTTTCCTCAGTAGCTCATCCACAAGCAAATGGCCAGGTCAAAGTTGTAAACAAGACGCTGAAGAGCTCCATTAAGAAGAGGATCGAAGAAGCTAAAGGAAAATGGCAAAAATAATTACCATAAGCCATACGGGCTTACAGAACAACAGATCGAACCTCAATAAGACACACCCCCTTCTCCCTGGCTTACGATTGCGAGGCTATGTTGCCCATTGAGGTCAAAATCCCAATGATCAGACGCGAAGCATACAACCAGACCTTAAGCCAATCTCAGCTCAAAGAAACTCTAGACCTAATTAAAGAAAGATGAGAAGAAGCCCAGCGTATAAATGACGCATACCAGCAAAGGGCCACAAGGTATTTCAATAAGAGGATTCGAAACAGACACTTTGGATTAGGAGATCTGGTGCTTAGGCGTGTGTTTTTTCCCACACGAGACCACTCTGCAGGTGTGCTCAGGCCTAATTGGGAGGGACCTTATCAAATTGAATCCATTATTCAACTTGGTGTCTATAAACTAGCGAGATTGAATGGAGAATTGGTCCCACGAGCTTGGAATGGTGAACATCTACGACCTTAATATCAATAATATAGGAATGATGTTTATTTATTTGTAACCAAGCTTGTATTTAAATTTTGCTTTTCATTAATAAAGCATTCTTCCCTATTCTGATTGTATTTTTGTTGTTATATCTTTTGCAAGCTCCCAAAATTAAATAACCTAAGATTTTACAATCATAGGAGATCAAGGGGGCATAAGTGGTACACAATCATACCATAGGCTCGAAAATATAGCATAAATAAAAATAAACCTTACAGTGGGTATAGCATCAATAAAAATAACATTACAGTGGGTGGATTATTAACCAAACATGAATAAAACAAGTTTGGAACAAAACATCAAACACTAATCGACACAATCAAAAGTTGGAATTCTAGATAAACCAATGAAATTCATGAGTCAAGACAAGGCTAGAATTTTTTGCAAAAAGTATCGACCTCGCAACCTCAAGACCATACTTGAGAAAAGTAAAAGTTGTTATAGTAAAGCAAGAAATAATTAGACTAATAGGTTACACGCCAACAAGTATTTTCTTTTAACAAAAGTATGTGGTAAAAGTAATATTCGACCTTGAAAATAACGAAGTCAAAAATGCGCAATCAAATGAACTATGTGTGAATATGTGGAAGTTTGAACTTAAGCACGATAGTATTTGTATAAATAAACAGATATTAAAACAAGTCCATGTATGCTCAAAATATTCCGAACCTGGAGTATGATGCATAAGGATAAGACAACTTATATGTAGATAATATGCATAAAGATTTCAAGACAGAAATTTAAACATAAAAAACTACTATAAAAAAATATACTTAAGAATTCATAAAGTAACTCAAGCTCAAGTTTTGATTGTCTTAGCCCTAAGAGGACATCAAAAAGTTAATTACAAAAACATAAGGGACGCAGCCCTTGTAAATATAAATCACTTTTGGCTAGCAGAAGTAGACTTGGCCTCTTCTCCTTTCTCCTCTTCGCCACCCGCCTCTGAGGTAGTGTCTGTCACCTTTTCCTCAGCCAACCGAGCCTTCCACTTGATCTAAAACTCCTTTTCCTTGTCCATTAGGAATGAGGTGTTCATCTTGGGGTTAAGAGACCACATCCTATACATAGCTCGATCAGTGGCCCACTCATTCTTGGCAATGAACTCCTCGAGCATACGTTTCTTCTCGTCCTCAAGGATTTCATAGGCGGCGCTCTTCTCCTCCTTAAGGCGCTCAATCTCGGCCTTGGCAGCATCAAAGTCGCTTGTCTTGGTGTTAAGCTCCACCTTTAGATGACTTGCATCAGCCTCAAAAGAAGAAAGCTTGTCCTGGGAGGCTTTGAGGATGCCTTCAGCCTTAGCTAAGGCCTCCCTGGCTTCTCAGAGTGAAGTTTCAGCTTTGGCTTGGGCCTCCCTTGCCTCTTTGAGCGAATCCTCAACCCTATTATGGATTTCCTTAGCCTTTTTTAGATTATCCTCGGCCTGGATTCGAGGTTGATGGGCATCGTTGACTAACCTCTCGGCAGTCGCGACCTTCGAGGAAAGGAGGGAGCACTAGCATATGAATTCGAGGAGGGTCTAAAGGGAAAAACAATAACAGTTAGATAATGGAGAAATAACTGATAATAAAGAGCAAAGTATAGCAGATGTACAGAAATCCCAAGCTCCAGGGTCTTGTCGAAGAGAGCAGTGGTGTTATCTCCCTTCAGAAACCTCCACACATTGGCATCAAGGTTGCTACATGAATGGCCCATCTGGGATAGCAAGTTTGAGCATAAGTCGGCCCCTAGGGCCACAGGCTCATTTGCCAAAGGATATTCTAGCGTGTGTGGCGTGGCACAAAACTTCCGGCTCACGGTTAGGGTCAGAGTGCCCAATGGTTTCGAGGTCATAAGACCTATGACCTTCTTGCCTTTGTCCCCAAAAGGGACTATGTTGGGAGGAGGAGGTGGAGTCTTCTTTCTCTGGGAAGGAGGCACCGTAGCCTTTGGCTCGCCTGTGGCGGTCTTCAAGGTCGCAAGAGGAGGATCTTCGGTCATCTTCGTGACATTAGAGGGAGGGGGAGTTTTGGTCTTGGGCTCGTTGGGGGAAGCCTTCGAGGTTGCCAAAAGAGGGTTCTCAGTAACCCTTGCGACCTTAGAGGGAGGCGCGCCCTTTTTCGAGGATACGGGCCTCGCTTGCTGCCTTAACCTTGGGGGGCATCCCGAGGATGTTGTCGAGGTTTGAGTCCATCTTGCCTGAAAAAGAGAAAAAGATTGATTGTGATTAGAAAAAAGTAACTATATAAGTCCAACATTGAAAACTGCTAAGTAAAAGGAACCTAATTGGAGGACTCCTTTGAGCTCAAGCTCGGGGACCAAGAAATCCCCCTATATTTTGACAAGGCTAAAAAGGTCCTCTCCCTAAAAGTAGGGGACATCCTAGATAGGTCCCTATATTCGTTAGTCTCATATTGGACTAATATCCGATCATAAACCTCATTTAAGTTGTACATCGATTGGTATTTCCCCAACCAACTATCGAACCTTTGTACCTTAAGATCTACCCCCGACCAGACCATAAAATTGTTCTGGGGATCCTTAAAAAGAACTACAACATTGGGTTCCTGTCTAAGGAAGGTGGGAGACCACCTGGATAGGTCTAGCACAACTTTACCTCCATCAGACGAGCTCATCAAGGCCTCATCTTGTGCTTCATTTCCCAAGCACGTAGATTCGATGGTGTGGGGAGTAGGGACGCATGAATGTGAGCTCACGTGCTTCCCCCTAGTGGGAAGCTTGGCCATTGGTAATGGGACGTCTTCCCACCTCGCAAATTTTTGAATCCCGACATCATCTGTAGACTCGCCCTCGCCCAAGAGACCGCACCATCGGAGCCTGTCCTCATGAAGGAGGTAGCTAAGGGAACGCTGGCCATACAGGAGCTTGAAAATATCCTCTTGGTGGTCTTTCATGTCCTTGGTGGGCTGTGAATGGTGATAGTTACTATACAAATTGAATGGAATGAGCACAGTGAGCTCGGAGTATAAAAAAAAATTATTAAAGGAGATCGAAACGAATTATGGAAAAGTACTTACGAATTCATTAAAAGGAATAAAATATGGACAGACATAGGCCATTAGTCCAGAAGAATATGCTCTTGAAGTTTGGAGGATGGTTAGGGATGTCCTCGAACATCCTTCTCTCATTGGGGTAGCTCGAAAGGTAATAAAACTCGTCACCACCGTGAGCTCGAGAAGGATTACTATTGAGGTAGAAGAGATACAGGATCTCACGTGCCAAAGGTCCATCCCACTTCATTTCATGGTAGAGTGATCTTAGGGCTACCAGTACCCTATAGGAGTTGGATTGAAGTTGGAACGGGGCAATGCCGACGTAGTCAATGAAGTTCCGGAAATAGTCCCTCAGAGGCAGCAATTCCCCAGCTTGCATGTGTTCCCGACTCCAGGCCGCGAGCTGGACCTTCTTGTCAGGGTTGTCTTCACCTGGGGAAAAGCAGCTCCTTTCATCGGGGTTGGCAGGCCAACACACCAGCTTCCCAATTAGCTTTAGCCCATGGTAAGCTAAGAGTTCTAAAATCTTTCTGGTAGAGGTAACAGAGCTCTGGTAATGTTCAGCCTCGAAGAAAGAGTCTTTCAAGGCCAGGGCAGAAGGGATTTGGGGGGTTGTGTGGATAATTGATTTGATGAGCTCTCCATGAAGTTGAATGAGAGTTCACCAGGGGAAAAGGCTATTGTGATCCTACACTTGGGATCTAATGGGATTGGTCAGATCTGGGGGTCTAGGATCAAATACACAGCAAATCATAGTTTCTTTCTTTTTCCCTCTTCGACCTCATCAATCTGACGTCGAAAGTGGGCTCGACTATCTTCCCATTCGAGGCGTTCCTTATGCTCCTAGATCAGTCGTTGGTTTCAAGAAAATGGAGACTCAGCTCGAGGAGATGGCGGATGATAAGGAATCGCAAGCTCGGGCCACCACCAATTCTCTAAAGAATGTGACATCTAACAAGAAAGAAAAAGGTGAGGGCCCAGTATTTAGAAAAGAGTGGAAAGAATTAAGTCTTGATAACTCGAGTTTGCAAGCTCGAGATAACGAGATCGCATTAATCGAGCCTGAAGGCTTGAAATAGCGAGATTGACTCAAATGCCAAGACCGAGTGATTAAAAGTTCGAGGCATCGAGAGTGGGGTGGTTACTTTCAGTTTGGGGTATCCCAAATTTCTAGGAAGAAATGGGCAGTTACCCAAAAAAAGAGATATTATCGAGATATGTGCACTAAAACCCTAATTCAAAACCTTTTCTCTTAAACTACACGAAACCTATAACTTATTACCCCATAACCTAAAAAGGTGCCATTTTTATCTACTTTTATCAAATTTTTAGCCTGACAAATCTTTGTTCACTACAAATCAAGAACTTTAGTTTACGAAGAAGGTTTCAAGAATATAGCAAGAACTAATGAAAACTCTATGAAAAATATGAAGAAATGATTAGAAAACTTACACGTTGGAAGTTGATGAGAGAACCGAAGAGTCGACTGGTAATGTCAATGTAAGGATGTAATGACCCAAATTTACTAATAAGGCTTAGGGCCTTGATTAGCGTGCCTGGAAGGCAATAAGTGATTTATTGTTATAATATGTGAATTTGTGTGAATATGTGATTAGAGATGCATGTTTAGTTGAATTAAATATGCATATGGGCCCCGTTTGGATATTAGGGGCATGTTTGTAATTTTAGCCCGTTGAGGGCATAAATGTGATATACTTGTGATATATCTGTGTTGCACAATCCGAGACAATCCTAGGGAGCTGTTAGCCAGAAAGTCACAACGGGGTTAAATATCCGACTCGAGATGAGTCGAGGGGTATTTCAGGTATTGGATGTTTTATGGGGTTATCAGGTTATGGAAATAAATATTTGAAGATATATGTGAGGTTAGAATGTTTAGGAGGGAATATTGGGAAAATTTACTAGTTTACCCTCGGGGACGTTTTTGGCACCCCGGGTCTTTGAGGTAACCTTATGGACTTAAGTTAAATAAAACAAAATATAGGAAACCCTCAGAATTCTCTAAACCGACTCTATCTCTCTCTTGAAGTTTTCTCTCCTTTGGAAGCTTGAAGAACTCTTGGTGAAATCTAATCAAAGACTAAGAAGCTAAGCTGGGATTTTGGGAGCAAGAGGCTTGGAGCTTAGGGAACTAATCCATGGATTTAACTCATCTCAAGGTATGCTTTAATCTTAGTAAATTGTACTGAATAGCTGCTGGTATTTTCAGAGTTTGCATGTGAGTAAAGTGGTGAATTGCTCTTGATTGTTTGGGTGAGTTTTAGGGTTAGTTTTTGTTGGGTTTTGCCGCTAGGATTACTCTGGAAATGTTGTGATGATTCAGTGGGATTGTTGGGTTGATTTTGGGGTTAATTGGATTGGTTTTCATTCTGGGTTCAAAGGGGCGGGCCGCAGCATTGTTCTTGCTGAGCCGCGGCATGCCCTAGCTTGGGCCACGGCGCGCCTACTCTGTTTTGGGGTTGCTCTCGAGTTTGGGGGCGGGCCGCAGCATGGCCTCATAGGGTCGCAGCTCTTAGTGCAATTTTGGGCTTTAAAGTATGTTTAGGCTTGGGAATTCAAAGGTTAAGGGTCGGGATGGATTTTATCACCCAGATTGGTAGAATTCAATGTTTGGGAGATTATATTTATGACCCAAAGTTATATAAGGGATTAGAAATTGATGGATGGATATTATTGGTGCATTGTTACTAGGGTTTCAGCGAGGCTCGGACTAGGGGACAATGCTCAGGACATCAGTTCTTGGAAAGCTCGGGACACAGGTAAGAAAACTGTTGTACCCGTAGAGCTTGTGTCGCAGGGCATGACCCTATATGATTGTGTTGCAGGGGACGGCCCTATATGTTTGTGTTGTAGGGCGTAGCCCTTTAATTGAGTCTATTCATGTTTAAGTATATGCTTAGTTATGTTATGTGTGCATATATGTGAATGAACAGGGAGAGCCGGGAACGGCGAGGGCCGAGAACGGCGAAGGCTGGGAATGGCGAAGGCCGAGAATGGCAAGGGGACGGGAGTAGCATTCAGCACGCGGAGTGCGAGTTGCCAGGGCGAGACCCTATAGGATACATGGGATATCCTCACGGTGTGGACCGCGAACCCAGGGCCTAGTAAAGTACCTGGGACGGCATGGTCGTATATGATTAGCCTGGTGATGGCTTGTTTATATGTTAACTGTGTAATATGCATATGTTATCTTCTTGTGAGGGTTTTATTGCTGGGCTTCGGCTCACGGGTGCTCTGTGGTGCAGGTAAGGGCAAGGGGAAAGTCGACCAACCATGAGTACGGAGAGCGTGAAGCAGCGCGTACATGTTTGGCCTGCCTGACTGCCACGGCCAAGGGTAATTTGGGAGATGATTGTACTATACTCTAATTTTGTCATTTAGCCGACTTTAGTTATATTTTTTAGTTGTAAATATTTTTAAACAGTATTTTGGGATCCCAAATGTTTAACGCTTTATGATTTTTAGTAAATTGAATTATTTTCAAAGTTTATGACTTTGTTTATGGTTTAATTACACTTTTTTCTTAAAATCTCGATTAGCGAGTTAAATGCACGTTTTAAACTCACTTAGTAACGGCTCTAAAGAAGTAGGGTGTTACAACTTGGTATCAGAGTGAGCCAAGGTTTATGGTTTCTGGAGATTGGCCAAACATGTATGCTCGCTGTCAATGACAAGCTCGACTCAGGGTTGGTTGGTAAGGATTGACTTATATGCTTGAATATGTGCTTAAATGCCCCGTTTGCCTGCTTATTTCATATAAAGCATGATGAATGGGTTAACATATGCATGATGCCAGGGCATGGCCAGTTGTGTGTTATATGCTATCTGTATGTTATGTGGATTGTTGTTTGTGGTTGACTGGCTTGATTTGGGAGGTGGTTTTGGATGTTGTTATCATGCCTAATGAGCGGTGTCATTGATTGCAGGCATATTTGTTGAGATGCCTCGACAATCATCTAGACTCCGCGGCAGTAGGGTCGAGGATGACAACCAAGGTTAGGACCCTCCACCTGCCCCACAGAATTGGCAACAGATATTTGCCGAAATGGAAGCAAGGCTGCAACGAACAGAGGATGAACTTTGACAGTTGAGGCAGCAGGCGCCTCCACAGGTCACTGGGTTGCCGGTTCAGTAGGTTGAGGCGCCAGTGCCAGTTCAACCTGTTGTGGAGAACAGATGGGAACCTTTATATGAGAGGTTCAGGAAGCAGCATCCTCCCAACTTCGAGGGTGGATCAGACCCACTGCGGGCAGAGCAGTGGATGAAAATGATTTCCTCTATTTTGGATTTTATGAGGGTTGAGGGGAACGAGAGGGTAGCTTGTGCTAGCTACATGTTCAGAGAGGATGCCCGCATCTGGTGGGATGTAGTAGTTCAGAGAAGGAATTTGGCAATTATGACCTGGGAAGAGTTCAAAAACATCTTGAACAAGAAATATTACAGTGTTGCAGTCCGAGCTAGAAAGGTTGACGAGTTCATCAACCTGACTCAGAACCGGTTGTCAGTTACTGAGTATGCTTTGAGATTTGATCGATTGGCGAAGCTTGCGCCAGATTTAGTGCCGACAAATGCAGCAAGAAGGGACAGATTTGTACGGGGATTGAATGTTATGATCGTCCGTGATGTGAAGATCACCTTAGATCCAGAGACTACTACCTATGCTCAGGTTGTAGACAAGGCCCTTATAGCTGAAGGGGCCGAGGACCAGATTTGGAGAGAGAGTGCAGTTAGGCGCGATGCCAGGAGGACGGTGCCTCCTTTTATTGGATCCAATTGGGGTAGTGGCTCCAGTGAGCAGAAGAGGAAGGCCCCAGATTCTTTTGTTCCTCCTAGCTCGGATAAGAGGGCATGGGGTGTTTTTGGTGGTCGTCACGATGGAGATGACAACAGGAGGAGCTTTTTAATGTGTCCACGATGTAGACGACGACACCAGGGTAAGTGCAGGATTAGGGCCTGCTTTATCTGTGGGAGTGCCAATCATCTGAGGAAGGACTGCCCACAAGCCAAGAAAGAGGAGCCGAAGCAGGGTGACAGTCTCGCTCCTGCCAGAGTGTTTACTTTGACTCAGACTGAGGCAGGGGCTAGCCCCTCGGTTGTGATAGGTCAGATTTCTAGTGTTGGTTCCTCTTATACTGCATTGTTTGATTCAAGAGCTACTCATTCGTTTGTGTCTAGTAGAGTGATAGATCAGCTGTGTAGACCCAGTGTTTTGTATGCTAGAGGTTTTCAGACTTTGTTGCCAACTGGGGAACTGGTAGTCTCTAGGAGATGGATTAGAGCTTTACTAGTAGAGGTAGATGGTAGGGAGTTGTCTGTTTATCTAATTGAGCTTGCGATGGATGACTTCGATATGATCCTAGGGATGGACTGGTTATCGAAGTATGGGGCGACGATTGACTGCAAGCGCAGGATGGTGACTTTTGAACCAGAAGGGGAGGTACCCTTTGTATTTGTGGGGACAGTTGGTGGACCGCGAATACCTATGATTTTAGCACTGAAGGCTAGGGACCTGATGCGGGAAGGTTGCATAGGATTCCTAGAGAATATTTTCGATACCTCTAGGGTTGTGTCGATTGGACCGGGTAAGACCAGATTGGTATGTGAGTTTCCAGATTTGTTCCCAGCGGATCTGCCAGGGTTGCCGCTGTAGCAGGAGATTGATTTTGTTATACAGTTGGCACCGGGGGCGGAGCTAGTATCTAGGACACCCTACAGAATGGCTCAGGCAGAGTTGAAGGAGATGAAGATTCAGTTGCAGGAGTTACTAGATTTGGGGTTCATCAGACCGAGTTTCTCACCGTGGGGTGCTCTAGTGTTGTTTGTCAAGAAGAAGGATGGATCACTTAGGATGTGTATTGACTACAGGGAGTTGAATAAGTTGACCATTAAGAACAAGTATCCACTGCCTAGGATCGAAGATTTATTTGACCAATTACAAAGAAGAACAGTGTTTTCCAAGATTGATCTCCGGTCAGGTTACCACCAGTTAAGAATTAAAGAGGAGGACATACCAAAGTCTGCTTTCTAAACAAGGTATGGACACTATGAATTCCTGGTTATGTCCTTTGGATTAACCAATGCCCCAGCAGCTTTTATGGATATGATGAATAGGGTTTTCAAGGATTATTTGGATAAGTTTGTGATTGTATTTATCCACGACACTCTGGTGTACTCACAGTCAGAGACAGAGCACGAGCAGCATTAATGTTTGGTATTACAGCGATTACGGGAGCACAGGTTATATGCTAAGTTTAGCAAGTGCGAGTTCTGGTTACCGCAAGTTACATTTCTAAGCCATATCGTTAGTAAGGAGGGGATCATGGTTGACCCAAGTAAGATAGAGGCAGTGAGAGATTGGCCTAGACCGAGCAATGTACCTGAAGTGAGGATTTTTCTGGGATTGGCAGGGTATTATTGGCGGTTTGTTAATGGGTTCTCCAGGATAGCTACGCCGTTGACAGAATTGACAAAGAAGAAGACAAAGTATGTTTGGACGGACAGATGTGAGAACAATTTCAAAGAACTAAAGCGGCATCTGATCACCACGCCAGTATTGAGTTTGCTGACAGAGAATGAGAGGTTTGTGGTTTATTGTGATGCTTCTAGACAGGGTTTAGGGTGTGTGCTGATGCAAGCTGGTAAAGTGATAGCCTACGCATCGAGACAGTTAAAGGAATATGAGCAGAGATATCCCACGCATGAATTGGAGTTGGCAATGGTGGTATTCGCACTTAAGATTTGGAGACATTATCTGTATGGAGAAAAGTGCGAGATATACACCGACCATAAGAGTTTGAAGTACTTCTTCACTCAGAAGGATCTGAATATGAGCCAGATTCGGTGGCTGGAGTTGGTTAAGGATTATGATTGTGATATCCTATACCATCCTGGGAAGGCTAATGTAGTGGCTGATGCATTGAGTCGAAAAGGCCCAGGACAGTTGTTTGGTTAGAGGCAGATATCTGATAAGCTAGCTGAGGAGATGACTAGAGTGGGTATAGAGTTGGTGGTTGGCCAGTTAGCCAACATCACTCTTTAGTCTACGCTACTTGAGAGGATCAAGGAGGCACAGGGGAAGGATTCCCAGTTGAGAGGTCACAGAGAGAACGACTTAGTCGGAGCGGCTAAGGACTATTCTATCTCGGAGATGGGGTTACTGAAGTACAAGGGTCGAATCTGTGTTCCGATGGATTCTGATATCCAGTGGGAGATCTTAGATGAATCGCATACCACTCCATATTCCTTACATCCAGGTACAACGAAGATGTACCAAGATCTGAGAGCTTTGTATAGGTGGTCGGGCATGAAGAGGGATGTGGTGGATTATGTGGCCAAGTGCTTTACTTGTCAACAGGTCAAGGCTGAACATCAGAGGCCAACAGGGTTGCTGCAGCCTCTGAGGATTCCAGAATGGAAGTGGGAAGATATCACCATGGACTTCGTGGTTGGTTTGCTGAGGACCGTGGGATAGCATGACTCGGTGTGGGTGATTGTCGATAGGTATACCAATTCCGCCCACTCTTTACCTGTCAAGATGAATTATACTGTGGAGCAGTATGTTGACTTATATGTGAAGGAAATTGTTCGACTTCATGGGGCTCCGAGGTCGATAGTATCCGACAGGGACCCTACCTTCACCTCCAAGTTCTGGGAGAGTCTGCAGAAGGCTATGGGCACACAGTTACGGTTCAGTACCGCTTATCATCCTCAGACAGATGGACAGTCTGAGAGGATGATCCAGATATTGGAGGACATACTACGAGCTTGTGTGCTAGATTTTGGGGAATCTTGGAGCAAGTATCTCCCTTTGATTGAGTTTTCGTACAATAACAGTTTTCAAGCGACTATCGGAGTGGCTCCATATGAGATGCTTTATGGGTGGAAGTGCAGATCACCTATCCATTGGGATGAGATGGGTGAGAGGATTTATTTTGGTCCTGAGATGGTTCAGAGGACCAACGAAGCGATTGAGAAGATTAGAGCGCGAATGCTCGCCTCTCAGAGTCGCCAGAAGAGTTACTCAGACTCAAGACGCAGAAGCGTAGAGTTTCAAGTCGGTGACCATGTGTTTCTTAGGGTTTCACCATTGAGGGGAGTGAAATGGTTTGGTGTTTGGGGCAAGATGAGCCCTAAGTTTGTTGGCCCCTTCAAGATTCTAGAACGGGTTGGAGAGGTAGCTTACAGGTTGGCAATGCCTCTAGCCTTATCAGGGGTTCATAATGTTTTTCATATATCCATGCTCTGGAAGTATGTATCATATTCGACGCATGTACTGAGTTATGAGAATTTGGAGATGGACCAGGATTTTTATTATGAGGAGAAGTCGGTTCAGGTTCTTGACCGGAAGGATAAAGTCTTGCGGAGCAAGACCATCACCTTGGTGAAAGTGTTGTGGAGGAAATCCAAGGTATAGGAGGCGACGTGGGCACTTGAGTCAGAAATGCGGGAGCGGTATCCAGAGTTGTTCAGGTAATTTCGAGGAAGAAATTTCTGTAAGGAGGGGATAGTTGTAATGACCCAAATTTGCTAATAAGGCTTAGGGCCTTGATTAGCGTGTCTGGAGGGCAATAAGTGATTTATTGTTATAATATGTGAATTTGTGTGAATATGTGATTAGAGATGCATGTTTAGTTGAATTAAATATGCATGTGGGCCCCGTTTGGATATTAGGGGCATATTTGTAATTTTAGCTTGTTGAGGGTATAAATGTGATAAATGCGATATACTTGTGATATATCTGTGTTGCACGATCCGAGACAATCCTAGGGAGTTGTTAGCCAGAAAGTCACAACGGGGTTGAATATCCAACTCGGGATGAGTCGAGGGGTATTTCGGGTATTGGATGTTTTATGGGGTTATCGAGTTATGGAAATAAATATTTGGAGATATATGTGAGGTTAGAATGTATAGGAGGGAATATTGGGGAAATTTACTATTTTGCCCTCGGGGACGTTTTTGGCACCCCGAGTCTTTGAGGTAACCTGATGGACTTAAGTTAAATAAAATAAAATATAGGAAACCCTCAGAATTCTCTAAACCGACTCTATCTCTCTCTTGAAGCTTTCTCTCCTTTGGAAGCTTGGAGAACTCTTGGTGAAATCTAATCAAAGACTAAGGAGTTGAGCTGGGATTTTGGGAGCTAGAGGCTTGGAGCTTAGGGAACTAATCCAGGGATTTAACTCAGCTCAAGGTAAGCTTCAATCTTAGTAAATTGTACTGAATAGCTGCTAGTATTTTCAGAGTTTGCATGTGAGTAAAGTGGTGAATTGCTCTTGATTGTTTGGGTGAGTTTTAGGGTTAGTTTTTGTTGGGTTTTGCTGCTAGGATTGCTCTGGAAATGTTGTGATGATTTAGTGGGATTGTTGGATTGATTTTGGGGTTAATTGGATTGGTTTTCGTGGAAAAAATGGAGGATTTTTCTGGGTTCAAAGGGTCAAGCCGCAACATTGTATTTACTGAGTCGCGGCCCTCTGAAGCAGGGTGGAGGCCAGGAAGAGGGGTGGGCCTCAGCATGCCCTAGCTTGGGCCGCGGCACGCCTGCCCTATTTTGGGGTTGCTCTCGGGTTTGGGGGCGGGCCGCGGCATGGCCTTATACGGCCGCGGCTCTTAGTGTAACTTTGGACTTTAAAGTGTGTTTAGGCTTGGGAATTCAAAGGTTAAGGCTCGGGATGGATTTTATCACCCGGATTGGTAGAATTCAAGGTCTCGGAGATTAGACTTATGACCCAAAGTTATATAAGGGATTAGAACTTGATGGATGGATATTGTTGGTGCGTTGTGACTAGGGTTTCAGCGAGGCTCGGACTAGGGGACTGTGCTCAGGACATCGGTGCTTGGAAAGCTCGGGACACAGGTAAGAAAACTGTTGTACCCGTAGAGCTTGTGTCACAGGGCGCGGCCCTATATGATTGTGTTGCACGGCACGACCCTATATGTTTGTGTTGCAGGGTGTAGCCCTTTAATTGAGTCTGTTCATGTTTAAGTATATGCTTAGTTATGCTATATGTGCATATATGTGAATGAACGGCGAGAGCCGGGAACGACGAGGGCCGAGAACGGTGAAGGCCGGGAACGGCGAAGGCCGAGAACGGCAAGGGGCCGGGAGCAACGTTTAGCACGCGGAGTGTGAGTTGCCAGGGCGAGACCCTATAGGATACCTAGGATATCCTCACGGTTGGGCCTGGTAAAGTGCCTGGGATGGCATGGCCGTATGTGATTAGCCTGGTGATGGCTTGTTTATATGTTAAGTGTGTAATATGCATATGTTATCTTCTTGTGAGGGTTTTCTTGCTGGGCTTCAGCTCACGGGTGCTCTGTGGTGCAGGTAAGGGCAAGGGGAAAGTCGACCAACCATGAGTACGGAGAGCGTGAAGCGGCGCGTACATGTTTGGCCTGCCTGGCTGCCACGACCAGGGGTAATTTGGGAGATGATTGTACTAAACCCTGATTTTGTCGTTTAGCCGACTTTTGTTATATTTTTTAGTTGTAAATATTTTTAAATAGTATTTTGGGATCCCAAATGTTTAACGCTTTATGATTTTCAGTAAATGGAATTATTTTCAAAGTTTATGACTCTGTTTATGGTTTAATTACACTTTTGTCTTAAAACCTTGATTAGCGAGTTAAATGCACGTTTTAAACTCTCTTAGTAATGGCTCTAAGGAAGTAGGGCGCTACAAAGGAGATCCTTTGAAACTCGCCTTCAAAGAGGGATCAAGTGGGAAATTGCGGAATTTTTTAGATGTCTGGTTTTTTCTTCTCAAAAAACATGCAAAGGTCAGAGCTCTGGTTCATGTTTCTCTCTTTAAAAATTTGAAAAGCAAAAGTGAAGGTGAAGAGGGGGTTTTAAAAGGTAAAAATGTGATATCTGAAGGGAAATATGAGCCCTTATTTTTTGAGTTGAAACGTGATTCGATGGACCACTTATGATTTCAAGAATTGGCGACAAAAAAGGAATAGGAAAGGACATGCGCAGAGAAAAGAGTACTCGAGTACTCTCGATATGCAATCCCCTAGGGACACATGTCCACACTCGAGTGTGGTCGGTGGGCACATTTTTCGAAAGTGAAGTTCAAAAGTTTCCTTGTCAAAGGATTCGAACCAACACTTTTGCGGGGGCAAAATGTTACACCCAAATTTTGATATTAAATAGATTGCCTAGAAATGTAGGCTCATAAAGGGTAAGCTCGGGATTAGCAAGTGTTAGAAGTACACTTGTACAAATTGTCAAACAATTCCAGATTTGCTATTAGCGCTCGAGCATGAGTTGCAGGCTCAAAGATACCAACCTTCTCTGAGGGATGAGTTCGACCGGCTCAGCAAGAGAGGAGGAGGCAACAACTAGAATGATGAGCTCGAAGTTTGGCTGGTCTCGAAAGTGCGTTAAAGCAACATTCGAGCTCGATGATGTGTTTACCACACGGAAAAGTTGTTAGGAAATCCCAATTTCATTAGGATTTGTTAAGACCGTGTGATGAATCCCTATTTTTATGGAATTATTATTTAATTAAAGCATTTAATTTGTATTATGAATTCGGATATTTATTTGAATTTAAATATTTGATTGTAACTTCTCTGAATTGGGGGGAAGATATTCCTACAACCAGGTCTATAAATATCCTGGAAGTGGTCATTTGTAGACACACACAATTTTTTACTGAGAAGAGACTCTATCAAATTGCTCTCAGTTGAAGCTTTTGCACAGAGTTCATAATAATAGTGACTAGTGGACGTAGGTAGATTTTAACTGCTGAACCACGTTAAAAATCTCTGATTTCTTCTATTCTTCCTAAATCGATTGTTTTTTGCTCTACATAATTAAGTTGATGAAAAACGGCGTCAACAATGGACAATTAATTAATTATGATTTAATTAATTATTTAACTATATAGTTTTTATTTTGAAAAACTATATGTTAAAATAACTATTAATCATGTTTGGATTAATATAAAGATAGATTAATAATTATCTTATTTAGAATAAGATATTTATTTATTTATTTGAAATTGATGTTTTAAGATAAAGTTAATTTTGAGTTAACTGTTATTTATTTTTGGATAAATATATTGTCTTAAATACTAATTAAAAAAACAAATGAGAAAATTAAGGAAAACTCTAATGTGGCTCACGCCACTCACTATATTGCACAGTGAGTGGCGCCACACACAGGGATTTTCTATCCCTGGGATTTGAATTTTGAATTTCAAATAATTTGTTTATTTAATTATTCTTTTTAAATATGATTTAAACTAAATAATTAAATAAATTTATAATTTATCAATTTTATTTTAAATAACATAAAGATTAATTAAATTAGTTAATTATCTTTATAAACCTAAAAAAGTAGCGATACTTTTAAAAATAATAACAAGAAGTGGTTTTCATAGACTGTCAGACCCTCTCTCTAAAAAGAAAGCGATAGTTTTTCCAAACCTGAAAAACTATTCAATACATCTTCTCTCAATCAAACCTCTCTAGATCTCATGTGTTGAGTACATCTTGAGAGTCATAAATCAACCTTTTGAATCCTACGTACCCACACATGTCCTTGTGTATTTGAGGATTGGTATGGATGATCAAGGTGTGAGCTTTCAGCATTTGGATTGGAAGATCATTGATTTATACAAAAAGGTTTGTGGATACTTGATGGGCTTCAAGAGGTAATCTCTAATCTATTTGTATGTTATTTAATATATATATATGTATGATCCTGGCTGGTATTAATAAATTTTTTAAAACACAATTTCTGTTGTGTATCTATGATTTACATTTTTAATACCAACAATATGATCATCATTTTTATATGAATTAAATCTAAAAGGCAAATTGTAAGTTTGTAAAGAAATTAACTCACATCGGTCCTGCCATATATAATCTAATTATATAAAGTACATTTACTAAAATGTTTATCCACATCAATAATCTGAATCTAGATCACATGAATTTAAAGAATTCTTAGCTAACCGTACTAGCAACCATTCAGTAAAGATTCGTTACTTTAATATGTTGTTGACTATTATGTTCATTATTTATAATCTTAATCCTACGATACTCATACAAGATCACACTCCCATAAATGAATATGTGATTTTATGATATTTATATTAATTATTCAAACAATAATCTAAATATTCAATTATAAAAAAATGCACTTTCATTAACTTCCATAATAAAATATCTTTATATATGCTTTCAGGGCATAAACCCTAACATAAACTTATATTTCAAAAGTGTTTACAAATTTCATTATTAAAGCATCAAATGACCATCATAAAGCATCATTCCATCAACCCATATAAAATTTTTGCACTTTCTTCCATGTTGAAGTATGTCTCAATGAGACGGGAGGAGGTCAAATGGGGTTGCAACTCAGCCTCGAGTTGTAACGCCCCAACTTACCGAGGGTTACTTACGTGACATAAAAATACTTACTTTGACCCAAAAGACCATAAGTTTACTTTATTTGATTTAAAAGAAAGTAAAACACCCTTCAAAACAGTATTATATAAAATAAAATGGAGACTCCGGAATCTCATAGTTATTTTACAACCAAAGTACTTGATTAAAACATAACATAATACATCTAGTGGACCCATAGTCACATTGTCCCTAAAATATACTCACGCCATCGCAACTCTCTGGCTCATTGCTTGCCTTTCTCTTTACCTACATACAGAGTACCCGTGAGCCAAGACCAGCAAGAATAGCTATATAGGACACAACCCTTAAGCCCAAAACATAACCAATTCATAAACGCATGATAGTCAACACAATCATAAAACATAACATCATAATCATAATTCATATTTTAATGTAATACAATACAACATATGTATCTAATTATAATCCAAAAACACTGCTCTTGCAATGGCCCACTGCCCTTGCGACAACCCCTTGAGTCCGTACACTCAAGTTAAATCAACATGCATATACAAACATGTCTATAGAGTTCGTACATTCATAAATCATCATAATATAAAGACATAATAACATGCATGCTCATGACAATCCATACATGCATATATCCAAACATGTATCATGACCAAAACCAAAGCATATCATTAACCATACTATCATAGTGTGAATAATGTCAAGCATAAATCGATAAGCAATAACGAATACCAAGCATACTCTCTGCATGCAGGTGTCCACTCTTCTTACCTGAATTCCAGGAATTTAGTTGATAAAACAACCCAAGTGTGATTTTGTTCAAGCGTCTCTAGCCAAACCTAAACAAAATCGATCAAAATTGATTAATACCAAGCTTAGTTCATAATTTTAACTCCAAAATAATAACATCTAAACTTGGCTTGGGTTCTAGGACTGTAGATATTTTCACAAGTTTTCCAACCATATAAAGAACATCCAAATCTGACATCGAGGTCAAAAGATATGGTCAAAATACGAAAATGTATTTGAGCAACGGCGCCCTCCCAAAATGGTCGTGGCTCTACTAAAGTCAGAGAGGATTTTCGAAGCCCAAATGAGATGAAATTGAGCTGCGATGTTCATCCACTTGAGCCGCAGTGCCACTGCGAAAAACCCATAAATTTTTGCGACTTCTCGACCATTTCAACCCCAAACATCCCAAAACACTAGGGGACTCAAAAATTTGCACCAAAACTGTTTATATAGCACTACATACATCATCTAGGTAGCATCTAAACATCAAATCCAAGTCTCAAATCAAGAATTGAAATTCTAGGGTTCTAAAACTCATTTTTCCCCAATTCCAAAATCCAACCAATTCAATAGTTTTCAGTTTAAATCTAAGCCTCAAATACATTCAAAAACATGTTTCTATCATCAATACACTCATCTAAACAACCTAGGATCATCAATTTATGAAAATCAAGCAAAACCCCCAAATTTGCATCAAGAACACATGAAGAACAAAAGTATAAATTCCCTTACCTTTCTCTGAGATTTGAATCCTAGATGATAGTGAAGTGATTGGCAGCAATCTAACCCTTCAAGAATCTCGAATTTCCCTTGGTATCTTAGAGGAAATCAAGAGCTTGCTAGAGAGAATATGAGGAGAAGAAGAACATAAGCTGAAAATGAAAGGGGAAAGATAATGGTCATCTTTTCTATCCATTCACCAAATGACTAAAATGCCTCTGTCATCTATTTACCCACTTAGTCATCATCAAGGGTAATTTGGAATTAATACCACTATTACTAATTACCTCAAATAATAATTCATCCCGACCTAAGTCGAATATTTCCATTTGTGACATTCCGCTATTATCGCTTGAAAGAATCTAATATTGTCGAAAATCAATAAAATGCATAAAACATATAAATCACATAAATGTCCGTACTCGCAACTGACGGGTCTTAACATATACATAATTCATATAAACATTCACATATAAAATCACATAGTTCACAAAATGACCAATATACCCTTGGTCAGCCCAATTTCCCAATATAGCTTTTCCTTAAGAAAACGGATATTACATCAGTGGTGGAAAAGTGTAGTCAAGCCCAGTAATAAGGGCAAACTCATGAACCCCAAACTTATAGGGTACATTGCCAATAAAAAACTGCAGTTCATCCTTACGCGGGGACTAAATCGTCCGTAGAAGTATGGCGTAGTAAACCATTGCTCTAGAGAACGTCAGATCAGAAGCACTAAAAAATTGCTCAAAGACAGACTCTTGGGATTTACTCTAGTAATCCATTCTTCTGAAATTTCTCCATCAATTTAGTGAGCCTGCCCAAACCTCTACGAGCCACACGTCCCGCGTAATGTGTTTCTAGGGGGCGTCAAGCTTTGGGAGAGTTTTAGGTGGCATCTGCAAAAATTACCAAAAAATAAAATGAAATTATAGTTAGTTCAAAATATATATATGGAAAACTAACATAAGCATCACGAACAATCGTTAACCATCGATCCAAGTAGTAAATAAAATAAATTTAAACAATACAATAACCATTGTTAAGCATCACATCACATTGTTAACCATCGTTAAAGAATAACATCAAACACATGTTAACCATCGCATTTCATCGTTAAAGGAAATAAACCTAAAGAGAATTAAATAACAAAATCAACATCCTCAAAGATTACATCTCATCGCTAACCATCAATTTAAACTTTTAAACTACAGAAAAATTAAACTAGTGGAAAAGCATTGCAATAACATTGTTATCGTTGTTACGCATCACTTTAGGAAATAAAAATATAAAGAATATCAAATAACACACTAAGCATTCTTAATGCATCCCATTTCATGGTTAATCATCGATTTAAAGAATTAATTATAGAAATTTTTAAATAAGTGAAAAAGCATCGCAATTCATCACTAAGCATCATCTCAAGTAGTAAATCTAAATGAAATTAAATCACACAATAAGCATCACTAAAACATCGTATAACATCGTTAAAGCATCCAAATGAAAATTCATACATTGATTCAAACTTATGACCATGTTTAGCCATCGCAGATGCATCACTTTGTATCAATTTCATTAAAATAAATCCATTTTTCGAAACCCATTCTTGTCGAATCAAAAACTCTATTTACAGTAGTTTAATCAACCTATTTACTAAAAACACATACAAATCCATATTCTAAATTTCCCTGTCACCTTAGTTTCACTTCAAAGCTAATCAAGATTAAAAAAATTTAGAAAAAAAAAAAACCTTTGAATCAGTTGTCAAGGGCGGAGAAGACGAAGGCTTAGGACGTGGTCGACAACATCTACAATGAAGGAGGTAGTCGGCGTTGGGATTGGCTTCGAAAATGGGTTCCACATGAGAAAGAGAGATAGAAAAACATAGAGGTTAGAGAGAGTTTCAAATTAAAGGGGTATTTTTGTCCTAAAATGGGCTTGGGGCATATGACTCTAATTTTAAATGAGGAGTTATATTTACACTGCACAAATATATAAATACACCCCATTCAATAAATATAAAAGTATATTTATTAATTGCTGACTGTCTTTTTTGCTATCAACCGTAAAAAGAGAGATTAAAGAAAATAAGTGAATAGAACACAAGGATTTTTACATGGTTCAAGTTATAAAAGAACCCTAGTCCACGAGTCTCTGATATTAAGAGGATTGGAAGCTTATGAGGGAAAGCTTTGATGGTGTCTCAGGCAGCTTTTAGATTGCCTGAGTACATGGAGTTTTCTCTCTAAAAAACCGAACCCTTTACAATGAGACTTCTAGCCCTATTTATAGAGTCTGGGGTCATTAGTACTAATTATAAGTAATTAATACACATTCTTCCCATTATTGAGGGATTAATACCAATTCAATGCATTGGGTTGCATTGAATAGAGACCGTAGCCCAAGCGAGATCTGCGGGGCCCACTACAGAATAGCACCTACTTTATAAGGAACATGCCCCAGGTACTGTCAGAGCATGTTGTAAGTACCTCCATGTTAGACGGTGTAGTGGGTGTGCAAATTGTCGAGTTGTATACTCAACAACATTGTTGACGGATCGCCCATAAAGGTTGTCAGATGATCTTCTGGCTCTGAAAACCCGCATTTGCTGACATGTTGCGCCTTATCTTAGGTCCGAGAACCAGAACCTCGAACCTAGGAGATGACTGGGGGACGAGAGCCTTCACCTTAATTTCCCGAGCTGGAGAACCTCGGGAAATAATCTACTAGGGCACCCTCGGCCCACTGTCAAAGGCAAAGTCTCATCTAGGAGTACCCTTGTTCCGACTAGAGGCCTCGGGTAGTAACATGCCCCGATGATTTCTATGAACCTCCAAGCTAGTCACTGGGGGTTGCCACGTGTTGGAGGTGAAAAATATGGACAACATTTGCCTCCCAAGTCTCTACTCGCCCTCGGGCAATGGAGACTTAACTTAAAGGTGATTTCAAAAAATGGAGGGAAATAATGCTTGGGCTTTCTTATGACGTCACTCTGAAAAGAAAACCCACATGTCAATGCCCCATTGTTGGGCCCATCAGTCCGTGCATTTAATTAGGGGTCAACTCCGAGATCCCAAACGTCCACTCTGCACCCAAGGCGTCTTTTCCCAAAGAAAAAATAATGATTGCGATTCGCGCCTTTTGAACCCTGACCATTGGATCACTCTCATGACCTCACCAGGGCAAGCCATCCGACGATCGTGGGGAAGTTTCTTCCCTCATAAGTTTTACAGGGTATAAGAGCTCAGAAAAACCATCTTCAGCCTCACACGATAACCATACTAAAATCAAAATCTTTCTTAGAACACTCTCTTCTCTCTCGTCGGCCCCTCTGTTTCATCTATGAATCGTCGTATTTCTGGGCAGAAGGCAAGCAATATTTCAAGGTTAGGACTCACCTCAGTACCTACCTATGTTTCATCTCTATAATGACCCAAATTTCCTAATAAGGCTTAGGACCTTGATTAGGAGGCCGGGAGGGCCGTAATTGATTTATTATGTTATTAAATGATTATATGCATGATTATGTGAATTATATTATTATATGATGATAAATGCATGCATATGGGTCCACTTTTCATTATAAGGGCATTTTGGTAATTTGGCCCGTTGAGGGCATGTTGGTGAATTATGAGTAAGGCCACATCATAATGTAGCTTTTTTCGAGCCATTCGGCATGAGACGATCTTTGAATGCAAGTTATCGGTTTGGTCATAACGGGGTAAATTTTGGGGCTCGGGGTAACTTGAGGATTAGTTCATTACCGAGAATTAAAGGTTAATGGGATATGATTTATTAGCATCTGAGAATATTGGGAATAACGAGAATTGGAGGGTGTTAATTATGATTAACGAGATATAGGAGAAAGGATGATTTTTCCCTTGGTAGCCTTAAGAGGACTTTAAATGACCTAAGGGTATTTTATTCTTTTGACCCTAAAGGATATATATCAGCCATTAGAAGCTTAGAAGGCTGTAGAAAATAGAGCATCATTTCTTCCTCTCCCGATCATCTTCTTCTCCCCTTCTTTCTTTCAAAGTTTGAACCCCAATTGAGGATTGAAGCTAGGGAACCAAGCCTTGATGATCTAGGGTTATATTTTACCATTGAAGAGGGTGTGATACTGAGATTGAGGTGAGTTTCTAGCCATTAGAACTATGGTTTTGCTCTGTTTTTCTTATGGAGTTTCAGTTGGGATTTTGATTTGAAAGTTAAGAATTGATGGGATTTTTTGGCTATGATTGATTAGGTTATGATGCCTAGGACATGTAGAGTAGATATTTGGATTCGTTTGGGGGTTTGGATGAGGTTTGGGATCAAGATTTTGAGGGTGGAAATGGAGAAGTCAAGGAGGAAGAACCAGGGCTAGTTCAGCCTGGTTCTAGCGCGATAGCGCCCAAGGGAGGGCACTACAACGCTAGTCAGGGCAAACCAGTTCTGGTTGTAGCACTAGGGCGCTAGGGGGGTCGCACTGTAGCACTACCCTACTTTTCCTGATGCATATTTTGGGCACTTTTGAGGGTTTTTGGCTAGGGGTTTCAATTCCTAAGGCTCGGGATCGAATCTACTCACCTTTTGAGTACGATTTGAGGTCCCGAGAGTGAGGTTTAGATCAAGAACCTTTCACTGCTCATTTTCATTATTTGGAAGTTATATTTGGTTATGACTAGGTGACCGCTGAGGGATTAAAGGATTGATCATTCTCAAGGGTCATTCTTAACATATTTCTCGCTCGAACCAGAGGTAAGAAAACTGCACCCCATATGTGACATGCATGGTTTTTTACGTAGCATGTTGAATACTCTATCTGTATATCTCGAATGCATATCAAGTGCTTGGAAATTTTCTATCTGTGAATGGTACTGACTTATTAGTCAGAATTGGCAATGGTGTCAGTACTAACTGTGAAGCTGTGACTTACTAGTCCAGTTCGGCAGTAGTACCGAGCACTGGTCATATGGTATTGGCTTATGAGTCAAGAACGATATTAGCATGTTTAACGCAAGCTGGAAAGATTAGATCTAATCGACATAAGAATTTTCATCATAACCATGAAATGCTTGACTGGCCTTAAGTTTGATGAAAACTAAAAGCGCTTTTTTAGTCTAAAGGCTAGTTATTTAGAGCCAAAGCCAGAAAGGCTAAGGTGACCTACACATCACATGGCTAGGAGGGTATGGGACCTCAGAGATAGACTTATCAGTTATCTACACAGAGATGGACTTATTAGTCATCTGATCGAGATGGACTTACCAGTCATCTGACCGAGATAGACTTATCAGTCATCTGACCGAGATAGACTTATCAGTCATCTAACCGAGATAGACTTATCGGTCATCTGAATGAGATAGACTTATCAGTCATCTATTTAGAGAGTGACTTATTAGTCAACTATTCAGAAAGACTTATTAGTCGTTTACTTCAGAGAGACTTAGTCATCTACCTTAGAGCGAGAAACTTATTAGTCATCTACTCAGAGCGCAGGACTCCACAAACATTTATTTGTACCTACTTGCATGCATGAGTAAGGTTATTACTACTAGGCATGCATGTTATGACTTAGTAACATGTTATTACTTGTTCATGAGCATATTAAGTTTTCTTGTTGAGCTTCGGCTCATGGGGTGCTATGTGGTACAGGTAAAGGCAAAAGAAAGTTGTACCATCCTTGAGTTGGAAAGCTTAGGTGACGATGTGTACATATGTGGCTACTCGACTGTCACAGCTGAGGGTTTAAAGAGGAACTAGGGTTAAACCTATTTTGTCGCTTAGGTCGGCTGGTTGTAAATATTTTCTTGTAATTTACCTTTAAATTGTATTTTGGGATCTCAATGTATACATTAAACGTTATAGTGAAACGTTGTATCTTAACCAAAAAAATTAACCCTAAACCATTAATCATGCTTAGTTACACAATTATAACCAAATGACTCGATTAGCAAGTTTAGTACTGTTTAAAATGCACATTGTAACAGTCACTAGAGATTAGGGGGTTACAACTTGGTATCAGAGCGAGACAAGGTTAAGGTTTCTTGAAGAAAAGCTGGGCATGTACACTCATTACTAAAGATAGCTTCACTCAGGGAATGGTAACTATTTCTTTAGTTATGTGCTTAACTGCTTAAATAGAATGTAAATGCTTTACCTGCACATTGTATTAGGGAGCATGAGATTCTGATAAAGCTTAGCTCTTGACTATTAATGCGATTGTATGATTACATGCTCTGTGAATATATATGAATGTGATTATACGATTACCTGCTCTGTGATTATATAAATGTGATATTCTCATGCTGGAGTTGGAGGCGTGGTAGGTATGTTGGAAGAGCAGAGATTATGATTGATGTATGAATGCTATGGGCATGTGTTTAGCACTACAGTGGTTTGTGAATGTAGTGTGGTAAGATTGTTCCCGTGGGGGAAGCTCTTGATATGCTCATCATGTTTAATGGGTCAAGTTATTGACTACAGATTCAACCAGCAAGTATGTATCCAAGGCAGATAATTAGACCCAGTGGTGGTTATACAGAGGTTGGGAGTTACAGCCAGGGTTTGAGTTCTTCATCTGCCCCTCAGAATTTCCAGGAAATGTTTACAGATGTGCAATTAAGATTGCAGAGGCAAGAGGAAGAGATTAGGTGTTTGAAGCAACAGCGGAACCTGTCGGGGAACACCTCTTCCTTTGCTATGCTAGGAGGGGAACCAGTTTTGGCTCAGCCTAGGGTTGAGAATAGATGGGAATTTCTCTGTGGAAGATTCCAAGAGTATTACCCTCCAGTCTTTGAGGGAGGCCTAGATCCATTCAGTGCTGAGCAATGGATGGGCATAATCAGTTCCATTCTCACTAGTATGGGGCTGGTAGGTCATGATAGGGTGATCTGTGTTACATATGTATTGCGGGATGATGCCCGACCATGGTGGGAAGTAGTATCCCATACACGAGACACAGCTGTGATGGACTGGAAAGAATTTAGGTAGCTGTTCAATGAGAGATATTATTGTGATGCACCCAAGACTGCTAAGATGAAAGAGTTTCTGAACCATGTTCAGGGAAATGCAACAGTAGACGAGTATGTTAACAGATTCGATGGGTTGGCCAAGTTTGCTTTTGATATGATACCCACAGATGTAACTCGGAAAGAAAGGTTTATTCAGGGATTGAATCCTAGAATAGCTAAGGGCGTTGGAGTCCCCCAGTTCATGTAACCTCCACCTACGCTCTGGTGGTAGGGAAGGCTCTGGCTGTTGAGAGCATAGGAAATGAGAAGAAGAGTGTCAGAGAACACGAAGCTCAGGCAGTGATATCTCCATTTATTGGAGTGAGCAAGAAAAAGAACCGAATGACTTATCCAAAATGCGCCCAGTGTAAGAGACATCATCTGGGAGAATGCCGAGCAAAGGCATGTTACTTATGTGGAATGGTTGGGCATCTCATGAGGGATTTCCCAAGATGAGAAGCAGATGAGCAAAAGAGGATGGACAGCTCGAATCCAGCTCAAGTGTTCATTTTGAGGTAGTCAGAGTCAGAGACTGAGATTGAGACTGAGGTTGGTTCCTCAGGGGTGGCAGGTCAGCTTTCTAGTTTTGATTTTTGTATTGTGCTGACTAGTTTGGTGTCATGTTGTTCTTTGTTTTTTGCATCTAGAGATGCATAGACTTTTTATGCAGATTGCATGGTTATGTTGTGATGAGAATGTGATACTTTACTGGTAAATTTTAAGAGATGAGTTAGATTATTGTGGAGAGAGGACTCATCAGTTGTTTTGCTAAAGTGGTTATGACTGACTTTGATATGATCCTGGATTTGAATTGGTTAACCAAGTGTGAGGCAATGATAAATTGCAAGGAAAGGATAGTAACTCTTGGGTTTGAGAGTGGGAGACCCTTGTGGTAGCTGGCACTGTGCATGGATTTTGTATGCTTATGAAGTCTATATTTAGAGCTAGAGATCTATTTTAGGAGGATGCATAGAACTCTTAGCTAGTGTGGTGGATACCACTTAGGTTGTGCTAGTGGGATCAGGACAGACTGGATTAGTCTGTGAAGTTCTGCATGTATCTTCAAGGGATTTGTCAGGGTTACTTTTTCATAAAGAGATAGAATGGTAATTGGATTGGCGCCAGGGATGGAATCAGGTCTAAGGCACTGTTTTGAACAGCTCAGCAAAGTGGTAAGACCTAAAGGCTCAGTTATTGAGTAAGATGGTATTCTCTAGGATGGATCTTTGATTTGGTTAGTACCAGCTAAAGATCAGGGAAAAGGATATGCAGAAGACTGCTTTTGTATCAGATAAGGGCACTAGGAGTGCTGAGTTATGCTTTGAGGAAATGGTTAACGCTAAGTTGTGTTTGGATGAATCAGATGAACAAAATATTCAAGAATTATCTTAATTGGATTTTTTATCGTCTTGAACAATGGTATTCTGGTATATTCTCTGCGGAGATTTGCCAAGGTCAAGGAACGCATTAGGGGTAGGAGTTTCCTTGGACAGGCAGGATATTATATGTGTTTTGGAAAAGAATTATGAGTCTTATAGATCAGAATTAGTTTGTAGGTTGTTATGACACCTCAGTGACATAGAAAAAGGGATTGCATATGCATCATGTTGGTTAAAGGATCTTACCAGAACTAGAGTAGAGTTTCCGGTAGGCCAGGTGGCCAGTGGTATACTTGAGTTTACTCTTTCAGAGAGAAACAAGGGAAAGACAGTTAAGTGAACCACGGATAAGAAAATTGAGGAGAAAGTCTTAATTGGATTAGCTAAGGATTATACAGTGTCAGGTATGAATTTATTGAGGTATAGAGATCGGATTTGGAATCCGATGGACACTGGGATTAATTGGGAGATTCTGGATGAATCTTATACTACTCTCTTATTCTCTTCATCCAGGCATCATGAAAGATGTATTAGGATATGAAAACTTTATACTGGTGGCCTGGGATGGAGAGGGACATAATGGAATATGTGGCAAAGTTCTTAACCTGTTAGCAGGTCAAGACAGAGTATCAGAAACCAGTAAGACTATTGTAGCCTTTGAGTATTCCATAGTGGAAATAAGGAAACATCGCGATGGATTTTGCGGCGAGGTTGCCTAGGATAGTGGGTCAGCATGATTTGGATTGAGTCATTATGGACCAGTATTTAAAGTGAACCCACCTTTATCAGTAAGGACAAGTAACACAGTTGATCAGTATTCAGATCTTTGTGTGAGGGAGGAAGTATGCCTTCATGGAAATTCAAGGTCCATCTTATCAAATGAAGACTCTATTATTACTTCCAAGATTTGGAAGGGTTGCAGAAGGTGATGAATATATAGTTGAAATTTAACACAGTTTATTACTCTCAAACTGATGGTAAATCAGAGAGAGAGTTATCCAGTCATTGGAATGGCATCTTATGAGATGAATGAGATATTATGTCTGGATCCTGAGGTAGTTCGGGGGACTGTTGAGGTTATTGAAAAGGTTAGAGCTTGGATGCTCACTTCTCAGAGTAAATGGAAAAATTATGATGATTTGAGATGTAGGAACAGGGAGTTCCAAGTAGAAGATTGTATCTTCCTTAGAGTATCACTATGGAAAGGGGTAAGAGTAAGGGTAAGTTGAGCCCTAGATGAATAAGACTGTTTGAATTCTGGATAGGACTCGCCAGGTTGCCTATGGATTGGCCTTATCTTTGGCACTGTCAATTGTACACAGCGTATTTCGTATTTCCATGTTGAGGACATGGGTTAGAAGAGACTCATGTGTTGAGTTGTAAGAATCTAGAGATGGAGGCTAAGTTATCCTTTGAGGAGTAGCCAATTCTGATTTTAACAAAAAGAATAAGGTTCTAAGGAACAAAATGATACCTTGGGTTAAGGTATGATAAAGAAATAGTGAGGTCGAGGGAACGACCTGGGAAAACTAGAATCAGATATGCAGAATTAATATTCCAGGCGGTTCAGATAAATTTCGAGGACGAAATTTCTGTAAGGATGGGATAGTTGTAATGACCCAAATTTCCTAATATGGTTTAGGACCTTGATTAGGAGGTCAGGAGGGCCATATTGATTTATTATGTTATTAAATGATTATATGCATGATTATGTGAATTATATTATTATATGATGATAAATGCATGCATATGGGTCCACTTTTCATTATAAGGGCATTTTGGTAATTTGGCCTGTTGAGGGGGTAATTGTGTATTTTCATGCATGTTGGTGAATAATGAGTAAGGCCACATCATAATGTGGATTTTTTCGAGCCATTCGGCATAAGACGATCTTTGAATGCAAGTTATCGGTTTGGTCATAATGGGGTTAATTTCGGGGCTTGGAGTAACTTGAGGATTAGTTCATTACCGGGAATTAAAGGGTAATGGGATATGATTTATTAGCATTTGAGAATATTGGGAATAACGGGAATTGGATGGCATTAATTATGATTAACGAGATATAGGAGAAAGGACGATTTTGCCCTTGGTAGCCTTAAGAGGACTTTAAATGACCTAAGGGTATTTTAGTCTTTTGACCCTCAAGGATATATATCAGCCATTAGAAGCTTAGAAGGCTGTAGAAAACAGAGAATCATTTCTTCCTCTCCCGATCATCTTCTTCTCACCTTCTTTCTTTGAAATTTTGAACCCCAGTTGAAGATTCAAGCTAGGGAACCAAGCCCTTGATGATCTAGGGTTATGTTTTACCATTGAAAAGGGTGTGATACTGAGATTGAGGTGAGTTTCTAGCCATTAGAACTCTAGTTTTGCTCTATTTTTCTTATTGAGTTTCAGTTGGGATTTTGATTTGAAAGTTGAGAATTGATGGGGGTTTTTGGCTATGATTGATTAGGTTATGATGCCTAGGACATGTAGAGTAGATATTTGGGTTCATTTGGGGGTTTGGATGAGGTTTGGGATCAAGATTTTGAGGGTGGAAATGGAGAAGTCAAGGAGGAAGAACCAGGGCTAGTTCAGCCTGGTTCTAGCGCGATAGCGCCCAAGGGAGGGCACTACAACGCTAGTCAGGGCAAACCAGTTCTGGTTGTAGCACTAGGGCGCTAGGGGGGTCGCACTGTAGCACTACCCTACTTTTCCTGATGCATATTTTGGGCACTTTAGAGGGTTTTTGGCTCGGGGTTTCAAATTCTAAGGCTCGAGATTGAATCTACTCACCGTTTGAGTACAATTTGAGGTCCCGAGAGTGAGGTTTAGATCAAGAACCTTTCACTGCTCATTTTCATTAATTGGAAGTTATATTTGGTTATGACTAGGTGACCGCTAAGGGATTAAAGGACTGATCGTTCTCAAGGGCTGTTCTTAATGTATTTCTCGCTCGAACCAGAGGTAAGAAAACTGCAACCCATATGTGACATTCATGGTTTTTGATGTTGCATGTTGAATGCTCTATCTGTATATCTAGAATGCATATCAAGTGCTTGGCAATTTGCTATCTGTGAATGGTACTGACTTATTAGTCAGAATCGGCAATGATGTCAGTACTAACTGTGAAGCTGTGACTTACTAGTCCTGTTTGGTAGTAGTATCGAGCACTGGTCGTATGGTATTGGCTTATGAGTCAAGAATGATATTAGCATGTTTAACGCAAGCCAGAAAGATTAGATCTAATCGACATAAGCATTTTCATCATAACCATGAAATGCTTGACTGACCTTAAGTTTGATGAAAACTAAAAGCACTTGTTTAGTCTAAAGGCTAGTTATTTAGAGCCAAAGCCAGAAAGGCTAAGGTGACCTACACTTCACATGGCTAGGAGGGTATGGGACCTCAGAGATAGACTTATCAGTTATCTACACAGAGATGGACTTATCAGTCATCTGATCAAGATGGACTTATCGGTCATCTGATCGAGATAGACTTATCAGTCATCTGACCGTGATAGACTTATCAGTCATCTAACCGAGATAGACTTATCGGTCATCTGACCGAGATAGACTTATCAGGCATCTAATCGAGATAGACTTATTAGTCAACTATTCAGAAAGACTTATTACTCAACTATTTAGAGAGACTTATTAGTCGTTTACTTCAGAGAGACTTATTAGTCATCTACCTTAGAGTGAGAAACTTATTAGTCATCTACTCAGAGCGCAGGACTCCACAAACATTTATTTGTACCTGCTTGCATGCATGAGTAGGGTTATTACTACTAGGCATGCCTATTATGACTTAGTAACATGTTCTCACTTGTTCATAAGCATATTAAGTTTTCTTAGTATGCTTCGGCTCACGGGTGTTATGTGGTGCAAGTAAAGGCAAAAAAAAGTTGGACCATCCTCGAGTTGGAGAGCTTAGGTTACAATGTGTACATATGCGACTGCTCGACCGTCACGGCCAAGGGTTTAAAGAGGAACTAGGGTTAAACCCTATTTTTCCCCTTAGGTTGGCTAGTTGTAAATATTTTCTTGTAAATGACCTTTAAATTGTATTTTGGGATCCCAATGTATACAGTAAACGTTTTAGTGAAACGTTGTGTCTTAACCAAAAATTTTAACCCTAAACCGTTAATCATACTTAGTTACATAATTATGACCAAATGACTCGATTAGCGAGTTTAGCACTATTTAAAATGCACACCATAACGACCCCTGGAGATTAGGGCATTACAATCTCGGGTAAGTACCTTCGACCCACCTTTCTGTTTTTGTGTGTGCTTGAGGTTTTTTTGATATATGTTTAGGAATACCAATGGTATGGGATTTTTGATTCTGTTTCTAGTTTTCACTAGACATTTTAGGCTCATTTTGTCGTTAGGGACGTTCAAAATGACCTTCAAAAGTTTTTATGTTGACTTTGTATTTCTGAGCCTGTGGCCAAAATCTGGGGGATTCTAGATTCTGATAGGTTCATCCCCTCCGGCTTGTCCTTAGGTGTCGGGAATACCCTGCATTTCCAAAACCTTTCTCTTCTTCCCGAGCAGTATCCTAAGAGCCATTCATGTTTTGGCCATCTTTCCTTCGGTCAGAATACTAACTGCATGGTTTTTTGTCTCAGATGTCCGAGGAACTCCAACAATTACACTCTACTTTGACACCCCGACGCCATCGAGGCGATCATGAGATATTACTCGGTCGAAGACAAGTGCCTCATCTGTTTCTGTCGGGAGTCCGAGAAGGCGCATCGTAGCGTCAATGGCCTGGGCGCCTGGAGCCAAGCCCACCTGATGGCAAGGGCTACCTTGCCCCTCAAACAGTACTTCATGAACTTCCTGAAGTTTGTGGGGATAGCCCATTTCCAGCTTTACCCCAATGGCTACAGAGTGCTCGCGGGGATGTACATTTTGTACTGAAAGCAGAAATGGCCCGAGCCTTCGCCGGTGGAGATCCTTTACTTCTACAGCTCCCGCACCACTCCTCAGAAGAAGAGTTCCAAGCGAGACGATTATTATGCCCTGGTGAAGTATGTGGCCTCGTCGCTCGACTATAAGGTTCCTCACCATAACGAGAATCACTCTTAGGACTACAAGGATGCCTTCTTCTTCATGGACAACTTCCCAACCCATAGCAACCCAACCCTGTAACGCCCTACTTCCTTAGAGCCGTTACTAAGTGAGTTTTGAGACAAAACAGTGCAATGAACTCGCTAACCGAGGTTTTGAAGCAAAAGTGTGACTAATAAAAGTTAAGGCTGTAATCTTTGAAAATGCGTCGTTTCAATGAAAACTTCTAGTAATAGACAATTGGGATCCCAAAATAAGGTTTGAAAACCATTTACATCTTGAAGTAAGTTTACAGTTGATCAGTTACAAAATCATAGATTATTACAGCCATTTTCAAATAAACCCCCAACCAAAGCAGTCGGGCAGGCCGAACATGTACACGTCGCTTCACGCTCTCCGTACTCATGGTTGGTTGACTCAGTCATTGCCCTTACCTGCAACACAGAGCACCCGTGAGCCGAAGCCCAGCAAGAAAACTCATGCCAAACATAACATATGCAATGTATACAGTTTATCATAACAGATAATTCACAAATAAACAAGTCAACCATTAGACTAAGCAAACACGGCCATGCCGCCCCAGAGCCTTACCGAAGCCTGGGGTATCGGTTCTCACCGCGAGGATAACTCATGTATCCCTTGGGTCCCACCCTGAATATAGCATCCCATGTGCTAGGTATTACTTTCGGCCCACGGCCGCCCCGGCCTATGCCGTACCCGGCCTCTGCCGTTCATTTCATCATAATCACACATATAGTACATTCGAAATAGTCATTCACACACATCACGATTCATTTAAGGTTAAACATTTGCACACAACACAATCTGGGGCCATGCCCTGCAATCATCTCATCATGCAACATGCAATATAGGGCCATGCCCGGCAATCACACTATGGGCCCACGCCCTATCCTACGGGTGTTATAGTTTTCTTACCTTTCCAATCAATAGCTTAGATCACCTGACTCCTTGAGCACGATCCCACCCGAGCCTTAGCGCACACCTAGGCACAAACATAGGTCAAAGTCAACACCGAACCCCAAGTCCGAATACCTAGCCTCGGGACCAATCCCGAGCCCCCGGGAAGTCCCAAATCCCCAAAACAAAGTGGCGGAAACAAGCCCCGAACCCTAGGTCAAAATCCCTCATCAAAACTCAAAAATTCCCCTCTGTGAACAGTGCAGCGCTACAGCGCTCTAAAGAGGGCGCTGTAGCGCTACAAGCAGAATGCACCCCCCAGAAACAGGGACTAGCGCTACAGCGCCCACTGACTAGCGCTGTAGCGCTAGTTGCAGCCCAGAAAACCCAAAATCGCATTTCTGCGATTTCTTTCACCCAATCTCAAACCAAACTTCCCCAAATCTTTACCAAACTCAAAATCAAGCTTATGAACACTCTCCATTCATCCCAAGCATCCCAAATCCTCAAATCCCAAGATCATTTATCCCAAATCTCAAAATCTACCATGAACAACCCTAAACCAGAAATTCAAGCAAACCACAAAGATAGAGTCTTAGAAATCATACCATTGCTGCAAATTTCGACCTTGATTCAACCCTTGGCCTCCTTAGCTTGCTCTCCCTCAAAGCTTGCCCAGAAATCCCCTGAGATTCCCATCAATCCAACTCAAAACACAGCTCAAACCATCAAAACCCTTAAAACCGAAAATCTCTAAAACTTACCTCAAACATTGATGTGTTCTTGCCAAATCTTCAAGTCTAACCCAAGATCCTTGATGCTCAGCCTATCCTTGCTCTCCACTAAGCTTTGCTCCAAGAAAAATGGAGCGGAAAGGTGCAAAAAAGCACAAACCGACCCTTGTGAAAACCCCTCTGTTTTCCCTCTTTTCTTTCTTTCCTTTTTCTTTCTTTTCTTTCTTTCTCTCCACAGCCAACACTCTCTATAAATCCCACTAAGTGTATAAAGCCTCATTTAACCTATCTCAAAGCCAAATGACAAAAATTCCCTTCCCATTAATTCTAAATCCTTTTGTCCAAGTAGGGCCATTTTAGTCATTTTACCCAATTCCCGCTAATCCTCAAGCGTCTCTAATAATTTCCTGTTGCTTTCCAACACCTGATAAACCACCAAATAAATATCCCCCATCATCAAAATAAATCTCAATCTATTCTCTGAATTCCTGCTTATACCCCCAGGCTCGCCTCGAGCCGGGTATAAATTCCTGTCAACACTGTCCGCTAGCCTGCTCACTGGGATCGCCTCGAGTCACAAAGCACAAATACATCCACATACCACTGTGGCCTCAACAATCAACACATAACAATACAGTTACGCCCAATTATGGCCAAAATTACAATTATGCCCTTCTACACGATCCGGGCCTACATGCATACTAACATACATAGTCATGCATTTCAGATAAACAAATAGTCATATAACATGCTTTAAATCATAACCATGCATTTAAATCATTAAAATCACACATAAATTCCATCATGTCCTCCTGGCACGCTAATCAAGGCCCTTAAGCCTTATTAGCTATTTTGGGTCGTTACAAACCCTGATTCTTGACTTCGCCTGAGTTGGTGAGTATCTTCCCAAATGTGTTATCCTTTACCTTATTAGGACTTTTCTGTATTCGACTCACTCAATTTCTTTTGAATAGGTCCTTTCCTTCGAACCCACTATGTCCAGCTCTTCGAGGATCATCTCCATGCAATGAAGACTCTCCCCAACCGAGATTTGGACCTTAGCATCCTGGTAACAGAAGCAAACCTCATTAGTTTAGGGCTTCTCAGTCCAGAACAACGAATCAACAACCTGGAGCTGACCAAATACCGCTAGTCCAAAAAGTCTTGGGAGTTGGCGTCCGGTCACATCAATTACATAGATGGGTTGGCCAGGTGGGTGTTACAGAAACGGCTGGTGGAGGAGTGGCTGGCGAACGCGCGCGCTGCGGAGGAGGCCCGAGAGGCACAAGAGGATCGAGAGCTCAAGGAAGAGCTTCAGGTAGGGATGGAAGCTTCCCACCTTGACTCAGGTAAATTGTAACGCCCTACTTCCTTAGAGCCGTTACTAAGTGAGTTTTTAAGACAAAACAGTGTGCAATGAACTCGCTAACCGAGGTTTTGAGACAAAAGTGTGACTAATTAAAATTTAAGGCTGTAATCTTAGAAAATGCATCATTTCATTAAAACTTCTATTATTAAACATTTGGGATCCCAAAATAAGGTTTGAAAACTATTTACATCTTGAAATAAGTTTACAGTTGATAAATTATAAAATCGTAGATTATTACAGCCATTTTCAAATAAACCCCCAACCAAAGCAGTCGGGCAGGCCAAACATGTACGCGCCGCTTCACGCTCTCCGTACTCATGGTTGGTTGATTCAGTCATTGCCCTTACCTGCAACACAGAGCACCCGTGAGCCGAAGCCCAGCAAGAAAACTCATGCAGAACATAACATATGCAATGTATACAGTTTATCATAACAGATAATCCACAAATAAACAAGTCAATCATTAGACTAAGCAAACACGGCCATGCCGCCCCAGGACCCTTACCAAAGCCTTGGGGTATCGGTTCTCACCGCGAGGATAACTCATGTATCCCTTGGGTCCCACCCTGAATATAGCATCCCATGTGCTAGGTGTTACTTTCGGCCCACGGCCGCCCCGGCCTACGCCGTACTCGGCCCTTGCCGTTCATTTCATCATAATCACACATATAATATAACACAACAACATGCAATCAAATATTCATTCATTTAAGTCTGCACCCTAACATGTGATGCAATATAGGGCCGCGCCCCCGCAATCATACTATGGGCCCACGCCCTATCCTACGGGTGTTATAGTTTTCTTACCTGACAATGCGATAGTTAAAATCACCTGACTCCTTGAGCACGATCCCACTCGAGCCTTAGCGCACACCTAGGCACAAACATAGGTCAAAGTCAACACCGAACCCCAAGTCCGAATACCTAGCCTCGGGATCAATCCCGAGCCCCCGGGAAGTCCTAAATCCCCAAAACAAAGTGGCGGAACCGAGCCCCGAACCCTAGGTCAAAATCCCTCGTCAAAACCCAAAAATTCCCTTCTGTGAACAGTGCAGCGCTACAGCGCTCTAAAGAGGGCGCTGTAGCGCTACAAGCAGAATGCACCCCCCAGAAACAGGGACTAGCGCTACAGCGCCCACTGACTAGCGCTGTAGCGCTAGTTGCAGCCCAGAAATCCCAAAATCGCATTTCTGCGATTTCTTCCAACCAATCTCAAACCAAACTTCCCCAAATCTTTACCAAACTCAAAATCAATCTTATGATCACTCTCCATTCATCCCAAGCATCCCAAATCCTCAAATCCCAAGAACATTTATCCCAAATCTCAAAATCTACCATGAACAACCCTAAACCAGAAATTTATGCAAACCACAAAGATAGAGTCTTAGAAATCATACCATTGCTGCAAATTTCGACCTTGATTCAACCCTAGGCCTCCTTAGCTTTCTCTCCCTCAAAGCTTGCCCAGAAATCCCTAAAATTCCCATTAACTCAGCTCAAAACACAGCTCAAACCATCAAAACCCTTAAAACCGAAAATCTCTAACACTTACCTCAAACATTGATGTGTTCTTGCCAAATCTTCAAGTCTAACCCAAGATCCTTGATGCTCAGCCTATCCTTGCTCTCCACTAAGCTTTGCCCCAAGAAATTTGAAGAGAAGAGGTGCTAGAACCCCAAACCGATCCCTTCAAAACCCATCTGTTTTCCTCTCTTTCTTTCTTTCTTTTTCTTTCTTTCTTTTCAGCCTATACTCTTTTCTACAAAATCCACTAAGTGCAAAGCCTCATAAAACCTATTTTTAAAAGCCAAATGACCAAAATGCCCTTCCTATTAACTCTAAATCCTTTTGTCCCAATAGGGCCGTTTTAGTCATTTTACCCAATTCCCGCTAATCCTCAAGTGTCCCTAATATTTTCCCGTTGCTTCCCAACACTTGATAAACCACCAAATAAATATCCCCCATCATCAAAATAAATCTCAATCTATTCTCTGAATTCCTGCTTATACCCCCAGGCTCGCCCCGAGCCGGGTATAAATTCCTGTCAACACTTTCCGCTAGCCTGCTCACTGGGATCGCCTCGAGTCACAAAGCACAGATGCATCCACATACCACTGTGGCCTCAACAATCATCACATAACAATGCAGTTATGCCCAACATGGCCAAAATTACAATTATGCCCTTCTAACACGATCCGGGCCTACATGCACACTAACTTACATAGTCATGCATCTCAGATAAACAAATAGTCATATAACATGCTTTAAATCATAACCATGCATTTAAATCATTAAAATCACACCTAAATCCCATCATGCCCTCCTGGCACGCTAATCAAGGCCCTTAAGCCTTAATAGCGGATTTGGGTCGTTACATAAATCACCTCTCGCTCTAACTTATGCTTCCCGAGTAGGTGATAGGATAAGTCCCAAGCACGTTTGGGCTTCTCCAGCCCTCCTCTATTGTGGTCAAATTTCACATCGACACTGGACTAGGGAAGAACTCCATAATTTCCTAGATTTAATAGATGTGTATCTCCACCGCTCGATCAGGCAGTCAACTTCTCGGGGTTTTGTACCCCTAGACTAAGTGACGTCTTTCAACTTGAGATGGTTTTGCTAATATGGTACTAACATTAGTTGTGAGGTCAGGAATAGGATAATACACCCTCACTGTTTGCACCGAGGCTTAACTCACGGTGGGCCTCTGAGTAGATTATGTTATTTCATTATCCTTTTGTGTAGAATGTACGCTAACTATTTAATTTGTTCCTGCAGCTCACATGGGACTGGGGGATATTGCTCGGTCTGCACTAAGGTTAGGAGCGCCCCCCAGCTCTTCGGCAGGAGAGGGGTCATCGCGTCCTCGGGAGAAACCCAAACCCTCTCCTCTGGCAAAGAGGCAGAGAGTCTCCACTCCCCCTAAGGAGGTCCCTGCAGTCGACTTGCCCCTGGTAGTGGAGATTCCTTCCTCGCCCAGATCAGACGAGGCGGTTCAAGAGCCAAGGTAGGAGGAGGTCCCAAAACCGGACCAAGGGTCGATTCAAGACTCGAAGCAGGAGGCGGTGCCACCCCAAAATTGTCTCCTGGTGTACCCCAAGAAGTATGAGGGATGCTTCATCAATTTAAAACAAGGCTGGAAGAAGGCAACAAAGCCTTGCACGAGACATTCGAGGCCCTTCATCAGCTCAAGCCACCCCGAGAGAGGCCCATCATCCCATCAATTGGTCAGGTCGAGCTGGAGACTTTGTTCTCCACCAAGCTAGGGGAGATCATTGCTCCTCTTGCTATTGAGCTCCTCCAGGGGGTCAGCTCCACCATGTGCGAGTTGACTGCCCGAAGCTTCTCCCAACTCGACGACTGTAATGAGGCTTCTCTCATGGCTTCGTGTTGGTATGCCTCTGTCCGGGTAAGCTAATCATTCTCGTGCTTGAATTCAACTCAACAAGGTTTTATTTGGCTAACCTTTTCCCTCTTTTTTACTTTTTTGTTTTGCAGTATACCTTGCCCTGTCAGTGCCTGGGAGACAATATGATGGAGAAATCGTACGCACTCTAGAAGTCCCAAGACAAAATTGCCTCCTTTAAGGAGAAAATGAAAGGCCCTCGGGAAGAACTTTCCCAAGCCAAGGCTGCCCTCAAAGTCGACCGAAAATGCTCTTGGGAGCTTAAGGAAGCTATCTAGAAGGTCGTTGAGGACATGCAGCAGGCCAAAGAGGAGACGAAGGCGGCCATTGAGGGCATACAGTGAGCCCAGGAGGAGGCTGAGAAGGCCACAGCTGAGGTCGCCCAAGTGGTCCTGGAGAACTCCCAACTTCAGGAGTAGGCTAAGGAGGCCATCGACTAGGCTGAGCTAGTAGAGAGGAAGGCTCTCCAAGCCATGGAGTTGAACTAGTCTACTCGGTGTCAGGTGGAGAAGCTTGAAAGAGAGACTGAGACTATCGCGGAGGAAACCTTCTATGTGGCTTGGTATCACAACCAAGACATGAGCTTGGATTTCACTAGGGATCCCAGGTATAGACTCCTCTTCAACGAGCGCCTCTGAGCTACCCAAGCTGCCGAAGCGACCCAAGTGGCTCCAACAACCGAGGCAACTCCATCTGCTGAGGCCGCTCAACCAGTTGAGGAAACTACAGCTGCTAAAACAGCCCAGGCAGGGGGTGCCCCGAGTGGAGATCTAATCATTGAGCTTGTGGCAGAGGTTGCCAAAGAATTATCATAATTTTTATACTTAGGCTTGCGTGCCATAAACTTTTTTTTTGGGGTACAGACAAACAATCGCTTGAGCCCCCGAGCATAGTTGTAATTATATGCCCGTTTGAGATTTATGTAGCTTGCCTCGCTTTTTATTTGGTTTGGTTCTATGAATTCACCATAACTTAAATTTCCACGAGAACAAGCACTCAAACCGTTTTAAACACTTGGTTCTATAAATTCAATGTAACACGAATGTCATAAGAACAAGAACTCAAACATTTTTAAACACTTGGTTCTAAAAGTTCAATGTAACACGAATGTCATGAGAACAAGAACTCAAACCATTTTATACACTTGGTTCTATAAATTCAATGTAACATGAATGTCACGAGAACAAGAACTCAAACTGTTTTTAAACACTTGGTTCTATGAATTCAATGTAACATGAATGTCACGAGAATAAGAACTCAAACTTGTTTTGAACAGTTGGTTCTATAAATTCAACGTACACGACTGTCACGAGAACAAGAACTCAAACCATTTTACAGGTGGTTCTCGCGTTAGTCCCTTGTAGGCTCATAGTCCTAGAAGTAAATTTGACGCAAAATTTACCGTTGGTCCTCACTCGGCATCCTATGCCCCTACAATCCAAAGATTCGGGCTTTCAGGGGTCCTAGCATGTGAAACCACCTGCCCTCCGAGTTTGCACTACTCAAGAGGTCAGCTGGGGGTTTCAACACTGCTCTCCGAGTGCATATTTTGTCACTTCCATATCATTTCGCACCTCCTCGGGAGGTGATGTTAACGAGGCACCCAAGCATAGGCTGATTGGGTATCCACCCGTATCTCGCAGATTGGGATTTGGTTATTTGTAACGCCCTACTTCCTTAGAGCCGTTACTAAGTGAGTTTTAAACGTGCATTAACTCGCTAATCGAGGTTTTATATCAAACAATGTAACTAAGCCATAAACAAAGGAAAAACTTTAGAAATAAATTCATTTCACTGAAAATCATAAAAGTTTAACACTTGGGATCCCAAAATACAATTTAGAAGCATTTACAACATATAAACTGAACCCAGTCGACTAAACGAAAAAATCTAGGTTTATTTACAAACATCTCCCAAATTTGACTGGCTATGGCAGCCAGGCTGGCCAAACATGTACACGCCACCTCACGCCTGCTGTACTCATGGTTGGTTGATCTTCTCTTTACCCTTACCTGCACCACAGAGCATCCGTGAGCCGAAGCCCAGCAAGAGAACCCACAAACAGATAACATATGCAACACCTATATCAAGCATATAAAGAGGCCACCAATGGCTAAACATATACGGCCTAGCCGTCCCATGCATTTACCATGCCCTGGGTTCATGGACCATGCCGTGAGGATATCCCAGGTATCCTTCTAGGGACTCGCCCTGGCAACTCGCACTCCACGTGCTCAATGCTGCTCCTGGCCCCTTGCTGTTCTCGTCCTTGCACTCAACGTGCCCAATGCCATTCCCGGCCCTTCGTCGTTCTCGATCTACACCGTTCCCAGCTCAAGCCGACCATTCACATCATAATATACATAGCATAACAAGCAAGTATAGAATTCTAGCACAATCAGATAAAGGGCTACGCCCCACAGTTCTAACATATTGGGCTTGGCCCTACATATCAATTCTATTCAAACTCATTGGGCTCAGTCCCTGCACACAAGCTCTATGGGAACAAGGATTCTCTTACCTGAGTTCCGAACTTTCCGAGCACCGATGCCCCGAGCACAGTCCTCTAACGTGAGCCTCGCCAAAACCCTAGTCACAACACATTAACAATGTCCATCCATCAAATTCTAATCCAATAAATAACTTAGAGCCATAACCCTAACCTCTGGGTCCTTGAATTCTATCAATCTGGGTGATAAAATCCATCCCGAGCCTTACCCCTTGAGTTCCCAAGCCTAAAATACCCTTAAAACTCAAACTGGCACAAAGGGTCGCGGCCCCACCCACAAGAGCCACGGCTAGCCTCGAAACAGAGGCTAGCACCTCACTGACCCCCACACGGGCCGTGGCGCGCATGAGCTTCTCGGCCTCCCATGGCCGCGCGCGCACACGGGCCGCGGCTCTCACCTCTGAACCCAGAATTCCTCATCAGTTTTCTACCTTTTCTTCAAGCCAATCCTCACCAAAACCAGACTAAAAATCCTAGATAATTAACACCATCATTCCAACTCAATAATAGCACTAAAACCCCATTGAATCCTACTCCAAAACTCAGCTAAGGCACCCAAAAATAGACCAAACTTGACCAACATGCAATCCTCAAAACCAGCAGAAATTCAAGACCAAATCTTAATAATTAGAACTTACCTCTTACTGAATTAAGCTTCTGAACCAATTCTCCCTATGCCTTAATCTTCAAACTTCAAGTTCCCTGAGATTTCCCTAGCTGAAAACCTTTAGCTTTAAGTTGATTTCCCTTAGGTTTCCCTTGAGTTTTCCTTAGAGAGTGAAAGAGAGAGAGAAGTAAGAACTATCTTCAATTGGGGGAAAATATGAGTCAGTTTCTAAAGTTTCTAAACTATTCCCCTATTTTGTTTTATTTGACTTAAGTCTAAAGGGTTACCTCAAGGCTCGGGGTACCAAAACGTCCCCGAGGGAAAAATGGTAAATTTCCCCAGTATTCCTGCCTAGACATTCTATCCTCAAATATATCTCCAAATATTTATTTTCATGTCCCGATAATCCCATAACACACCTAGTACCCAAATTACCCCTCGACTCACCCCGAGTCCGAATCTCAACCCCGTTGTGACTCTCTGGTTAAGCGCTCCCCAGGACTGTCTCAGATCGTGCTGCACAGACATATCACATATATAACATTTATCACATTCATGCCCCTAATATCCAGACGGGGCCAACATGCACATTTTAACTCACTAAACATGCATCACTATCATATATTCACATTAATTCACCCATTAACATATTAAAGCATATTAAATCATTTATTGCCCTTTAGGCACAATAATCAAGGCCCTAAGCCCAATTAGCAAATTCGGGTCGTTACATTATTACTCTCCGAGCGCGTCCTGTCCTCAGGAGGTAACCTAAATTGCTTAAGTCGGCATTATACTAGGTTTTCTAGCTATGAGATATAGTGACTTTAGGGATGCTTCGCTCGTCGACTAGTCACGGATTTCTCAAGGCCAAGTACGGGGTACTCGACCTTCTATTCACATCTTGAGATCAAGAGACTTGGTCAGAGCTCCTCGGGCTCGGTGTCCACGGGAGGTGACAATAGTCTATTCTCGCACTACTTGGGTTATCTAGCTCCTAGGTGCTAAGCTTAGTTCTGCCTGAAACAAGCTGCCTTCTAGGCTAGACCTAACTAGTTTCCTAGGATTTTATATTCTCGGGATGGCGACACTAGGCTTACTCCTTGACAATTGACAAGTTTAGTTTCCTAGGTCGTTCCCTGTGAGGCGTAGCGCTGCCCTAACTCCATGCCCCCCAAGTGATCGAAGACTACTCTGTGGTCACTTGTCCAGGTGAGCGGGTGCTCTTATATAGCATTAATAGAATATAAAGGAAACAAAAGAATATAAGCAGACAATAAATTTCTTACCGTGTTTTATATACACGGTTTCCATTACATGTGCCCAAAGGCTACTGGGGGTATTATAGAAATATACAATGTTTGATGCTCATACTACTGGTAATACCGGCAAAGATGCTCGGCATTCCAGGCGTGGGGAATCAGCTCCCCTCTTACTCGGGCTAATTTGTATGTTCCCGGACACACAACGCTCTCAACTTTGTATGGGCCCTCCTAGTTGGGTCCTAACACTCCTGCACCGGGGTCTCAGGAGGCTAAGATGACTCTTTGCAACACCAAATCTTCGACCCCAAATTTTCTATCTTTCACTTTGGAGTTAAAATACCTGGCCACCTTTTGTTGGTAGGATGCTACTCGGAGCTGAAAAGCTTCACGTAGCTCCTCCATGAGGTTCAGGGACTCCCGAAGTAAAGCATTGTTCATGGTTGGGTCATGTATCCCCTCGGTGTGTGGAGATTGCTGATTCAGCTGGGAGCATAGCCTCATACCCGTAGGCCATCGAGAAGGGAGAATGGTCGGTGGAGTTTTGGGCAGTGGTGCAGTAGCTCCACAAGGCCCTAGGCAGCTCCTCGGGCCAAGCTCATTTTGCCTACTCTAGCCTTTTCTTCAAAGTGGACTTGAGTGTCTTGTTAACTGCTTCCACTTGGCCAATGGCATGTGGATGGGCCACGAAAGAGAAGCTCTTAATGACACCATTCCATTGACAGAAGTCCGTGAACACTTCACTGTCGAATTGCAATCCGTTGCCAGAGACTATGTTCCTCGGAAGCCCATACCGGCAAACGATGTTTTTTATGACAAAATCCAAAGCTTTTTTAGAGGTGATTGTAGCGAGTGGCTCGACCTCAACCCACTTCATGAAGTAGTCAATAGCCACTATGGCATATTTCACCCCTCCCTTCCCTGTAGGCAGGGACCCGCTAAGGTCGATGCCCCAGACAGCAGAAGGCCATGTGCTAGTCATCTGCGTAAGCTCATTTGGAGGTGCTCGGGGGATAATGGCGAATCGCTAACACTTGATATGGGCCAAAAATATCCTTGCCTTAAGATCTTCTTAGAAAGGCTCTTCCCCCCAGCGTGATCTCCGCAGAAACCTTCGTGTACCTCTCAGAGTATTAAACTAGCTTCCTACTTGGACACACACTAAAGCAAGGGAAAAGAATAACCTCACCTGTAAAGCCTATTATCCATGATTATGTTTCTCGGTACTTGATACAACTTTCGAGTTGCCTTCTTATCTTGGGGTAACTCCCCAGAGACGAGGTATTTAACTATTGGCTCCATACAACCATCTTGGGGTTGTATAGACTCCACCTCATTTGTAGTCGAGATGCTTGAAGACTCCAAGTAATCAATGGGGACCACATTAATTAACTCAGCATCTTTGGTTGTGGCCAGCTTGGCCAGGGCACCAGCATTGAAATTTTGTTCTTGCGATACCTGCCTAATAGTAAATCTTCGGAAGTTATGCAGCATTTCTTGGACCTTTGCCAAGTACACTGCCATCTTTGTTCCCTGGGCCTGGTACTCTCTGAGAACTTGGTTCCCCATGAGTTGGGAGTCGCTAAAGATCTCGAGTCCTTCAACCTTAAGCTACAGTGCCACTCAAAGACCAGCAATTAAGGCTTCATATTCTGCTTCATTGTTAGAGGTGCTAAACCCAAAGCAGAGGGCACTGCACCCTATGAACCTTAGGGGAAACCAAAATAAGTCCTACCCCAGTGTCATTTTTGTTTGAAGACCCATCCACGAACATTTTCTAAGTTGGTACGACCACTGGTTTACCCTCAATCTTCTCCTAGTTCCCTGTGCACTCGGTGATGAAATCGACGAGTGCTTAACCTTTTATGGCAGTCCTTGGATGGTAGGTGATGTCAAACTGACTCATCTCCACTGACCACTTCAAGAGCCTTCCCGATGACTCAGGCTTTTGAAGGACTTGTCTACGAAGATGGTTTAATCGGATGCACCTGGAAGTAGGGTCTTAGATTTTGAGAGGCCATCATTAAGCAAAAAGTTAACTTCTCCATCAGCAGGTACCTAGACTCTGCCCCGAGGATTCTTTTGCTAACATAATAGACGGGGTGTTGAGGCATTTTTTGAAACAGCCATGTAGAGTAGGAGAGGTTCTCCTTCTACGGGCTTGGACAGAATCGGAGGGTTTTCCATGTGCGCCTTGAGCTGTTGGAATGCCTGTTCACACTCTTTTTTCCATTCAAACCTCTGACTCCCTTGGAGAACATTGAAGAAAGGAATGCACTTGTCCATTGCCTTGGAGATAAAACGGCTTAAGGCTACGATCCTCCCTATCAAGCTTTGAATGTCTTTATGTTTTCGGGGAGGTGGCATCTCAATTAGGGCTGTGATCTTCTCAGGGTTTGTCTCAATCCCTGAGCTCTGATGATGAAGCCTAGGAACTTGCCGGAGGCAACCCCAAATGTGCACTTTTGGGGGTTTAGCTTCATCCCGAATCGGCGGAGCACTGTGAAGACCTCAGTCAAGTCGCCCACATGGTCAGGGGCAGTCCTGGACTTGACAAACATATCGTCCACATAGACCTCCATGTTCCAACCCAATTGATTCTTGAACATCTTGTTAACCAGCCTTAGGTAGGTGGCGCTAGCATTTTTTAGCCCGAAAGGCATCACTATGTAACAATAGACACCTTTATCGGTTCGAAAGCTAGTGTGCTCCTGATCGGTGACGTGCATGGATATCTGGTTATATCCCAAATATGCATCCATTAATGATAGCAACTCGTAACCAGAGGTGGCATCGACCATCTGGTCTATCTTGGGGAGCGAAAAGCAGTCCTTTGGACAGGCCTTGTTAAGGTCCGAGAAATTGATGCATGTCCTCCAAGTGCCATTCGGCTTTGGCATGAGGACAAGATTGGATAGCCACCTGGGGTATTGGGCTTCTCAGATAAACCCATTGGAGAGGAGCTTGTCCACTTCGGCCTTGAGAGCCTCTTTCCGAGTTTGATCAAACGTTTGTTGCTTCTGCTGGACTGGAGCAAAACTAGGATCGATATTCAAGGCATGGCATATGATATTTGGATCAATACCAGTCATGTCAGAATGTGACCGTGCGAACACATCTTGATTTCCTCAAAGGAACCCCATCAATGCCTCTCGAAATTTCAATTTTAACCTTCCCCCAACCTTTACTTTTATGTTGAGGCTGGAGGTATCAACAACTATCTCCTCTACCTCCTCTATTGTTTCAATGGACCTTCCTCTTGAACCCTTGGATCTAACTCATTGGGCCCCGACTCCTGGACAGCTTATACCTCTGAGGCCTCAGACTTCTCGGGGCATACCTCCCTTACTTACATCACGGGAGCCTTGAGGGAGACACTGTAACACTGCCTTGCCTCTTTCTGGTCACCACGGACCGTGCCAATACCTGCATCCATGGGGAACTTCATGCACATATGACAAATGGAGGTGACGGCCCTGAACTCCACCAGTGCAGGTCATCCCAAAATGGTGTTGTACGCTGAGGAACGGTCCACCACCATGAAGGTGCAATATTTGAAGGCTTGGCGAGGTACCTCTCCAAGCGTCACAAGGAGATTTATCTACCCCATCGAGATGAGGGCTTCTCCTGAGAATCCATAGAGTGTTGAGGCACACGGGGACAAGTCTGTCATGGTCAGCCCTATCTTCTCGAAGGCTGACTTAAACAGGATGTTCACAGAACTCTCGTTGTCTACCAGAATCCACGCCACCATTTTGTTGGAGATTTGACTCTCAATCACCAATGAGTCATGATGTGGGAAATGTACTCTCTAAGCGTCATCTTCAAAGAATGTTATCACTTGGTCAGTCATATGCGGCATTTGGGCAGGCAGCTGGGCCAAAGCCATGACCTCATCATCGTGATTCAAAGCCCGTGTATACCTATTCTATGAGCTTCACGAAGTGCCCCCCAAGTAAGGCCCTCCTGAGATGGTTCCTACTCGCCTGTTTACCAAAGGAGGTCATTGGGCCACTGGATGTTGGGGGGCTACAGGAGCTACTGCTGGGACTTATGGTGCAACAGGTGGTACCACCGTTCCTTCCACGGGAGGCTGTGTTGGACGCGCTCAACCCTTGGCATATTGGTGGAGGTGTCCCAGCTTGATGAGATTCTCAATCTCGTCCTTGAGTTGAAGACACTCGTTGGTGTGGTGCCCTATGTCGTTGTGGAAACGACAAAATTTGCCAAGCTCCTGCCTATCCCTATCTCTTCGGATGGGCTGTGAGTTCCTATAATGAACGTGTTGTGTCATGGCCACGAAGATATTCTCTCGAGATTCTACCAAGTCAGTGTACTCAGAATACTATGAGACATACTTCTCGCATGATGTGACTCCCTACTTGGGCTGTGTGGTTCCGCTCCCCCTGGTTTTCGTCCCTTACCTTTCCTCCACGCCTTCTGCTATTGGGAGCTCGACTAGATTCAGCAGGCTGGGAGGGGGCAACAACTCCAACACTAAATGCAAGCTGAAAAGCACTATATCTAGTGGGCGCTGCTCCGAACCCTACTGGAGCCATACCAAATCTAAGAGCGGACATGACGCTATAACCAGAAGGTGTGGCGCTCTGGCTAGGTTGGACTCCCCATGAGCTTTATTGGACGAGAACATAAAGGGGAATATTGGATCCCCGAAGCCATGGGGCCAGGCGCGGCTGATGTAGGGAAAATGGTGGATGCTCTGAATGCCCCGAATTGGGAATCCTCCCAGCTGATGTATTCTTGTGCTCGACGAATGAAGTCATCGAGACGCCGACATCCCCTTCATTGGAGATCATCCCAAAGTGGGGACCCTGCATGGAATCCAGCTTGTAACGCCATCAACTGCTAGCCATCATCGACCTTTTTGGTTCTCGCTGGTTCCTCCTTGAAGCGCTTGATGTAGGCCTTGAGGGTCTCGAAGGGCCCTTGCTTTATGTTGGCCAAGGCGTTGACCTCAAAGCTTACCTTCCAAACTCCTATGAATTGTCTTCGAAAGGTGGATGATAATTGATGCCATGATTGAATGGACCCTGGTTAGAGCTTTTTGAACCATTCATTTGCTGGCAGAGTGATCGGGAACACATGATACTTGGCGTCGTCAAAGACATGATGCACCGAAATTAACCTGTTGAACTTAGACAGGTGGTCCGTGGGATCCCAACCACCGTCATAGGGCGGTATGGATGGCATTTTGAAGCCAGGTGGTAGCGGGGCCTCAACAAGGTGAGGGGCACATGGCTCTACCTCTTCGTCCTCCGAATCAGATTCATGGCCTTGTCGCTTGGCCATCCTGAGCATTATCTGTTGGGGTTTTATGCCCTAATTAAAACCCAATTTCTTTTTAATCTCATTTATTATCAATAAAAGAATAGAAATCATTTTTTGACTTGGTCAATCACTTTGCTCACATGTTTTATTTTCATGATTATTTGTTTGATATAAACTTCTATTAAATCCCAAACATATAGCTAATCGTATTTATAGTGACGTAATCACAGTGGAATATAAATATGATTATATGTTCAAATATAAGTTAGTCATAAGATTAGTCAGTGCACATGATTTACACTGACTTGCCAATCTACAGTATGATCTACTTACACATTGTAGTGTTATGTTCTTTCCAGAACATTAGCCAAGTAGATAAGATCGGATGTATTTGTTACATTGGACTGGACTGATATTGACAGTTGATAAGATAAGTAAACATATTGTTTTTATCAATTCTAGTCATATCATATAGTTGACCATAGGTCAATTCAATCTCAATTCTGAGTGGTTACTATTCTAACTGATTGTATTATTTGACTTCTTTGACTTGTTCGTTACCAGCTTACCCTACGAACTAGCCCATACTTACATCTTGGGAACTCGGTAGTATAATTGAATGGGGGTGTTAATCATAGATATTAACATCTATAGCTTCTGATGGAGAAGTGAAATGATGGTTTCCTTTTAGTTTGGTTCAAGGTGCTAAATGATAGAGATCTCATTTCAGTAATTAATATTAGTTTACTAAAATATCATTTACAAGGAACTAAGTGTCTTAAGGATTAAACACAATGAGGGGGTAAAACGGTATTTTAGTCTCATCTCATTGTAGTCCGTCTATAGAGGATTGAGTGACAATTATGGTTGTAATAATGGATAATTAATAACGTATCTATATTGCTCATATAGCGTTCTATGAATTCAAGAGTGCAATTATGAGTCTTTAGTGGAGTCACGAGAAATTAATAAGTTAGTAAATTTATTTGTTAAATTTATGATAACTTATTAGAGCTTGATTTCATAGGCCCATGGTCCCCACTGTAACTTGGATAAAATCATCTAGATAGTCTCAATTAATTGATTTAATTATCAATAAGAATTATCAAAGTTGATCAGGTCAATTTTGGATAGTTTCACAGAGTTATGTAATTTAGAGGAAAAAAAAAGAGAAATTATGGAAGATTTATTAATTAAGATAAATTGGTATCTAAATTAATAAATAAGTTTAAATTAAGGTTCAAATTATAAATAATTAATTTGATAAAAGATTTAAATTATTATTTAATTAATCAAATCAATAGAAAATAATACAGGCCTTGATTTTAAGTCCAACGAGCTTATAATTAAAAGGGAAATTTCACGGGCCTAAAGCCCATGATAATTTTGACCTAGGTTGGCTATTTTTTTTATTGATTTATTAATTAAATAAATGACCCAATTGAGCCTATAAAAGGAATGCTAAGTGAGAGGTGAAAATACAAGTTTTTGAGAAGATCTAGTCTTGAAGCTCTAGGTTTTAGATTCTCTCTACAGCATAAGTCCTTTTCTAAGCCTCAATATTCTTTTCACTTCTTCTCTTTATATCTATCTCATGTAACGACCCAAAATTCACTAATAAGACTTAACGTCCTTGATTAGCGTGCTGGGAGGGTATAATTGGTATATGTGTGATTAGATGGTTAAATGCATGATTTTGTGGCATGCATGATTAATATGATTATATAGATATATAATATGTATGTTTATGAGTATTAAATATGCATGTGGGCCCTTTATAGCTTATAAGGGCATAACTATAGTTTTGGTCCATTGAGGGCATAAATGTGATTATTTGTGATAAATTATTGAGACCACATTATTATGTGGATATATTTGCAGCATATGGCTCGAGACGATCCTAGTGAGCATATTAGCGAAATAATTCACAGCTGTAGCGTCCCAAATTTGCTAATAAAGCTTAGGGTCTTGATTAGCGTGCCTGGAGGGTAATAAGTGATTTATTATCTTAATATGTAAATTTAATAAGTGTGTGATTATAAATGCATGTTTAGGTGAATTAAATATGCATGTGGGCCCCGTTTGGTTATTAGGGGCATGTTTGTAATTTTAGCCGCTGAGGGCATAAATGTAATATTTGTGTATATTGTGATTGACACCACGTGTGAGTGGTGATATGTTTGAGATGCACAATCCGAGACAGCCCCAGGGAGCAGTTTAGTTAGAAAGTCACAACGGGGTCAAATACTCGGCTTAGGAGGAGCTTAGGGGTATTTTGGGAATATTATAATGTGTTCGGCAATTATTGAGTAGCGGGTAGTAATTTAGTAATGATTGGGATATGTTGGGATTAAATTGAGATTTATAGGAACACTCGGGGATTTAACAAGAATTGGTAAATGACTAAATTTCCCTTGGGGTTACTTAAGGCTTAAGGATAGGTTTAAGGGGCAAAAGGATAATTTGGCTTTAAGGATGGATAGACTTGGCTGAGGAGAAGTCATTCACGTTTTCTTCACTTAGGCATATAACTGCTTTCTATTGGAAGTCTAGAGAAAACTAGAAGCTAGGAAAGGAAGGAGAAGAAAGTTTATCTTCTTTGGGATCAAGGGAGGAATTCAAAGTTGGAACTTTGGGGGCTAGAAGCTTGGAACTTAGGGGATTAATTCAGAGACTTATTCAGGTTCAAGGTAAGCTTTTAAACCTATTGATCAACTGAAATTTTGCTGGTTTTGATTGCTAGAATTTAGGCATGCATGGATTGGTTTCCAAGATTGGTTTTGAATGTTTGATGGGTGTAAGAATTAGTTTATGAGCTTGTTGGGATGTTTAGGCCTTATGGATATAAATTCTAGACTTAATTCTGGGGTTGGTTGAAGTTTGGGATGTGAGAAATGGGATTAAGCTCGGGGAAAAAATTGAGAGAAAAGCTAGTTTTTCTGGGTTTGCAGGTCGAGTCGCGCCCCTTGAAGGGGCATGTCAAGACCCATGTGTGCATGGGGTTGGGTTGCGGCCTCTATTCTTGAGGTGCGTCGTGGCGCTGGGCTAAGTATGTCGTAGCCCTTTAGGGGTTGGGTTGTGGCCTTAGTTCAAAATGTTGGTTGTTTTGTAGGTTTTTGGCTTGAGAACCCAATAATTAAGGCTTGGGATAGATTTTATCACCCGAATTGATAGAATCCAAGGTTCCGGAAACTAGAGTTGTAGCCCAAAGTTATTTAATGGATTAGAACTTGATGGATGGATGTTGTTGATGCATTGTGACTAGGTTTTCAGCGAGGCTCGGACTAGGGGACTGTGGTCGGGACATCGATGCTTGGAAAGCTCGGGACGCGGGTAAGAAAATTGTTGTACCCGTAGAGCAGGGCGAGGCCCTATAGTGTGTGTTGCAGGGTACGACCCTATATGATTGTGCTGCAGGGCATAGCCCCATTGATTATGTTTACACGTGTTTAAGTATTTGTTTAATTATGTTATGTGTGCATATATGTGAATGAACGGCAAGTGTCAGGAACGGTGAAGGTTGAGAATGGCGAGGGCCGAGAACGGCAAGGCCAAGTACGGCAAGGGGCCGGGAGTAGCGTTAAGCACACGGAGTGCGAGTTGCCAGGGTGAGACCCCTATAGGATACCTGGGCCTGGTAAAGCGCCTGGGATGGCATGGCCGCTATGTTTTTAGCTTGTTGGCTACCTTGTTATATGTTAATTGATAGTTATGCATATGTTGTTTGTTTGTGTTGAGTTTTCTTGCTGGGCATCAGCTCACGAGTGCTCTATGGTGCAGGTAAGGGCAAGGGAAGGGTCGACCAACCATGAGTACGGAGAGCGTGGAGCGAAGTGTACATGTTTGGCCTACCTGGCTGCCACGACCAGGGGTATTTTTGGGAGATGTTATGTATTATACCTAATTTTGTCGTCTAGTCGACTTTAATCATATTTTGAGTTGTAAATATTTCTAAACAGTATTTTGGGATCCCGAATGTATATCGCTTTATAATTTTCAATGGATGATTATATTTTCAAACTGTATAACTTTTATTACGGTTTAGCTACACTTTTAACCTAAAACCTTGATTAGCGAGTTAATTGCACGTTTTAAACTCACTTAGTAACGACTCTAAGGAAGTAGGGCGTTACAACTTGGTATCAGAGCGAGCCAAGGTTTATGGTTCCTGGAGATTGACCGAACATATACGCTCGCTGTTAATGACAAGTTCGACTCAGGGTTGGTTGGTAATGAATGAGTTATATGCTTGATTATGTGCTTAAATGCCCTGTTTGCCTGCTTATCTTATATAGAGCATGATGAATGAGTTAACATATGCATGATGTCAGGGCATGGCCCGTTGAGTATTATATGTTATTTGTATGTTATGTGGATTGTTGTTATGGTTGGCTGATGTGAATTGGGAGGTGGTTTTGGATGTTGTTATCATGCCTGATGAGCGACGTCGTTGATTGCAGGCATATTTTCGAGATGCCTCGACAATCATCGAGACTCCGCGGCAGTAGGGTTGAGGGTGACAACCAGGGTCAGGACCCTCCACCTACCCCACAGAATTGGCAACAGATGTTTGCCGAAATGGAAGCGGACTACATTGAACAGAGGAAGAACTTCGACAGCTGAGGTAGCAGGCCCCTCCTTAGGCCACTGGGTTGTTAGTTCAATAGGTTGTGGCGTCAGTGCTGGTTCAGCCTGTTATGGAGAACATGTGGGAACCTTTGTATGAGAGGTTCAGGAAGCAACATCCTCCCACCTTCGAGGGTGGACCAAACCCACTGCGGGCAAAGCAGTGGATGAATATGATTTCCTCCATCCTGGATTTTATGAGGGTGGTAGGGAACGAAAGGGTAGCTTGTGCCAGCTACATGTTCAGAGAAGATGCCCGCATCTGGTGGGATGTAGTGACTTAGAGGAGGAATGTGGCAGTTATGACCTGGGAAGAATTCAGAAACATCTTCAATGAGAAATATTGCAGTGTTGCAGTTCGAGCTGTGAAGGTTGACGAGTTCATCAACCTGACTCAGAACCGGTTTACAGTTCCTGAGTATGCTTTGAGATTTGACCGGTTGGCAAAGTTTGTGCCAGATTTGGTGTCGATTGATGCGGCAAGAAGGGATATATTTGTAAGGGAGTTGAATGTTATGATCGCCCGTGATGTGAAGATTACTTTGGATCCAGAGACTACTACTTATGCCCAAGTGGTGGACAAGGCCCTTACAGCTGAGGGGGCTGAGGATCAAATATGGAGAGAGAGTGTTGTTAGGCGCGATGCCAGGAGGATGGTGCCTCCTTTTATTGGATCCAGTCGGAGTAGTGGCTCCAGTGAGCAGAAGAGAAAGGCCCCGATTCTTTTGTTCCTCCTAGCTTGGATAGGAGGGCACGGGGTGCTTTTGGCGGCCGTCAAGGCGGAGGTGACAACTGAAGGAGTTTTCCAGTGAGTCCTCGATGCAGACGACGACATCAAGGAGAGTGCAGGATTAGGGCCTGCTTTATCTGTGGGAGTGTCAATCATCTGAAGAAGGATTGCCCACAAGCCAGGAAAGAGGAGCTGAAGCAGGGCGACAGTCTCGCTCCTGCCAGAGTGTCCACCTTGACTCAGACTGAGGCGGAGGCTAGCCCCTCGGTTATGACAAGTCAGATTTCTAGTGCTGGTTCTTCCTATACTGCATTGATTGATTCAGGAGCTACTCATTCCTTTGTGTCTACTAGAGTGATAGATCAGCTGTGTAGACCTAGTGTTTTGTATGCTAGGGGTTTTCAGACTTTGTTGCCAACTGGGGAATTGATAGTCTCTAAGAGATGGATTAGAGCATTTCCAGTAAAGATAGATGGTAGGGAGTTGTCTGTTGATCTAATTGAGCTAGAGATGGATGACTTTGATATGATCCTAGAGATGGATTGGTTATCGAAGTATGGGGCAATGATTGACTGCAAGTGCAGGATGGTGACTTTTGAATCAGAAGGGGAGGTACCCTTTGTATTTTTGGGGACAGTTAGTGGACCGCGAGTACCTATGATTTCAGCACTGAAGGCTAGAGACCTAATGCAGGAAGGTTGCATAGGATTCCTAGCGAACATTGTGGATACCTCTAGGGTTGTGTCGGTTGGAACGGGTGAGACCAGATTGGTATGTGAGTTTCCAGATTTATTTCCAGCAGAACTGCCAGGGTTGCCACCGCAGCAGGAGATTGAGTTTGTTATAGAGTTGGCACCAGGGGCGGAGCCAGATCTAGGACACCTTACAGGATGGCTCCGGCAGAGTTGAAGGGGTTGAAGATACAGTTGCAAGAGTTACTGATTTGGGGTTCATCAAACCGAGTTTCTCACCATGGGGTGCTCCAGTGTTGTTTGTCAAGAAGAAGGATGGATCTCTTAGGATGTGTATTGACAACAGGGAGCTGAACAAATTGACCATTAAGAATAAATACCCACTGCCTAGGATCAATGATTTATTTGACCAGCTACAGGGAAAGACAGTGTTTTCTAAGATTGATCTACGGTCCGGTTACCATCAGTTAAGGATCAAAGAAGAGGACATACCAAAGACCGCTTTCCGCACGAAGTATGGACACTATGAATTCCTAGTTATGTCCTTTTGATTAACCAATGCCCCAGCAACTTTTATGGACATGATGAATAGGGTTTTCAAGGACTATCTAGACAAGTTTGTGATTGTGTTTATCGATGACATTCTGGTGCACTCTCACTCAGAGACAGAGCAAAAGAAACATCTACGTTTGGTATTGCAACGGTTAAGGGAGCATAGGTTATATGCTAAGTTCAGCAAGTGTGAGTTTTGGCTACCACAAGCCACATTTCTGGGCCATATCGTTAGTAAGGAGGGGATTCTGGTTGATCCAAGTAAGATTGAGGCAGTGAGAGATTGTCCTAGACCAAGTAGCGTTCCTGAAGTTAGGAGTTTCCTGGGGTTGGTAGGGTATTATCGGTGGTTTATTGAGGGGTTCTCCAGGATAGCTATGCCATTGACGGAATTGACGAGGAAGAAGACTAAGCATGTATGGATAGACAGGTGTGAGAATAGTTTCAAGGAACTGAAGTGACAACTGATCACCGCGCCAGTGTTGAGTCTACCGACAGACAATGAGAAGTTTGTGGTTTATTGTGACGCTTCCAGACAGGGCTTAGGGTGTGTGCTGATGCAAGCTGGAAAGGTGATAGTCTATGCATCGAGATAGTTAAAGGAGTATGAGCAGAGATATCCCACGCATGATCTGGAATTGGCAGCGGTGGTATTTTCACTTAAGGTTTGGAGACATTATCTGTATGGTGAGAAGTGTGAGATATACACCAACTATAAGAGTTTAAAGTACTTCTTTACTCAGTAGGATCTGAATATGCGCCAGAGACGTTGCCTAGAATTGGTAAAAGACTATGATTGTGATATCCTATACCATCCTGGGAAGGCTAATGTAGTGGCTGATGCATTAAGTCGAAAGGGCCCAGGACAATTATTCAGTTCGAGACAGATATCTGATAAATTAGCTGAGGAAATGAAAATAGCGGGTATAGAGTTGGTGGTTGGTCAGCTAGCCAACATCACTATTCAGTCTACACTCCTTGAGAAGATCAAGGAGGCATAGGGGAAGGATTCCCAGTTGAGAGGGCACAGAGAGAATGTCTTGGTCGAAGCGGCTAAGGACTTTTCTATCTCGGAGATGGGGTTACTGAAGTACAAGGGTCAGATCTTTGTTCTGATGGATTCTGATATCCGGCAAGAGATCTTGGATGAATCGCATACCACTCCCTATTCTTTACATCCAGGTATGATGAAGATGTACCAAGATTTGAGAGCTTTGTATTGGTGGTCGGGCATGAAGAGGGAAGTGGTGGATTATGTGGCCAAGTGCTTAACTTGTTAGCAGGTAAAGGCTGAACATTAGAGGCCAGCAGGGTTATTGCAGCCTCTAGGGATTCCAGAGTGGAAGTGGGAAGATATCACCATGGACTTCATGGTTGGTTTGCCGAAGACCATGGGACAGCATGATTCAGTGTGGGTGATTGTGGATAGGTATACCAAGTCCGCCCACTTTCTACCTGTCAGGACAACTTATACTGTGGAGCAGTATGCCGAGTTATATGTGAAGGAAATTTTTCGACTTCATGGGGCTCCGAGGTCGATAGTATCTGACAGGGACCCCACCTTCACCTCCAAGTTTTGGGAGAGTCTGCAGAAGGCTATGGGCACACAGTTGCACTTTAGTACCGCTTATCATCCTCAGACAGATGGATAGTCTGAAAGGAAAATTCAGATACTGGAAGACATGCTACGAGCCTGTGTGCTAGATTTTGGGGGATCTTAGAGTAAGTATCTCCCTTTCATTGAGTTCTCATACAATAACAGTTTTCAGGCGACTATCGGAGTGGCTCCGTATGAGATGCTATATAGGAGGAAGTGCAGATCACCTATCCATTGGGATGAGACGGGTGAGAGGAGATACTTGGGTCCTGAGATGGTTTAGAGGACTAATGAGGCAATTAAAAAGATTAGAGCTCGAATGCTCGCCTCCCAGAGTCGCCAGAAGAGTTACTCGGACTTGAGATGCAGGAGCGCAGAATTTCAGGTCGGTGACCATGTGTTCCTTAAGGTTTCACCTTTGAGAGGAGTGAAACGATTTGGTGTACATGGCAAGCTGAGCCCTAGGTTTGTTGGCCCCTTTTAGGTTCTGGAACGGGTTGGAGAGGTAGCTTACAGATTGGCGATGCCTCCAGCCTTATCAAGGGTTCATAATATTTTTCACGTGTCCATGCTTCGGAAGTATGTATCACAGTCGACGCATGTTCTGAGTTATGAGAACTTGGAGCTAGACCAAGATTTGTCTTATGAGGAGAAGCCGGTTCAGATTCTTGACCAGAAGGATAAAGTCTTGAGGAGCAAGACCATCGACTTGGTAAAAGTGTTGTGGAGGAACAGCAAGGTTGAGGAGGCGGCGTGGGAACTTGAATCAAATATGCGAGAGCGGTATCCTGAGTTGTTCAGGTAATTTCGAGGACGGAATTTCTGTAAGGAGGGAATAGTTGTAGCGTCCCAAATTTACTAATAAGGCTTAGGGCCTTGATTAGCGTGCCTGGAGGGCAATAGGTGATTTACTATCTTAATATATCAATTTAATGAGTGTGTGATTAGAAATGCATGTTTAGGTGAATTAAATATGCATGTGGACCTCGTTTGGTTATTAGGGGCATGTTTGTAATTTTATTCATTGAGGGCATAAATGTAATATTTGTGTATATTGTGATTGACACCACGTGTGAGTGATGATATGTTTGAGATGCACGATCCAAGACAGTCCTAGGGAGCAGTTTAGTTAGAAAGTCACAATGGGGTCAAATACCCGCCTTGGGAGGAGCTTAGGGGTATTTTGGGAATATTATAATGTGTTCGGGAATTTTTGAGTAGCGGGTAGTAATTTAGTAATGATTGGGATATGTTGGGATTAAACAGAGATTTATAGGAACACTCGGGGATTTAACAGGATTTGGTAAATGACTAAATTTCCCTTGGGGTTACTTAAGGGTTAAGGATAGGTTTAAGGGGCAAAAGGATAATTTGGCTTTAAGGATGGATAGACTTGGTTGAGGAGAAGTCATTCACGTTTTCTTCACTTAGGCATATATCTGATTTCTGTTGGAAGTCTAGAGAAAACCAGAAGCTAGGAAAGGAAGGAGAAGAAAGCTGATCTTCTTTGGGATCAAGGGAGGAATTCAAAGTTGGAACTTTGGGGGCTAGAAGCTTGGAACTTAGGGGATTAATTCAGAGACTTATTCAGGTTCAAGGTAAGCTTTTAAACCTGTTGATCAACTGAAATTTTGCTGGTTTTGATTGCTAGAATTTAGGCATGCATAGTTTGGTTTCCAAGATTGGTTTTGAATGTTTGATGGGTGTAAGAGTTAGTTTATGAGCTTGTTGGGATGTTTAGGCCATATGGATATGAATTCTAGACTTAATTCTGGGGTTGGCTGAAGTTTGGGATGTGAGAAATGGGATTAAGCTCGGGGAAAAAATTGAGAGAAAAGCTAGTTTTTCTGGGTTTACAGGTCGAGTCGCGCCCCTTGAAGGGGCATGTCACGGCCCGTGTGTGCATGAGGCGTAGGAAGGCCTCTATTCTTGAGGCACGCCGCGGTGCTAGGCTAAGCATGCCGCAGCCCGTGTCTCCTTCCAGGGAGGTGTTTTGCCTCTATTTTGAGGCATGCCGCGACCCTTTACGGGTTGGGCTGCGGCCTTAGTTCAAAATGTTGGTTGTTTTGTAGGTTTTTGGCTTGGGAACCCAATAGTTAAGGCTCGGGATGGATTTTATCACCCGGATTGATAGAATCCAAGGTTCCAGAAACTAGAGTTATAGCCCAAAGTTATTTAATGGATTAGAACATGATGGATGGACGTTGTCGATGCGTTGTGACTAGGTTTTCAGCGAGGCTCGGACTAGGGGACTGTGCTCGGGACATCGATGCTTGGAAAGCTCGGGACGCAGGTAAGAAAATTGTTGTACCCGTAGAGCAGGGCGTAGCCCCATTGATTATGTTTACACGTGTTTAAGTATTTGTTTAATTATGCTATGTGTGCATATATGTGAATGAATGGCAAGTGTCGAGAACGGCGAAGGCTGAGAACGGCGAGGATTGGGAACAATGAAGGCTGAGAACGGCAAGGCCAAGTACAGCAAGGGGCTGGGAGTAGCGTTAAGCACGCGGAGTGCGAGTTTCCAGAGTGAGACCCCTATAGGATACCTAGGATATCCTCATGGTGTAGACCGCGAACCCAGGACCTAGTAAAGCGCTTGGGACAGCATGGCCGTTATGTGTTTAGCCTGTTGGCAGTTTTATTATGTGTTAATTGATGGTTATGCATATGTAATTTGCTTGTGTGGAGTTTTCTTGCTGGGCTTCGGCTCACAGGTGCTCTATGGTGTAGGTAAGGGCAAGGGGAAAGTCGACCAACTATGAGTACGGAGAGCGTGAAGCGACACATATATGTTTGGCCTGCCTGGCTGCCACGGCCAGGGGTATTTTTGGGAGATGTTTGTATTAAACTTAATTTTGTCGTTTAGTCGACTTTAATCATATTTTGGAGTTGTAAATATTTCTAAACAGTATTTTGGGATCCTGAATGTATATCGCTTTATAATTTTCAATGGATGATTATATTTTCAAATTGTATAACTTTTATTATGGTTTAGCTATACTTTTAACCTAAAACCTCATTTAGCGAGTTAATTGCACGTTTTAAACTACTTAGTAACGACTCTAAGGAAGTAGGGAGTTACAACAATGGGGTTTAATACCCGGCTCGATGGGAGCCTAGGGGTATTTTCGGGAAATTAGAGGATATTTTGGGATTTATAGATATTGAATAAGTATTTGGTAATTAATGGGAGACGACGAGGTTAATTATTTAATAGTAGGAACACTCGAGGAATTAGCGGGAATTGGGAGCGAAATGACTATCTTACCCTTTAAGTACCCTCGAAGATTAGTAAGTTTAGAGGGGCATGGGGGTCATTTGCTTAAGCTGGGGATGGGCTCAGTAAGTCTTAGCACATACTCAGAGAGGTAACTAGAAATTGAAGGAAGGTTCAGCTCTCCCACTCATCCCTCTCACGATCTCTTTCACTTATGCTTGGAAGTTGAAAGAAACACAAAAGGAAAGGCTTAGGAATTCTGCTGGGGAGTCTTGAGGAATTACAGCATCTATCCAGGAGGTTTAGCTAGGGAAAAAGCTAGGTTTGGAGCTTAAGGATTAGGAACTTGAAGCTGGTGGAAGGCTGAAGCTTGTGGGGAAAATCAGCAGGCAATTGGGGTAAGCTCTAATAACTGAATTTGTTGAAGAATTTAGATCATTAGGGTAAAATTTAAATTGAGTAATTGAATGATGATTTCTACTGAATTGGGGTATTGATTCTAGTATAATTGTTAAGAATTTTATGATTAAAGTATGTGTTTAAAGGTTCTAAATCCTATCTAGGCTTGTTTGTGGTTTGGAGGTCTAATAAGAATAAGATTCTAGGAAAATTTACTGGAAAGGGTTGGAGAAAACCTAGAATTTCTGGGTTTGAAGGGGGCACGCCGCGACCTAGTTCAGGGGCACCGTGTCACGTGTGCCCATCAGGCCCTGGGTGTGCTCTCTGTTTGGGGGTGCGCCGCGACCTTGGGGAGCAAGTCGCAGCCCGCCTCCCCTGTTGCTTGGGTTCTTGGTCTCTGACTTAGGGGAAAGTTGCGACCCTAGGGGCCAGGTCGCGGCCTACCTAGAGGTTTTGCCCTAGATTGGTTTTTAAGGTTGGTGAGGCTTGGGGGTTCGAACCTAAGCGCTCGGGACAATTTCTACTACCCGGTTTAGTAGAAATTGAGGTCTCAGAGGCTAGTTTTTTATCTCCGAAGTATTTATTTGGATTAGAAGCTGATAAATACCTATTGGCCACTATGACTAGGTTTATCGCCAAGGCTCAGGACTGAGGATCGTGCTCGGGACCGTTCTATTATCTTCGTTCGAAATTCAAGGTAAGAAAACTGCACCCTCGTGGTTATGAACGGGACTGAGATTCCCAATTATTGGTTGCTTGTAATATGTGTTTTTAAGATTGATTTGTCATACAAGAATGACCGACCTAAGGGAGTCGGGGCTAATGGTAAGCATACTGAGCGCAGCCCGGCCTAAGTGAGTCGGGGCTAGCTAGATCGACAGGGGGCTCGGCTTAAGGGTGCCAACCCTGATTACTTGAGATTATGTGATTTTTATTGATTAATTGAATATCTGTATTCTTGTTTTATGTTTATATGAGATAAGCTTGAATGAATATTCTTGTTGCTACATGTGATTGTTGTTTTGGTTTTCTTGCTAAGCCTTGGCTCACGGGTGCCACGTGGTGCAGGTAAAGGCAATGGTAAGCTAGATCAACCATGAGTTGGAGAGCTCTGGGGGCAATGTGTACATTGTTAGCTACTCATCCACCATGACCGGGGGAAAGTACAGGGATAGAAGCCTAAAACTTGTAATTTTTCCATTAGAGTGGCCACTGATTGTATATAACTTTTGAGAGTTTGTAAATTTGTCTTTAAAACCCTGTTTTTGGGATCCCATGTACCAAACATCTATTTTAATGAAAAATTAACCGTTTACGATCAAAATCTTTTAACCCTGATTCGATTATTGACCTTAGGATCACACATTTAATCAAATGACTTGATCAGCAAGTCCTACACTATTTTAACTACACAGTGTAACCGTCTTGGTTATTCAGGGCGTTACATCTCATGTGTTGAGAATTACCCACTCTAGTCTAGGTGATTCTAAGGATACTTTGGAAGGTTGTGAAGAAAATTGAAGAATGGTTCAGTTTCTTGGTGAAACCCTGCGACAAAAATGATACAAGGGTTAGAGAAACTGAAGGAAGGACTCAATCATTCAGCTGCACAATAATGTAAGTGTTCTTATTATTATCTCTGTATGAATTCTATTTTAGAAACATGTTCTAGGTTTTCTTATGTTAATTTGTTTAATATAAGAACTGCATGAAAATAAACAAGATCCTGTATAAGTTTTCCTAACATTATCCGCTTCAGACTTTCTAACTCTGCACGGAGTGGGTCACAATCCCGGTTGACGCTCTAAGCCGGGTTATCTCTTCTCCGAGCGTTGAGATTATCCCAGAGATCTGACGGGCCTCTCCCAACGGGCTCGCGTCCTCCTACCTTATTGCATCTCCGGGCATTAAGGTTGTCTCGCAGGTCAGCCTGTCCTCAAAACACATTGTTACCCTCAGGACGATCCATTTCGGTCTCTCCTTCGGACTCGACATTTTCGCTTACCGAGATACTGATGTTGCGTTCTCAATTTTGTGGGGGAATTCCTCGGGCGGATCCCTGGATCATTACTCCTATGGTGTTAGTTAGGTCCCAAGGGAACACCAGCTTCAGGCCTCGCGCGTTCCATATGGGCACGTTGGGGCGGAATGCCCCGAGCTCCACGGGCGCTAATTATCTGGCGGTGCCCTCGGGGCCTTGGATCATTACCTCTGCCATCTTGCTGAGGAACCAGGTGACCCTCGGGTTCTTGACGAGCCCTCTTCTACTTTGGAGCAAGATTTTCATCAGCCTTTCCTTTACCACGGTGTTGCGATGGCATCGGGGTTCCAACTCCTGCTGGGTGCCCAGCGGGCACCTTAGCCGGCGGACCTCGAACCTCTATAGCCAGGTGTTCGGGAGGCACTCTAGCGACATTGATAGGTGGCACCCCAATGGGGTGCGCAGGTGGCATGCCATTTGGGTGCCCAGTAAGTACGTTGTCATTGGGGTCTACTCACAGCCCCTGGGCTGCGAGAATGGCCTTCATGGCAAGTACCATCTCTTGTAGGGCGGCAATATTGCCTTCTTGAGCATCAATCTTTTGTTGCTATGTGGCCACCTGCTCATGGAGCACCACCACCCCTGGTGTCTCTTCTGTGTCCATGGGCTGAGGGTATTCTTCCTCATAATACCCCTGGTCAACACCATTATCTTCGCCGTCATACTCGATGTATTCTTCGTAGTCCTCCATCATCTCAGGCACGTTCTGAGGTGGTTGCCAACTGGGTTCTCCTCCTTCAACTCCGGTAGGAGGGGGCACGTCATCTATAACGTTTCTTCGTGTAGTTACCATGGTTGTGAGTGTTTTAAATGCTTTCTTCAAACTCTCAATGAAAGCACCAAAATGTTGACTGCCTTTTTCACTATCAACAGTAAGAAGAGAGATTAAAGAAAATAAGCGAATAGAACACAAGGATTTTTACGTGGTTCAGGTTATAAAAGAACCCTAGTCCACGAGTCTCTGGTATTAAGAGGATTGGAAGCTTATGAGCGAAAGCTTCGATGGTGTATTCTCATGCAGCGTTTAGATTGCTCTGAGTACAAGGTGTTTTCTCTCTAAAATACCGAACCCTTTACAATGAGACTTCCAGCCCTATTTATAGAGGCTGGGGTCATTAATACTAATCATAAGTAATTAATACACATTCTTCCCATTATTGGGGGAATGCATTGAGCTGCATTGAATAGAGACCACGACCTAAGCGAGATCTGCAGGGCCCACTGTAGAAAAACACTTACTTTATAGGGAACATGCCCCAAATACTATCAGGGCATGTTGTAAGTACCTCCATGTCAGACGGCGTAGTGGGTGTGTAAATTGTCGAGTCGTACACTCGACAACACTGTTGATGGATCACCCATAAATGTTGTCAGACGATCTTCTGGCTCTAAGAACCTGCATTTGCTAACACGTTGCGCCTTATCTTAGGTCCGAGAACCAGAACCTCAAATCTGGGAGACGACTGGGGGATGAGAGCCTTCACCTCAATTGCCCGAGCTGGAGAACCTCCCGCTCCAAGGACGAACCTCAGGAAATAATCTACTAGGGCACCCTCGGCCCACTGTCAAAGGCAAAGTCTCATCTAGGAGTACCCTTGCTCCGACTAGAGGCCTCTCGGGCAATAACATGCCTTGATAATGTCTATGAACCTCTGAGCCAGTCATTGGGGGTTGCCACGTGTTGGAGGTGAAAAATATGGACAAAAAATAATAATTACACCAATGTATTTCCTATATTAGGTTTTAAATTCTATACCTATTTTACAAAAAAAATATTATGCATATCATTTATTAAAAATTATAAATTAAAGTGTTTAAATAATAAATTGAATAATTATTAATAAAAAATAGATAATTGAAAAAACAATGGATAATACAAACAAAGGTCCCCTCTATTTTAGCTAAATTATACTTTGGACCATCTTCAAAAAATTATAAAAGGCCCCTCTAATTATTTAAATGTTAAAAAAAAGTTTCCCTGCCAACGATTTTGGTCAATTTTTTTAGAGATTTTTTCAAAAATATAAATTTTTTGTATTTTTTTTTGCTTTTTTACAGTCTCTGATTTTTTTTTTCAAAAATACTACCTTAAATTTTCAAAACTACGTTTTTTAAAATTTTATATTTACAAAAATACGGTGTCAATAAAACAACAATAAGACAACAACTAAACATTAACCCACTGCATACTAATATGTTTGTTTAAAAAAAATCAAAAAAAATATATATATATATATATATATGCAAACAACTAAACAACAAATAGACATCAACACAATAACAGAACAACTATAAATAAACTTAAACAACTAAAAATCAACATAAAAAAAACTATACATAAAATCTAAACAACACAAAATCAACAACCCCACAACAACACAGTGCAACCCATTATATTTTTAAAAAGCAACACACTGCAATACAATATCGAAAAAGCAACTAGAAAATAACAATTAGACAACAACTCACTGCATTAAAAAATAACTAAAAAACAACAATTGAACAACTAGAAGTCAACCCATTACATACTAACACATTTTTTTATAAAAAAAATTCAAAATATATCGAAAAATAATTAAACATAAATTAGACATCAACACAACAATTATATTTAAATTTAAACAACATGAAAATAACTATACAGAAAACCTAAACAACACAAAAACAAAATGATATTAGACAACTTTACATAAACCTAAACCTAAACAATATAGTATTAAAAAAATAACTTAAAATCAACTAGACATCAACCCCACAACAATACAATCAATACATTGCATCAACCCAACATAAGCTAAAAAACAACAGCAAAACAATAAAAAAAAATTGACACAAACAAGAAACATATATATATATATATACACTCATGTACAACATAATTACATAAAATATATATGTAAAGAAACAAATTAAATATTTAATAACTTAGTATTTATGGTTGTTGACACGTGCATAAAAATAAGAGTTGTAACATATTTAACACATTTTAGTGTTTTGACTAGGCAACAAAACTAAGTTTATATTATATTGTATTTATACTGTAAAAAAAACATTCAATTATAATCTAAAAAAAAAGCGAAGAGAGTGTTGCATCAAGGAAGTCGTACTGTGGGCCAAACTGATTAATTAGTCATTTTCATTAAAATCAAGGGGTTGTTTTTTTTTATATAATAAAATAAAATAAATGAGTAAGTTTGTGATATATAAAGATAAATGACTGAAAATCTTAGAGTGGACCCCACTGATTCACAGTTATAAATTTGAAACCTTTGTTTACGCAACAAAGCCTCTCTCTTCTCTCTTCTTCTCTAAAAAACTCTGTCTTTCTCTCTTTCTCTTTCTCACTGTCACTTTTTCTTTTTCTTTTGGGCCATTTTCACTTCATTAAGACTAAGACATACATACCCTTTTGAGTTTCAAGCAATTGGAAAAAGACATATATATATATTTATACATATATAACGTGGTTAGCTTATTAGTTAACACATTTTATTGCATTTTGCTTGGTCATCATAGATATATAAATTTATGTTTGTGATTTTTTCTTCCAATTAACGAAAGACATATATATATTTATACATATATAACTCATGTGCAATTTGGGAGAAGAGAAAATAAAATTTTAATTTGTATACATACTACAACACTGGCCGAATAGAATTAGAACAAAACTCTTGTACAAAAAATTTTGAGCTCCATCAATGGTGTCAACCCCTTGCACTTTAATAAAAAAAAAATGTCATCCTTCCTCCCACACAAAATGAGCTGATTATGGGCAAGGGGAAGAGCTAGAGAACAATAGCTGTAGCGTCCCAATTCTTGCTAATAAGGCTTAGGGCCTTGATTAGCGTGCCTGGAGGGAAATAAGTGATTTATTATAATAATGTGTGAATTTGATGAGTATGTGATTAGAAATGCATGTTTAGGTGAATTAAATATGCATGTGGGCTCCATTTAGTGATTAGGGGCATGTTTGTAATTTTAGCCCGTTGAGGGTATAAATAAAATATTTGTGATTATTGTGATCTTTACTATGTGAGAGTGGTGATATATTTGAGATGCACGATCCAAGACAGTCCTAGGGAGTGGTTTAGCTAGAAAGTCACAACGGGACCCGATACCCGACTTGGGGCGAGTCAAGGGGTATTCTGGGCATTAGACATTTAAGCGGAGTATCGGGTTATGAAAATAAATATTTGGAGATATATTTGAAGTTAGAACGTTTAGGGGGGAATATCAGAGAAATTTACCATTTTGCCCTCGGGGACGTTTTTGGTACCCGAGCCTTGGAGGTAACTTAAGTGACTTAGGCTAAGTAAGACAAAGCAGAGAAACATTTAGAATTTTCCCAAACTGACCCTATCATCTTGTCTCTCCCTCTTGTTTTCTCTAGACTTTTCTGAGGGAGACATTGAAGCTTAAGTAGGGAATTGAGGCTCTAGACTTGAGGATTAGCTCAGACTCAACTTGTGGATTCAAGCAGAGGTTAAGGTAAGCTCTAAAAACCTGGTGATCAATTGAATTATGCTGAGTTTTGGTCAGAAATACAAGTCTATGCATGTGAGCTAAGTTGTGAATTACTCTTGGTTGTTTGGATGTGTGTTGGGATTAGTTTCTGTTGGGTAATGTTATTAGGAACATAGTAGAACTATTGTGATGATTAAAATGAGTTGTGGGATTGATTGTGGGTTAAATTGGCTGGGTTTTGGTTGTGAAAATGGGGCATTTTTCTGGGTTCGAAGGGTCAGGCCGTAGCATTGTTCTTGGTGAGTCGCGACCCTCTAGAACAAATGGGAGGCCAGGATGGAGGGCGGGCCGCGGCGCCCCTTTGGTTGGGCCGCGGCGCGTGTTTGCAGAAATGGGAGGCTAAGCCTCTGGATTGAGGTGGGTCGCGACACAAGGCCATGGGGTCGCGACTCTTAGGGGGGGTTTTTGGTCCCCAAGGAGGTTTTTGGCTCGGGAATCCAAAAGTTAAGGCTCGGGATGGATCTTATCACCCGAATTGATAGAATTACAGGTCCCAGATATTAGAATTATAACCCAAAGTTATTTAATGGATTAGAACTTGATGGATGGATGTTGTTGATACGTTGTGACTAGGTTTTCAGTGAGGCTCAGACTAGGGGACTGTGCTCAGGATATCGGTGCTCGGGAAGCTTGAGACACAGGTAAGAAAACTGTTGTACCCGTAGAGCAAGGCGTGGCCCTATAGTTTGTATTGCAGGGCACGACCCTATGTGATTGTGCTACAGGGCGTGGCCCTATAATTTGTATTGCAGGGCACGACCCTATGTGATTGTGCTGCAAGGCGTAGCCCTATTGTTTATGTGTGTATTTGTTGAAGATGTGCTATGTGTTGCATATCTGTGAATGAAAGATGAATACCGAGAACGGCAAGGGCCGAGAACGGCAGGGAGCTGGGTACGGCAAGGGGTCGGGAACGGCGTTAAGCACGTGGAGTGCAAGGCTGAGTACGACAAGGGCCGAGAGCGGTGTTGAGCATGCGGAGTGCACGTCGCCAGGGTGAGACCCTTCTCGGATGCTTGAGACATCCTCACGGTGTAGACCACAAACCCAGGGCCTAGTAAAGCGCTTGGGACGACATGACCGCTATGTGTTTAGCCTGTTGGCTACCTTGTTATATGTTAATTGATAGTTATGCATATGTTGTTTGTTTGTGTTGAGTTTTCTTGCTGGGCTTTGGCTCATGGGTGCTCTATGGTGCAAGTAAGGGCAAGGGAAGGGTCAACCAACCATGAGTATGGAGAGCATGGAGCGACGTGTACATGTTTGGCCTGCCTAGCTGCCACGACCAAGGGTATTTTTGGGAGATGTTATGTATTAAACCTAATTTTGTCGTCTAGTCGACTTTAATCATATTTTGAGTTGTAAATATTTCTAAACAGTATTTTGGGATCCCAAATGTATAACACTTTATAATTTTCAATGAATGATTACATTTTCAAATTATATGACTTTTATTACAGTTTAACTACACTTTTAACCTAAAACCTCGACTAGCGAGTTAATTGCACGTTTAAAACTCACTTAGTAACGGCTCTAAGGAAGTAGAGCGTTACAATAGCACCACCATCAATCAAAGATTTCCCATGCACGCCTCTATTGTCTTTACCATTGACGAACAACTACATCGCCAAAGACCTGCCGCCGACGCTCCAATCTCCACCGCGAGCAACACCACGAATTTCCACCTCCACCTGGTACAAGAGAAAGGAATTCAAACGCTTGGGTCAAAGTGATGGCTTGAATCAGGTGTTGTCGAACATGTACCGTAAAAAAGAAAAAAAACATACTTGCGATCGTATAAATGTAAAATTCTTCGTGTGATCGTATATATGTTAATTTTGGGTTATTGTAGTGTTTAGTGTAAAAACCTCTTTTTTTTTTATTTAGATCAAAATACCCTCAGCCTTATCGATTCATATATATTTTAATAAATATAAATTTGTTTAGAGCATGTTCGGTAATTATTTTTTAATCAATTTTCTGATTAATTAATTAAAAATATGAAAATAAAGTGGGAAAATATGTTCGGTAAGGATATTTTTACTTTTTATTTTATAAAATTAAAATTTATGATATTTTGAAAAATGAATTTTGTTGCTTTTACTTTTTTTTTTATTATCATTTCTCTCTCTCATCTTCCTCATGCAGCACAACAATGGCGATTTCTTCCACTCTCCAAGCCCAGCCTTCTCCCGAAAGCAGTAGTGTTGGTCATGTTGTCTCCAATGATGATAAGCTCTTGTTCTTAGCGCTTATTTTCTATGTGGTTATCGAGAAAATGATATTTGTGTAAGTAAATAAAATCATCTCCCTATATATATGTGTATATATATATTTAAATATAGTTTCGTAGCTTAGAAGCGTTCGAAATGTGAGTCAGAGAAACCAATGAAGAATCACTTCCCTCCCAAACAGTAGTACCTTTCACTTTTGAATCTTTCTCTTGGAAGCATCTATGAAGTTTCTCTTCCAGGTAAAGCATCTTTCTTAATGCGTCTCTCTCTTTAATATTGTTTCATAATTGAGAAAATTGACAAAAGTAAACGCAACTAATGTCCCTTCTTTAAAATCCCATTCCTCTAAAAAAAAAAAGAAATATGACTTTTTTGAACATAATTTCAGTGAAGCTAGGGACTCGTTTGAGAAAGTTTTCACTAGGTATTTGGTTTTCTAATATATTTGTGTGGTATATGTTATGCTTGTTTTCTAATTTGAATACTGTAAAGATCTATGAAATGGTCGTTGGCTTTACTGTATTGAATTTTCTCACTTTACATTTCTAATGCCCATAGCATGTTTGAGAGAATGCCTCAAAGAGCGACATATACGTGTATATATATATATATATATATATTCAATTGGTGTTTGATCTTCAAGAACATGTTTATTTCTACACATAGCAAGTGAGTTTACTATCTCTCTCTATATATATTTATAGTTATGCTAGGATTAATAAAGTTGGTTCTGTATAGACCTTAAATGTTCTTTGTATCAGATTTGGTATTTTTTATATAGCAAATGATGATATTTTAAAGACACCGTGAGGCGGTAGGCATAATCAGGAAAGGGAAAATGTGTTATGTTCATTAACAATCTTCACACAGGAGCTGGTAGGCTTGGAGGAACAACACAGGTTACAGTCAAAAACTACTCTCATGAATTAATTTAACAACATTTTCATGGTAATCCAATCTTTGTGAATCAAAAGTCAGCTTGATGTATTATTGTTGTAGTTTGATCCCTTGACCTCAACTTAGTAATTTACTGGAATGTAAAATTGATTGTTGTTCATTTCTTACATCTTAAGATTTTTGGGGTGAGTGATAATCTAACATAGTACCTTAATAAGAAGTTACAAGTCCAAACTTCTAGCATTACACTCCTGAATTTTAATGTGAGCCAGAGTTGCTATACATGTCGGTATAGTGAACATAAATTATTTGTGCTATTGTGTCTACAGACAACTTTGGTGCCCTAAGAGACAAATTTTATGATGATGAAGTGAGGAAATGGATCTCCTGAATTGGTGTGGAGAACATTGGAAAGACACTTGTAAACTCAAAAGAAAGACCCCCAACATTTGAACAACCAAAGATGACTCTTAAAAAGCTTTTTGAGTATGGAAACATGCTTGTAGAAGAGCAAGAAAATGAAAAGAGAGTTCGGTTTTCAGACAAGTACATGAAAGAAACAGCTCTTGGAGATGCAAATGAGGATGCCATCAAGTGGAAACTTCTATGATTAGAGCTTAGAATCTTAGATTTTTCTCAAGTACTCCTTGACCCAATTATTGTCTATAAATTTCAGTCTTCTAAAAGTGTTGTTGGTGTGTATTGAACTTGTCTGATCTGATTGGTATTACATGTAAGCTAAATTAAATGCGTTTTAATTATATTTAAAAATCATTGTAGGTAATTGATTATGATGTTCAATGCTGAATAGTTAATACTATTAGCAAAAGTTCAACCTATACCACCACTTTACCTACTTGTTAAGTTCTTCTTTTGAAGTCTTTCTTTATTTCTTTTGCTTGGACTCAATATTTTGTGTTGAGTGAGTAGAATATAATGTCCATTGATCTTAAAAATCCATTGTGCCCTTTAATCTGTCTTATTAAGGAAAATATACCAAACAACATGGATTAATATAAACTTGATTCCACTCAAAGTCATATATAATTATTATTTTAGATTGTAATGATATTAACATAATGTCCATATTTCAAAAAAAAAAACATAATGTCCATTGATTTTAAAAATGTTATTTTTGTAATAAAAATTTGTATATTTATAAATTAAAAAACGCAATAGAAAATTTACAAGAGAAAACATAAAATAAATCATCTTAAAAAAAATCTTTAAATTACCTAGTAATAATCACAAAAAATATTTTCATTTTTTAGTTTATGAAATAAAAAATAGAAACATGAATTACCAAACATGTTTTTTGTTTTTTAGTTTTTTAAATAAAAAATAAAAAAAAAAGTTACTAAATAAATTTTTTGTCCTTGTTTTCAAAAATAAAAATATTTACCAAACTTATTTTTATTTTTCAAAAATAAAAAAAAAAAGTAAAAAAGATATTTCTATTTTGTGTTTAAAAATTTAAAAATAAATTTTTTGACTGACGCCACTTTTTTTTTAAAAAAAATCTGAATTAAAAAGCTTTCTCACTTCTCTCTCTCTCCCCCTTAACCCTTTCTCTCGTTCTCACACTCCTTCTCGGCCACTATTATAGAAAGCTTCAATGCTCAACAAATTCCACAACCAAATTAACCTATAAAATTAGATGCACTTGCACCAGGAACAAGAATTTGAAGTAGGAAATAAAATTAGATGCAATAAGAAATTCCACATCTATACAATCTATCCCCAATAGAGTCTCCAACACACCCAGTGACAGTCTCACAGTGAAGAAAAACTAGAAACAAAATACCTAGAACTTCACACCAATAAGGGACGGAGAGTGGGAATTAAGGAGGTGTCGCGAGTAGGGATAATTTGGGCCACCACATGATGACACGACACAGCACGACATGACTCGAAAATAAATGAGTTTGGGTGATGCATTAAAAAATCGTGTTCGTGTTTGAGTTTGAGTTTTTGACACGTTTAATAATCGTGTCGTATTCATATTTACCTTAATCGTATCGTGTCAACACGAATAATTATCATAAGTTTTATTGATTTTTTTTCATATAATTATGATTAATTATGTCAATTTCATATTTGTGTCATGTTGACCCGTTTAATAATTATGTCGTGTTTGTGTTCGTGTTTTTGACACGTTTAATAATCGTGACATATTCGTCTTTACCTTAATCGTGTTGTATCATAATTGTGTCGACACGAATCTGACACGTTTACATGAATTACTAACACGGAATTGAATTTTGAGTGTTGAAAACAGAGAATGAACAAAATGCTTGAAGCTTTGTATTAAAAATGTGAAGACATACAAAAGAACTCGAGCTCACGGTATATATAGACAAAACAGGGACAACTAACTAAAGACAAGGACTACAACTGAAAACTAACAAACTCTAACAAACATACTCTAACAGACTACAACAACGTAACAATACAAAGAACCAACTGTAAATACAAGTAAATAAAAGAACTAACAGAAAGAAAACTAATAAATAACTAACTGACTAACTAGAAATCTTATTAGCCTCCCCTCAAGATGGACGGTATAGATCATATACTGACATCTTGACTATGTGAGAAGATAAAAGTGTTGATGGGAGTGGCTTGGTGAAGGCATCAGCTAGTTGTAGAGAACTTGGTACCGGACTTAATCTGATTTTGGACTGTGTGATCTTTTCTCGAATGAAATGGCAGTCCAATTCAATATGCTTCGTACGTTCGTGAAATTCCGGGTTGTTAGCTATATGTATAGCTGATTGATTGTCACAATAAATAAAGGCAGGTTGAGAATATGAGATGTGAAAATCATCTAGAAGATATTGTATCCAAGTGATCTCACTTCCTGTTGCAGCTAATGCACGATATTCAGCTTTAGCTGAACTTCGAGAAATTGTGGGCTGCTTCTTGGTTTTCCAGGAGATTAAGCAATCTCCTAGAAATATGCAAAAACCAGTTGTAGATCGTCTTGACATTGGGCAAGAAGCCCAGTCAGAATCTGAGAATCCCTTTAAGTGTAAAGAAGAAGAACTTGAGTAGAGCAAGCCTTGACCAGGTGTTCCTTTGAGATATCTGAGGAGATGATGTGCAGCTTGCATGTGAGGAGTTCGAGGAGCAGACATAAATTGGCTTAATGTATGTACTGCAAAGGTGATGTCTGGTCTTGATAATGTAAGATATAGAAATTTGCCAACAAGCTGTCTGTAGGAAGAAGGATCAGTCAATAACTCTCCTTATTGGTCATCGAATTTGAGTCTTGGATCCATTGGTGTTTTACAAGGTTTGCTGCCTATGAATCCACTATCTTGAAGGAGCTGGAGAGTGTATTTTCTCTGTGAAAGAACCAAACCATCAGTAGACCTTGCAATTTCAAAACCGAGGAAATACTTCAATGGTCCGAGAATTTTTAAAGAAAACTTGGCATGAAGCTTGGTTTGAAGTTGATGCAGAAGAGTGAGATTTGGTCCAGCTAGTATGATGTCATCGACATATACTAGAAGAGCAATGAAAGTAGTGTTTGATCCGCGGGTGAAAAGCGTGTAGTCTGCTAGAGACTGAATGAATCCTTCCTCCATTAGAGCAGTAGAGAGCTTTTGGTACCATTGTCTTGAGGATTGTTTCAATCCATAAATTGATTTCCTTAACTTGCATACAGTGTTGGAACCTGCAAGGGGAGAAGTAGGTAATATTAGACCCTTTGGTAAAGCCATATAGACTTCCTCATGGAGATCTCCATTGAGGAAGGCATTATTAATATCTATTTGTAATGTATGCCATTTGTTAATGGTGGAGATAGCTAAAAGTAATTTAAATGTGACCATCTTGGCCACAGGTGAAAAAGTGTCGAAGAAGTCCAATCCTTCTTGCTGTGTGTATCCTTGGGCAACTAGTCTTGCCTTGTGCCTCTCAATTGAACCATCACTGTTGTACTTGATTTTGTACACCCAACGACAACCGATTGCTCTTTTATTTGGTGGTAGGGAAACATAGGTCCATGTGTTGTTTTTGAGTAAAGCATCTAATTCATTTTGCATGGCTTCAATCCATACTTGATGTTGAGCAGCTTGATTGTAGTTGACAGGTTCATATGAATCTGTTACAGCAAGAACAAAATGTTTGTAAGAAGAGGATAAGTTATCATAATTGAGAAATTTATTTATTGTATGAGGAGTAGAAGTATTGTCTTGAATGACAGAGTGACATTCATAGTCTCTCAGATAAGTTGGAGGTCTTGAAATTCTGTTTGTTCGTCTTGGTCTATCTGGTTGAACAGAGACCATGGAAGCATCATTTTGTGTGTCATGTTGGTCATTTATGGTAATATGATCTGCTGCATGATCATTGTGAAGTTGATCATTGTCTGCTGGTGTAATAACAATATCTTCTACCTGCGGAGAATGATCATGGCACTCCAAGCTAGAATCTGAGTTAGGAAAATCTTCAACTTGTGTGTTAGATATGTGGGGAGATGGAAAAACTATGGTTGAAAAAGGATCAATAATATCAGTATCTATGTTCAACTTATGAAAAGGAAATATATGTTCATGAAAAATGACATTTCGAGAAACAAAAATATCATGAGTATTAATATCATATAGTTTATATCCCTTTATTCCTTGAGGATAGCCTATAAAAACACAAGTTCTTGCTCTTGGAGTAAACTTGTTTCTGTGAGAAACTAAGGTAGATGCAAAAGCCAAACAGCCAAACACTTTCATATGATCATACTGAGGTAACTTATCAAACAATAATTCAAAAGGTGTTTTATTATTCAAGTTAGGTGTTGGTGTTCGGTTAATTAAGTAAGCAGCAGTCATAACACATTCACACCAAAAACGTATAGGTAATTTTGCTTGAAAAAGAAGAGCTCTAGCCACATTCAATAAATGTTGATGCTTCCTTTCGGCTATAGCATTATGTTCAGGTGTTTCAACACATGTAAATTCATGTAAAATACCATGGGAAGCAAACAATTCTTTGAAAACAAGCTCAGGAGCATTATCAGATCGAAAAACTTTAAAAATACAATTAAATTGAGTTTGTATATAAGACAGAAATTGAGGTATTATGAATAGAACATCTGATTTCTGTTTCATTAAATAAATCCATGTGAACCTAGTTTTATCATCAACAAGTGTAAGAAAGTATCTATATTTGGCATGTGATTGAATATGGTAAGGTCCCCATGTGTCACAATGGAATAAATCGAATTTATCATTAGCAAAACTAACATGTTTAGAAAAAGAAAGTTTTCTTTGTTTTGCCAGAGGACAGATATAACAAGGAATTTCTTTATTCATATCATCAATATTACAATTGAGTTTATTGAAAAGTAAAGACATATATTTCTTGGATGGATGTCCAAGTCTGGAATGCCAGATATCAGCAGTTATAGCAAGAGAACAAGTAGCAGTATTCGAGTTATCCAGCACATACAAGCCATTGCAATTTTTACCTCTGCCAATCACTCTCTTGTGATGGAGTTCCTGAATACAAAACTCATCAGAATCAAACAACACTCGAAAATCATTTGTACTAGTAAGACTGCTTACTGATAAGATGTTAAACTTAAAGTTAGGTACATATAAAACATTTTCAAGTATTATGTCATTAGTTATGCAAACTGTACCACTTTGACAGATTACTAAGACTTCATTATTTGGCAAGATTAACTTAGTAGGAATAACATGCATAATACTTTGAAAAAGTTTTATATCAGTACATATATGCCTAGTAGCACCCGAATCTATAATCCAAGTATTAGTTTGAAAATTGAAAGGAGCACAGGTAAGTACCATACCTCCATTACCTGTTTGTCCAGTAGGATCTGACATAGGCATGTTTGTGCTCGTTTGTTGGCTTGCCAGCAGGTTAAGTAGTTGTTGATACTGAGTAACACTTAGTTGTGGCAGAATTGTATGTGCTTCTTCATTTGTGCTTGGCTTTTCATCATTTGAATGCACCTGATTAGCTGCAGCCTCAGTCGATTTGTTACCTTTATTGTATCCAGGAGGATATCCATGGAGCTTGTAACATCTTTCGACTGTGTGACCATGCAGATTGCAATGAGTACAAAATGGTCTACCTCGCCTATTTGACTGATTTCTTGTGCCTTGTTGAGCAGATTTGTTGAATTTATCTCCTTGGAAAGCGAAGGCAAGTGCAGGATCATTGTTTGAAGCAAGGTATCCCTTCTGGTTTTCTTCTTGAGTAACCAAGTGAAAAACTCGATTAACTTCTGGCAAAGGATCCATTAAAAGTATACTTCCTCGAACCTGAGAATAATTGTCCGAGAGCCCCATCAAGAATGACATTATGTATTCCATGTGATGATGATCTTGCAGTTTCTTTACACCTCCACAAACACATCCATTACATGTACAATTCGGTTTGTAATTTGAGAGCTCCTCCCAAATAGTCTTGAGTTTGGTGAAGTAAATTCCTACAGACTGAGTATCTTGCTTGAGATTCATAAGACTTTTCCTCAGATTGTAGATATGAGGACCATTTCTTTGGTGAAACCTCACCTTAAGATCAGTCCATATGTTTGCTGCAGACTCATCATAAAGGATGCTGGAAGATATTTCTTTAGAAACAGAATTGAGTATCCAGGAAATGACAATATTGTTATTCCTTAACCATGCATTATAAAGTGCAGAATTAGAAGGTGAGGGTGGAAGAATTGAACCATCAAGAAATCCCAGCTTATTCTTGACCGAGATAGACAATTGCATTGCACGACTCCAAGATACATAGTTATCTTGCCCGGTAAGCACTTGAGATACAAGAACAATTCCTGGATTGTCACTGTGATGTATGTAATATGGATTTGTTGGATCTTCTAAAGGATTCTTGGAACTTGTCATTCTTGATTCAGGACTTTCATGGCGCCTTGGAGGAGATGGACTATCATTGGTGCTAATCGGTTGATTGTCCGATTCAAGAGACACTCCAGCAATTCCCTCATTTGCCATTGCAAAAAACAGAAACAAAAAAATGATTATGAACAGAAATCAAAAACAAGGATTGATCGCAAAACCAGAAGCTTGCTGAAGAACTTGCTAGAAAGTAACTTAATCGCCAGAGAAACAGAGGAGTAAAAACGCGATCGGTGCCGGAGAAGACAGAACACCGTGATCGGAGAAGACGAGACTCGTCTGAGAAAGAACTAGGATCGATCGGGGAACGTATAACCTTCCCGCTCTGATACCATAACACGGAATTGAATTTTGAGTGTTGAAAACAGAGAATGAACAAAATGCTTGAAGCTTTGTATTAAAAATGTGAAGACATACAAAAGAACTCGAGCTCACGGTATATATAGACAAAACAGGGACAACTAACTAAAGACAAGGACTACAACTGAAAACTAACAAACTCTAACAAACATACTCTAACAGACTACAACAACGTAACAATACAAAGAACCAACTGTAAATACAAGTAAATAAAAGAACTAACAGAAAGAAAACTAATAAATAACTAACTGACTAACTAGAAATCTTATTAATTACCAGCCCTAGTCGTGAGGAGTCATTGGTCAGCGTTTGCCGATCATTGTGGTGAGAATCAGCGAGAGGAGTGTGTGAGGGGGAAGGAGGAGCGAGAGGGGTAAGAGAAGAGAGAAAGATTGAGGGTATTTTGGTCTTAACAAACTTATTTTTTTTCTTCTAAATAAGTAATAAATAAAATTAATTTTAATTTATTCATAAAATAAAAAAAATATTAATAAAAAATCTTTAAAAACTTTATGATTTAAAACTAAAATATAAAACATACGTACAAACAAAATCAAACAAAAATTAACTAGAAAAGCCCAATATGAATCAAATGAATGACTAGAGCTGTAAATGTGAGCTGGCCCGACCCACATTTTCGTGCCTCCGATAAATTCGGGCCGGGCCGGGCCCATATTCAATTCGTGCTGGGCCGGGCCGGCCCATTTTTGAAAGAGTAAGCCCAGCACGGCCCACTTTCCTTATTCGGGTCAGCCCACTTTTAGGCCCACTTTTTTTTTGCTAAAAAATCTGAGGATGGAGAATTGAACCCTCCACATTCTCTTTAACCATCAATGGACTTACCACCAAACCAAATACATTTTTTTGTTTAAATTATAATTTTAGATATTTTTATATACTTTTTAACAATATTTTACATAAAATTATATCAAAGATAATTATTAGAATTTTAATACCTACTAATAAATGCTAAAAATTTAACTAACAAATCTTAAAATAAATTAATATAATTATAAAAATATAAACATTGAGAAAAATAAGACATATATTATCATTTTAATTTATTAATTATTGACATATAAAAATTTATTATGATTATTAATGTCAAAATATTGGGTTTTTATCGTGTCGTGCTTTCGGGTTAGTTTGTTCGTGCCTTCGGGCTTGTCGTGTCGTGCCGTGCCTGGCCCAAGTCCATATTTTTTTGTGCCGTGTCTGGCCCAAGCTCATATTTTTTCATGCCGTGTCGTGCTCGTGTCTCCCGGGCTCGTGTCGATTTCGTGCCGTGCTCAAAAGCCCGACCCATATTTACAGCTCTATGAATGACTAAGTTACATGACTTGAAAGTGACTGTAATGGAGTCAAACGTATTACTTTAGCCAAAATTATTAATTGTGTAAATGAATAAATACACAAGACATAATCTGCCCAATAATCTTTTTGGGAATAAATTGCTATATTTAAAGTCATTAAATAAAATAAAACATACGAAAAATTGCTCAATAATCTTTATGTTTTGATGGGAATAAATTGCTATATCTAAAGTCATTAAATAAAAAGAAAAAAGAAAAAAAAATACTAAAATTGTATAGCTGGGGAATGGTCAATGTGATAAATTAAATTAAAATTTAGTGAGCAGTTCCCACTCTCACTAATATCTACCAAAACTCAAAAATTGATATTTGAGTTTAGCGCCTTCTCCCGCTTTTGATCCGCGCAGGGATCAAAATAGAGATACTCAATAGGATTTGGGACTCAAAATTTCAAAATTTAAATAAATCCAACCTTAGAAATATTGAATATTCCCCAAAATCCAAAAACGAAAAAAGAGCACCAATCTTTGCCCAACCGCGCAAACTCATAATTATTGGCCCCCAAATAATAAACAATATTAATAAAATAAAAATAAAAATAAAAACAAAAACAAAAACGAAAAATGGCGCTTTATTTCGGTTGTAATAACTCCCTCGCTCTCTGAGTCCCACCCAAACAGTATATGCAAAGCAAAAAAAATTAAAAACGAAAACAAAAAAGAATAAAAATATATAAACCAATTCCCTCCAGTTTGGGGCTGAAATCTCCAGCTAAGAACTCCACTTCCTTCGAGTTCCAAATCCCATTTTGTTTCGTTCACCTTTTTGGTCTCAACTCAAACCCATCGTCATGGCGGAGCAACCCCAGAGCGTGCGCGTCACGCGGTCTGCTAATAAAAGGTCTGCGGCAGCGGCCTCCTTGACCCACGACGACGGTGACCGCCCATCGGCTAAGATAAAAAAGCGCGTCGTTTTGGGTGAGCTCACCAACTTGTCAAATGTCGTTTCTTCCGGGGTTGATCCCCAAAAGCCCAAACGCGTTACCAAAACAAAGAAGCTTAAGAAGGAGGTACCCACCGACGCCGCCGCCGCCACCACCACCACCACCGACGCCACCGGTGAAGAAGGTAATGGGAATTCCAATCGTGAACCGACGTTGGATGATCCACGAATGTGCGTTCCTTATGTCTCTGACATTTACGCGTATCTTAAAGAAATTGAGGTAACGGGGGCTTCTGTGCTTTGATGCATAATACCCACTTTTGTTTTGTGAGGCTAATACAGTGGTTATGGGTTCAGGTTGATCCAAACAGACGACCTCTACCTGATTACATGGAGAAAGTTCAGAAGGACATTACTGCTGGTATGAGGGGAATTTTGGTTGATTGGCTAGTGGAAGTTGCAGAGGAATACAGGCTACTTTCCGATACTTTGTTCCTCACCATTTCATTCATCGATAGATTTTTATCAATGAAGACTCTGGATCGCCAAAGTCTTCAGTTATTGGGCGTTTCTTCAATGCTGATAGCCTCGTAAGTTCCATGTCTTTTGAAACTACTTTTTCAAATTGGATTTCGCTAAGTGTACTACATTATTGATTCCTTTATTTTATTTTGTTGTTTCAAATTTATTCTGATAAGAAGAAAGTATGAAGAGATTGGCCCTCCACACGTTGAAGATTTTTGTTATATAACGGATAATACTTACACTATGGAAGAGGTAGTGATTTCTTTATTGTTTGTTATTAAATTCATTATTTTGAATTATTTAACTGTTCTGTTTTAACATTTCAATTTTATAAGGTGGTGAAGATGGAAAGTGATGTACTCAAGTCTTTGAAGTTTGAATTGGGCAGTCCTACCATAAAGACATTTGTAAGGTAAGAGTAATATTTATATTTTGAATGAAACGCGCTCTTATTTGTAAATTAGAACAATGAATTGATTGTGTTGCTATTTCTATTTTTGTTTGCAGGAGATTTATTAACATTGCCCAGGAAAGTAACAAAGTCAGTTAATCTTTTCCCTTTTGTGATTTTTACCCTTAAAGTTGGAACTCCTCTCAATAATAACTAGTCCCTGTGTTCATTTGATACAGCCTCCAAATTTACATTTGGAATTTCTTTGTTACTATCTTGCCGAGCTAAGTTTGTTGGAGTATCACTGTGTGAAATTCTTGCCTTCTTTGGTGGCAGCATCTGTTATATTTCTTGCGAGATTCATAATCAAGCCAAAGGTGCTTCCTTGGGTAAGAATTTACTGTTCATAATTTATTTCTTTGCAGTATTACTTGATATATATATGAAGGGCAATTAATGAGTTATACTATTTTAGCAGACATTCTCTCTGCAGAATCATTCAAGATACACACCACCTGAATTAAAGCAATGTGTTCTTATTATACATGACTTGTATCTAAGTAGAAGAGGAGGGTCTTATCAAGCTTCAAGAAGGAAATACAAGCAACATAAGGTATTTTATCTCAACTGTACACAATAACTCTGTATTTAGTACTATAGAATGAGTGGTCTCAGCTGAATGATGTTATTTTGGAACAGTTTAAATCCGTGGCAATCATGCCTTCTCCTCCAGAGATACCAGTTCACTATTTTGGAGATATTAGACAATGTTAGAGAAGGTGATTTTTGGATGACTTGGGTTTGTCAATAGAAGTTGATTTTGTTTGATCTAGACTGGTTGGAATAGGCTGCTATGACGTTGCTCACAATAATGATTGTGAAGCTGGGAAATCTCTACAAACTTTTGTAGTGGGATTGCGTATATATTATAGTTCTTAGTTATTCTTTTGAGGTGGAGTTGTTTTCTCACGTTGACAACAACATTTTGGGATGACATTGGTTCCTTTCGGTTGGAATGATGTATTCGTATAGTTTGGGACATGAAAATTCTTGATGAAGCAGTTAGCCCTTTTATATTGTCTCGCAGCGCTTCTGTTTTTTTTTAAAGCAATGTCAATAGTTTCTGAAATACGACTTTAATGACAGGAAACTGGTGTAAGGTTCATTTTTTTTTTCCTTTTCATGTATATTAACATTTGTCCTATTTGGGCCAAGAATTCTAATTTTCCTCTAGCAATTCGCAACTTGAGTTGAAGTAAATGCAGGCAGATGGCCAAGAAAATAATAGGTCTACAAGAGAAAATAACATTTGTTTCTGACTGACTTAAGAATCGGCAGCACCAGATTTTTAATTTTTAATATGAGCTTGTTTTGTTTGCTCCACTTTTAACCCTCCTTGTCAAATTTTAAAGATTTTTATGAAATTGAATATTCCAACAGAAAGTTTTCTCAAATTTCTGCTCTCCAAACACCATTGCCTCTGACTGCATGTCTGGTAGGAAGAGTCCGAAGCAATCTATCTTCGGCATCTAGGCCTGTCTAACCATGAACGGCGACGACCTTGTTGCCTTTTGTAAAGCCTTGGATATTGATGATGATGACGATGATGTTATTGAGGTCGATCTGGGCACCTCAATTATATGCAAGGGTATTGATAACATGGCAAAATCTTTAGTTGGCTTTATTCTTTCAACTAGATCAATCCCTTGGGACTGTCATTCATGCAGTTAATATTTTCTGGAAACTTTTAAAGGCCCTTTTGAGGTTGAATCTCTTAGGACAAACTCGTCTCGTTTTAGATTTGTGCTTCAATTTGATAAACGTTGGGTTCTAATGGGTGGTCCTTGGATTCTTGAAAATTCTAATCTTGTATTAGAAGAACCCAAAGGGACACTTCTATGAAGTTCACACATGCCCCTTTTTGGATCCAACTGCACAACCTACCAATATGTGATCTGTCAGTTGAAGTGGGTCATGAAATAGGCCGCTTAATCGGTCCTGTCGTTGAGGTGGATCCGATTGTCTCAGGTGATTTCAATGGAAGATTTTTAAGAGTGAGGATCTCTGTTGACCTTTCCAAACCCCTTCCCAGGGCTGCTAAAGTGGGGTTAATCGACGGAGAACCCAAATCTCTGGTTGCTTTAAAGTATGAAAGACTCCCTGAACTTTGCTTCATTTGTGGCATATTGGGTCACCCTCTCCGGGACTGTACTGCCAAAAAAGTCTTTGTTAATGGAAAAATTCAGCGTAAATATGGGGAATGGATTAAAGCCACAATGATCAATAAACAAAATGCCCCAATAAAACGTTCCCGTCCGTCAACTTCTTCTCCTGTCAAAGTGAAGGATTGTCGGTCCGTTGATTCTAAAGCTCCAGCGTCGATTACCGCTTGGCAGAGAAAACAGGCAACTTCGGATGGTGTAAAAGGAACATCTTCTTCAAAAGGAAAGTCCATAATTTTGGGAAACTCCCATTCCTCTAAATTGAAGGTAACTGCACCAAGGGAAGATACACTCTTCATGTCAAAGAATCAATTCTCTTTTAATGAGAATAACGCTGGACAAGGGAGTATCAATCTAATCCCAAATCCTCTTTTTGACTTGCACAATTCAATGACACTTGTAGCCTCTCTCAATGAGGTGTCACCTAAACATCAATCTTTGCCAACTCGCCTTGTGGTTTCATGTAACCAAACAAATATTTGCCTTGTTTAAGAAACTTCCAGCTACGAAAAGCTCTCCAAAACCATTTCAAGTGCCTCACATGTCTCACCACGTGACTCTCCTGCTACCCATCCAAGCCACGAAGACCCGACCCCTGGTGGTGATTCTTTGGCTCGTGCATGCATCGTTCCTTCTTCCTCAAAGCAACTTGTGTGTGATTCTTCCGAAGCTTTGGGTCACCAAAGTGATATTATTCCTGATGATATCGTGGCCTTCAAGCCTGGCATTACCACCCGAATTTTTTCTGCTACTTTGCATACTATCATTTCCCAAGGAAAGAAACGCCAATATAAGAAGCAAACCCAAGCGGGTTCCTAGCTTAAAGTGCAGAAACTTTCAAAAGTTCTCCTTGCCTCTTTGAAGGCCACTAAGAAGACTTTATCTCCTCAAATTGTGTCTTTAATCCAAACTGAGGAAATATCAAGCCAATCCCGAGTTTCAGATACTCTACCAGTCACAGTTGGTGATGAAGTTGCTCTCCTGGTTATGTCGGCGGTGCCTGCGGAGCAGGACTGCCGGTTATCATGAATGCTCTAGCATGGAACGTCGACGTTCTAGGTTCTTCACTCCCATGTTCCGGAACACAACCCAGATTTCATTTTTCTTTAAGAAACTCTCAGTAACCACTTCCAACTTGAAACTATTCGGATCCGTCTCGGTTTCAATGCTAAGCTAGTTGTCGACAAAGTGGGTTGAAGTGGGGGTCTTTGTTTAATGTGGAAGGACTCCCTTTCCGTTCAACTTCTCTACTATACTCGGTCTCACATCAACGTTTTAATCTCAAGTGCTGACGGGATTCCTTGGAGATTTATAGGATTGTACGGTCAACCTGACTTTAACTTACGTCATGTCTTTTGGGATCTTGTTGTTCGTTTCTCTAAACAATGCACTGGTCCTTGTCTTTGCAGTGGAGATCTTAATGAAATTCTTTTCAATCATGAGAAAGAAGGTGGTGGCAACAGACCACAATATTAGATGACCAATTTTAGAAATGCTCTTCAAGAAAGCGGCTTGGTTGACTTGGGTTATTCAGGGGCTAAGTTCACTTGGTGCAACCAGCACCCTTCTTCCTCATTTACTCAATGTTGCCTTGACAGAATGCATTGTAACTCAGAATGGCTCTCTATGTTCCATGTTCTTGGGATCTTCAGTTTGTCACTTTAGCTATAGGGGCAGCGATCATCGTCCTATTCTCACCTCTATCCAAGCTAACTTCTCTTTGACTTTGGGTAGGGGCATGAACAAAGCTCGTCAGTTCCATTATGAGAGTGCTTGGGCGGATGAAAAAGAATGTCATGAATTAGTGGCGGTTTCTTGGCAAAAAAATGTTGCTGCCTCGCCCTCCAATCTCCACAATAATATTCAGAGTATCACTAATGCTCTCTAGCGTTGGAATAGAGTCTCTTATTGGCAGCACTGCAAGGCTATCAATCAGAAGAAAAATGAGCTTCACGCTGCTGATGTGAATCTCAATTGTCAGTCTTGGGTGAAATATAGCAAACTAGAGAATGATCTTGACATCCTCTACTATAAGCAAGAAAAGTACTAGGTTGCTCGTTCGAAGAATAGCTAGTTAAAATTGGGGGATAAGAACATGTTTTATTTTCATCGTAGTGCTACTTGTCGCAAACGAAAAAATAATATTATGCGACCATCTAACGATGTAGGCGTCCCAGTTGAAGATCAGCCTAGTATTTCTTTGATTTTTCAAGATTATTTCTCTCAGTTGTTTACCTATGCTCAATCAAATGACGATGCCACTCTTCGGGCTCTTAATGCCATTCCTTCTAGAGTCACGAATTGTATGAATGATAAGCTCATCAGGTCTTTTACTTATTAAGAGGTAAATTCAGCCTTTTTCCATATGAATCCTAACACTAGTCCTGGTGAAGATGGTTTAAGTGCAAGTTTCTATAAAAAATTATGGGACACTGTAGGTGATGATGATGTCTATAACGCCCCACATCACTATGGCTGCTTCTTGGAATGATGATTGGTCCTACAAACCAACACGAGTCTTTTTAGCGTGCTTTGTCCTCACTTGCACGCTTCTTGGGAAAACTTCTCAGGAGGTCACCCATCTTGAGATTACTCCAGGTTAAGCACACTTAACTTTGGAGTTCTCAAGTGATGGGCTACCGAAAAGAAGATGCATCTTGTTGATATAGGTAGTACCCATCAATCCATTTAAGCCCTCTTCAACTGTGTAGTCCCATACCTACACAGTCGTAGAATCATCACACTTGACCTTCCCCAGGCGGTGTGGGATTGCACAGCTTTACCCGGTCTTTCCCCTTACGGATCATGGGATTCTGACTGTCACAATGTCAGTGGTTTTTGCTTGGATTTTTTAAATGGTGATTGTGACATCCAAAGTATCAACAAAACTCTCATTGCCCTCATTCTGAAGTAAAAGACCCAGTAAGTCCAGCAGACTTCAGGCTTATAAGCTTATGCAATGTTATCTACAAAATCATTGCAAAAGCCATGACGAATAGATTAAGAGATATTTTAGGTGTTGTCATTTCAGAAGAGCAGAGTGCTTTTATTCTTGGGAGACTTATCACTAACAACACTATGGTTGGCTTCGAATGCGTGTATGCTCTCCAGCGCTGCATCACTAGTCAAATTGGCGCTTTTGCACTTAAGCTTGATATGTCCAAGACCTATGATCGTGTTGAGTAGCCTTTTCTATGTAGCATCATGAGAAAACTTGGATTTCATGAAAATTGGATTAAGAAAGTCTTTGCTGCATCTCAACTGTCCAACATTCAATCATTATTAATGGAGAAATCAATGACCATATCATCCTACATCGGAGCCTTAGGTAAGGTGACCCTCTTTCTCATTTCTTATTCCTTCTGTGTGTTGAAGGTTTATCTGTCCTTATTAAATGAGACTGTGATGCAAGCTTACTATTAGGGATTACATGTGGTAGAACTGGTCCTTCCATTTCTTGCCTTTTTTTTGGTAGATGATAGTGTATTTTTCTTCAAAGCTTCCTTTGGGGCATGCTCTTGCTTTAAAGAAATTCTTAATTAGTTCAGTCAGGCTTCTGGGCAGTTGGTCAATTTCTCTAAATATGTCGTTTGTTTTAGTTTCACCATCTTCGAAGAAGATCGCACCTCCATGGATAATATCCTTGATGTGAACATTGTAGCCTGTCATGAGAAATATCTGGGCCTTCCCTGCTTTGCTGGTGCTAACAAGCATTTGGAGCAAACTTTTTAGTTGGAAGGCTAAACTTTTCTCTGTAGGTGGGAGAGAGTTTTTATTTAATGCTGTCATCCAGTCCATACCTACCTACTCTATGAACCTATTAAAGCATCCCTTGACCCTTATTCATGAAGTTCACAAATTTTGTGCTCGGTTTTGGTGGGGGGATGGGAAAATTTGTGTTGGCATAAAAACGTGGGGGGTCTTGGCTTTAGGGACCTCTTTCTACTTAACTGTAGACATATTAGAATAGAAAGCTTTGTTAGGATGCTGAAATTAATGATAGGAATATTGTATTTTTATTTCTTTCCTTGTATAGATATTTTATTATTTACTGTCTTAGTTTTTAGGATATTTTGTTCACAACAGAATTTGAGGATCGAGTCTTTTCTTTCCTTTTGTATATATTCACAGCTTGTAAACTTTTTCAATATCAAGTAATAAAATCATTCAGAAATTTCCACATGGTATCAGAGTTTGCATCTGAACCCTAGTCTCTTCTCTGCCATTTTCTTCATCAATCCCACACGATTTCAATGGCCTCTCCTACTGACTCCACTCCAGTCGAATTTGTGTCCTCAGAAAATCAATCCAAATCAAATCCCAGTGCCATCACTACTCCAAATCCTTTCCATGTCCTTGATAGTACTCCTCTCCCGATTACTTGTCACAAACTCAGCGAGACAAACTACCTTCAATGGTCTCAATCTATCATCATGTATATCTCTGGCAGAGGGAAGGATGAATATCTTACTAGTGCAATCGTGGAACCCAAGGAAACATATCCTACTTATCGACAATGGAAAACCGAGAACAACATGGTAATGTCTTGGTTAATCAACTCCATGCTTCCTGAGATTGGAGAGAATTTTCTTCTCTATCGGACTGCTCAAACTCTTTGGGAGGCAGCCCGTGACACCTACTCAAGTTCTGAAAACACTTATGAACTTTTTGAAATGGAAACTAAACTGTTTGAACTTAAACAGGGAGACCTTAATGTGACACAGTATTATAATACTATCACACGTTTTTGGCAGCAGCTTGATATGTTTGAAGTGTATTATTGGAAGTGCCCTAATGATGCTGCCTTATACAAAGAGATTGTCGAGAAAAAGAGAACTTACATATTTTTATTAAGACTGAACAAGAACCTCGATCAGGTCAGAGGGAGAATTATGAGTCTCAAACCATGCCCTTCCGTTCGTGAAGCTTTTTCTGAAGTCAGAAGGGAGGAAAGTCGCTTAAAGTTAATGATGTCGAACTTGACAGTGCACTCTGATGGATCTGTATTGCTCACTCATTCCTCCTCTCATGATGATAGAACTTGGAAGGGCAGACCTTGGTGTGACCACTGCAAACGACATGGCCATGTTTGTGACACTTGCTAGAAGATTCACGATAAGCCAGCAGATTGGAAACCTCGATCCCGACCAGATCAAGGGCGTGCTAATGTGGCTACCACTGCTGAAGGCGCATCTAGTGAGGTCAGTTCTGTCTTCGGATCAACTTGATGCACTACAGAAGCTTCTTGGGCAGATGACTAAACAAAACAATCTACTTTACCTTCAGCCGAAGCTAATGTCAGCCTGATGAGTCCACAAGGTACAACCTCTCATGCATTTGCTGCTCACTCCAACTTAGGTCCTTGGATAGTTGATTCTGGGGCATCTGATCACATGACAGGTGATTTACAAGTCTTCACCACCTTCAAACCGTGTACTCAATCTCATACAGTCAGAATTGCTGATGGATCTCTTTCAAAAGTTTTAGGGACGTGATCTGTAAAATTATTAGATAACCTTCTTTCATCTATTCTCTTTGTCCTTAAAGTACATTGCAATCTTCTATCCATTAGCAAACTCACTAGAGATCTTAAATGTGTGACTAAATTTTATCCTACCATTTGTGAATTTCAGGTTGGGAGCTCGGGGAAGGTGATTGGCAGTGTTGAATTGCATGATGGTCTCTACCTTCTCAAGGACAATTCTACAAATAAACAAGTTTGCAAGTTCAGTTGTGTTTCTAATTCTGTTTTCAAGTCTGTTTCTATTCCTATTGAAAGTCTTGTTATGTTATGGCATTTACGCCTTGGACATCCAAACTTTGGTTATCTTCAAAAACTATTTCCTCATTTATTTATCAATAAAAGGTCAAATTTCTTTCATTGTGAAGTGTGCCAACTTGCAAAACATACTCGAAATATTTTTTCAAGCACTTCATATAAACATTCACAACCTTTTACAATGATACACAGTGACATTTAGGGACCTTCACGGATTAAAAATATTAATGGTTCTAAATGGTTTGTATCCTTCATTGATGATCACACTCGAACAACATGGACTTTTCTCATGAAAGAAAAATCAGAAACTGCATCTATTTTAAAATATTCTATTCCATGATTCAAAATCAATTCAAACAAAAAATTAAAGTTTTGAAAACTGACAACGGGAAGGAATATTTTTACTCCATCCTTGGCCCATACTTGTTGGATCAAGGAATCATTCATATTAGTTCATGTGTTGATACTCCACAACAAAATGAAGTAGCCGAGAGGAAAAATAGACATTTTCTTGATGTTTCACGAGCTATTATGTTTTCAAAAAATGTCCCAATTTTTTTTTTTTTTTGGGGAAGCATTACTTACTGCTACCTACCTAAATAATTGTATGCCCAGTTGTGTGTTACAATTTAATACCCCAAGAAATGTGTTGTTGTCCTTATATCCATATATCTCAGCCTTCTCCTCAGAGTTACCACTCAAAGTCTTTGGCTGTCCTGCTTTTGTGGTATCTACGATCATACAAGATCAAAACTTGATCCCAAGTCTCTCAAATGTATCTTTATTGGGTATTCCAATACTCAAAAGGGATACAAGTGTTACTCTCCAGTTACCAAAAGAGTCTACAACACTATGGATGTCACATTTTTTGAACATCAGTCTTTCTTTCCAAGGGCTGATATTCAGGGGGAGAATTCAAGGGAATATCAGCTCTGGGGAACTCTTCAAGATAATCAAGCTGTTTTTTCACAGCCTAATATCATGACACATGAGCATCCTACTGTTCCCAAATCAACTGATCTCTTTCCCTCTTCAAAGTCGGATCCTCCTGTGCACAGCCAACAAAGTCCTAGTCCAAATAGCGTTGTCAACCTGTCTACCTCTCCTTTCACAAACAATCCTTCAGTCAGTAGTCCATCAGTCAATCTTCCTTCAGAAAATACCAACAATCTTCCAAATTCACCACCCCTTCAAAATCGAGCACAACTTGATGTAGGAAACAAAGAACTTTGTGTTTATACAAGGAGAAAAGTTGGGAATATAGAGGTCAACATGCAAAACAAGGACTGTCCAGACACACATCTGAGCTTTCTTGACCTTGAAAACATTGAAGTTATGGATTCCATAACTCATGAGTTAGTTTCTCCTATTGATAGCGATCTTGATTTACCTATTGCTCATCGGAAAGGTGTTAGATCTTGCACTCGTCATCCTATTGAAAAATATGTTGCTTATGGGAAACTAAATCCTAAGTACCGAGCTTTTGTTTATTCTCTTGATCATGTTCAGATTCCTGCAAACATCTATGAGGCCTTGAAAGATCAAAAATAGAAAATTACAGTCGACAAAGAGATTAAAGCACTTGAGAAAAATGGTACATTGGTTCTCACTGAGTTGCCTCACGAAAAGCAGGCAGTTGGGTGCAAGTGGATTTTTACAGTTAAATATAACTCAGATGGGAGCATCAATAGATTCAAGGCTCAGTTGGTTGCCAAGGGGTTCACTCAATCATACGGTGTTGACTATCAAGAGACTTTTGCTCCTGTTGCTAAACTTAACACAATAAGAGTTTTGTTATTACTTGTTGTGAATTGTGACTGGCCTCTAGATCAGTTGGATGTTAAAAATTCTTTTCTAGACGGAGAATTGGAAGAAGTCTATATGGAGGTTCCACCAGGACTAGAAAAACACTCCAAAGGTCGGGTAGTGTGCAAACTTCTCAAATCCCTTTATGGCTTAAAGCAGTCACCTCGAGCATGATTCGATAAATTTGCAAAGTCAGTTGTAAAGATTGGATACACTCAATGCCAAGCTGATCATACCTTGTTTGTAAAGTTTTCTCTAACAGGGAAGCTGACAATTCTCATTGTTTATGTCAATGACATTATCCTAACAGGAGATGACTCAGGTGAAATTTTGAATCTCAAAAGACTTCTTGCCTTAGAATTTGAGATAAAAGATCTAGGACAACTCAAATACTTTCTTAGAATGGAGGTAGCCTGATCTAGAGATGAAATTATTATATCTCAAAGAAAGTATATTCTAGATCTTCTAAAGGAAACTGGAATGATGGGGAGCAAACCTGCAGACACTCCAATGGATCCAAACTTGAGAACCAACCGAAGTGGGGAATCAATTCCAGTAGAGAGGGGGAGCTATCAAAGATTAGTAGGAAAATTGATCTATCTCTCTCATTCTAGGCCTGATATCACTTTCTCTGTCAGTTTAATCAGCCAACATATGCATAGTCCTTGTAAGGAGCACTTGGAAGCCGTTTATCGAATTCTAAGGTATCTAAAGATGACTCCAGGTCTGGGTTTGTGTTGACCCTCGTTTTGGTCAACGACACGGAGTCAAGAAAATGACAGAAAAATAGTACAAAGCTTGAGAAAACAATCTAATGGGAAGTAAAGAACACAAAGAATTATAGTGGTTCGGCCCCAGTGATTGGTAATGACCTACGTCCACTTTATACTATTATTGATATTGAGCTTCAAAGGTGTGATCAAAGAACTAGGGTTCCTGAGTTTCACGGACCTTAGAAGGAGAAAACAATACAAACGATGGATAATAGTAATGCAATTCGGAAAAAAGATCAAAAGATCCCCCCTTGAGCTATTTCTTATATATTTATAGGCTCAAGGAGGGTTACATGAGTCAATTAGTCATATCTTTCCTTAATAAACGGATCTTTAGGTTATAATGAAGAGATATTCTCGGATATCATTACAACTGTACAGATTTACTCATAAATAAACGAAGTATACGACCAGGCTGGTCGTATATAAAACTTGAACTTCGCATATGGAAATATCTCTGGTCGATAGGCGAGCAGCATCTCTACCACGTGTCGAAAATTCTTGCCACGTCACCAACAACTGTTTTTTGGATAAACATTTGCCCCCCAAGTTTATTTATTGCGACCAGAATAAGTAAAATTAGAAAACTAACCTTTCGTATGCCCCACGAAATCTGTCAGAGTCCCTCGTGCGCTCTCAAAAACTGTGAACTAATCACGTCCAATCACGCCTTTTCGGTTTCCAAGTAATCCCTCTGATGGCTATTACACTCCCCCATGCCTTGAAAAAGGTAACTCATGATTACCCATTTTCAATATACCTCAGCCATTATAAATAATCCCCAAAGTTACCTTTTAACTTTTTACTAGCCATTTTCTTGCCAAGAACTTTCAAGAACTCCATCTCAGAGCTCAAAAGTTTCGAAGATCTTCCGTCGTTGTTCTAAGGATCCTCTGTTCGCACGTCCAAAGCCGCTTCATTTCAGAACTTCCGAACTTCCGAACTTCATCTAGGTAAATTTCTTCAACTTTTTAGCCCTTTGACATGCCATGCATACTGCTATACGACTGTTTTGAGTTCTAAATTTTTGTGTGTTCTTGGATAGAAATGCATGAGGATTGTGGGAATGTTGATTGATGCTTGATAGGGTAGTGTAGTTTTTCTCTGTAGGAGTTAGGAGCTAGTTTGATAGTCAAGATCGTAAGTTTAGGGCGTAAAATCAAAGTAAAAATTAGATTTTTAGGCTAGCTGAAAAACTGGGTTTTTCCCGCCCCTTCGAAGTCGAAAAAGCTTTTTTCCAAAAACTTTTTATTTCTGCTTTTTGATCTGTTTTTCAAACTGCTCGCATAGAACTTAGTGTTTTCGTTAGAATGTTGCTAGTCGTAGACGCGAGCAACGTTATTCCAACTTTCAACATAAGCTCCAGGCTGTGCGTCTTATCTCCTCCTTTCTCTGTTCGCAGTTTACATGCAAGATCCGTGGGGAGGAGAAAGACCTATAGAGGACGACCTATTGGCTCAGCTGCTCGAGGACGAAGAGCAACCATCGTCACTGATTCCTGACATCCCATTCTCTTGTGTCAATCCAAACACTTCACCTGTCCCTGTTCAAAGTATGGCTCGTGCCAAAACCAAAGCTCAGAAAAAGAAAACCCCCACTCCTTCACATCAGCTTGCTCCTCAGGCTGAAACTCCCTCGACCAGTGGTTGAGCTGAAAATGCTCCCGATCCCAACATCCAAAGACACGCTCGACCCTGACATGCCATTCAGCCAGATGTTGAGTGGCATTTGGTTCCTGAGAGCAGAGTGACGATTAGGATGACCGCCAATTATATCAGGAAGTACGGTCTCACGGGGGTGACCCTAGTCAGACCTAACCAAGACCAAAGGGCGAACCTGCCTGGAGGCGCCTTCAGCGCCTGGTCGAGGTTTCACATCGAGGCAGGGGCTACCTTTCCTCTTCACTCATTTTTTCAAGGGGTGGCCAACTATTTCGGAGTTGCCCCTTTTCAAATAACCCTAAACGGATATAGAATGCTTGCTGCACTCTATATCCTGTACATCCACAAGAAATGGCCCATGCCAACTCCTCATGAGGTCAATTACTTGTTCGACCTCAAGTCCAACCCCAACCAAGAAGACACGGGGTTTTTTCACTTCTGTCACCAGGAAACCGGGCGCACCTTCTTGACTAACACCACCCATATATCAAATGTGGGGAGGTACTACCAAGAGTACTTCCTCACAGCTGACATGATCGCAGACAACCTGGCCTTCGCTCAAGGAGGTAATACTTTCGTATCACTGGCTGTTACTTCTTCACTTAGAGTTTTCCTCCACATTTTCTTAAACTGTTAATGTCTTCCAGGCCCATGGCTGCGACCAGACCCAACTTCGGACATGGAGTTGAGATCGGCGCACCTAGCCAGTATGACTGACGTGGAAAAGAGCGTCAAGCATCTGGTTACAGAGGCTAACCTTAGGTTGGTTGGCCTCTTGGCCCCTCATCAGGACATGAGGGAGTCAACTGCAGGGAGTGCCACAGCTGAGGAGGAACCCGAGCAGCAACCTCCAGCGTCGCCTCCACGAAGGAGACCGACTGGGGTCACGATCAGGGAACGTGTTGGCACTCCTCCAATAGAGAGGCCCTTCGTCCCCTTGGGGAAGGGAAAGAAGAAGGCCACCGAGCCTGTCGAACACTCGGATGAGTCCTCGGATGACAATGGTACAGTTATTTCTCTTTTAGATAGCTTGCCAATTCCCTGTCACCTATTCGACGGGGACGACAATTTTAAATATGCTCCAAATTTAGGTCCAGACTTCTTCATGTCAGAGAGTGAGTATAAGACTAGTAGAGTCTATCGGATAGCAACTACTAATAATAGCTCGGGTATTTGACTTTGCATTCTTTCTTTACTTCTTTTTCTGATGTAATATACTTGGTCATTCATGCTATCTCACTGTTCGATATTTTGCCTTTTTTTTAGACATGGACTCTGTAAATGTGTTCGATATTTACAGCACTCCTAAGGTTGCTGTGGCTCCCCCGAGCAAAAAGAAGACAAGCAAGAGGCACCACGAGGAAAGCAGCAAAGCGCCTCAGGCGAAAATGCCTCGCAATGCAGGTCCTCCGGAGGATAGGCCCTCCGCCACCACAACTCCATCCTCTCCCCGCGAGCAGCAGATTCCTCCTGCTCCATTCGGATCGACTCCACCTCCCGCGACCCCGACCGACCAAACTCAACAGGCTGATCCTGCTTCAACTGGGGGCGACATAACTGGACGCGCCTTTAAATTGGTCACGGTGAGGGTCGCTAAGATTGTGAAGCACGAGCGCTGCCGAGAGGCAATGGCTGCGACAGAGACGATGGATGTTGACCTGATCCTGAACCGCGCCCTAAATGAGTTCACCAATGTAAGTCATCTTTTTCTGCGGAAACAGGTCTTCTTTATTTTATAGTTAATCTAACTTGTACTCCGACTGCAGGCCATGATGACCCTCACTGCTGGCCGTATCTGCTCGGGTGCTGTCACCGAGCAGGCCAGAACTTTGGAGCAACGACACGAGGATGAACTTAAAGTTGCCGAGGCAAAATATGCTGAACAGTTGGCAGTGGTGGTTGAGGAAAAAGCTAAATTGGCTAAGGAGTTGGAGGAGAAGCAGAGGTCTCTGGACAAAGCTCGTGAGCAGAGGGACCAATTTAAGGAGTCCAATCGCTTTAATTTTCGCGCGGCCCAACAGCTCGAGGTGGACTTGGTTGCGAGCAGGCAAGAGAATACTACCCTAGAGGGTCAGATCGAGGAGCTCGAGAAAGCCAACGCCAACAACTTGGAAAGGTACAAGAGTGCCACTCTTCGATGCTTCTATGATTTCTAGAAGCATAACCAGGGTGCCAACTTCGACTACCTTCCCAAGAATGTGAGAGACGCTGAGCTTGCTCGCTGCGCTGCTCAGCTAGCCGAGGAAGAAAGGTCAAGGGTTCCTGCTTCTCCTGAAATCTCGCTGGCCGCTGGGATGGATGGGGCAGACAATGAGGCTGCAGGCATCGTCGATCAAGGCCCTCCTCAGGATCCTCCAGCTGCTTAAGCTTTTTCTATTTATATTTTATCTTTTTAACAACACGACCTACGGGTCGTGATGTAAAGACAATATATTTTTTGTTGCTGCATGGGCAGCTTTTACTTTTATTTGAACGATTACATCCGAGTAGCGACTGCTCACGGTGTAAAAGGATTTGTTTTGACATTATAATATATTTGCATATTATTATAACATCTGTTCGCATGACCGAACTTAGCATAGCACTTTGGTTTGATTTAACAAAATAACAAAAATTTGAAAAATACTCTAAGTGCCCTAGCATGCTTTCACTTATTTTGCTCATGTGTTTACATACCTTTTAATGATATGCTTTGCTTACTTGTACCTTATATGCCCCCCAAGTGATCAAGGAGCTTTAGGTCCTTGGTCACTTGCCTTGACCAGAACCTGTTCGAACATTACTGCTCGTAGCAATATGATTAGAATTATAATACAACAAAACAACACATGTAATGAGCAAATACTTGTACTAAATACAATAGTTGGCAAGAAATGACTGGCTGAGCACAATCCCTTTTATTTCTCGTAATAAATGGACTAAACATGTCTGTACGAGTGATCAATAAGATCTTACACTTTTTCAAAACTTGTAAAAATTAAAATTTATACAAGCCAATTCTTTAAGAAGAATTGTTCATTGGTAATACTTGCGCAGGTGTTCCCTATTCCAATAGCGAGGAATGAGATCTCCGTTTAAGCGTGCAAGTTTATAAGTGCCTGGGTGAAGGACCTCATCAATCTGGTATGGCCCTTCCCAATTAGCTCCAAGTACTCCAGCAGCTTGGTCGCGGGTGTTTAGAAAGACTCTTCGGAGTACGAGGTCTCCAACACTTAATTTTCTTTCTTGCACTTTAGAGTTGAAATACCGGGCGACCTTTTGCTAGTACGCAACTACTCGGAGCTGAGCTTGTTCACGCTTCTCATCAATTGAGTCCAGGGATTCCATCAATAGCTGGCTGTTAGAGTCTTGGTCGTATGTCAATCTGTGGTGCGAGGGTGGATCTAACTCGATAGGCAACATAACTTCATACCCGTACGCCAAGGAAAATGGGGTATGACCTGTTGCTGTTCGGTGGGAAGTTCTGTACGACCAAAGAACTTCAGGCAACTGTTCTGGCCATGCTCTTTTAGCTTCTTCAAGTCTTTTCTTTAGGGTATCCTTCAGCATTTTGTTAACTGCTTCGACTTGCCCATTCGCTTGGGGATGAGCGACTGAAGAAAAGCTTTTGATAATATAATGCCGTTTGCAGAAATCCGTGAATAGATCACTGTCAAACTGGGTGTCGTTATCCGAGACTATCTTCCTTGGTAGTCCATAGCGACAAATGATGTTCTTGACTACGAAGTCTAGCACTTTCTTGGTCGTTATGGTTGCGAGTGGCTCAGCCTCGACCCATTTGGTGAAGTAGTCGACGACAACCACTGCATACTTTACTTCACCTTTTCCTATAGGCAAAGATTCGATTAGATCTATTCCCCAAATCGCGAAGGGCCATGGACTTTGCATCTGCTTTAACTCATTGGGAGCTGCTCGTGGGATTTTAGAAAATCTCTTGCACTTGTCACATCTCCGCACGAATTCCATTGAGTCTTCATTCATGGTTGGCTAGAAATAGCCCTGCCTTAGGATCTTTTTTGACAGACTTTGCCCCCCAGCGTGGTCCCTGCAAAAACCTTCGTTCACCTCTTTCATCAATTCTTTGGCTTTTTCCTTGGTAATACATCTGAAGAGTGGCATGGAGTATCCCCTTCGGTATAGGATCCCATCGACCAGGATATACCTAGCAGCTTGATGTTGAAGGGTCCTGGCTTTGTTTCTGTCTGTTGGTAGCACGCCGCTTGACAAATACTTTACATACGGTGCCATCCACGTATCCGCCATCTTGATTACCAGAGTGGTTTCTGCTGCTTGGATGCTTGGTACTGATAGCCGCTCGACTGGCACAATGTTCAGAGTATTAGCATCCTTCGCACTTGCCAACTTTGCCAAAGCGTCCGCATTGAAATTTTGATCGCGAGGTACTTGCTGGAGAGTGTATTTGTCGAACTGGGCTAACAGATCATTTGCTTTGTTCAGATAGGCGACCATCTTCAAACCTCGCGCTTGATACTCTCCCAAGACTTGATTCACCACCAGTTGTGAATCGATATAGATGTCAAGTACTTTTATGTTCATATCCTTGGCTAACCGCAATCCAGCGAGTAGTGCTTCATATTCGGCTTCATTGTTAGAAGCAGTGAAGTCAAATCTAATTGCACAGTGAAATCGATGAACCTTCTGTAAACAATTTCCACGAGGGTGCTTGGATTTGACACTCAGGCTCGTTGGGCTCTTCAGTCTGCTCATCACCCGCGAGCTCTGTGAATTCGGCGATGAAGTCAGCCAAGGCTTGCCCTTTTATCGCTACTTGTGGCAAGTAAGATATGTCGAATTGCCCTAGTTCGACTGCCCACTTTAGTAATCTTCCTGCAGCCTCTGGCTTTTGCAGAACTTGTCGAAGAGGCTGGTCGGTCAAGATCGTAATTGGATGAGCTTGGAAGTAAGGCTGCAGCTTCCTAGAGGCCAAAACCAAACAATAGGCTAACCTTTCGATGGGGGGATACCTCAACTCTGCTCTGATCAGCCTTTTGCTTACATAATAGACAACCTTCTGCACACCTTCTTCTTCTCTTACTATAACAACACTAGCAGCGTAATTCGTGATTGCCAGGTAGATGAACAGAGTCTCTTTATCGACCGGCTTTGACAGGATGGGTGGTTGCGCCATATGCATTTTTAGTGCTTGAAAGGCCTGTTCGCACTCATTTGCCCATTCAAATTTCTTATTGCCCCTGAGTAGATTGAAAAATGGAATGCATTTGGCTGTCGACTTCGAAATGAATCTATTGAGAGCAGCAATCCTCCCGGTCAGGCTTTGGACATCCTTAATCTTCATTGGCGACTTCATCTCAATCAGGACCTTTATTTTCTCGGGATTAGCTTCAATTCCTCTCGAGTTAACTATAAAACCCAAGAACTTCCCTGATCCTACTCTGAAGGAGCATTTAAGGGGATTTAACTTCATCCTATATTTATTCAGGACGTTGAAGCATTCCTGCAAATCCCTTACATGCCCTTCTGGTTTCTTCGACTTAACCAGCATGTCGTCGACGTAAACCTCCATGTTTGTGCCGATCAACTCCTTAAACATGTGGTTGACAAGTCTCTGGTAAGTCGCATCAGCATTTTTCAAACCGAAGGGCATCACCTTGTAACAGTAGAGCCCTGTATCAGTTCAAAAGCTAGTGTGATCCTCATCAGGGGGATGCATACTGATTTGATTATACCCGGAGTATGCATCCATGAATGAGAGGATCTCATGCCCTGCAGTGGCATCGACTAGCTGGTCGATCCTCGGGAGTGGGAAATAGTCTTTGGGGCAGGCTTTATTTAGGTCTGTAAAATCCACGAACGTACGCCACTTGCCATTCGGCTTGGGCACTAGTACGGGATTAGAGACCCACGATGGATAAAACGCCACCCTGATGAACCCATTCTCCTTCGGCTTCTTGACTTCCTCTTTCAAGGCCTTTGATCTATCCTTGCCGAGCAGCCTTCTGATGGAAAGCTTTTGTCGATGTTCAGGACATGGCTGATGACTGCAGGATCTATTTCGACCATGTCTTTGTGCGACCAGGCAAAGACGTCCTGGTTCCTTCTTAAGAACTTCACTAGTGCTTGTTTCGTTGTTGTCTCTAAGTTTTTACCAACTTTCACAACTCTGGTCGGATTTTCCTCATCGAGTTGGACCTCTTCAAGGTCCTCGATGGGCCCCACTTCTTCTTCGAAATCCCCAAAGCGAGGATCTAAGTCTCTGTCCTCACTTTGGGCAACACCCTGTTTGGTGAGATTATCACCTGAGCGGGCCTGAACATCAGTTGCCATTTGCAACTTCTTTTCGGTGGCATCTCTCGATACACCCTTCTTTGCCTTGGTGATCGAGGCGTTGTAGCACTCCCTCGCTTCCCTCTGGTTTCCCAACACGCATCCTACCCCTGCGTCTGTTGGGAATTTCATAGCGAGGTGCCATATAGAGGTGACGGCTCGCAGGTCGACTAGAATTGGTCTCCCTATCACAGCGTTGTACGCTGAAGGACAATCAACTACTATAAAAGTAGTGAGTAATGTCCTGTTAGCAGGTGTAGTGTCTGCTGTGACTGGGAGTCTAATCGACCCTACTGGGGTGAGCCCTTCTCCGGAAAAACCATAAATGGTTTGGTTGCACGACTCCAGGTCCTTCACGGACAACTTCATCCTTTCCAGCGAGGACTTATATAGGATGTTGACCGAACTTCCTGTATCGACCAACACCCTTTTCACCATCATGTTCGCGATCTGTACGTCCATGACCAGCAGATCGGAGTGTGGGAATTGCACGTGTTGGGCGTCGTCGTCAGAGAAGGTGATCATTTCCTCCTCTGTTCGAGCCTTTTTTGGTGCTCGATCCTCAACACTCATCATCTCGATGTCCTGGTCGTGGCGCAGGGTTCGAGCATATCGTTCCCTCGCTTTCCCACTATCTCCTGCAAGATGTGGGCCTCCGCAGATGGTGAGTAGGGTACCTGCCACGGGAGCTGGCTGTAAAGGTGGCGAGCGTTGGCGTGCAGGCGCTGACTCGTTGCCACCTTGAGCCTCTCGCTGAGAACCCCCCGTGGCTCGTACATATCTTCTTAAATGTCCCTGTCTTATTAGGAACTCAATTTCGTCCTTCAGCTGGTTACACTCATTAGTGTCATGCCCGTAGTCGTTATGAAAACAACAAAACTTTGTTGAATCTCTCTTAGAGATATCTTTTCTTATTGGTGCGGGTCGTTTATAGGGCACGCTCGAGCTGGTCGCCTGGTAAACCTCGGCTCGGCTTTCAACAAGGGCAGTGTAATTGGTGAATCTCGGTTCATACCGATTACCTTTGAGGCACTTACTCTCGGAGGTCGAGGGTTCGTTGCTCGCCCGCTTTCCACCATTCTTACCATTGCCATTCCCGTTGCCATTGGGCTTTTACCCGTTGGCGGCTTTGGCAGGTTCTTCCTTGGGCCCCTTGTCTTTCGTTGGCGATTTCCCTTCATTGGCAATCGCGTCCTCGAGCTTGATGTACCGATCAACTCGATCTAAAAACTCCTAGGTACTTTTAACCCCATGCTTTCTGAGGCTACTCCAGAGGGGGGAATGGCGCCTAACCCCAGCAGTTAGGGCCATCATCTTGCCTTCATCGCCCACAGTCTTGGCTCCAGCTGCAGCTCGCATGAAGCGCTGAACGTATTCCTTCAAGGGCTCTCCCTCTTTCTGGCGTATCTCGACCAATGGGGTGCACACGACCCGCATAGAACTGTCCGTAGAACTCATTCACGAACATCTCCCAGGATACTATACTTGCATGAGGGAACTTAAAGAACCACTCCTGGGCGGCATCAGAAAGTGTTGCTGGGAAGATCCTGCAGCGAGCATCTTCAAAGACTTTCTGAATGTCCATTTGTATCTCAAACTTGTTGACATGAGATACTGGGTCTCCATACCCGTCAAAATTTGGCAGTGTCGGCATCTTGAACTTACTGAGGGTTTCTGCCACAACAATCCTCTGTACAAAAGGGGTGCCTCTCCTCCGATCGTACTCAATGTGTAATGTCCGCCCCCCGACCAGCTGCTGCACAGCCTGGTTCAGGGCATCGATTTGAGCCTGAACGACTTCTGAGATTGCTGGGGCCTCTGGTGCTGGGGGAATGTACTCATCGTGCCTTTCTCTGCGGTCGTTGAGTACATCCCTCAAATCATCGTATCTTCGTCGCTGCTCGCTGGCTCCGAGCCGACTAAGACGTTATTTTGCCTGGGCTGCCCCCCAGCGTTATGACCTGCTGGTCGGTCTTCTCTAGGTGGGGGGCTCCTGCCTCCACCTCTCTCTTTGTTCCTCCGACCAGCATTTCCTCTGCCTGAGTCGGCTTCACTGTAGCTGTGGCCATCTCTGAACCATGGTTGGCTATGGTGCGACTGACTATTCCCTTTATTGCCTCCTTGGGCTGGCATTTCCCGAGCGTTAGGGGGAGGCTTGCGTTGGTCGGTGGGTCCCCGGGCATTGTCATGCCGTGGGGGGCCCCTGACCGCAGAGCCTGTCTCTGAGTTCCTCTTGTTGGCATAAGGACGCTGCCCCCTGCTTGGTGGATGCGGCTCTTCACCCCCTAGGCGTCTAGGGCTGCGGGGTTGTTGCCCAGCCCTATTCTGCCTCGGGCGCGGGGGATTGCCTCGACCAGCCTGAGAGGGAGGCTACGTCTCAGGATCCCTAGGTGGGACATCATCTTGAGGCACAGGTGGCTGCTTCGGCCTCTGAGGGCTTATTGGCTGGAGCGGAGGACTAGGATTGGGACCCCTTTGAGGTGGCCCGTTTGGTGACTGATCTGGCTGGGAGGCTGGCGCAGCCTGATTCCTAGCCAGTTGGATGGCTTCTTCAAGGGCTGCCATGGCATCCCTCTGCCGACGGTCCATCTCCGCCTGCCGCTCGCTCAGCTCCTGGCGCTGGCGCTCTATCTCCCTTTGCTATGACGCCATTATCTCGGTAGCTTTCTCTTGATTGGTCCTCAGATTGGCCAACTCATCTTGCAACACCCCCAATGTTGTCTTCAGAGTCACAGAATCCAACTCCTCCTCATCAAACTCCAAATGAGGTTCGTCTTCAGCCACATTTGGGGGAGGAGACTGGGATGGTGTAGTGGCAGCCTGTCCAATCTTCTTGGTAGTTTTCATCATTAGATCTTTTGTCAAGCTCTCAATGAAAGCACCAGAATATTGACCCTCGTTTTGGTCAACGACACAGAGTCAAGAAAACGATAGAAAAATAGTACAAAGCTTGAGAAAACAATCTAATGGGAAGTAAAGAACATAAAGAATAGTGGTTCGGCCCCAGTGATTGGTAATGACCTACGTCCACTTGATACTATTATTGATATTGAGCTTCAAAGGTGTGATCAAAGAACTAGGGTTCCTGAGTTTCACGGACCTTAGAAGGAGAAAACAATACAAACGATGGATAATAGTAATGCAATTCGGAAAAATATCAAAAGATCCACCCTTGAGCTATTTCTTGTATATTTATAGGCTCAAGGAGGGTTACATGAGTCAATTAGTGATATCTTTCCTTAATAAACGAATCTTCAGGTTATAATGAAGAGATATTCTCGGATATCATTACAACTGTACAGATTTACTCATAAATAAACGGAGTATACGACCAGGCTGGTCGTATATAAAACTTGAACTTCGCATATGGAAATATCTTTGGTCGATAGGCGAGCAACATCTCTGCCATGTGTCGAAAATTCTTGCCACATCATCAACAACTGTTTTTTGGATAAACAGTTTGCACTTCAAAAGGCACAACAATCGAGACTTAGAGATTTACACAGATTCAAATTGGGCTGGAGAACTAACTGACAGACGATCAACTAGTGGCTACTGCACCTATGTTTGGGGTAATCTTGTTACCTGGCGAAGCAAAAAACAGTCTGTTGTTTCAAGAAGTAGTGCAGAGTCAGAATATCGTGCATTGGCCCTAGGTATATGTGAACGGATGTGGATTAAAAGATTGATGAATGAGTTAAGAATTGACTCTTCTGAGGGGTTTAAAATGTACAATGATAGTCAAGCTGCTATTAGCATCGCTAAAAATCTAGTTCACCGTGACAGAACAAAACATGTTGAAATAGACAGGCACTTCATCTCTGAAAAGGTGAATTTGAAGATTGTACAACTCAACTATATTCCTACAAAGAATCAAATTGCAGACATCCTAACAAAGGCTCTACCAAGAACAAGCTTTGAAGAATTTAATTCCAAGCTGGGTTTGTATAATATATACAACTCAGCTTGAGGGGGAGTGTAGAAATATTAAAATGGAAAGCTTTGTTAGGATACCGAAATTAATGATAGGAATATTGTATTTTTATTTCTTTCCTTGTGTAGATATTTTATTATTTATTGTCCTACTTTTTAGGATATTCTGTTCACAACAGAATTTGAGGATCGAGTCTTTTCTTTCCTTCTGTATATATTCACAGCTTGTAAAATCTGTTCAATATCAAGTAATAAAATCATTAAGAAATTTCCACATTAGCCAAGTTCTCTTGGCTAACCAAGCTTGGTGCTTGCATTCTCATCCCGATTCTCTAGTTAGTAAGGTGATGAAAGGGTTCTATCACCACTCTGAGCCTTTTCTTCAATCCAAATCTCCTAGCAATGCTTCCTACACCTGGTGTAGCATTCTCTGGGGTTGTGACCTCATAAATAGTGGTACAAGATGGAAAATTGAACACGGGCATGATGTATCACTCTACAAAGACAAATGGATTCCTAGAGGTTCAAGCCTGCTGTCCATATCCCCTTGCCTTCTCCCTCCTGAGGCTAAGGTCGACTTTCTCTGCCTTCCTTCTGGTGAGTGGAATGTAGCTTTGATTAATCATACTTTCATACAAGAAGAAGTTGATGCCATTCTTTCTATTTCGGTATCCATTTTAGACAGAAAATATTTCTTAGTTTGGCATTATGATAATTCAGGCATCTACACTGTTCGAAGTGGTTATTGGCAAGCTGTTAGATTACATGGGATGGCCCAAGTTGAATCCTCCCATGGTGCGCCCAGGCGGTGGAATAGACTCTAGTCCCTTTGCTTGCCTCCAAAAATTAAACTTTTCATTTGGAAGGCTTCTCATAATTGGCTCCCCACTTTTAGTAACCTTCATCACCGTGGAATGAATGTGGAGGAGATTTGTCCAGTCTGCCTAGAAAGAATGCTCACAGTATTATGGAGGACCTGGTTTCTTTGAAATAAATTTGTGAATGATGGGATAAAGCCCAAAGATGAGATGGTTTCTTCCTGGGTTCTTGACTACATCCATCAATACCATTGTGCTAACAAATTCACTGATGATGAAGGCTGTCAAAACCATGGTCCTATTATCAAGAAGCATCAATGTTGGGAGCCCTTCTCTACTCATCTCTTGAAGGTAAATTCAGACGCAGCCATCTCTAATCAAACCAAGAGAGTGGGCCTTCGCATGATTATCAGGGATTATCATAATGCTACTATTGCCTCGGACGTTTGGCCTATCTGTGCTACTTTCTCTCCAGTTATTGCTGAGGCTTTGGGCATTTCAAAGACCCTCCAGACTTGCAAAAATCTGGCTTACTTAAGCATCATCATGGAATCTGATTGCCTCTCAGTGGTTCAGGTTATTAATAATAAGTCCTTATACCATTCTTATCTAGGCTTTATTATTAGGGATATCATTTTTATTTGTAATAAGTTTATTGATGTTTCATTTAAATATTGTCCAAGAGTCGCTAACAGTGTGGCTCACTCTTTAGCCAAGTTAGCTTTATCTAAAGATGTCCATATGTTATGGCATCCTACACATTCCTATTGTATTCAAGCGGTGACTATTATTAATGATATCCTCTTGACACTCTTTTCTCTCTTGGGCTTTTTCCCAAAAAGGTTTTGCTCTTGGGGTTTTAATGAGGCCAAGTTTTTCTTAAAAATAATAATAATAATATTACAACCTATACTCTCTTGTGGCTTCCATCTATTGAAGATCTGGAGACTAGACCATCATTTTGGTACAATTTATTTACAAATTTTCCCTCTTTCTCGACCATATGTGCATAGATCTGCTACTTAAGTAGTCACCATTTGGACCGAGTGCAACAACATTAGTGTGATTCAAAATAGAAGGCACAAAATAAGTATATAATACTTCAGGTTTTATTTATTTATTTAATTTTTATTTTGAAGGGAAACTTAATGGAGGATTCTGTCAAAGAAAATTTACTTATATGTTAATATATAAACCTTGTCAACTTGTGATGGAATCTGTAAGGGAAATTTCATGCTTGATAATATACTATATTTATAAAATATGATAATTATTAGGCATCACAAAAATATACCTTTTTGTAAAATTTTGACCATAGTGCTGATAGGAACTAAATTCTGAATATGGTTATTGAGCCTTCTCCATTAACATTCAATCTTAGAAAATACAAGAAAATGAAAGATAGAAGGGGAAATTCGAAGATCCCTTAAGCCTCCAATGAATTCTAAAGAATTCCCACAGTTACAAAATAATTTCACACACACTACTATCCTCTCATTCTCTATTTATTCACATTCAACAAACTAAAACATTCCTAACAAATTCTAGAGTCATCTCAATCCTCATTCTTTTTGCCACCTGTATTCTACAATACAACCAGTTGTCATGGAAAAAAATCCCATATCCTAACATTACCCCCCTCCCCAAAGTCACCTGCAACAGATTCTCAGGTGTAAGGGATTGTAGTTGCTACAGAGTCATTGTTGCCCCCTGATAGATGGTGAGGAATGATGCAATTGCTGACAAATCAAAAGTCACCACCATAGGAATAGAATAAGGGATAAGAAACAAAAAAGGATTGCTATGCATGTATGGGTGAGTCCCATGACCCCTTGTAATTGCCGTGGGCCTTAGAAAAGAATCACACTTACAACACACATAATCCAAAACTATAAGCCCAATAATCCAATGAGCATATGCCAAAATTGGAAGCCCAATAGTAAAACAATTAGCAGATCTTGTTGTCTCCAGAGACCAATCACGCATAGCAACCATCACTGATCGGTCAAAATAATCCATGGCCTAACCTAATTTGTTCTCATCGTGCCATTGCTCATCACTAATCTCTTGAGTCCACTGCCCTCTGTCAAAAACCCAACATTGTATTCTCTCCATTTGTTTGAGTACGAAGGCCAAGTGTCGAAATGAGACCCTACCATTCCTTTTGATTGTATCAGTCCTCACCCTAGCAATGAATGTTGATGTTGTAGTTATGACCACCTCCATGACACTCAAAGTTGTGATTGCATTCAATGTGTCTACCACCTCCTTTCGCCACGATCGAAGACGGTGCATGGGAAGAACTAGTCGAACCCCAAGGTCATAAAAAGCAAACCCAAGTCTATGGAGAGATGGTCGTTGGTATGTGTTCAAGGAGACATTCTGTAACGCCCTGGGTAACCAAGACTGTTACACTGTGTGGTTAAAATAGTGCAAGACCTGCTAATCAGGTCGTTTGAACATAAATGTGTTTCTAAAGTCATTTGACAGGTTAGGGTTAAAATATTTTGATCATAAAATGATTGATTTTCATTAAAATAAAAGTTTGATACATGGGATCCCAAAAATAAGGTTTACATGGTGGAAACAACTCTCAAAAGTTAATACAGCTATAGCTAGTCTAAATGGAAAAATACATGTTTGAGCTCTAGCTCTTGTAATTCCCTCGACCGTGGCGGTCGAGCAGCTGTCGATGTACACTCCGCCCCCAAAGGTCTTTAACTCATGGTTGGTACAACTTCCCTTTTCCTTTACCTGCACCCGTGAGCCAAGACTCAGCAAGAAAACCATAATCAACAAGCATAGATAGCAACAAGAGCATATAACAACTTCAATCCAATGAATTCGATTAATCAGCAGAATGCAAGTATTAAGTGAGGAAACGATAAGCATATACTTTCAAACATATTACAACTCAATCCGTAATACAAATATTTAGGTGTCGGCGCCCTTAGGCCGAGTCCTCTGGTTATTTAGCTGATCCTGACTCGCTTAGGCCAAACTGCATTGAGTACGCTAATCATCAGCCTCGACACCCTTAGGTCGTACTTTCACATCACACATAACAGATATATAATTCACAAAGCACATATGTTCCATTACAGGGAATCTCAGTCCTGCTCACAACCACTTGGGTGCAGTTTTCTTACCTTGAGTCCTGAGCGATGGAAAAAGAACGATTCCGAGCACGATCCTCAGTCCTAAGCCTTAACGGTAACCCTAGTCACAAGCAATAAATGGATAATTATCAAATTTTAATCCAATTAAATGTTTTGGAAACAAATACTAGCCTTCGGGACCTCAAATTCTACTAAATCGGGTATTAGAATTCATCCCGAGCGCTTAGGTTTAAATCCCCGAGCCTAAAGCCAACCTAGGCCATGGCTGCCTAGGCAGCCCGCAACCTGCTCCTAAGGGTCGTGGCGTGCCTCAAGTCAGAGGCACAACCTCTTGCTTCTGGGGGGAAGTGGGCCGCGACTTGCCCCTAGGGTTGCAGCGTGCCCATAAGCCAACAACCCTCCTAGGGCCTTTTGAGGCACGCGGACCGCGACGCCCATGAACTAGGTCGCGGTGCGCCTCCGTGAACCCAGAAATCCCTGGATTTTCTGAGCATTTTTCCTAGCAACAACCTCAAAATCCAACTCAGTTATACACTAGATCAAGAATTCAACCACCATATCACAATAGCCCACTCAAAGCTTCACAACCTCCTAAAATTCTAACCCAAAGCCCTTCTAATAACCCATAATTCATCAAAATTTCTCTTAAACTTAGAAGCGTAAAACACTTAAACTAACAACAAATTCTACCATTAAATCACAGTTGAGTCCTTACCTTAATGATGTTGATGTTGTTCTTGCGCTACTCCTTAGAGTCCTAGCCTTAGTTTCCCCAATCCTCAAGCTCAATTCCTTGGCTTTATCCTTCAATTCTTCAAAACTCCCTTAGGCAACAAGAAAGGGAGAGAGAGAACATGAGTGAGAGGGAGAGAGAATTTTAGAGTGTTCTGGTGGGTTTTGTCTATTTCCTAGAGACTTACTGAGTATACCTCTTAATTAAAAAGGACTAAATTGCCCCTTATACTATCCCAGCCTCTTAGTTGCCCATAAGGGCATATTGGTCATTTTCCACATGTTTCCCGCTAACTCCTCGAGTCGTCCTACCAATTCCAAATTAATCCCACCATGTCCAACTAATTATCAAATACTTACCCATTACTCAATATATCCCAAATATGTGTTAAGTTTCCCAAAATGCTCCTAGGCTCACCCCGAGCTGGGTATTAAACCCTGTTGTGACTATTCTGCTAATTTGCTCTCTAGGATTGCCTCGAGCCGTATACTGCAAATATATCTGCATAGTAATGTGGTCTTAACCATTTAACACATATAATCACATTTATGCCCTTAACGAGCCAAAATTACAGATATGCCCTTATAAGCAATAACGGGCCCACATGGATATTTAATACTTATAAACATGCATATAAATATATTCATATCATTATATATTTCATGCATTCCACATAGTCACACATCTAATTAATTAATCACACACATATCCAATTATGCTCTCCTGGCACGCTAATCTAGGCACCAAACCCTACTAGCATTTTTGGGTCGTTACACATTCCCACTGTTGAAAGAAAAAACAAGTCCCTGAAGAGGAAGGTTGTCTTGGTGTGGGATTACATTAAGTGATGTGTGGGTTGGAAAATCTTGTCCTAAACATTAGGCCTTGTACTTAATCAAGCCCGTCAAGTTGGGCTTTGAATCACAACAATTAGAGCTTGCAGACCTATGGTGGGTTGCTGCTGGAATTTGTTTGCCCGCAAATGGATAGTGGACCGGACAAACAGATGCAATGTCGATCATTTCCTCTCCAACTGTGGCTGACAACGATACTTCTTCATCAATGGGTTGTAAGTGCCCAAAACGTGGACCAAGTCGAAGGAACATTGTGCCCTAAACTGGTCCCGCCAACTCAGAACTTCAAACCAACTCAGAGAAGGCAATCAGAAGGAGACAACGTCGAATGTGGTATCTGATGGATCAAACAGTTTATTCTCTGGCTTTGGTGTACGACGATTCGACTTTGATGGTGCATCTCGAGGATGCAAGTCATGGTCCTTGGCTAAAAATAGATCGAATGTCCATCTCGACTGTGATGGTGACCCATGCAATCGTCTCGACGATCCACAAGTCAAGAAGCATCATTTGCCATTTCCTTGATTGTGTGTGTTATCCCTAAAATTTGAAAACGATGACATGGCAATAAAAGTGACAAATGGAAAGGAATGGCTGGGTAATTTGGCTTAGGAGTGGTCCGATAGACCGGTGAAGATTTTTGACTGACCAGTCAAGTGTCATGACCGACCAGTCAGGTGCTTGTCCGACCGGTCATATGCTTGTCCACCCAGTCAGGTGCTTGTCCGCCCAGTTAGATGCTTGTCCAACCAGTTATGTCCTTGTTCGACCAGTGAAGGTTTGGCCGACCAGTGAGGAATTTTGGCCCTTCAGTTCTCCTCCTGAGTGTGATGTGGACCGACTAAATAGAGCAGGGCTACGCAAAAGATCACAGTAACGGCTTCAACAAGAATCGATCATACCTGTGCGAGAATCTCTCAGATTATCCCACAAAAATAGTGTTTTGTTGTATTTTGAATATTATTATTAATTGAATATAGTGAGAATAGCGAAATATCCCGATTATGGGGGACATCATTTGTACGATCCTGAGCTTGTAAATACAAGGCTTATGGCATCATAAAGGGGGTTCAGATTTCAATTTTCCAGGGAGAGTAATTGTATCTTGAGAGAGCTCTTGTATTCTTTTAATATGCACTGAAGAAACTCAGTTGACTCAGGTTCATCTGATCTTGAGTGTAGATCTATAATCATAACTCTAAGTGGACTAGGCTATTACCAACACATTGGGGCTGAACCACTATAAAAATTGTCTGTGTCGTATATTTTCTCTTGAAGGTTTTTTTTCGTTTTGACGTCTACACGTTGTTGGCCAAAAACGCGGTCAACATTTTGGTGCTTTCATTGAGAGCCTGAAGAGAAAGATAGGCGATCCCTGTAGCATTATGGCGCCTAAGAACACCAATGCAGCCTCCAAGAAGCCAGGTTCCTCTAGAGAGCCTGCTAGATCAGAAGGTCCTGGTCCTCAAGACCATGAGACTGAGCCTAGAGTCATGCTCGAGGACGTGACTCCAGAGGTTGAACAACTCCAGGAAGCCATGGGGGCTTTCCAGGAGGAAATGGCACAATTCAATGTCAGACAGGAGTCGTTCGTTGAAGAAATGGCTAGGCAGAAGGCTACATTTGAGCAGCAAAGATGGGAGATGGACGCTAGGAGCGAAGAAATCAGGCGATAGCAGAAGGAGGTTGATAGGCGACATCGCGAGGCTACACTCACTCTGGAGGCAGCTACGCAGCTGGCCCAGGCCAATGCCCAAGCTGCAGCACGAGGAGCAGCCACCCCAGGAGCAAGGACCACAGAAGTTGGTCGCAAAAACACTGACAGACCCAATTCTCAAGGACCAAACAGGAGTGGTAGTACCCCACCTGGTCGGGAAGAAGATGGGGTCCGATCGGGCACTGCCTCAACCCAAAGGGGGAACTCCAGAACCCCCTGAAGGAGCCACCGATCAGATACTTCTAGATCCGGAAGTCACAAGGTAGGCAGTAATAAAACTCCACCTGAGCAGGAGCAAAATAGGGCTCCTCGAGGTAAAGAAACTTCACACTTCAAAGACGGGCATGGTCGTGATGAAGCTGATAGTCATCACACTAATCAGTCGAAGGAGAAGAATGACAACAACTAGCGAGGAGGAAAAGACCGCCCAGCGCAGACAGGAAGGCCACCACTGCATCCCAACCAGTAGCGCAGTGGCAAGGAGCATGTCCCGCACGGCAAGCCTTCCGAAAAAACTCAGAGTACGGTGTTCGATTGGTTAGGGAGGCATACCTCTCAGAAGGATCTAAGAGACGTCATTGCTGACAGGAGAAGGACCGTCCCGGTCGAAGGGCGATATTCGAACTGACCTACCAGTCAAGTAGAAATACTTGATGATGGTGTGCCGGATAGGAGCGCCCGACCAGGCGGTCCCGAGAATGAGTCCCAAGCAGTGGCCCCAGGCATCCAAGCCCAACTTGATGCTCTGACAGCAGCATTTCAGGGTCTATCGAATCGACCTTCTGCAATCGATCCAGTAGACCACAGGAGTGGCAGCCCGTTCTGTGCTCGAATAAGAGCAGCCCAGCTACCAGCGAAGTACAAAGCACCGGTACTGCCAGTTTATACAGAAAAGGCAGATCCGATAAGGCATGTGGGGAAATTTGAAGACCAAATGGAGCTGCTCGGAGTGAGTGATGACTATCGGTGCAGAGTTTTCCCCACTACATTGTCCGACACTGCCCAAGAGTGGTATTGGAAATTTAAACCAAACTCCATCACTTCTTGGGAAAGTTTCAGGAAAGAGTTTTGTAGGCAGTTCAGCGCTGCTCGGACCCCTCTAGTTTATGCCAATCACTTGGCAGATATTAAACAAGGGAAAGATGAATCTCTCAAAAACTACATACAAAGGTTCATGAGAGAAGCCAACCGAGCAACCGCGGTTGGAGATGAGGGGAAGATGGTGGCCATTTCTTCTGGCATAATCTATCGGAGTCCTTTGTGGGACAGTATTCATCGTAACCCAATTTCAACGTTACAACAATTTCTTGACCGGGCGGACAAGTATATGAAATTGGATGACGCGATTGAGAAGGGAGAGAAGGGCCTAAACAATCCGAGCGGATCGACTGATCCTCCCAAGAACGGTGGAAATGATCAAAGTGGTGGTAAGAAACGTGGGAATAACGGGTCTGACTGCCACAATGAAAAGAAGGCTAAGTCAGGATCAAATGAAAAGCCAACTAAGTATGAACCTTGGTTCACCAATTACACCACTCTTTCGGCCAGCCGAGTGGAGATATATCTCGCAAGTCATCAGAAGGTCCCCTACCGGAAACCCCCACCCATCAAGAAGGAGATGAGTAAGAGAGATTTGAATAAGTTCTGTCGTTTCCATGGAGACTATGGTCACGACACGAATGAATGCAATCATCTCAAGGACGAGATAGAGTTTCTCCTCCGGTCGGGGAAATTGAAAAAATATCGAGCAGAAAAAACCCAAGGAGAGGGAAGTAGCAATAATCCTGGGTTTAAGCGACAGCGGTCTCCACCTTTGCAACCTGAGCCTGTGGACTTCACTCTTGACACCATATGTGGAGGTCCACATCTGGCTGGGGATAGCAACAAAGCAAGGGAGAGGTATGCTCGAACCCTTCGGCGTGAGTTGGATGCAGCATCGATGTCTGAGATCATGATTGTCGAGGAGCGTCCTCCGAAGAACCCACAATATGAAAGTGAGTCCCTCACTTTCACTGAAGATGATGCACGACACGTGAGATATCCTCATAATGACCCTCTCGTCGTGACAGTCCAAATAGCAAATATGAAGGTGAAGAGATGCCTGGTCGACATAGGGAGTTATGTGAACATTATCTACAAATCATCCTTTGAAATGATGAAACTGTCTATCAATGACTTGAAGCCATGCTCTCAAGTCATCTATGGATTTACTGGAGAAGGGTTGTCACCAGCTGGAACTATCAAGTTACCAGTCACAACGGGGGATGCTCCCAAGCATGAGACAGTTATGACAGAATTTTTGATAGTCGACTGCCCGTCCGCCTATAATGTGGTTATTGGTCGACCACTACTCACAACCTTGCATGCGGCAGTCTCTATATGGCACTTTTCCATGAAGTTCCCGACCAGTGCAGGCATAGGTTGCGTCCGAGGAGACCAGAGAGAGGCTAGGGAATGTTATAATGCCTCGGTAGCTAAAGCACGAAAGGGGGCCGAAGAAAACAACATGATTGTATGTGCCGAGAGAGAGGAGGTAGACAAGATGGATGTCAACCAAAGACTTACAGTCGTAGCCGATCAGGAAGGAATGTTTGGCCAAGAAAGCACTCTTGGTATAGGTGAGCAACAAGCCCCATCTGGTGATGAAGTCACCAAATAGGGCGTTGCCCAAAGCGAGGGAATGGATTTTGATCCTCGCTTTGGGGATTATGAAAGTGAGGTGGGACCATTTGAGAAGTTAGAGGAGGTTCTAATAGATGAGAATGACCCGACCAGAGGGGTCAAGGTTGGAAAAAAGTTGAAGTCAGAAGTAAAAGCGCAGCTGGTAGAATTTTTGCGGAGGAATCAAGATGTCTTCGCCTGGTCTCATAAGGATATGGTGGGTATCTCACCAACTGTGATCAGCCACGTGCTCAACGTGGATGAAAAGTATCCGGCAGTGCAACAGAAGAGGAGGTTGCTTGACAAGGATCGAGCAAAGGCTCTCAAGGAGGAGGTGGAGCGGCTAAAGGAAAACAGGTTTATAAGGGAGGCATACTACCATGCTTGGGTTTCAAACCCAGTGTTAGTGCCCAAGTCCAAAGGAAAGTGGAGGACTTGTGTGGACTTTACCGAGCTGAACAAAGCATGTCCAAAGGACAGTTTCCTTTGCCAAGAATAGACCAGTTGGTGGACGCGACCTCTGGTCATGAAACATTGTCCTTCATGGACGCTTACTCAGGGTATAACCAGATTAGTATGCACCCTCCCGATGAGGAGCATACCAGTTTTCGAACAGACATAGGGCTATATTGTTATAAGGTCATGCCATTTGGCTTGAAGAACGCGGGAGCCACATACCAGCGTTTAGTGAATGGCATGTTCCGTGACTTAATTGGCAAGAATATGGAGGTGTACGTAGACGACATGTTGGTGAAGTCGAAGGAAGCTGAAGGACATGTACGAGATTTGGAGGAATGCTTTGCAGTACTGAGAAAGTACAACATGAAGTTGAATCCCCTCAAATGCTCGTTTGGAGTAAGTTCTGGAAAATTTCTTGGGTTTATTGTGAACTCCCGAGGAATAGAGGCAAATCCAGAAAAGATAAAGGTGCTCGCAGAAATGAAGTCTCCAGCCAAAATTAAGGATGTGCAAAGCTTGATTGGGCGGATTGCTGCTCTAAGCAGGTTCATCTCTAAATCGACGAACAAGTGTGTCCCATTTTTTAACCTGCTTAGAGGAAGGAAGAAGTTTGAATGGACGGAAGAATGTGAGCAAGCTTTTCAAGCCATAAAGGAGCACTTGGCTCAACCTCCTGTTCTTTCGAAGCCAGTTGATGGAGAAGACCTCTTTATTTACCTAGCCGTCACAGAGCACGCTGTTAGTGCTGCTCTAGTACGAGAAGAAGATAAAGTATAGCATCTGGTGTACTACGTTAGCAAGCGACTGATAGGAGCAAAGTCCAGGTATCCCGTGATCGAGAAGTTGGCCTATTGCTTGGTACTTACATCCCACAAATTATGACTGTACTTCCAGGCACACCCCATTAAAGTCCTTACCGACCAGCCCCTACGTCAAGTCTTGCAGAAGCGGGAGTCATCTGGTTGACTACTTAAATGGTCGGTTGAATTGGGCCAATTCGAAATCAAGTATCAACTGAGATCTGCTATTAAGGGTCAGGCTTTGGCGGATTTCATTGCTGCATGTACTGGGATTGCTGATATTCCCGACCAGCAAGAGCGTGTAACTGGACAGAGAGAAGATCTTCCTGCTTGGCAACTTTTTGTTGATGGGTCGTCAAACGAACATCATTCGGGAGCTGGAATTATATTAGTCATGCCGGAGAAGCACTGAATTCATTGCACATTAAGATTCGGATTTAACGCTTCTAATAATGAGGCAGAGTATGAAGCCCTCTTAGCAGGCTTGCACTTGGCTAGAGATGTTCGTGCCCGGTCGGTTGAAGAAAACAGTGATTCCCAATTGGTGGTCTACCAAGTCTTAGGGGAATATCAAGCAAGGGGCCTACGCATGATGGCATACTTGAATAAGACCAAGGATCTGCTAGCACAATTCAAGGAGTATACTATTAAGCTGGTACCGCGGGAGCAGAACTCTAACACAGACGCTCTAGCAAAATTAGCTAGTGCAAAGGATGCTGAAACTCTGAATATAGTACTGGTGGAATACTTGGCAGAGCCGAGCATTAATGAACATGAAGCCATGCCCATCACAATAGTTGACACTTGGATGACGCCCATCATTGCTTACCTTGAGCAAGGAATCCTCCCAGATGATCGTAATGACACAAAGAAGATTATGAGGCAAGCTGCTAGGTACATTATGATGGATGGGGTGTTGTATAGAAGAGGGTACTATTTGCCTCTACTAAGGTGCATAGCACCCGACCAGTCAAAAAACTTATTGGTTGAAGTGCACGAGGGGTTCTGTGGAGATCATGCTGGGGGGCAGAGTCTATCTAAAAAGATTTTGCGGCAAGGATTTTTCTGGCCTACAATGAATGAAGATTCCATGGAGTACGTGAAGAAGTGTGATAAATGCTAGAGATTTTCTAAAGTACCCAGGGCGCCTCCGAATGTCTTGAAGCAAATGCAGAGCCCGTGGCCTTTTGCAGTATGGGGCATTGATCTGATCGGGAAACTACCCAAAGGGAAAGGAGGAGTATAGTTTGCAGTAGTTGCTGTGGATTATTTCACCAAGTGGACCGAAGCTGAACCACTAGCCACGATCACCTCGAAGAAAGTGTTAGACTTTGTGGTTAAGAATATAATATGTCGCTATGGTCTGCCCAAGAAGATAGTCTCTGACAACGACACTCAGTTCGATAGTGACTTATTTACTGAATTCTGCACTAGGCATGGCATCACGAAAATTTTCTCCTCGGTAGCTCATCCGCAAGCCAATGGGCAAGTTGAAGCCATAAATAAAACTTTGAAAGATACTCTAAAAAAGCGTCTAGAGCGAGCTAAGGGTGCTTGGGTGGAAGAATTACCAGAAGTCCTTTGGTCATACAGGACTACTGCCCGGACGGCAACTGGTCATACCCCCTTTTCCTTGGCATATGGGTATGAAGTCATGTTACCTGTGGAAGTTGACCCACCATCTCATTGGAGAACCATGTACGACCAGGAGGAGAATCACCAATTGCTAGCTGAATCTTTAGATTTCCTTGAGGAGAGACAAGAAAAAGCAAGCTTGAGAGTTACTGCTCATCAGCAAAAGGTGGCCCGCTATTTTAATTCCAAAGTCAAAGATCGAAAGTTCCAGGTCGGAGATTTGGTCCTCAGAAAGGTGTTCATCAGAGACCCGGCGGCTGGAGTACTAGGACCAAACTGGGAGGGATCGTATCAAATTGAGCAAGTCTTGCCACCCGACACTTACAAACTTGCTCGATTAAATGGAGAGCTGATCAGGAACTATTGGAATGGTGAGCACTTGAGGAAATATTATCAATAAATACTGCTTACAGAGTAGTAGCTTTGTCTCAAGTGTTTAACTTGTTATTTAAGTTTGTTTGTGAACTGGCTATTTGCTAACCAGTCATGATATTTTGAACAATTTTATTTTGTTTGAGACTCGTAATTAGACATGCTTTGTCCTTTTTTTTACGAGTAATAAAAGAGATCACGCGCAGCGCAATCGAATCTTGCTACAAATTTTGCATATGTGTTGATTATTCTTGCTTTGGCAGTGTTCAACTGCCATTACAACTTAAAACAAAAAAGGTTTTCTAAAGGAAATACCAGGCAGTGTTCAATTGGTCGGTATCCATCAGATGAATGACCAACGTTTAAATAGTTGCATGTTTTTGCAGTGTTTAACTGCTGAAATATCCTTTGTATATTCAATGTGTTTCACGAGTAATAACTGCTTGGACAAATTCGGTCAAGTAGCAAGTGATCAAGGATTTTTCAACCCTTAATCACTTGGGGGGCACATAGGGTATACTAGTATACAACTCAACACAAGCAATAAGAACACGAGCAAAGATATTTGTTTTCAGGCTGACTTGTAAATCTTTGAAGTCAAAAGGGCCGTTAAGCTAACTTGTTTTACAAAGCTTAATTAACTTGGAATTTTTTCAAAATTTTAAGTTAAGAACAACTATTCGTGTGTAAATAAAACGCTATGCTCATAAAATGTTAGAGCAATAAGAATGTGAGAAAGCATGCTTAGTAGTAACTTATGAAATATTTAGAATTTCTAAGTTAGAAAACTAAGTACTCATATGAAAAATATAAGGCATCTATGTAATAAAACTTTTAAATGATTAAGTCTAAAAAAGTAAAGTGTTTATAGCTCGGCCATACGAGCAAAAGTATAGTAGCAAAATACAAAATAAAGGTCTACTAGTATGCTAAGGATTTAGCTGGTCGGATGAAGGATCTCTGGTCGGATGGAGGTTCTCTGGTCGGATGGAAGCTCACCGGTCGGTTATGGGGCTCCCTAGTCAGGTTGTCACTCAGGTTGATCAACACCTTCCTCAGCATCAGTTGCTTCTTCCGGTCGGAATGATAGCGTGGGGGAAAAAGGTGTTGTAACGACCCAAATTCGCTAATAAGGCTTAAGGGCCTTGATTAGTGTGCCTAGAGGGCATAATGGGAATTATGTGTGACTCTAATGAGTAAATGCATGATTATGATTTAAAGCATGTTATATGACTATTTGAATATTTGAGATGCATGACTATGTGTATTAATATGCATGTAGGCCATGATTAGGTTAGAAGGGCATAATTGTAATTTTGGCCATTATGGGCATAACTGTACTGATATATGTGATAATTTTTTAGACCACATTATTATGTGGATATATCTGTGATCTGTGACTCGAGACGATCCTAGTGAGCAAAGTAGTGAAAAAGTCATGGCGGGGATTTATACCAGGCTCGGGGTGAGTCTGGGGGTATAAATGGGAATTTAGTGAGTATAGTGGGGTCTATTTTGATATCGAGAAATATAATTGGTAATTAATTAGGTATCGGGAAGTAAGCAGAAAATATTAGAGACACTTGAGGAACTAGCGGGAATAGGGTGAAATGACCAAAATGCCCTTAGGTGGATTAAAAGACTTGAGATTAAAGGGGAGGGCAGTAAGGTCATTTGGCTTGCAAGGGATAGATATGCTGAGGTTTTATACTTAGTGGGAATTGTAGAAAAGGGTAGAAGGCTGAGGAAAGAAAGAAAAGAAGGAAAAGGAAGAAAAAGAAAGGGAGAAAATAGAGAGTTTCCTAAGGTCGGTTTATGCTTTCTTCATCAGTTTCTTGAGTATTTTTGGGGTAAAGCTCAGGGAGGAGCTAAGTTAGGCTGAGCATCAAGAATCCTAAGCTAGGATTGGAGAATTGGTAGAGGTTTAGCAAGAACACCCTAACACTTGAGGTAAGGCTTTGTAGTTTCTTCAGTTACTGGTTTTGGTTTTTGAACTATGTGTATGAGCTGAGTTTGATGGGAACTTTAGGGAATTCAGGCCAAAGGGTGAGGAAGAGCAAGCTAAGAAGGTATAGAGGTTGTCTTGAAATCGAATTCCCATTAAAGGTATGAAGTTCTGAACTTTAACTTTGATGTTTTGACTGGTTTATGCTGAGTTTTGAGTTTAGGGTCAACTATGGTGAATTTTGGGATTAGGGATGCATGTGCTTGAGTTTTGGGTATTTGGGGTGGTTGGGATGAGTGGAGTGTGTTAATAAGGTTGTTTTTGAGTTTGGTGAGGGTTTGGAGAAGTTTTGGTTGAGTTTGGTTCGAGGAAATCGCAGGAGGGAAAATTTGGAGGTTGCCTGTCTGTGACTAGCGCTACAGCGCTAGCCTTTGGGCGCTGTAGCGCTAGGCCAAGCTTCCTGGGGGATTTTTCTTCTGTTTGTAGCGCTGTAGCGCCCTCCCAAGAGCGCTGTAGCACTACCCTGTCTTCAGAAAGGGATTTTAGGGTTATTTGCAAGGGTTTTTGATCAAGGGTTTAGGGTTTGGTTCCACCACCTTGTTTGGTGGAACTAGGACTTCCCGGGGGCTCGGGATTGGTCCCGAGGCTAGGTTTTGGACTTGAGGTTTGGTGATGACTTTGACCTATGGTTGTGTTTAGGTGAGCGCTAGGGCCCGGGAGGGATCGTGCTCGAGGAGTCAAGTGATCAAAGCTAGCGAATCGAAAGGTAAGAAAACTGCACCTAGTTATATGTCTGTGATGGGACTAAGTGCTCCCGACATTTGTATTATGTCAACGATGGTATTATGCCATGGGACATGTGATAGCGGCCTAAGGGTACCGTACACAATATTTGGGCACAGGGCGCGGCTTGGCCATTAGTAGCCGAGGACAACTTAATATTCACTGAGCTCAGTTTAAGCAGGCCAGAGTCAGTGGGATAACGGAGGGTGCGGCCTAAGAGCGCTAACCCTAGTTATCATATGTGATTGGGTGTCTGATATGAATTGATATGTTTAGTATGTTGAATACTTGACTATTCTGAGTGTTGATATGATTGAGAATATGTGATGCAACATGAGATATTGATTTGTCGGTTGATTGCTTATGTTCTGTTGTTGTGTTTTCTTGCTGGGCCTTGGCTCACAGGTGCTACGTGGTGCAGGTAAAGGCAAAGGCAAGCTGGACTAACCCTGAGGTGGAGAGCTGTGGGGTTGAGTGTACATAGCCAGCTATTCGATCGCCATGATCGAGGAGTGGAACAGGACAGGGATTGCCTAACTGTTTGTTTTGCCTTAATATGGCTTGATATTGTATTTAAACCTTATATCTTTTGTAAACGGTCTTTAATCTTAATATTTTTGGGATCCTGTGTAAACAAGAAATGTCTCTTTATGAAAAGTGTGACTTTTGAGACCAAAACATTTTAACCTTAGTTCCTTATAGTTTCAAAATCACATTTTTAATTAAATGACTTTATTAGCAAGTCTAGCACTTTATAAACACACAGTGTAACGGTCTTGGCTATCCAGGGTGTTACAGGTGTGGTACCAGCAGGATTAGCTGCCTCCTCAGCAGCCTTTGCCTCACATTTTGCAAGCTCTTCTGTGAGAAAGTCGAGGTTGAGAGGCTTGTTCAGCTTCCACACCTGGTAAAAGCAATTGAAACAAATTTCCTCGTAGCGAGCGAGATCGATTTCTTTCTCTCGCTTTAGCTCCTCGTTCTCACGAGTCAATTTCTCTAGTTGATCATACAACGACTTGTTGATTTGAGTTTGCTTTTGGTTCTCATCAGCCAGTCCCCTAAGAGACTCATTCCGCTCAGCCACGGTCTTCTCTGCCTGCTCCACCTTGGATTTGAGATCTTTTTCCGAGGAAGTTAAAGTCTCCACTTTAGTTTGGGCGCCCACTAGTTGATCATTTAAGACCTTGATCAATTCTTTGTAGTCTACTGCTCGATGCTGAGCGTGGCTGATAGTGATAAGCGACTGCATGGAAAACAGGAAGTTACTACAAGTAAAAATGATTAATAACAAACTATCTTGAGATAAAATACTTACATTCATCAGCTGAGAGAGCCCTCTTTGTAAGAGAACTTCAACACTAAGTCGAGGCAAGGATTCAAAGCTTTGAATCGTTGAAGCATCATGAAGGGTTTAGTCGAGCAGTTCCTTCCCAATGTTACCAGCAGTGTGTAGGGCCTCACTCAGGCCAGTCAGGCGAGTGGGGGTTAGGCTCGCAGAGGGAGAAATCAACGAAGGGATCAGCTGTGGGATTGTAATCGGCTCCACGGGTTGTCCTCCTTGGCTGGTCGGGGTTGTCCTTGGAACTTTGCTTGGGGGGTTTGAGCCACTTCCTTCCCCAGATTTCCTCTTTTGGACAAGAGTGGTGTTGAATTGCCTGAACATCTCTGAATCTGCAAAAGAGTAAAAACAAGATTTGTTAGCAAAAAATAAAGCAATATGTGGGTAAATACTTTACAACTACCAGACAGCTCTATAAATCCCATATAACCAAGTTATTTAAAATCAAGCATCTCACTATGACTACTAGACCTGAGTTTAGGATTTGGTCAAGGAAGTCATCCTCTTCATCAGATGATGAGCTTAAGTCTCTATGAAGCTGGATGGTCTTTCCTTTCCCAGGCTATGTGGGAATAACACGTCTGCGTTGATCCTCTGGCTGGGGTTCCCTAATGATAAGGTAACATGGTCTACGAGAGTAGGGAGACGGGCCAGGAGAGAACTGATCGGTCACCACCTCAATATCCGTGTTGGACTGGTCAGTTGCATTCGCTTCCTCAGTAGTACTCTCTACTATGATGTTCTAGTTACTTGGTAACAGGCCCACCATCTGAAGATTATCCACAGTAACCAACTCTTTCACATTCTTCTCCTCGGTGCACATATTAGCCAACTCTTCTGCTCGGGAACACATTTCTTTGGTAAGCAAGGGCTGGTGAAATGGACCCGCGTGTGTAAAGGCTAAGTTGTTGGCTTTGATATCTGAAGTGAGAAAATACTCTATATAGTATTTACCAGGATTTGACTTATGAGAAATATCATGGAGGTATTTAATCCCTTTATGCCTATGGAAGAGGTGGAAAAAACCTGTATTCTTGTGGCTTGGGTATGTCCTGAAGTCGAAGAGATAATGCACTTCATGAGGAGTGGGTGGATCCCAACCTTGCAGGAAGTAAAGGATGTATAGAGCGGACAACGCCTGAATCCCATTGGGAGCAATCTGGAAGGGAGAGACGTTGAAGTAGTCCGTTACTGACCGGAAGAAAGAATGTAGCGGGATGGTAGCTCCTGCGTATACGTGGTGCCTAGACCAGGCACAGTAAGGTCCGCCAGGCTTGTTGGCTCTCTGATGAGGGCACGGACATATCACATTAACCCCTCTCAGGCCCAAGGCTTGAATGTGTTTGTCGAACATGCCGGGGTTAAGTTTGGAGGGTTTGGTTGTAAACCAAGAAGGTGTTTCTTCTCCTTCTTTTCTTGGTTTTTGAACGGCTAATCGCTGGTGTTATCCCCATTTCCTGCCTTGGGCTCGGGATGGTGGTCTAGGCCCACTGTCCGGGCAATTGGGTTTGGGCCCAGCCCAGGCCCGCTTGGCAGGGAATGACCGGGAGCGATGGCCCAAGTGTGGGTCTAGACCCGGACGGTGTCCAGGAAAGATGATCCGGGATGATCGTCCGAGAGACGTATAGCTATTTGGGATTACGGTCGAAGTGTACGCAAACGGTCCCGGAGCCTGGTAAACGATCCGGGCCTACGGTAAACGAAGAGGGACAAAGGTAAACGGACCCTGGTCAAGTCCTCTAGGTTGGCAAGAAAAGGCATCCGTGACCCTGAAGCCGCCCCATGACGCGTGGGGGTTGTCCCCACTTTTCACCTACGGAAAAGGCCACCTCGGGATTGCACGCTGCTGGTTCAGATCTGCGCTACCACTACACTGACTGATTTTGTCCCCTGAATCTGCCTCATAACTCAGAATGCCCAGACCAAAAGCCCCATTTTGTCGAGCGAAATATAGGCCTTGGGCTGCCCCAGTGGGCTTTGATCATTCTTAGTCTTTTGTATTTTTATCCTTTGTATTGGGCTTCCGACAGAGAAGCCAAGGGTATTTATATCCTTGTTGGGCCAGGGTCATGCCCGGCCCAAGCCTAGTGCTCATGTGAGCCTATAAATACAGGTGACAGAGCACTGGAGAAAGGATCTCTTTTTGGCTTATATACAGTTACTCTGTTAAAACATAGAGAGAAACTCCATTGTAAAAGACTTTCCAAGCTCTAATACAACTGTCTCGTGGACTAAGGCTCATTAATGCCCCAACCACGTAAAAATCTTGTTTATATCTTCTAAATTCCATATCATTGATCTCGCTTACTTTTTATTAAGATAGTTTCCGAAAATCTCGGTAAACAGTTGGATCTCGGTAGTAAATTTCTGAGTAATTTTTCTCCGAGGCTTGCTGGGTTTTTGTGTCTGGTGAGGCGGTCTTGAAGAAGCCGCAGTTCGGACCTCACTGCGTTCCACTACATTCTGTGCCGCTCTGCGAGCTACCTAAGGGTCCTGGTCCTGAGGAAGTCTGTTAGATTTCTTTACCCTAATTTATGACTGCTCAACCTGTTGATTGAGAAACTGTTCTTTGTGGAGAAAATATAAGGCTGATCGGGGAAGGATTTTTTTAAGACGGCGAAGGCGATCCTCGGGGGTGCGACTGCTAGGAGACTTCGACGAAGAGTCGCTGCTTTGAGGAGTATCGCTCGATTGCAGAATGGAAGTGTCAGAATTTGTATGGTTGTCACCTCCCCTATAGTCGAAGCGATTCATCTACAAAAAATAAATAAGGGGAGGTGAGTAACCAAACAAGTACAAGTCAATTGATTCAGGAAAAATATTTATTTACTACTCAGGAAATATTTTATTGGGTAGTAAAAATATTTTTTGCTCCTTGGAATGAACATGTATGAAGGAAAAAATATAAGCATAAATTTGGTGCCTAAAGTGCGTGGTGTCCGAGCGGATGTCTTGGGGTGTCCGAGCGGATGGCCTTGGTGTCCGAGCAGATGGCCTTGGTGTCTGAGCAGGTGGCCTGGGTGTCCAAGCGAATGGTCTGGGTGTCCAAGGAGTGCAGCAGGCGTGTGCGTGACATCCGGTCGGTGCACCTGTGTCACGCCGAGGCATCCGAACAGACCGTGCCTATCCGAGGAGTTGCTGTCGTGCATCCGAGGAGCCAGCAGACGCGCATCCGAGCGGTTGCGTCAAGGCATCCGAGGAGCCAGCAGGTTCGCATCCGAGCGGTTGCGTCGAGGCATCCGAGGGGCTGGGGTTGGTCCGAGGTGTTCCAATCGGTAGTTACAAGGTTGAACCAAGTGTGCTTGAGACCGAGCAGTGAGAGGCGTGACCCATTGATTTTGGGGCATGCTCGAATATTCAAACAAAAAAAGGCCATGGCCGATTGGCCATGAACACCTTCTTTAAACCCATTTTGAAAAAAAAAACCCTAAATCCCATAGGACACAAACACATTTCCTCATCCAAAATACACAACAAAAAGATCAAAATGGGGGATTTGAAAGGTTTCAAAGGTTCTAAGGGACCCTATATATCATCAAATAACCATAAACACATATATGCAATTTAGGTTGAAAAATTCATTTTTCTTCAAATTTCCATGAAATTGAAGACAAGATTGAGTTACCCATAACCTAAACAACATCAAAACAGCCACAAAACACATTATATTTCAAAGATTCATAAACAAACTCAAGCGAAAATTTCCTATGGGGGTTTCGGCCTACACATATTTTTCTTAAAGCTTTCAAAAAAAAAAAAACACATAGGTGGAGATGAAGAAGAAGGACTTACCCAAATATGTCTTGAAGAGGTTGTGACTTCTTGAATCACTCTTGGATTTGCTTGAAGAAAATGGAGCTTTGAACTTTTTTCCAAGAAGATAACTTATGGGGTGTTCGGCCAAGAGGGAAAAAGATGAGGGAGAGGGAAATTTTTTACTCTTCTTTTTTGCTTATGAGAGTATGAGCACCTATGGGTCTATTTAAAGGGAAAAAAGTGGAAATTGCCACTTATTCTTAGACCCTTGGAATTCCTTAAGTATATTTTCTCCCCAAGATTGTGAGCAGTTAATTCTAGTGATCGTGGTCTGCTATGGAGTCGTGGTCTGTTGCATAGGCGGGAAAATGAATAGTTGGATTTTTTTATTGTGCCGTCAACAGTGGAGAAAAAAGTTTATTATGTGAGAACATCATATAATAAACTTGGGGGGCAAATGTTATCCCCAAAATTTGAAAATGATGATGTGGCAATAAAAGTGACAAATGGCAAGGAATGGCTGGGTAATCTGGCTTAGGAGTGGTCCGGTAGACCGGTGAAGATTTTTGACTGACCAGTCAAGTGTCATGACTGACTAGTCAGGTGCTTGTCCGACCGGTCATATGCTTGTTTGCCCAATCAGGTGCTTCTCCGCCCAGTCAGGTGCTTGTCCGACCAGTTATGTCCTTGTTCGACTAGTGAAGGTTTGGCCGACCAGTGAGGAATTTTGGCCCTTCAGTTCTCCTCCTGAGTGTGATGTGGACCGACTAAACAGAGCAGGGCTACGCAAAAGATCCCAGTAACGGCTTCAACAAGAATCGGTCATACCTGCGCGGGAATCTCTCAGATTATCCCACTAAAATAGTGTTTTGTTGTATTTTGAATATTATTATTAATTGAATATAGTGAGAATAGCAAAATATCCCGATTATGGGGGACATCATTTGTACGATCCTGAGCCTGTAAATACAAGGCTCATGGCATCATAAAGGGGGTTCAGATTTCAATTTTCCAGGGAGAGTAATTGTATCTTGAGAGAACTCTTGTATTCTTTTAATCTGCACTGAAGAAACTCAGTTGACTCAGGTTCATCTGATCTTGAGTGTAGATCTATAATCATAACTCTAAGTGGACTAGGCTATTACCAACACATTGGGGCTGAACCACTATAAAAATTGTCTGTGTCGTATATTTCTCTTGAAGGTTTTTTGTCGTTTTGACGTCTACACGTCGTTGGCCAAAAACGCGGTCAACAATGTGGGGGAGCCCAAGTGTTTTAGAGTGTCCCGCCAACACCACACTGATATTTGAAGTCATCTTTTCCCCATGGTGAATGAGTCCATTAGTGTGTTTGTTGTCGTCATCCATGGTCCCAGTCGCCGTCACTTGATCTACCCCTTCCGCTTCGTCTAGCGCCTTTGGTCGCGGGAGTGATTCAAGTCCCCTGCTTTGAAGGGACTAGGCCAGCACCCGAGTCATGATGTCGAGCTTCATGGTAATTCGATCGATGCTGTCAAGGTTGGATGGAATTGAGTCTAACACTTGCTAAATTTCTGCAGCCCGAGAAGTATCTCTGTCATCTTCAACATCGGCTAGTCTGATAGTGAATCTACTAGCTCTCGATACCAATTGATAGGAACTAAATTCTGAATATGGCTATTGAGCCTTCTCTATTGACATTCAATCTCAGAAAATACAAGAAATGAAAGATAGAAGGGGAAATTCGAGGATCCCTTAAGCCCCCAATGGATTCTAAAGAATTTCCACAATTACAAAATAATTCCACACACACTACTATCATCTCCTTCTCTATTTATTCACATTCAACAAACTAGAACACTCCTAACAAATTCTAGAATCATCTCAATCCTCATTCTTTTTGCCGCCTGTATTCTACAATACAACCAACTACCATGGCAAATAAATTCCATATCCCATATCCTAACAAGTGCTTCTCTCATTAACAACTCTTCTTTCTCTCTCAAATTATCTCTCACTCTTTTTATTTACTATGACGGTACCACCACCACCACCACCATTGAAGCTCTTTTTTTTTCTCACAAATTGTCTCTCTCCTTTCTCAATTTGATCTCTACCCACAACCATTAGAACCATTGAAGACCCATTGAAGCACCCACGACTATTAACACCACCATTGAAGAATCAAAATTTTGTATTCTACATCCAAAATTTAAGTTTTATATATTCTAAACTTGTAGATCTTGAAACAATAATAAAATTCAAAAAAAAAAAAAAAAAGAATCACTTGAAACTGACATATGAGTGAAAAATAATTCATCAAATTAATTCCAGCGTAGAGCATCACAAATGCATCGTATTTGTATCGCAATTGCATTGTTCGACATTGTTTTTTGGCCAAAAAAACCATGTTTTCAATGTATCATTGCAATGACATCGCACTCGCATCGTTACACATCGGTAGGCATCTTTTTTTTTGGCCTAAAACCATATTTTCAATGAACCATCACAACAACGCACCAGCATCGTTAGACATCGATTTTGGCCTAAAACCATGTTTTCAAAGCACCTTCACATCAGAATTGCATTAGTGTTGTCAAAAAATGATGCCTAGCAATGCTAGTACGATACTGTTATGATGGTGCATTGAAAACATGATTTTTAGGCCAAAAACATTATTCCTAGCGATGTTGATGCGATGCTAATGCGATGCTGCATTTAAAACATTTAGGCCACAAAATGATGCTAGCGATGTGTAACGATGCTTATGCGATGATGCAATGAAAAACATGGCTTTTAGCAACAACAAAAAACGATGCCTAACGATGCAAATGCGATGCAAATGCGCTGAAATTTGATGAAAACTTCGGTGATACATAACTTTTCACTCATATGTCAGTTTCAGGTGATTTTTTTTTTAATTTTAGTATTTTTTTTTTTAGATCTACAAATTTACAATATATAAAACCTTAAATTTTTTATGTAGAACACAAAATTTGACGAGTTTTTCAATGGTGGTGTTAATGATCGTGGGTGCTTCAATGAGTTTTTAATGGTTCTTATGCTCTTGGGTAGAGATCAAAATGAGAAAGGAGAGAGACGATTTGTGTGAGAGAAAAAAAGAAGTTCAATGGTGGTGGTGGTGGTGGTTCTGTCATAATAGAGAGAAAGTGAGAGATAATTTGATAGAGAAAGCAGAATTATTAATTAGGGGCACTATGGTCAAGATTTTACAAAAAGACTTATTTTTGTGATGCATAATAATTTTATCATATTTTATAAATATAGTATATTATCATGTATAAAGCATGAAATTTCATCAGTTACAAAATTAATATATGTGATGTGATCATTCTGTTGGGATTTCTGTTCTTAAAGTTATCGTAACTTTGTAAATAAATAAAATTTATTTTATTCATATTTGTTGGTTTGATAAATTATTAGATATTATTGAAAGTTCCATTATTAGTAATGTAAATCTTAAATTAAATGCAAGGTGATTTAATGTAAGACATTAGTCTAAATATCAAAGTGAAGGAAAAGATATGTAATATGGAATGTAACTTAAAATAAGGACAAACAAACAACAATGGTACGTTTACGAAAAACAATATACAATGGATTTGAATAGAAAAGAAAAATATAAGGATAGAATAAACCCAAGACTAGAATTTGGCTTTGATACCAAATGATATGAACCCACCATCATGTGACGGAGTAGTGAAGGCAAAGATATGTAATGTGGAAAGTAACTTGGAATAACAACAAACAAACAACAACAATGGTACGCGTAAGAACAACAATGGTATGCATAAGAACAAAAATATACAATGGATTTGAATAGAAAAGAAAAATATAAAGATAGAATAAACTTGGGATTAGAACTTGGCTTTGATGCCAAATGATACAAACTTGTGACGGAATTCGTGACAAAGTTGATGCCTAGGACCGATTTACTTTTAGGTTTAGGGTGGAAATCGTGACCTTGATATTAAGAGGACACCACAATCAATGATAGAAAACTTCACTGATAAGTCACAGTATGAATGCGACAGAGTAACATGACAAGTTTGCAAGTTCTTCAAAGAATCAAAGAGAGATTTTAACTCCCAATTTTGTATGAAATCCTAGTTATCTTTTTCATTGAGCCCGAGAAAATACAATAAATTTTGTGTGAATCAGAATCTCAATCATTAATTCAATCTTAAAAATTAAAAGGAAACTTCACAACTAAAAATGGAAAATACTTAATTCTAGTCGGCTAAAATACACCACAGCAAGCACCCATGAAGTAAAAAAAATACTTGTTGGGGCATGTTTGAAAGTCACTATGCAATTACTAAGTTGTGTAATTACTAGGGTAGAAATTACACAATCTGGCAAATACACTCTGTTTTAAAATACAAAATGTATTTAGATGTCAAGTGGCAATTACATATGAATCCCTGATATTATGTTTGGCAAAACAGTTAGTAATTACACAGTAAAATATAATATTATGTGATTATTTAAAACTAATAGTATTTAGTAATTCCACTCAATTCTCATGACCCCCATGAGAATTGGAAAGTGTAATTGATGTACTTCAATTACCCCAAATTACATAGTTATTGTGTAATTATCTGGTTAAACTAACATATTAAATCTAGTAGTTACTTTGAATTACGCTTAGGATGTGTTTGGAAAGCCATTCTGCAATTGAAATTTAGTGTAATTCAGAGTTATTACTCGATTTGGCGTGTTTGTCTAACTATGTAACTACACAATAATCATGTAATTGGAAATATTTGAGAGATCCCAATTACACTTTCAAATTCTCATAGCCCCATGAGAATTGAGTATAATTAAACGGTGTAATAACTAAATACTATCAATTTTAAATATTATTTATTACGTAATATTATTTTTCTGTGTAACTACTTATTGTTTTGCCATGGCAATAAAAAATCATAATTAATTAACACTTGACATCCAAACACACATTATGTTTTATAAAATAGTGTAATTACCAGGATATATAATTAGTACTCTAATAATTGCACCCTCTAATAATTACACAATTACTTCCAAACATACCCTTAATTCTAATTATGAGGTGATTTTCCGCACCATAGCGATTACACATGTTTTTTTATTTACTTTGGTGCTTTTGGTTGAAATTCATTACTAAATTTGACCTGAAGTTTCCATTAAAGCTAAAATAATAATTTTTAATTGTTTAGGTCAAAAAAGACAAAAATATATTTACTTACAATGCATTAATACATACCTTCTATTTTTATAAATAATATATAAAATTTAATAACAGAATTTAAAATAAATAAAATTCAAAATTAAAACAAATAAAAACTTTTATTAATTAATTTTATAAATAATTAAAATATTATAAATATTTAATGCACAAAAATTGACAAATATAGTTTTTTAAATTTATTTTAAATTTTAAGTTTTATTAGTTAATTTATATTTTATATTTACATAAAATATATAGTAATATATTTTAAGTGAAGATATTTATGTTGTTTTAAAGAAAACTATGACTAAAAATAGATGGTGAAAGTTGTATTTTAATATTAAAATAAGATAGTGTTGATGCAGTATTTTGCCAACAAGGGATTAAGAAATCCAAAATGGAGAGATTAGACTTATAATAAACTGAAAGTGTGAACACATAAGATTTTATGTGGTTCAGTGGTTAAAATACACCTAGTCCACGAGTCATTCTTATTTCTCTTTAGGAACTCTTGGAGAAATTATTTATGACAATTTCTGCAGAGTTATAGCATACAAAGTAGATCCCTTTTACTGTCAATTCCCTCTATATTTATAGGGAATTGTGGTGGACAATATTGGGTAACCGTACAATAAAAGGTAACTTACAGAATTGGGTAACTTCCCAAATAATTGAATACATAAATGCGCTAATTAAACCTTTGGCTGTTATATCGGACATTGGATACATAATGATTATAAACATTTATTATGCATGAAGAATCTCCGAGTCTGTTGGGATTCTTCCTTATGCGTGTCATTGGACTTCTGCGAGCTGGATGCGCTACTCGAACTGGATGTTATGGGAGCATGGAAAACTAACTTAGATCATGCTTGGAGCTTGATGAGGACGATTTGGACACCATATATCTTGATCTATGTTATTGGCATTTGAGGCGATCTGGATGATCTCAAGCTGTCCCAAACTTGATGGCACAACCTCGAGCTATTTGATATGGAGTCTAGTTTCCTTCATTTATTGCTTTCCAGATATACCCCGAGCAAGATAATAGAGCTTGTATTTTTAGGGTACAACAATTTCCCCCCAAGCCCCTGCTCGTGTATGACGTCACTTCTGACACGCACAGTAGGGACTTTTCTTCTTTCGTTGTGGGAAAACGTGTCCGCCTACTCACTCGAGTGCGGGACGCGTGTTCGCTTGTTATAGGTCAGCTTGTTATAGGTCACCGGTGTTTGTTCGGGTTTCGAGTACTGTGACAGTTGTCTTGTCAACATTTTTCTGTTTTTTGGTTAATTTAATTCTGACCCTCGGATCTCGAACTGCTTTAAATGTGTGGCCTAGATCTTCCTCCGATTTTTACGTATAAATATGAGAGCAAATTTTGATCTTCACCACCTTTGCATCCAAGCTTTCCCTTTTCTTCTCTCCTCCCAGAGACTCTCAAAAACCCTCTGCATTCCTTCTCTCCCAAAGCTTCCTTCGACGATTACTTCCTAGATTTTCTGCAATCTTCACCATTTCTCGTCTTTCTACAACCTCGATCAAGAACTAATCTGTAAGTATACTTTTTCTCTAGTTTAAATTTCTGTGTACTCATTTTTAATAAGTTCATGAAATTTTCCAGCGTGTTTTTGCCTCATTTTGGTTATGTATAGGCTTAGTTTGGGTTCTATTAAGCCAAAACGAATAGGACTAGAAATGGTTAGGTTAAATGCACAAAAATAGGTAATTTTTCTGGGTTTCTCTGGGTTTAGAGGCTAAATGTATGGGTTGTTAGCCTGAAAGGTGAAGGGTTTTAGGCTCAAATCTAGGTAGCTTAAGAGACACAGTACTGATGCGATATTGCATTAAACCGCTCATCGAAAGCACTAGTCTGACACATGAATCCCAAGGTTCCAGTACCTTTCTAAAATTAGGGTGCATAACTTAGGGACACGCACAGGCACACATAATAGGGTTAAAGTATGCATTCAGCCCGTATAAACTTTAGATCGATCAATGAAGTCTTCAAATCTTAGGTCGCCATTACCGATGTTCTTAAAACTAGGTTACATCCCTAGGTTGCCTCTAATGAGTCATTTTGTAACCAGGCGATCTAAAAACATTTATGATGGCCCACCACAAGAAAAAGACCGTTGGAAGATCCTCTTGGCAGAATAAAGATAAACAGGCCGCCGAGACTCCTATTTCCCACTTTGGTCCGGTGGTGGAGAAGGAGGTAGAGGTGAGACCTGATAGTTTCTTCGAGGCCGAAAGGATCATATCCCGAATAGTTTTCGAGTCCAAGGTGGACAAAATAATGAGGAGTCACGAGATCAAGATGGACTCCAAATTTTGGGCCCGACCTGCGATGGAGGGCGAGCGAAGCTGCACCCCGTTGGACGATGACTTCGGAGTTTAGATTGATGAGTACCTAAAGCCAGATGCCTTCCTCCCGTTGGATTCATACTTCATGAACATTTTGAACTACGTGAAGCTCGCCCCATTCCAGCTCCCGCCAAATTCCTATCGCCTCCTCGCGAGGCTAAAGTATTTTTTCCTCAAGAACGAGTGGGAGGTCCCCAATCCAAATGATATTTTATATTTTTTTTTGTTTGAAGACTAATCCATACACTAAAACTGGAGGTGATGGTTTTTATTACCTCACCCGATTCCCAAAATCTGTCAGCACCATCGACCTTCCAAGCCACACAAACAACTACAAGGACCAATTCTTTATGTCGAACGGGTTCCGAAGTTTTGAACATTGTTACTTCAACTGACCTCGTATGTATCTTAGCTTTAAATCCTTATTTAATTTTTTTTCTTTTGCTAAGTTTTACTTATTTTGATCGAGTTACTGTATCGTGCAACTATTTACAAGAGGTTGAAGGCGTCTCATACCCTTTTGGGTCAATACGCTACTCTGGTCAATGCCCCTATCGAGGAGAAAAAGTTCAGGGCAGTGGTGAATGATGCCACCATGGTGGCCTGCAAGCTGATCAATGAAGGTTAGTCTTTGGCCATCAAGCTCTGAGGCCCTCTCAAAAGGCCTCTTCTGGTCATTGAGGAGGTCGAGGAAGAGGAGGAGGTCGCGTCGTTGGTGCATAGGAGAAACACTACCAAAGGCAGGTAGGATAATGACCAAGGTCATGCCGAATCGGGGGCAATAGTCGACACCTCTGGCCAAGGTAATAGGGATAGTGAAATAAATCGAGTTGCTACCAGTTTTGTATTAAACCGATTCAATCCAAGGTAAGGCGTGAGTAGACATATTGAAGATCAGGATTTGGATGTAACGTTGCAGAAGTGCATTGACCACCTAGTTGTTCGCCACGAATTAGCCTACCCCAAATATATCGTAGTAGTAGACAATACCTTTCATTTTAGGTGCACTATTTTTTAAAGGTACGATACTAATATTCGACCTGGGTGTACCTTAGAAGGCCAAATCCTTACCCAAGGCATTAGGTAGGCTGAGTATGATCCCAGCTCGGATGAAGAACCCGAACCTAGTGAACCCCGCGAAGTAATTATATTAGAATCTCCCCCACTCCCAGCCATACCAGAGTTAGACGTTGCAACCAGCCCGGTTCATAATTCGGAGCTGATCGTTGTAGTTTCCTCCTCTAGTTCAAAGGGTAGTGTAATGCCCTGAATAGCCAAGACCGTTACACTGTGTATTTATAAAAGTGCAAGACTTGCTAATCAAGTCATTTTGTTAGAAATGTGTTACTGAAACTATAATTTAACTAGGGTTAAAAGATTTTGGTCACAAAAGTTGTATTTCATATATTTAAAAATTTTAGTACATGGGATCCCAAAAGAAATAGCGTTAAAAAGACAGTTTACAAAATTTCAGGTTATAGGTACAGCTACTAGCCACTCTAAAGGCAAAACATACATTTAGGCTTTCCCGTCGTGTACCACTCCTCGGCCGTGGCGGCCGATCAGCCGACTATGTACATTCAGCCTCAAAGCTCTCCCACTCAGGATTGGTCCATCTTACCCTTGCCTTTACCTGCACCACGTAGTACCCGTGAGCCAAGGCCCAGCAAGAAAACAGAATAACAGAGCATAATCATCAACTAAACAATCAAATAACTCAAACGGTATAATCATATACTGAACAACCCAATATATCCATATAATTAGGCATTCAACATACCAAGCTTATCAATTAACATTAATAACCAATTCACATACAATAGACAGGGTCGACGCCCTCAGGTCGCATCCCCAAATCATCCCACTGACTCCAGCCCGCTTAAACCGAGCTCAGTGAATATCAAGCTGTCCTCAGCTACCAGTGGCCGAGCCGCGCCCTGTGCGCAAATATTGATTCCAACACTCTTAGGTCGTTTATCACATGTCCCATGACATAATACCATCTATGACATCATACAGATATAGGGAGCTCTTAGTCCCAACATAACCTCATAACCGGGTGCAGTTTTCTTACCTTTAGATTCCGGTAGCTTTGATCAATGCTGACAACCCTCAAGCATGATCCCTTCCGAGCCCTAGCGTACACCTAGTCACGGTCACAAGTTAGAACCAATACCAAACTTCAATCCCAAAACCTAACCTCGGGACCAATCCTGAGCCCTCGGGAAGCCCTAATTCCTCCAAACGGGGTTGTGGAATCAAACCCCGAGCCCTTGGGCAAAAACCCTAAGAAATAACCCAAAAACCCCCTTCTAGAAATAGGGTAGCGCTACAGCGCCATAAAGAGGGTGCTATAGTGCTACAAACAGAGCCAAAAAGCTCTCAGACCACAAGGCCTAGCGCTGTAGCGCCCAATGACTAGCGCTACAACGCTAGTCACAGCACAGCCAAACCCCAAAATTCTTCCTTCGATTTTCCTCGAGCCAAACCTCTCCAAAACTCATCCAAACCTCAACCATACCCCAAAACAAGCCTACCAACATCTATAACTCACCCCATATGACCCAACCATATGAAAACCACCCACATGCACCCCCAAGATAAAGAATTCACCATGATTGAGCTTAAAGCTCAAAACTCAGCAGAACAACAAAAATTCAGGACTTTGAAGCTAGAACTTCTTACCTTTGATGGAGGATTTCGACCAAGGTTATCTTCCACACCTCCTCAGCTTTCAACTCCTCAAATCCTCAGGCTTAACTCCTTAGAATTCCCATCAAAACTCAACTTAGAAAACCATTTCAACTTCAAAACTAGAAACTGAAGAAAACCTTGAAAACTTACCTTAATTGGATGACTAACTTCTGCTAATCCTCAATCTTTATCAAGGACCCAATTTCTAAGCTTTTACCTAGCCTTCCTCTGAACCACAGCTCCAAAACGCCCCAAAAAATGGGGAAGAAATCCTAAACCGAGAGAGAGAAGAGACTTCTATTTTTCCTTCTTCTTTTCTTTTCTTTAACTTCTAAGTCTTTCTACAACTTCCACTAAAGCCATAAAGCAGTATAATACTTATCTCTGATTCTAAACAACAAAAGACCATATTGCCCTCCCAATTAAAACTAAACTGTAATGCCCTACTTCCTTAGAGCCGTACTAAGTGAGTTTAAAAACGTGCTTTCAACTCGCTAAACGAGGTTTTAAATCAAACAGTGTAATTAAGCCATAACTAGAGGAGAAAATTATAGAATTAACTCCATATCATTGAAGATCGTAAAATTTTGATACCTGGGATCCCAAAATACAATTTAGAAATATTTACAACATAAAAACTGTACTAAGTCGGCTAAACGACAAAATCTAAGTTCATTTACAAGCATCTCCCAAAATCCTCTGGCTGTGGCAGCCAGGCTGGCCAAACATGTACACGCCGCCTCACGCCTGCTGTACTCATGGTTGGTTGATCTTCTCTTTACCCTTACCTGCACCACAGAGCATCTGTGAGCCGAAGCCCAGCAAGAAAACCCACAAACAGATAACATACGCAACACATATATCAAGCATATAAACCGGCCACCAATGGCTAAACACATACGGCCTAGCCGTCCCAGGCGTTTACCAAGCCTTGGGTTCGCGGACCACGCCATGAGGATATCCCAGGTATCCTTCTAGGGACTCGCCCTGGCAACTTGCACTCCACGTGCTCAACACTGCTCCCGGCCCCTTGCCGTTCTCGGTCTCGCACTCAACGTGCCCAATGCCATTCCCGGCCCTTCGCCGTTCTCGGTCTACACCGTTCCCGGCTCAAGCCGACCATTCACGTCATAATATACATAGCATAACAAGCAAGTATAGAGTTCTAGCATATTCAGTTAAAGGGCTACGCCCCGCAGTTCTAACATATTGGGTTCGGCCCTGCATATCAATTCTATTCAAATACATTGGGCTCAACCCTGCACACAAGCTCTATGGGAACAAGGGTTTTCTTACCTGAGTTCCGAGCTTTCTGAGCACCGATGCCCCGAGCACAGTCCTCTAACGTGAGCCTTGCCGAAACCCTAGTCACAACACATTAACAATGTCCATCTATCAAATTCCAATCTAATAAATAACTTCGAGCCATAACCCTAACCTCCGGGACCTTGAATTCTATCAATTCGGGTGATAAAATCCATCCTGAGCCTTACCCATTAAGTTCCCAAGACTAAATACCCTTAAAAACTCAGATTGGCACTAAGGGCCGCGGCCCACCCACAAGAGCCGCGGCTAGCCTCGAAATAGAGGCTAGCACCACACTGACCCCCACACGGACCGCGGCGCGCCCACCAAGCGCCGCGGCGCGCATGAACCTCTCGGCCTCCCATGGTCGCGCGCGCACACGGGCCGCGGCGCTCCCCACTGAACCCAGATTTTCACACCATTTCCTAAACCTTTCCTCAAGCCAATTCATCCTAAAACTTGACCAACATTCCTAGATATCCAACACAGTTATTCCAGCTAAAAAATAACATCAAGACCCCATTAAAATATGCTCCAAAACTCAGCTAGAACACCCAAAGATAAATCAAGCTTAACCAACATGCAAGCCTTAAGCTTCAAGCTCCTATAATATCACAACTGAATTCCCCTAGACCTTCAAGTTGATTCCCTTAGTTTTCCTTGTGTTTATCTTAGAGAGTGAATGAGGAAGGAAGAGATAAAACTATCCTTAGCTGAAAGAAAAGAGAGTAGGTCAGTTTCTAAAGCTTCTAAATAATTCCCCTTTTTGTTTTATTTGACTTAAGTCTAAAGGGTTACCTCAAGGCTCGGGGTACCAAAACATCCCCGAGGGCAAAATGGTAAATTTCCCAAATATTCCCGCCTAGACATTCTATCCTCAAATATATCTCCAAATATTTATTTTCATGTCCCGATAATCCCATAACACACCTAGTACCCAAATTACCCCTCGACTCACCCCGAGTCCGAATCTCAACCCCGTTGTGACTCTCTGGCTAAGCGCTCCCCAGGACTGTCTCGGATCGTGCTGCACAGTCATATCACATATATATAACATTTATCACATTTATACCCCTAATATCCAGATGGGGTCCACATGCATATTTAACTTAACTAAACATGCATCATAATCATATATACACATAAATCCACATATTAGCATATTAAATCATTTACTGCCATCCAGGCACACTAATCAAGGCCCTAAGCCCGATTAGCAAATTCGGGTCGTTACATAAACTTTTAAACATCCTAAGGGCATTTTGGTCATTACTCCCAATTCCCGCTAATTCCTCGAGTGTTCCTAACAATTACCGCTTAGATCCCAACACCTAACTAATCACCAATTGTATTCCTCAATGTCAAATAGTCTCCAATATATTTTCTAAATTCTCATAATTACCCCCAGACTCACCCCGAGTCGGGTATAAATCCCCGCCGTGACTTTTTCGCTAAACCGCTCACTAGGATCGCCTTGAGTCACAAACTGCGAATATATCCACATAATAATGTGGTCTCAACAATTAACACAAATATTTACATTTATGCCCTCAACAGGAAAATTACGAATATTCCCTTATAACCTAATCAGGGCCTACATGCATACTAGTACACTTAGTCATGCATCACATATATCCAAATAATCATATAAACATGCTTTTAATCATTTAAATCACATATAATCCAGTTATGCCTCCTGGCACACTAATCAAGGTCCTTAAGCCTTATTAGTAAATTTGGGTCGTTACAGGTAGGGTTCTCACACATTTTACTTCATGATTTTCAGTTAGTTTTTTGTCTAACTTTTATGTTCGTTATTGCAGAAGAAGACATGAACCTCCAGGACGTCTTCAGCTACGGGCCTGAAGTCAAGAGGCAGAGAGTTTTAAAGAAAGTTATTCACGGAGTCAGAGTTTCAGGTAAGGCTAAGGGAACCGCCTCCACCCAGCAGCAGCCCCGGTCCTCAGCGGCTACGACCACGGAGGATCCTCCCCCAACTCCTTGTGATCCTTCGTACATCCCCCAAGGCATCTAGACTGTAGTCATGTCCGTCACAATGCTGTTATGACCCAACTATTTCTAAGACCTTGGACCATTAAAACTACTAGACATAGCTACTATTTTTTGAGAAAACATACATAAGAAAATAATCATAACTTTATTAAAACCCCAAATTAAATATTGTGCAAGTTACAAAATAAGATGTAAAATATGGTATGAGTACCCATTGTTTAATAAAACATAAAACATAACTTTGAATACTAATAGCGGAATTACATCAAAACATAATTTAAAAGACATAAAATAAATAACGTCGTCCTCGATCAACACGCAGTCCATTGAATCCATTCATCCTTAACACACAAGCCAAGCTGCCAAGAATTATTTCGCCTCCATAATCATTTTCCTGCATCACACTAAAAATAAAGGAGTGAGCCTAATGCCCAGCAAGGAAAATCTACTAACACATAAATCATAAGCATAAGACTGTATCATAAACATATACTAGAAAACATATGACTATAAAAATATATATCATATAGGACTACAATATTAATGGCCATTAACTCATTAACATGGCATGTGATAAACCATCTAGGTCCTCTGTCTACTAATCGAGGTACGTAGATCATATGGTAGTATATGATAACCCATCTAGGTCCTTTACTAGTCAAGGTAGGGTAAATCATAACTCTAACTCATGAAATGATAAATAATCTTGGGGCTTGCTATCTAAGCAAGTCATATGCCCAACCGACTAAAAACATATCATACATATACATATCATAGCATAAACATATCATAACATAAACATATCATAACATAAACATATCATAACATATAAGCACATAAAATCTATCCTATTTTCCTTACCAAAAGCCGGGATATTTGGGAACAAGAACGGGATTAGAAACTCTTATAAAACAACAGTAAAATGGTGAAAATCTCTAAAGAATAAAGATGAAATGAGAACAAAACCAACAAGAAGTAACTTACCAAGAAGAACCTTAAGTTTCAAGAACTTAAATACCTAAACAAGAATCATAAACAAGAGTTAGGATCTGAATAAAGAAAACTAATGAACCATATAGAACTGAACTTAGGAATAGAAATACCTTGAATGACCTTATGGATTGGTCTAAACCTCAATACCGAAATCACACTATTTCTCACTTCCTAAGTGTTTATAAAAGCTTAGAATGATAAAGCTTTAACCCAAAATCCAAGTCTATCTCTCTATAGTCACACTAGCACCTTGGAGGCTCTAATCAAATTCTTGAAGAATGAAGAAAATGGCTGAGCACTAGGTCCTATTTATATAGTTCAAGGAGTGAAACTAACCCCTTTTAATTTGAATAAATAAATGATTATAAAATAAAAAAGATTTGAATTTTCGTTCAATTGATGCCTAGAACTCGGTCAAAATCGTTCAAAGGCAGGTCTAAGTGGTTAAGGGTAATTTTAAAATTAAAAAAAAAACTTTCAAAAATACATACATGGAGCCGATATATCGCCCCCATAGGCTATATATCGCCTCCCCCTGTATTGCCGAGCCTCGTTCGATCATTCGTGCAAAGTCGACGTGTTTTCCGAATCTTTCGTAGGCAATATATCGGCCCCTATGCTGCGATATATCGGCATACGTTGATATATCAAACACGTATTTGCACTTTTTTAGCATATTTTGAATTTGATAAACAGCTTTGACTGAGTCATAATACGATCCTAACAGCTGCTGGAAGGTTCTAGAGCTTCTAGATCTTTCTTTTATTAAAACTATTCATCAAAATACTTAATTCCTTAATAATCATAATTATGACAAGTGTCACACTCTTATTAGCTCTATCTAAACCATAGGTTATAATAAATACATATCTATGACCAGCAATATTAATCAAACCTTATGTTATAATTAATATTCTTAAACTATTGGTTAAACTTATAAAATCCACAACTGTTGCTATGAGTTTCCAACTAAGTCCTGGTTTGAACCAAAATCCATGGTAACTAACATACTACTAACTAATACTAACTACTACTACTATCTAGCTAGCTAAGTAAATATTCTGGGACACTACAAATGCCAGCTCCCCACATTGAGGTGGGGAAGAATCCAGAACCCCTGCGGGGTTCGCCCCAAGGGATCACGAGCCATCTGATTACCCATGTAAACCAGATCAGCATAGGGGAGCTGGAGAAAATCGAGGGGAACCCCTCCACGAGCATTCTCGACTCTGCATTGAGGATGTATCTAACCATAAGTTTTGTCCTTACTCTTCCTTTCTTGTCCTCCTTGGTTTCGCGAACTGACCCCTTATTTGTCTGTCGCAGTCCTGCTTTGCCAAGATTCAGGCCATCGCTCGGATCCGTTTGGAACTGGGGGAATTGGAGGAGGTTAAAACAACCTTGGAGACCTTAAATAATAACAAGAGAATAACTAAGGTGCAGGCTTTGGAGGTGATCCAAAGTCGCGACTAGCTTCAAAATGAGGTCGAGCTACTCAAGCTAAAGGCCACCGAGGATGAGGCCAAGATTGAGAGGTTCTAGTCCAAGGCCAAGGAGGACGCTGCTCAGATTGAGGACCTTGATCTGAAGGTGAAGGAGCACGGGACTAAGTTGGAGAGCTCATTGGAAGAAATGTTCTACTAGTTAAGGGGTTTCAACTAGGACAGGGACTTCTCATTCCTTGATGCCGAGCTTTGGGGGCATTACCTCGCCAAGTTCCAAGATCGGTTGGCGAAGGAGCCCACCGAGACGGTTGAGACGACCTTTAGGGATGGAGGTGTAGGTGGAGATGAAGAGGTTTCATCCCAGGGGCATGCTGCCAGAACTCAGGGATGAGAGGCTCTTCTATAATTTTATGGTTTTGTTGATTTTTTTTTTTTTTTTGTATTAGGGGTATTCCACTCCCCTTGTACTAAGACCTTTTAGATCGAGACAATTGCCTTAGGGCTTAATTCGAGGTTAATTATCCTTGTCCTTAATTTACATATATTTCATTTATATATGTATTTATTAATGCTTCATCTTTTTGCTATCTCCTTTTACTATTTATTATCGTATTTATTAGACTTTCAAAGTCTTTATACACTTGCATAGTTGTAGGGGGTGCTCTTTTAGATCGAGACATATGCTTTGTAACGACCCAAATTCGCTAATAAGGCTTAAGGGCCTTGATTAGCATGCCTGGAGGGCATAATGGAGATTACGTGTGATTTTAGTGATTAAGATGTATAATTATGATTTAAAGCATGTTATATGATTACTTGAGTACTTGAGATGCATGACTATGCGTGTTTGTATGCATGTAGGCCCAGATTAGGGTAGAAGGGCATAATCGTAATTTTGGCCATTAAGGGCATAACTGCTTTGATATATGTGATAATTGTTGAGACCACATTATTATGTGGATATATCTGCGATCTGTGACTCGAGACGATCCTAGTGAGCTAAGTAGCGGAAAAGTCATAGCGGGGATTTATACCCGGCTCGGGGTGAGCTCACGGGTGTAAATGGGAATTTAGTGGATGAGCTGGAGATTATTGTAACATTGAGGAATGCTATTGGTGATTAATTAGGTATCGGGAATTAAGCGGGAAATAATAGAGACATTCGAGGAAGTAGCGGGAATTAGGTAAAATGACTAAAATGCCCTTAAGTGGACTAAAGGATTAGAGTTAATTGGGAGGGCATAAAGGTCATTGGACTCTTAAGGATGGGTATTACTGAGGTTTTAAGTTAGTGGAATTTATAGAATATCAAGGAAGTCTGAAAAAGAAGGGAAAAGGAAGAGGGAAAACAGAGAGAGTTTCTCTAAAGTCGGTTTACACTTTCCTTCATCTGTTTCTTGAGAATTTCTGGAGTAAAGCTTAGAGGAGAGCTGGGATAACTAAACATCAAGGATCTTGACCTAAGACTAAGGAATTGACAGAGGTTTAGCAGGGTTTCACCAACACTTGAGGTAAGGTTCTAGAGTTCATCCATTTCTGTTTCTGGTTTTTAAGTTGTGGTGATTGAATTGAATTGAATGGAACTTTGGGGAATTCAGGCTTAGGGCTGAGGAGTAGCAAGCCAAGGGAGCCTAGGGATAGCTTGTGGGCGAAATTCTATCAAAGGTATGAATTCTAAGCTTTAGTTCTGATGTTCAGCTGGTTTATGTTGGGTTTTAGAGTTTGGAGGTGGCTATGGTGAATTTTGAGTTTGTGATTGCATGTGCTTGGATTTCAGATGGTTAGGGTGTTTGGGATGAGTGGAGTGTGGTCATGAGGTTGTTTTTAAGTTTGGGTAAGAGTTGGAAGAGGTTTGGTTGAGGTTCGCTCGAGAAAATCGCATAAGGGAAATTTTGGGTGTTGGGTTGTCTGTGACTAGCGCTACAGCGCTAGCCTTTGGGCGCTGTAGCGCTAGGCCATTTTGCTGGAAGGGTTTTGGCTTCTGTCTATAGCGCTATAGCGCCCTCCCAAGAGCGCTGTAGCGCTACCCTGCCTTCTGAAGGGGATTTTAGGGTAATTTGCAAGGGTTTTTGACCTAAGGTTTGGGGTTTGGTTCCACCACCTTGTTTGGTGGAACTAGGTCATCCCGGGGGCTCGGGATTGGCCCCGGGGCTAGGTTTTGAACTTGAGGGTTGATTTTTACTTTGGCCATGATTGTGTTTAGGTGAGCGCTAGGGCTCGAGTGGGATCGTGCTCAAGGTGTCGAAGGATTAAAGCTATTGAATTGAAAGGTAAGAAAACTGCACCCGAATGTATGGTTGTGAATGGGACTAAGTGCTCCCGAAAGTTGTATTGTGTCATCGTTGGTATTATGCCAAGGGACACGTATAAGCGGTCTAAGAGTACCGTTCATGAGTTTAGCGCACGGAGCGCGAATTGGCCATTGAGTGCCGGAAATAAAAGGATAACAGAGGGAGCTGCCTGTGAGCGCTAGCCCTGGTTATCGTCTGTGCATTATGTATTTGATGAGATGCTATAAGTGTAGTTCATTTGTTGCTAGTTGTTCATGCTCTGTTGTTTCTATGTTTTCTTGCTGGGCCTTGGCTCACGGGTGCTTCGTGGTGCAGGTAAGGGCAAGGGCAAGCTGGACCAGGCCTGAGGTGGAGAGCTCCGAGGTGAAATGTACATAGCCAACCGTTCGATCACCACGGTCGAGAAGTGTGTCAGGACAGAGATTACCTAACAGCTCGCTTTTGCCTTAGTATGGCCAGTTGATGTATCTAAACGTTGTAACTTTTGTAAATGGCTTTTAAACTGTCAATTTTGGGATCCCATGTACGTAAACAATGTTTAGTAATGAAAACGTACTTTTGAGACCAAAAACACTTTTAACCCTAGTTCCTCTACTATTTCAGTAACACGCTTTTACTTTAATGACTTGATTAGCAAGTCTGGCACTTTATAAACACACAGTGTAACGGTCCTGGCTATCCAGGGCGTTACATGCTTGATGGCTAGACTAGTTAACTTAAGGTCGTATAATGGGTTATGTCTAGGAGTTTGATCGCCTATTTGCGCATACCTGTTAGGATTCAATCCTCGGACCTGGTTTAGTTCCAGGATTTTTTGTACCTAGTTAAATTCTAGGATTTTTGTTTTGCTTTGAATTTTCTTAACTTAGTTCGCATCCAGAATTATTTTGAAAATTCAAGCTTTAAAAAGCCGAAAAATTTCCAAATTTCTAAATTCTAAGTTGCAAAAATTTATCCTAAGTTTGCAAAATATTTCAAAGACTATCGAGGGTTATATATGCCCCCCAAGTGATTAGAATTTATAAATATTCTAGATCATTTTTACACAAATAACTAGTGCCAAACAACATGATTAAATGAGAAAAAAAATTATGGTACCATGTTCAAACTACACAACAACCTTCTATTCACTACAACAAATCTCTCTTTTCACAACACATGAATATAAGCTTTTTCAAAAAGTATTATAATAAGTAAGATTAAAAAGAGTTAAAATTAGATTATAGGCGCGACAAAAAAATTTAGCGCCAAATGAAAAAATGTGTTAACTTTTTGCCCAAATCCGATTTTTCTTTCTCTCACCTCATTCCTTTCTCTCCGCCCAAATCACTTTGACAGGGGCTCCATCGCACAACTCCACCTCCATCTCCATCACAACCTTTGTTTTCTTCTCTCCCCTAATTTGAAAAATTGACCTTCCCTATCATCGGCAAACGGTGCAAATGACAGGGGCTCGTGGGTCTTGTGAAAATGACGAGCTCAGGGTCGTGGGTGGCTCGGTCTCACGGAGGGGGTGGGTGGCTCGGTCTCACGGAGGGGGTGGGTGGCTCGGTCTCGCAGAGGGGGTGGGTGGCTCGGTCTCATGGAGGGGGTGGGTGGCTCGGTCTTGCAGAGAGGTCGTAGGTGGCTCGATCTTGCAGAGGGGTCCGAGCCCCCTCTTCTTTCTTCTTGAAATTTTTGTAAAATATGAATCTCTCTATTTAAATTATTTATTTATTATATCTTCTTGAGGTGAAATTCTTCTCCTAACATACATTTCTTGTGTTGGTTGATTCAGACTAGCTTCTATATGAAGCTGTTTGAGGGTGGTGAGTTGGACTGTAAAGTTATGGAGAAAGCTGGTTGTCAAAACTATTCCCACACCCCATGGGAATCAAAGAAAGGTGATGTCTATGAAAGACAAACTTATTACAAATTTGACAAGCGTATTTCCCGTTACAGAGGAGAGACAAGAAGTACTCAGCAAAGAAGCCCCCTTTCTGATAAAAATGGATGGATTATTGAAGAGGTCATGATTCTCCATGGAGTTCCTCTTGGTGACTATTTCAATGTATGAACATCGTAACGTTTTCTTCTCAATTCTTGTTTAAATTTCCCGTTTCGCAACTCTCTTTTCTTTTTTGTCAGTTGGCTATGATCTAGATAACTCTTGTACTCAATGTGAAATCTTTTGGAATGTTGATTAGTGATATTTTATTTTCACAGCTTCACATAAGATACCAAGTTGGGGATTTTCCTTCAACATCAAAGCAATGTCAGCTAAAAGTATATTTTGGAATTGCCTGGCTCAAAAGCACTAGGAATCAGAAAAAGATTACAAAGAATATCATTCAGAATCTGAATGATCGCTTGAAAGTGATTGTTAGTGAAGTTGAGAAGGAGTTTGCAATGAAATATTCAATGGAAGTGGTTCAAATAGGAACATTAGCTTACTTGGTATCCAGCTGACTCGGGTTTGAATGTCCTGTAATTGAGCATCGGGATCCATCCAAGTATGCCCTAATAGCCTTGCATACAGAAGCAGTGTGGCAACATTATTTTTTGGACAACCACTACTCCTTCAACACAAGTAGGTAGTCAAAAGTTGATAACGCATTGAAGAGAATTTTGAAACCAGCTGCTCTTAGTTTCTTGTCAAAATCAAAATCCAAAGGAAGAACTCAATGGAATCATAAAGGGTGCTGAGTTTTCGATGACATGAACTCATTGGATGTTGTTATTCACAGTATGTGTCAGATATAACATGTGACTTGATTTTAAGACTGCACTAATTCAAGGTCATGGGGGATGGATGGCTTTGCTAATTTCTGTGATCACCAGACACAAGGCAGTCTGTGGACAGTGTATCATTACCCCATTGTGAGAAATTTCTCTCAAGTTGCTTGCAAATTCATGAAACACACATATTCAGGTGTAACATCCCTTCTAAGCACCAATGAAACACAACAGTAGGCAGTAGTGCTTTTTGATGAGTACTAGGCATGCAGTTCTGGCTTTGGATTAATTAAAAGATCTCTAGTGCCTCAACTCAAGGGAGGCCTTCACTGAGGGAGCATGCTTGTATGGTTTCCAGTGCCTCAACTAGGCATGGGAGCATGCTTGTATGGTTTCTAGCTTCTTCAAAGTTGTGTTGTAGCACTATTTGTTGCTGGCACTTCACAGGTTTTTCTCATTTGCTTTGGAGTCCATTACTGGTTTGTAATTGCCTGTTAGATTTTTCCAAATAAATGCTCTCTTGGTTTTGGTTTTGGTTTAGTTTTTGTAAGCTATTTCCGATTTTCTTTCTTGCTAGGTACTTGGGGCATTGCATTAGCTGCGCAGTTGTAGCTTCTGTGCTATTGGGTGCTGTTGTTTCTTGTCATTTTTCAGTTTCAAACCCATTAGCTACAAGGAGAGATGCCTTACAGAGCACTGTTATTCGCCTTTGAGAGGGGTTTCATGTTTGAATTTGGGATTGCAGTGCTGCTGCTGTCTCTCTTTGTTTGTTCAATAATGGCTTTTCTACGTTCACTTCAAGTAGAAGAAATGGCTATGACCTCAAAATCTCGCAAGGTATGCTTCTCTTCTAGGCTTGAATTTGCTAAATGAATATCTGTTTTGGGCATTTAATTTGCAACAAACATAACTATGCATGCAGACAACACAAAGTTACTCCAATAAGCTAACAAAATAAAAACCCCTAATATTTCAAAAGTTGGTTTTGAGTTGAAAATAACTAAACGACCCAAAATAAATGAACAATTAAATAAATCAATCATAATTGAATGATATAAGTTTGATTAAATCAAATTTAATACACAGCCAAAGAAAATGTCTAGAAAATTTTGTTGGACACTTCTTTTTTTTTAAAGAGTTGGGCACTTATTTTTAGTAGGTTCCTGTATGTATAATTATTTTAATATATAATCATTAGTTTTTAATAAAAATGAAAATAGTATTAATGAGTAGTGATAATAATACAAATAAACAATTGTGGAAAAGGAAATCACACTATAAGAAAATAAAAATAAAATTTCAAAAAAAAAAAAAAGCTCATATCCTTCACAGAATCTTTTACATCAATTAGCCAAAGTGCTAGTCTAAATTTAATTTTGGCATAAACAGTCCACATTGTCTTCAACATCTTTAAATTTTCTCTTATTTCTTTCTGGTCATTTTCTTGATTCTGAATGCATCAGAATATATGTGAACATGTTGAGTTTTGACACTTGAATTCAAGTATTCAACTTTTCTAATGTGCAAGTAAATATGTGTATATATTTTTACTTACCTTTAAATGCTCATAAAAGGAAAATCGTTCTTTTATGACGTATGAGACTGTGCAGTGTCTTGTGCAAGTTTCTAAATACTCTTGTATGTACCAATTTGCAATTACATAAGAGAAAAAGAGATGGAAGAGGAGCTATAATGCAAAGACGTGAAGAGGAGGGTAGAGGTAAAGAAAGACAAAAGGCTCTCTTGGAGAAGGAAGAACGTAAATGGAAGGAGATAGAAGCTTCTCTCATATCCTTTATTCCTAATGCTGGAAGCAGGGAAGCAGCAGCCATGGCAGCTGCTGTTCGTGCAGTAGGAGGTGATTCTGTTCTTGATGTTTCTAGCATTGCTTGCAGGATATGTTAAACTCAGTTAGCTCGTCGAGCCCTTCAGGTTTGTTTATTATTATCATTATATAAAAGTGTTTAAGCTATGTAAGACACTTGCGACTCTGTAATTAGTAAGTTATACATCAGCCTCTCTAGCATGTTATTGCTTAAATTTTCATGTTTTAAATCAAACAAGGTGTGGTTGCATTAAAGCTCATTATTTCTTTCTCAAATCCACATACTATCCAATGGGGTTTAAATCTTAATTAGCCATCTCAATACTGACTTTAACAAATAAGCTCCAACATTTTTTTTTTGGCCCTAAGAGCATGATAATCTCCACTCTTACCTTTGTTTTTAAGTTGCTGAAATATTGTTAAGAAAAATTTCAGGTGTGTGCTTTTGTTCTTACTTGGACTATGTGACAATTGGAAGATGTTTCGGCTAGAAAAGCAAAGGTTTGAATTCAGTTTTCTTATGCTATTTTTCTGGCATGCATGTTAACTATCTTTTGGTTGAGACAATTTATTCTTCAAAAACAGAATTTGAGCAGAAACATTATGTTATTTTAACCATTGCAATTATACTAACTTAATTTACACTTTTAAGCAACAGACTTCCAGCTCAGATGCACCAAGAAATCACACCAAACATTAAAAAGAAAGAAAGAAAATACAACTTAAAGTTGCTTCAAATTTTACGATAAATATATAATCGAAAAAGTCTTTGACTATAGTATTAATCCTTCTAAATTTGTAGGAAATAGAATATTGCCCACTTAAAGTAATTTACCTAAACAAAATACACTGAACAAATAGTTTACCTGTGGTAGTTGTACTTGACCTTTCATTTGGGCTTGCTTGATGTATTGTATTTGAGTACCTTAAATTTGTGCTTATTTGTGGCAGTCATACTCGGTCCTTATGTGTATTTGGTACCTTGATATTTTTAGGAATGAAACGAATTGGATCTCTTTCTAATTTTATTTGGTGCCTACTTTTGCAGAATTTAACATTCATGTGATATCTAAATACTATGAGTTAACTATATTCATGTGGTTTTCAAATACTTTTGCACATGTAGTTAGTTAGCTCTAACTGTAATATAGGTTCAACTATAGTTAGTTGATTAGTGTGGTTAGTTTCCTGTTAATCACTTCTTGGTTTCCAGCTCCTTTTTCCCTCTCTTTGTATCTTTGTACTATTCAGTTATAAATAATAAAGTCCCATATCTCTGGTACATTTACAAAGATCATTTTATCCAATTCATTTTCTATTAAGTACTCTTATGTGTGTGTGATGGCAGCGATCACACAAGGGGGCCTGTTTGGAAGTATGAAATGCTATTATTTAATCACAAAGGAATGTCGATGATACCATGTAGTACAGTGTGATGGTGCTCCTTCCTATGATGATACCATCTAGATAATGACCACCATTGATTACTAAGGCATGCCAAAGGCTTTTGTCATAATTTTTTTGGCCTATGTAATTTTCAGAGATTACCCCCAAAACAGAAGCTTCTGTTCTCCTTTTTATTTTTTTTATTTTTACCCTAACAGAGCTTAAAATCAATTTAGCAGAGGTGAAAATTAATTTATTTTTATAGAAGCTAGAAGCTAAAAGTTAGATAAGAAAATGAGATAAAAATATTGCTAGACAATTTTATTGTGACAGTCTTGTCTCCATGAAGTTTAATAAAAAGGTCCAATTATTATGAGACATGTCTAGAATCCCTTCTTTTTTGTTTTTCCTCTTCTTTTTTTATATACTCTTTTGGCTGCTCCTTCTCACGATTAATTCAGTATTGATTATATTTTTTAGCTCATTACAAGTGTTGAATCACAAATATTCAACACTTGCATATATTTAGATAAAGTTTAGTTCATTCATTCTCTATTCTCTTTGATGAATGTGGTGCTATTTGGAGAGACCAGTGATAAGGAACACAACATAATGAAAATTTCATCTGTTTGTCATAATGGAGCTGTATTGTATTGTATGTATTTGGTTTCGATTCATGTTAGGGTGATTGGTGCAGGATAATTGGCCTTCTGTGATGTTTGCAATGGTAGGAATGGTGGTACTTAGCCTTGGAAATCTCTCAACTCAGTATGCTTGGGCTTTTGTTGGCTTTGTTAGGAGTGTGTCCTAAAAGCATGTAGAGACATTTGTTTATTCTGTGAATAAATAAATACAATGGTTTATTATTATTGTTATATTTAGATTGTTAAATTATTGTTTGAATAATTTTGTAAATATCAGAAAAATTCCATATTCATTATTGAGGATGTGATCTTGTATTAGTACGAGAGAATTAAGATCACATGAATGAATAAAAATAGTCAACAACAACAAATTAAAGTTAAGGAATTCTTTAATTGGAGTTATAAGTACGGTTTATTGAGTATCATAATGATACAAATAATCTAGATTCGAATTATTGATGTGGTAAGACATCTCGGTAAAGGTGCTTTATATAATATGATTATATATGACATGGACCGATGTGAATTAAAGTCTTTATCTAAAAACCATTTAACAATAAAGACTTGTAATTCATATCATAACTGCTGATCATTTATAGATCAACCTAAATCATGAGTGTTCATGAACTCCTGTTCATGTTTATTAAATCTTTTGATTCATTCGTTACGGTCTCTTCAAAGAATGAGGCTAATGACTTTTGTTTTGGAGATTTAATATCATGGATGGATGGGAACATGTATCAACAATACGGAATCTAATCTTTCCTAACGGATCGTATATTAGTTCCCTTAAGGGTTAATTCTGGAACTGAATGATTTTGAGCTCAAATCTATAATTAAATTATAGATTAATTATTCACTAGTGAATTAATGGTACTTAAGGAATAAGAAGTAAATTAGAAAGGTAAAATGGTAATTCTTCCATTCTAATTTATGAACTAATTAATTAGAGGGTTGAACTATTGTAAGATGGTTATATCAATGGACGACTTAAGAAAAGATTTCTGTAAAAGTATATCTATAACATAAAGAGTGTAATTCTGAATTTATAGTGGAGTAATATCAGAATTAATAAATTAACTATTATAATTAAAGAGTTTAATTATTTAGTTTATTTATTGGAGCTTAATGTTATAGGTCCATGGTCCCCGAAATAGCTCAAACAATCACTAACAAAGGTAAACACAAAAATGGGCAAAAATGACTTATGTGATAAGTAAAATATTTTTCTATGTATCAAACATAATTATTTTTTAATTATGTGTAATTAATTAATTAAGAATTAATTAATTATTTGATTTAACAAAAATATAATTAATTTTGATTTAATTTATTTTTGGGATTTTTGGTATTTAAATAATAATAAAAATTGGGAAAAATCACATGCCATCATTGGCATGTGTTACACGTGTAGCACAGTGCACAGTCACTGTCACTGTCACTGTGCTACATGCATAAGAAACTGTAATCAGTTTCTAGGTTCCACAATTTTAGTTATTTAAATATTAAATAAATAATGAGATATTGTAATTTGATTAAAATATTATTATTTAAACAAAAATCTGATAACTGATTAGTTATTTTCAAATTGTTTAAAATAACTAAGATTTTATTTTTAATATATTGGATATATTAAATATAGGATATCAGTTTTTTTTTCATAATGTAACTTTTCAGGAATAGAAAAATATCTAGAAATCTCTCTCAGAGAAAGAGAACAGTGACACAAAAAAAAAGTCACTATTCTTCACAAAACCTAGGTCCAAACTTTATCAGATCTCATGTGTTGAGAACATCTGATAAATAGTTTTTTGCCTATTGTTTGTATAGCGAGCCCACACTCGTTCTTTGTGTGTTGAGAAAATTTTGGAAGATCTTGGTGTGAGATCTCAAGGATTTAGCCATACAAAAAGATAGCAGCAAGGAAGGACCTGAGGTAATTTTTTGTATTCATGTCTTTGATTCAATATATATATATATGCATGTGAATAAGTAGATCTAGAAATCTTATAGGATTACACTAACAATTTGATTGTTGTTCCGCTGCGTATAATCTTTGATTTGATCAATAAAAACCAACAGGCTTATCAGTCACAGAAGTGATCACTGCAAGCATAACAGTTGTTATAGGTCCTTTCTTTCATTCTCTCTCTCTCTCTCTCTGGCCATTTCTAAATGTTGATGTTTGTCTGTGTTGCTCTTATAGATACTGAATTTTTTGCTTCTATTGCGATCTTTAATGGTTACAGGAACAACCTTGAATTACTTTTTAGACAATAGAATTAATAGAGCCGAGATCCTTTTCCCTGGCGTTGGCTGCTTCTTGGTTGTAGTTTGCCTTGCTTCTACTGTCCACTCATCTAATGCAGCTGATAATAAAGAAAAGCTTGAAGGTTTTTCATCTAAAGAGGGGTATGTTTCATTCATTAAATGTTAAGGTTATCAAAGAATTATCTTGTTTTTATTCATTTTTAAAAATAAAATCATCGAGCTTGTTGAGTGATGCAATTTTTACTTAATTGTTTTGTTTGATGGTGCACTTAAGGATAATGAGAATGAGTAGAAAACTAGCTGTACCACTATAGATGGCACTGTAAAAGACAATAATTTTTAGTATGGAAAATCAATTAAAATTCTCACATTTAGATGAAAAGTGATAATCTTGTGTTGCAAAAATACTACACAACAATATTTGGACGTTCATCACCTAACATTCAAATCCAAACATCTCAGATTCTCTATCACATTTAATAATTATAACTCTTGCTACAGGTGTTTGGGAAAAGCACTCTCATTGGACTATCCATATGTTTCTTTGCTGGTGTTTGCTTTTCTCTATTCTCACCAGCGTTCAACTTGGCAACAAATGATCAATGGCATACATTGAAAGATGGGGTTCCTCACTTGGTTGTCTACACTGCATTCTTTTACTTCTCAGTATCTTGTTTTGTCCTTGCTATAATCCTCACATCACATTCCTTTACTACCCTGTGCTGGACTTACCCAAATCATCATTCAAGGCTTATATGAATGACTGGAATGGCAGAGGCTGGGCCTTAATGGGCGATCTGCTCTGCGGGTTTGGCAATGGTCTCCAATTCATGGGAGGCCAAGCTGCAGGGTATGTTGCAACAGATGTTGTTTAGGTTGGTTCAAATATATTTTTTTGTCTTGATTCCAAACTTCTCTTTTGTGGGATAAACTTGTTTGTGCAAAATTTCAACTGAACCAAAATGTGCATCACATACTAATATGGACTTTTTTTGGGGTGGTGATTGGCAGGCACTTCCACTAGTAAGCACTTTCTAGGGAATTCTTTTGTTTGGAGAATGCAGAAAATCGTCAAGAGGAACATATATATTGCTAGTAAGCATGTTGTCTATGTTTATTGTGGCTGTTGCTGTTCTTATGGCATCATCAGGGCATCGAAAGTAGGAGTTAGCTGCATACACAACCCTTTGCCTTTGTTTTTGGGTAGTGTTTTGTGTAAAGTAATAAGTTGGCCTGTGGTTTTATAATACCGATGAGGATGCATTAACAAACTATACGAGAAGCTGTTGGTTCAATTGATAGTATTATGATAGTATTATTTGATTGATTTGATAGGGAAGATGAGAAAGACAAAATGATAATGGGCCAATTTGAATTAATATTATGCTCATTACAAGTGTCCTCTCTTGTAAATAATTTCCATAGCATTTTTCTTGAAGTAATTTGTGATGCTAGATAATAACAATAAAATATTTCTTTGTTTATTTTGCATATGTGACAAGCGAAATAGAAAAGGATACTTAATTTTGAAGGCTTTGTGTTGGGCAGTTGTAGAATATTTTGTGCTGAAAGTAGTAACTTTTCAATATGTTGAATATTTAAGACTACTTGAATACTTTAAGAACATTTTGTTGTTGATGTCAGTGTTGAATGTTTTAAACTAATTTGTGGATTGTTAATATAATGTTGAATGTTTTTACTATTTGTTATTTGAAAATCAAGTTCATTTGATGATGCTAGTATATATTAGAAAGCTAATTTTAATTATATAAAAAAACTAAAATATAATAGAATAAATTAGTGTTGTATAAATGAATATATAATGAGAATTTAAACTTATCTAAATATTAAAATAATACGAAAAATGTGTTATCATATCTATTACAATAACATTTTTTATAAGTAAAGAATTTTGTTATGCAAACTTCATTATATAACACAAATAATGTGTTATACTAAAGTGTAGTATAACACAAAAAATGTGTTATACTAAAGTGTAGTAAAACACAAATTTATAAGTATTGAAATGTGTTATATAATCGACTATAAATAATATAATTAAACACTTATCTATTTATTAAAATAACACAGAAAGTATGTTATCGTTGACAGTATAATAACACATCTGTATAACAATGATAAAGTGTTATGTAAAGTACCCTGACCTACGATAACATAGTCGGTCTTAACACATCAAAAAGTGTTATGGTATGTTTTGATAACACATTTTTGGTGTTATTAAAAGCATTTTTTCTTGTAGTGATTAATTCAAATTCAAATAAATGACATGGCTTTTATAATTAAGCCTTACAAAAGATAATATAAATGGATCCTAACAAAATTTCCTATTATTGGTAGTACTTTTTTAGATGCCTCAATCTACCCATTGGACTGTGGGTATACTACTGAAGAGAAACTTTTAATTACGTCGTATTTCTCGCAAAAGTTCGTGAATAGATCGTTATCGAATTGAGTTCCATTGCCTGGCACGATATTTTTTGGGAGTCCAAAATGGCATATTATGTTCTTCACTACGAAGTCCAGTACTCTCTTCGAGGTTATAGTCGCCAGTGGTTCTGCCTCGACCCACTTCGTAAAATAGTCGATTGCGACCACCACATAGTGAACTCCTCCTTTTCCAGTAGGCAACAAACCAATTAGAACGATTCCCCAAATTGTAAATGGCCAGGGAGAAGAGATTATGGTTAACTCCATGGGTGCAACTCGGGCAATAGTGGCAAAGTGTTGACACTTTTTACACTTTAGTACATATGACGTCGAGTCCTTTAGTGTGGGCCAAAAATAGCCCTGCCTTAGTACCTTCAAGGCCAAGCTTTGCTCCCCAGCGTGGTCTCCGCATAATCCATCATGGATTTCTTTGAGGATAACCTACGCTTCTTCGGGCAGAACACATTTTAGAAGACGCGTGGAATGGCCTCGCCTGTATAGAATCCCCTCGACCATAATATACCTCCAGGCATGAGGTATTCTACTATCAGGATCATCTAGGTCAGTCCTTCACAAATCATTCTGGCCTCACTTGCCTCTTCTTCTATGCTCGGTTTGTCTAAGAACTCCACCAGGACCACATTCAATTTGTCCGCTTCTTTGGTTATGGCGAGTTGGGCTAGAGAGTCTGCATTGGTGTTCTACTCGCGAGGGTCTTGCTCGATGGAATAGAACTCAAAATCTGATAGCTCACTTTTTACTTTAGCTAGATAGGCTACGATTTTGATTCCTCAAGCTTGATACTCCCCTAACACTTGATTAACCACAAGTTGAGAATCGCTGAAGCATTGGATTGCTTTCGCCTTCAGCTCCTTTGTTACCCGAACTCCAGCTAACAAAGCCTTCTACTCCACTTCGTTATTGGATGCGTCAAAACTGAATATGAGAGTTATATGGAAGCGATGTCCTTTAGGTGTGATCGAGATTATTCTAGTTTTGGACCCGTGTTCGTTGGATGATCCATCAATGAAGAGTTTCCACAACTCTTGTACCGGTTCCCTCATAGGCTCGTCTTGGAACCCAGTACATTCAGCTACGAAATTAGCGAGCGCTTGGCCCTTTATTATTGTTCGTAGCTTATATAATATCTTGAACTGACTAAGTTCGATAGCCCACTTCAACAGACGTCCCGATGCTTCAGGATTTTGTAAGACCTACCTTAAAGATTGATCAGTTAAGATGTGTATGGTGTGAGACTAAAAAATACGGCCTGAGCTTCCTCGAGGCCAAAATCAGGCAAAACATGAACTTCTCAATCAGAGGATACCGGGATTCATCTCCACCTACACCTCCAGGTTAATCCATTCCTGAGCTCGGGCCAAGAACTCATCTGTATTTTTTACTCCTTTCCTTTGGAGCTCTTTCAACTATTCACCTCCCACGGTGATTCCTGACCGCATGGCTGTAACATCCCACGTCACTATGACTGCTTCCTGGAATGACGACTGACCCTACAAACCAACACGAGTCTTTCCAGCGTGCTTTGTCCTCACTCGCACGCTTCCTGGGAAAACTTCCTAGGAGGTCACCCATCTTGAGATTACTCCAGGTCAAGCACGCTTAACTTTGGAGTTCTCAAGTGATGGGCTATCGAAAAGAAGAAGCTTCTTGTTGATATAGGTGGTACCCATCAATCTATTTAAGCCCTCTTCAACTGTGTAGTCCCATACCTACACAGTCTTAGAATCATCACACTTGACCTTCCCCAGGCGGTGTGGGATTGCACAGCTTTACCCCTACGGATCATGGGTGCTATGTGGTGCAGGTAAAGGGAAGAAAAGCTCACTCAGCCTTGAGTGGAGAGCTTAGGTGGTGATGTGTACATATGTAACCGCTTGACTACCATGACCAAGGAGTTTCTCATAGGAACTAGAGGGTTTACCCTATTTTTGCCGCTTAGATTGAAGGGTTGTAAACTTTATACTGTAATGACCATTTTGTATCATAAACAACTTGTAAACGTTTTTGTGGGCCCATGAACAATTTTTTGTTTAAATAAAATATATCATTTCCTTTTGATTGGTTTTCCACCTTAACCTATTAATAACACCTTGAAGCACGTTTTTAACCAAAGAACTCGGTTAGCGAGTTAAATTCACGGTTCAAAGTTCACCGTAACTGTCTTGGGGTAACCAGAGTGTTACAATGGCCATGAGCTTGGCACTATCATCAGCGTCCCTAGCCCGAGCTGCTATGTTTGTGAACCGGTTGATGTACGCCTTAAGCGATTCACCCGGTTGCTATTTTATATTGGCCAGGGAGTTGGCCTCTACTCAAACTTCTTTCGCAACTCGAAACTAATTTTTTAACTCAGTCGATAACTGTTTCCAGGAAGTGATCGAGTGCCTCTTAAACTTGTTGAACCACAATTTGGCTGGTCCTATCAAAGTGGCTAGGAACAGGACACAACACGGGTCGATGTAGACATGGGCTCACATCAAAGTGTTGAAGGTCCCAATGTGGTTCGATGAATTAGTGGTTCCATCGTATGTAGGCATGTTTGGAATTTTGAAGCCAATGGGATATGGAGCTGCTGCAATGTGGGGAGCAAGCAGCTCGAGCTCCTCATCAGAATCGCAGTCGTCCACATTTTTCCTGGACAAAATTCTTTTCATTTGTTCCTCCATCACCCAGATGTTCAAGGGTTGGATCCTTCATCTCCAGGTTATTTGGGAACTTGTTATTAGCTCCCATCACCGATTTTATCATATGAAATACTTGGTTCAAGCTTTAAGCAACTAATGATTTTGATAAGACTTTGTGGTATTTTCACTAAGGTAAAGTTCAAACCAAAAGACATTTTATTTTATACACCAAAAATGTTTTAAGCTAGAGAATGAGGCTTTTATTTAACCAAGTGGGGGATTGTTATGATTGGTTAAATACAAAACATAAGTGTTAAAATACAAGTAAGATATAAACACTTAGTAAATTTCACATAGTGAAGATGTGAAATTTGAGCTTCAATTGTAGGCACTTTTAAAATGCAATTTTGGGTCCAAAGTGATGCATGAAAGTATCTAAAGGTTGGGAAAATTTTGGTAGCATTTAGAGCATTTTTAGGACCTTTAGAAGTGTCCAGAAACAGAGAGGGTGGCGATACGTCGCCACCCAAGTGGCGTAGCATCGCCTACTGCAGTATGTAAAAGTTACGTGAAATGTTCTTAATGACGTGTTTTGCAAGTCTAATCCTATTGTTTATACCTAATGACGGTGCCTACTCTATATAAGGGTCAAAATAGTGTTTTGGAAGACTTTATCACTCTCTCCAATCTTTCTCTACCCTCTCTCTCTCTCTAGCTCCAAGAATCTCTATTTTTTCTCCAAGAACTCTCAAAGAAACTGCTTGACTTGAGAGTTTAAGGCTTGTTAAATCTCAATCCTCATTTCCTCAAGAGAAGACCTCAAGCATCTGTGGTGGTTGGGAAATAGAGTATTAGGACAGTGTTTGCAACGTGTATAAGCCTTGGTTTTGTGTATTTTTGCTTTGCTTAAAGGATTTGCTTAAGGTGGTGGTTTTGCCTAGGGCTTTTGAAGCTTCATCAAAGTTGAAGAAGACCATTGATCTACCTGGGTTTGCAAGTTCTTTCTCAATATTTTTTTAGTCTCTGTCCATCCATTTTTGTGTAGATTCTATTTTTTTTAGGTGGTGTTATCTCACTCTCCCCAACATTCTAATACTCTATAATATGAGATAGCATATCATGGAAGAATCTAACTCTCTTTCGACATTAAAATTCATGACTCTGATGAGACTAACTTTGTCCGCTGGCAAGACAAGATTAGATCCTTGCTCACCACTTTGAAAGTTTTCTATGTCTTGGATAAAGACCTAAATGCCTTGGAAGATCCCAAGGACGATGATACTCAAGAAGTTTTCAAAGAAATGAAGAAGCGCGAAGAAGATGAATTGTTATGTAGGGGTCACATCCTTAATGCCCTCTCGGATAGGCTCTATGATCTCCACACCAACACCAAGACCACCAAGGAGATTTGTGAGGCCTTACAAAAGAAGTACAAGGTGAAGAAGAAGGTACTAAGAAATTTCTTATTACTCAATATATGGAATTTAAATTTCATGATGATAAACTCCTTCTCCCTCAAATTCATGAGTTGCAAATTATTGGGAATAAATTGTCTATACTTAAGATTGTATTGCTGAAACAATTCCTTGTTGATGCCATTATAGCCAAGTTACCTCCTTCTTGGAGAGGCTATAGAAAGAAAATTCTCCATAGAAATGAAGAGATTTATTTGGAGGCAATTCTCAAACAGTTGAGAATTGAGGAGGAATCTCGCTCTAGAGATATGAATGAAGAGAAGTCCAATGGAGAGACTTCTAAGGCCAATGTGGTGGCTAACCCTCCTAACAAGGGAAAATGTCAAAAACCCTTGGGGCTCAAGAAGAATGAGGGACAATTCAAAAGTTCCAAGGGACCTTGCTTTGTGTGTGACAAAAATGACCACTTTGCTAGAGATTGTAGGTTCAAGAGGAGCCAAAACAATGAGGCAAGAGTCAATTAAACCCAAGAGGAGCTAGTGGCAATACAAAGCGAAGTTAATGCCATTCATGGAAATGTGAGTGGGTGGTGGTATGATACTTATGTCACCATTCATGTTACCTATGATAAAACTATTTTCAAGACCTTTGAATCTTCAAAGGAAGGGCATGAGATACAAATGGGCAATGAGAAAAGGTCCAAGGTTGAAGGAAAGGGAGCTATTGATTTTTTATTCACATCCGACAAGAAGGTTCTACTCACCAATGTCTTGTATGTATCGAAAATGAGTAGAAACCTTGTGAGTGACAATTTACTTGGCAAATCGAGAATCAAGGTTGTGATAGATTCTGGCAAGCTCATTTTATCTAAAGACAATGTTTTTGTGGGAAAGAGATATGCTTGTGATGGCATGTTCAAAATTTGTACATCTATTGACCATGTGAACAATAAAGTTTCTTCTTCTTCTTGTTATATGCTTAACTCAAATTTTATTACTTTGTGACATATTAGACTTGCACATATAGGATTTGACACAATTAAAATGGCTGTCAAATGTGGATTAATTGATTGTGATAATTTTGAGCATGACAAATGTGAATTATTTGTTACATTTAAAATGGTAAAGAAACTTTTTCCTAGTTTTGAAAGGAACTCTGAGTTGTTAGATTTGATACATAGTGATTTATGTGAACTAAATGGAATGTTGACTAGAGGAGGAAGTAGATATTTTATTAATTTCATTGGTGATTGCTCTAGGTTCACATATGTATATTTTCTTAAAAATAAAGATGAAGCATTTGATGTATTTAAGTTTATAAAACGGAAGTTGAAAATCAACTTGAAAGAAAAATTAAAGTTCTTAGAAGTGATATGGGTGGTGAATATTTTTCAAATAAATTTAACTTGTTTTGCGAAGAACATGGAATAATTCATGAATGTACAACCCCTTATAATCCACAAAAAAATGGTATAGCGGAAAGAAAAAATAGAACATTTATTGAGATGATAATGCTATGCTATTACACTCTAAATTGAATTTTAGTTTGTGGGGTGAAGCCTTGCTATTCGCTTGTCATATTTTGAATCATATTCCCATGAAAAAAAATATATCTCCATATGAGTTATGGAAATGAAAGAAACCAAACATTGGTTATCTTAAAATGTGGGGGTGTCTTGCTTATTGCAAGAGCACCGATCCTGAAAGGACTAAGTTGGGTCCAAGGACTAAAAGATGTGCATTTGTGGGTTATGCCCAAAATAGAAAAGCTTATAAATTATTAGACTTGGAGTCTAATGTAATAATTGAATCTAGAGAGGTTGAGTTCTTTGAGACATGTCATGTGATGACAACAAGTTAGAACCAACTCAGACTAGAGAGCCTCATGGGAGACTCCTAGAATAGTTGGTGAGCAACCTCAATGGCATAGAAGGAGCCAAAGGCTCAAAGACTTGGGATTAAGCGAGAAATGTTCTCCAATAGAGACACTATACCTTGTTGAAGGTGTTAATGAGGAAGTTACTTGGAAACATTCAATAGTACTTCAAATAGAAGATGATCCCAAAACCTTCAAGAAGCAATATCCTCAAGAGACTCCGTTTTTTGGAAGGAGGCAATTAATTATGAAATTGATTCAATTATGTCAAACCACACTTGGGAATCAGTTGACCTTCCAAAGGGGTCCAAAAAAATTGGGTGCAAATGGGTATTTAGAAAGAAATACCATACCGATGGTACCATACAAACCTTTAAGGCTAGGCTAGTAGCAAAATGATTCAAACAAAGAGAGGGAATAGATTACTTTGACACATATGAATTGGTAACAAGAACTACTTCTATAAGATTATTGTTAGCCTTATCATCTATATATAACATTTATGTTCACCAAATGGATGTCAACACAACATTCCTAAACGGGGATCTCGAGGAGGAGGTCTATATGGAGCAACTGGAAGGTTTTGTTCTTCAAGGAAATGAACATAAAATGTGTAGACTTGTCAAATCATTATATGGTTTGAAATAAGCTCCAAAAAAATGGCATGAGAAGTTTGATAAAATCATTTTTTGTAATGGATTTAGACACAACAATGCAGACAAGTGCTTATACTATAAGACTAGTGACTTTATCATACTTGTGTGATTATATGTAGATGATATGTTGATTTTGAGTAATGACATGAAAGGAATAATAGAAACAAAGAGGTTTCTATCTTCTAACTTTAAAATAAAAGACCTTGGAAATGTGGATATCATTCTAGGTATCAAAGTTAGAAGGAATAGTGAGGGTTTTCTTTTGAGTCAAACCCACTATGTTGAGAAAGTGCTCGACAATTTCAGTCATCTAAAAAATCAAAGAGGCACGTACACCATTTGATTCAAACATGAAGTTTGAAAAGAATGAAGGAAGAGCGGTGACTCAATTGGAATCTGCAAGTGCAATAGGAAGCCTAATGTATACCGTTCATTGCACAAGAGCAGATATTGCATATGCGGTTAGTAAACTTAGTAGGTTTACTAACAATCTAAGTATCAAGCATTGGAGAGCTATTGAGAGAATTCTTGGTTATCTTAAGGGTACCAAAGAGTATAGTCTTCACTATACAAATTTTCCAAAGATACTTGAAGGATATTCTGATGCTAATTGGATATCGGAAGTTGGAGATAATCTCTCCACCACCGGTTGGGTGTTTACTCTTGGAGGAGGTGCAATCTCATGGGGCTCCAAGAAGCAAACTTGTATATCACACTCAACCATGGAAGCAGAGTTTATAACTTTAGCAGAAACCGACAAAGAGACCGAGGGGCTTAGGAATCTCATGATGGATATTCCTTTAACCACAAATATGGTATCAACAATTTCAATACATTGTGATAGCCCATCCGAACTTGCTAGAGCATATAATAGTGTGTATAATGGAAAGTCTAGACACATTAATGTAAGACATGAATATGTGAGACAATTGATTCAAGGTGGAATCATATCGATCTCATATCTTATGACAAGTGAGAATTTAGCGGATCCATTTACAAAACCTCTTATGAGAAGGTTAGTAAGTTCTACTTCAAAAGGGAAGAGATTGAAACTCTTAGAATAATAGATTCACCAATGATGGAAACCCAACTCTCAACTTGTACAAATCAAGGGAAAGAGTTCAATGGGTAAGAACAAGTCATTGATAAGTGAATAGTTTCGACACTAAAATTTATTATGAGTTCCATCTAAGATGGTTAGTGTTGGTTGCTACCGAGTTAGGGTTAAGCCTAGGGATTTTAATGAAGTCCAATTGAGCGTACCAAGGATCTATAAAGGTAGCAAATATGTTGTAAGAACTCCACCTATGTGGACTTAGCCGCCTCTCATGGGAGTTGGAGTTTCTCCCCGGAAAGTTCATGAAGAGATGAGCACATGACCATGATAGTGCTAAGCAAGAAAGTGGGAAAAACAAAAGATGTGGTGGAGGTGTGTGAGGTTTCACCGTTTTTATCATATGGAATACTTGGTTCAAGCTTTAAGCAACTAATGATTTCGATAAGATTTTGTGGTATTTTCACTAAGGTAAAGTCCAAACCGAAAGACACTTTATTTTATACACCAAAACTGTTTTAAGCTAGAGAATGAAGCTTGCATTAAACCAAGTGGGGGGGTTGTTATGATTGGTCAAATACAAAAGATAAGTGTTAAAATACAAGTAAAGTGTAAACACTTAGTAAATTTCACATAGTGAAGATGTGAAATTTGAGCTTCAATTGTAGGGACTTTTAGAGTGCAATTTTAGGTCCAAAGGGATGCATGAAAGTAAGGGTTCAGAAAAAGTTTGGTAGCATTTAGAGCATTTTTAGGACCTTTGGAAGTGTTCGAAAACAAAGAGGGTGGCGATACGTCGCCACCCAAGTGGCGTAGCATCGCCTGATGCTTAGGGTTTCAAGAAACCCTAACAGGCTATGCTTCGCTTGCTTGCAGGCGACGCATCGCCTATTGCAGTACGTAAAAGTTACGTGAAATGCTCTTAATGACATGTTTTACAAGTCTAATCCTATTGGTTAGACCTAATAACAGTGCTTGCTCTATATAAGGGTCAAAATAGTGTTTTGAAAGACTTTATCACTCTCTCCAATCTCTCTCTACCCTCTCTCTCTCTCTAGCTCCAAGAATCTCTAGTTTTTCTCCAAGAACTCTCAAAGAAACTGCTTTACTTTGAGAGTTTAAGGCTTGTTAAATCTCAATCCTCATTTCCTCAAGAGAAGACCTCAAGCATCTGTGGTGGCTGGGAAATAGAGTATTAGGACAGTGTTTGCAACGTGTATAAGCCTTGGTTTTGTGTATTTTTTCTTTGCTCAAAGGATTTTCTTAAGGTGGTGGTTTTGCCTAGAGCTTTTGAAGCTTCATCAAAGTTGAAGAAGACCATTGATCTACCTGGGTTTGCAAGTTCTTTCTCAATATTTTTTAGTCTCTGCCAATCCATTTTTTATGTAGATTTTATTTTTTGTGGTGGTGTTATCTCACTCTCCCCCAACAGTGGGACGTACGTATCTTCTGCGGGTACATAATTTCTCTTGTTGTTCTCGCGAGTTGGAACATTTCTTTGCAGTCGTGGGGGTGTTGGATGGCGTATAGGTGATGGAGGGTGCCTTATTGGTGAGGCGATGTGCCTCCCATTAGGATGTACCATGCTAGCTCGCCCGATCCACTCCTATGTCGCAAACTAATGGAAATGTTCCTTCATTTCTTTGTGCCTAGACTGTTGGTCGAGGCGCTGGGGAATTTATAGGGACTTCTACTCTTCTTGACGCAGTCCCTACTTGCCCCGCCTGACTGGGATGATTGCTGGCAGGTTGGTTATTTCTAGGAGTTCGTTTAGATGGCACCAAGCTTGAGGGTTGCTGTTCTGGCAGAACGACTCGCGGTGGTGGGGGCTAAGGGGTATTTCTGCGTGATCGAGATTGGTGGGATCCACTTTGTCTCCTTCCGACATTCTCGTCGGTTGCTAGAGGAGGTAACCGAGCCATTATCTCATATATTCACCTTTTAGCCTGGGCGAGTTGGCCTCTTAGTTGGGTATTCTCCATTTTGATGGCAGTCGGATACCCAAATTTGGGTTTCGAGGAAGTGAAGTTGAGCTTCTAGTGTCGTCCTAGTTCATGTGTTGCTTTCCAGGACGATGCTGCATGAAGGTGTCTCCTCCAGTAGAGTTAGCCCTACGATAATCACCGTGATCACCAAGTCTCTCTGATTCGTTGTCATGCATAGAACGCGTTACCACCATGATGATTGTTGGGATTGAATATTTTTCGACAAACTTCAAGCCTAATCTGTTCTCAATGAAAGCATCAATCTGTTGACGTAGTTTTTCACCAAGGGATTAAGAAATCCTAAACACCTTATAATAAACAGATTGTGTGAACGCACAAGATTTTATGTGGTTCAGCAGTTAAAATCCACATAGTCCACAAGTCACTCTTATTTCCTTTTAGGAACTCTTGGAGAAATTGTTTGTGACAATTTCTACAGAGTTTTAGCACAAAAAAAGTTGATCCCTTTTACTGTCAATTCCCTCTATATTTATAGGGAATTGTGGTAGACAATACTGGGTAACCGTACAATAAAATGTAATTTACAGGATTGGGTAACTTCCCAAATAATTGAATACATAAATGTCCTAATTAAACCTATGGTTGTTATATCGGGCATTGGATACATAACGATTATAAACATTTATTATGCATGAAGAATCTCCGAGTCTGTTGGGATTCTTCCTTATGCGCGTCATTGGACTTCTGCGAGCTGGATGCGCTACTCGAACTGGATGTTATGGGAGCATAACGATCTTAACTTGGATCATTCTTGGAGCTTGATGAGGACGGTCAGGACACCATATATCTCGACCTCTGTTAATGATATTTGAGTCGATCTGGATGATCTTAAACTATCCCAAACTTGGTAGCACAACCTTGAGCTATTTGATCTGGAGTCCACTTTCCTTCATTTATTGCTTGCCAGTTATACCCTGAGCAAAATAATCGAGCTCATATTTTTAGAGTACAACAGAGAATTATTTATAATTTATTTTAGAAATACAAGACCAAAATGACAAGAATTTTGAGGCTCCCACGAAAAACTAATTGGTTATTAGTAGAGTTACACATGTTCTTATTAATGGTTCAATATTCTTACACTTATTTCATATGGGGGACACCATAGTCTAATATCCCCCTCAAGATGGTGACAATTTTTCATTCACCAATCTTGAATCACCTGATCACAAGTGACCTCTTTTTTTCAGCTTGCTTATTTTTTTGAATAACAAATGTCTTTTCGCACTATGCAGATCTCATACGGCTTGACTCACTCTTTGGATCGATGTTGATCGAATGCCCGCTGGAGAATTAACTCATGATACCATAAAAGAATGCAAGCAAAACAAAGAAAATGAAAACTGTGTAAGAAACGAATATGAAATGAAAATGAAAATAGTAAGCTTTCTTATTTTATTATTGTAAATAATTAGCCAATTATTTTTTGTCGCCACTTTTACGCTATGTTTGGAACTTGGATTTTAGGAATGAAAAATCTTATGCGAGAAAATAGAAAGAAAAATTGGAGGAAAATATTTTCTACAAATTTGATAAGTCTTTTTTTTTATATTTTTTTATTGTTGTAAATTTTAAAAAATTGTACTACATTTAAATTTTTATTTTTCTAAAAAAATAACTCTTAATTTATTGATCCACACATGAGAAAATATAATCCTTTGGATTTCATTTTTTTTCCTTAAATCCATGTTCCATACAAGGCGTTAAATCAATTGAACCCACTATATTATTTATTTTATATTCTCGTGGTTCATTCTATATTCTTCTAGCCATCTATAGAAATTCTTATTCAGACTAAAGTAGGTGTCCATTCGAACTACCCTACCTTGTCCATTTGTGATGACAAACTGGAAGCAGACGCTGTTGTGTCCCCAAAATTAACAAAATGATGGTATATCACAAGGCTAAACAATCACATACAATATAAGCACCCTCCAATGAAGTGAACAAAATATGATCTGAATAATCCAACTTCTACATTCGAAAATCCAAAATGCAGACTTTGTTGTTAGCAAAGCAAGCAGCAACCTTATTACCTTCTTTGTTCCAACAGACTTCAAAAATCCCACCATTTCCGGTGTATGATTTTACAATTTTGCCTTCTTTGACCGACCATATGTGCATGCATTTGTCCATGGATCCGCTGGCTAAGTACTCCCCATTTGGGCTGAATGCAACAGAGTACACAGGATCCCTGGGATTGGTAATAAAAAGTGTCACAAAGAGTTTAGATTCGGCATTGTATGGAAATATTTCAGGTATCATTATTATTATTTATTTTAAAGGTGAATGAAGTGGCAAATGCTGCCTAAAAAATCTTCACCATTTTTTTTTAAATGTAATACCACATCAGTCCTTGACAAGTTGCCAGTGCCACGGCATCATTTTCAAGCATTTAAAATATGGTAAAAGAATTTGCTTGGTGAGAGAAATTTAACCAAGCAAACAAATTATGATTAAGCAAAGAAGTTACTATCAATCTGGTTGAAAGTTAACCAATTTCAGGCAACCATAATCAAGCACCCTATGCCGATGCATGGAAAGAACACAAGAGAGGTCTCCCATAAATTTATATAAAAGTATTCAATTGAGTGCTTGTAGTACTGAATCTCTTCTTTTTTTGCCACACAAAAAATCATATTTATATAATTTTCTTATTGGTACCTGTGGCCATTGAAACTGTAGAGTAGTTTTCCTTGTTCGACGCCCCATAGCTTTATTGTAGAGTCAAAGGAAGCACTGCTCAAAAAAATAAAATTTGGATAACATGATTTAATTGTTTTTTTTTCATGCAACAATAATCAGTGGCCAGTTGCCAGTTGCCCAATAATAGTACAGCATTTTCTTTCAATGGCCATAATAACCTGAATTTGGGAGGCAAGTACTTGGTTAATTGGTTTACTTTGCCCCATTGTGAGACATGGATGCCAGAGATGTAGGAAATTTACCTCGCTAGCACTAACTGCTGGTTAGGATTGATTGTGCCTGGTCCAGTAGGACTCCAACGAATAGTATAAATCTCCTATGATTTTGAGCACCATAACCCAATTAATATTTTAAACTTTTCTCAATACCAAATTACAAGTGGGGAAAACATATACCTTAGTGTGTTCCTTCAAATCATGCAAGTGCTTATCTTGTTTCAAACTCCATATCTGCATTAGAATATTTTGAGTTTTCAAATTTGTTAAAAAGAGAAAACAAATGGAGGGGGAAACTAGTAAAAAAACCCATAGAAGAAAAAAAGATCAAACGATGAGAATACTCAAGCATGAGCATCTGGGTCATGCTCATAATTCACAAAGAAACACTACACTTTCCACAGATTATGGAGTTTGGAGAAGAATCTTTTATACAAAGACCAGGATTTGAAGCAATCACCTTTGCAGTAAAATCATCAGAACAAGAAGCCAATAATGTACCAGTTGGGTCCCATTTAATGGCATTAACTTCACCCTGAAAAGAATATAAAAAGATAGTAAAGAACATGCAGTAACCCTCATGAATCTCTTAGCTGGTCTGCTATTTTACATTTCCCACTTACTACAAAAAAATGGGTTTTTAGCGACTACCGGTCTAGTGACGACAAGGGGTAGGTCGTCGCTAAAGGTGTTTTGGGACAAGCGGGAATTGTTCCTGCTCGCACGATAAGTTTTACTAATACTAGCGACTACTTTATGGCTTCTAGCGACATGTGTCGTCACTAGAAGGTCGCACGATAAGCAGACTTGGAAGTTGGAACCCTCCCCCTTCCTCACTTCTGTTTACACTTCTCTCTGCATTCTCTATGCCTCTCTCTCCTCCACCTTTGCCTACTCCCGAGTCGGTGCAGGAGATGATGGAGCGCATACAAGCTTTAGAGGAGCACGTCCGGAGGCTAAATAGAGGCTCGGGATCTGGATATTCTCAACAAGCATCACCACCTCCACTCGATGATCAAGATCCTACAAGACCGAGCCAGTAGGACTCTTATGTATTTTATTTTTTGGGACGACTTTCTATTTTAAGTGACAAATTCTCGTAAATTTATTTAAGCTTTTAATATAAATATTTATGTTGTAATCTAACTTTTATTATATAATTTTAATTATAAATATTAATCTAGAATAAATAGTAAAAACAAAAACAAAAAATGTAGTCGCTAGAAGGCTGTGGGAATTGAAAATTTGGGAATCTCTAGCAACGAAAATTGTATCTTCTAGCGACCCCATGTGCCATCGCGAGAAGGTCTATTGACGAAAATTTTGATTTTGTCGCTAGAAAGTAACCTCTAGCGACGAATTTTGTCGTCGCTAGAGCCATTTTTCTGTAGTGATTAATAACAACTAACTTCTTGAAATTAGAAAACTGATTAAAGTTGACGATGCATTCATTATCAAAAGTGATTTCTAGCGACGACATCTAGCAATGAAAAATTGGGATCTAGCGACGAATTTTGTCGTTGCTAGAGCCCCATTTTCTGTAGTGATTAATAACAACTTACTTCTTGAAATTATAAATCTAATTAATGTTAGATGATGCATTCATTACCAAAAGTGTTTTCAATGAACCAACAGACATAATAGCACTGATCTTTTCATTGCAAAGGCAAACCTGATGTCCTGAAAAGGTTTTCATTGGTAGTTTCTCTCCAACCTTGCAAACATGTATTGTAGTATCAGTGGAGCATGTAGCAAATGAAACATTGTTTCGCCAGTCAACATCTAGTGTAGGAGCTGAAAAAGATAATTTGGCTTAAGTTCCATTAAGACTTGAAGGGAATAAAATGTGAGTGTACACACATACAATTAAGAGTATAAGAACATAATAGAAGTTTAACACAATTCATATCAATCATAAGTTCCATAGACATAAATGGTACCTGAATGACATTCAAATTGTTGTTTACATTCTCCAGTCCTTGTGTCCCACACAATTGCAGTTTTATCCACACTGCCACTAAGAAGATAATCACCCTTCTTGTTCCATTTTAGAGAAAAGATAGGACCTTTATGTTTGTTCAGTGTACTCCTCAACTCCCCTAAATCAATAACACCATTAATAATAGAAGGTAAGCTGATCAATGATAGTGCTTCAAACTAACAACTAAAGCAAAGCCTACACAGTTCAAGAATATGTTGACATTCTAATTCACAGGATCTTAACTGCAGGATTGTTATATAGGTGGTTATTCCTTATTATTATCATTAACGACTCACCATCTCTACTCCATATCCTTGCTTGTCCATCATAAGAGCCTGTTGCAAGTAAGGTCCCATCACCCTGAAAGAGAAAGAATTATGAAAAAGTCCATATGTATGGCATGTCAAATCTTAGTATTATTAAGAATTGAAAAACATCTTGGAGTCAAAATCAAATACATCAATTGACAATGATAGAAAAGAAAATCTCATATTAAGTAATAAAAAAAATGATTTTTTTTTTAAAAAGACTCACATTCCAATCTAGTGTTGTCACATCCTTGCTTTTCTCGTTGGTTTTACCTTTGAAATGCTTCAACACAACGACAGATGTAGAGCCACTTTGCATGACAGGCTTTGAAGTTGCATCTGGAGTGGTCCAAATTCGAGCTGTTGAATCTCCAGATCTAATGTCAAAACATTTCAAACTTAGTTCTTGTTAAATAACTCTTGAACTTCTATATCTTTGCAATACAATATACTCACCCAGATGCAAGAAGTGAACCTGATGGACTCCATGCACAAGCAAAAACCTATAAGAGCGGAAAAATAGATCATGCGATCCACAAGATAGTAAGCTCAAACTCAAAAAACAATGAATTATTCAGAGTCATGTCCAGACCTCTGAAGCGTGCCCTTCTAGAATTGTTATGTCAGAACTAGGAAGTTCAAAAGGAAATAATGGACTTGTGGAGATTTCCATTGGTTCTGGTCCTATTAACAAATTCACTCACATTATAAAATGCTTACAAATATGAAAACACTACTCATATGGGGGCAACAATCTTATAAAACAGACTTTAATAGAGTGAAAAAGACGAGTAAATTAAAAGGCCAAAAAAAAACCGTACAAACAAATTACCACTGCATTCTGCACGCTTTTGTTCATGTTCAATGTTAGTCTTATCTTCAGACTTCTCATCCAAATTTTTATCCGGCTCCGGTTTTCCCTTATCTTCCTCCAAATCCTTCATTATCATCTCTTTATCATTTTGTTTTTCTTGTTCCTTTACCTTTTCCTCCTCTCCTTCTGGTGCATGATCCTGTTCTATTTTCTGCTTGATCTCATTATCTTTCTCATCTGCTTTAACCCTATCCATTTTCAGATTCTCCTTTTTTTCTTTAATGATCCTCTGCAGTTCATAGACATCTTTCGAGATGAGATCCAAGGGTTGTATAAACGAGAAATCTTCATCTACATCAGCCTCAATCTGTAAAGTGGAGTACAAGACCAAAATTAAACCAGCCAAAACATCTCAATCAGCTCAAAAACAAATGCAAAACATCTAAATCAACACAGAAATAATAATTATAATTGTTATGTAATTGAGTCACTTGTACATGTGGCTTATTATTATTGGTGACCGTTAAGTTAGTTGGGAGTCCTATGTGTGTGCTAAGCTATATAAGGCTTAGTTACTTGGTCACATAAGCTGTATCAAACACTTGGTAATTCTCTTATATAGAGTTTAGATGTTCCATTTATTGTATTCAAGACTTGTGTAATCTGGTTTCTAGTTGAAGTTGAATAAAGGTAGCTGAGATTTGTTTTCCCGTGGAGTAGGCCAAAGACACATTGTCTTTGTGTTCGAACCACATAATTGTTATGAGTTATTATTGTTTTTCATTAGTTTGTGATCTTTGCATTAGTTCAGTTCTTGTTTAGTGTGATTCAACTCAAATCACAACAAGTGGTATCAGAAGCTTAGATTCTTGCAGATCGAGTTTTTTCAACAATCAAGGTGAAGCTTTCAAAGGAGTATCAAGAATGGCTGCTGCAAAGTTTGAGGTGGACAAATTCACAGGGGAAAATGAGTTCAGCCTTTGGAGAATCAAGATGAAGGCTTTGTTAGTCCAACAAGGGACCTCAGAGGCTATAGACGAGACTGCATTATCCAGTTTGAAGGATGAAAAGTCAAGAAGGATACAGAAGTTAAGGCACATAGTGCAATTCTTCTCAGTTTGGGAGATGAAGTCTTGAGGGAGGTTTTAGATGAAGAAATTGCATTGGGATTATGGAACAATCTTGCAGCAATCTACATGAAGTCCCTGGCAAATAAATTGTATCTCAAGAAGAAGCTGTACACACTCAAAATGGACGAATCCAAAGAACTCAGGAAGCACTTGGATGAGTTCAACAGAATCATTTTGGATTTAAGAAACATTGGAGTAAAGATAGAAGATGAAGATCAATGTATTCTTCTACTCAGTCCTTTGCCTAAAATTTATGAACATTTTGTGGATATAATTTTGTATGGCTCACTAACAATGTCAGAAGTCAAAGCTGCCCTCAATTCGAAAGAAATTCAAAAAAGAACAAATGGGAAGTCAGATGTCAACGGTGAAGGACTATTAGTGAGAGGAAGATTAGACATAAGAGACTCAAGAAAGGTTGGCAACAATAACTACAAGGGAAATAATTACAAAGGCAGTAGCAACTATGGCGGACGTTCAAGATCAAAATCAAGAACGAGCAAGCAATGCTATTACTGCAAAAATGAGGGTCATTTCAGAGATGAATGCATGACACTAAAGGCAAAGCTTAACAGAGACAGAAAGAAAGACAAAGATAAAGGAGAGGGAGGTGTAGTTTCTGATGACTATGAATCTGCAGATGTCTTGGTTGTCTCGGGCAAGAGTTCAGGTGGAAATTGGATATTGGACTCAGGGTACTCATTTCACATGACACCAAATAAGCACCTGTTTTGTTCATTCAAAGATATTGATGGAGGAACAGTATTATCGGGAACAACAAAGCTTGCAAGGTTCATGGTATTGGATCAGTAATGATAAAAATGCATAATGGCATTAAAAAAATAGTGTAAAATGTAAGATTTGAACCTGATCTAAGAAGGATCAATTGGTGTGCTTGCATCAAATGGATGCAGCATAAAGATTGGTGGTAATTCATTGAAGGTGGTGAAAGGATCACTTGTAGTTATGGAAGGAGAGTTCAAGAATGGAAAGTCCATTTCTGGTAAAGCGGCTGTGGTTTCAACAACACAATAGATAGACTCAACAAGGTTATGGCACTTAAGGCTCGAGAAGCAAGTGGGAGAGGACTAGTCGCGCTAGAAAAGAATGGTGGTCTAAAGGGAAAACTGTTAAGGAATCTTAGTTTTTGTGAAGAATGTGTATTTCGTAAATGCTGCAGGGTTAAGTTCAGTACTGGGAACCATACAGCAGCAGGTCCATTAGATTATTTCCATTCAGATCTGTGGGGGCCATCAAAAGTGTTATCTATGGGTGGAACAAATTACTTTACGAATATAGTTGATGACTACTCAAGGAAGGTTTGGGTTATCTTAATCAAATTTAAAGATCAAGCTTTATATAGCTTTAAGGATTGGAAAAAGGTAACTGAAAATCAGATTGGTAGAAAGGTAAAGATGCTAAGAACTGATAATGGACTTGAGTTTTGTTCAAGTGAGTTTGATGACTTCTGCATAAAGGAAGGGATAGCTAGACATAGAATAGTAAGGAAGATATCTCAGCAAAATGGACTAGCCGAGAGGATGAATAGAATTCTTCTAGAGAGAGTTAGATGTATGTTGAAAGGTGCACACCTTGATAAGAAATTTTGGGCCAAAGCTGTTGCTACAACTTGTTATCTGATCAACATATGTCCTTCTACAGCTCTCAATTTCAAAACACCATAAAAGGTATGGACATGCAAGATACCAAGTTATGAGCATTTAAGAATATTCAGATGTACAACTTATGCTCACGTCAAACAGGACAAGTTGGAACCAAAAGCAATTAAATGCATGTTCTTGGGATATCCAACTGGTGTGAAGGGATATAAGTTGTGGTGCTTGGAATCATGTTTTAAAAGAGGCATTATAAGTAGAGATGTAGTATTCAATGAGGATGAAATGGCTATGAGACCAACCACTGCAGTTCAAACAAGACAAGAAGAAACAAGTATTCAGATTGAGGTGGAACAAGATAGTAAGAAAGGTTCAAGTCGGTCAAGAAAAGAAGAAGGCAGCAGTAGTCTAGAAGGCTATCAATTGGCTCGAGATAGGGAAAGAAGAGAGACAAGAGCACCTGAAAGATATGGCTATGCAGACATTATTGCTTATGCATTCATAACAGTTGAGCAAGTTAACTCAGAACCAAGTAATTATTATGAGGCTATTATCAGCAAAGAAAAGGATAGTTGGTTAAAGACAATGCAAGAAGAGATGCAATCACTCGAGAAGAACCAGACCTGGACACTAGTAAAAAGACCTGTCAAAAATTTAGTTATGGGATGCAAATGGGTTTTCAAAGTCAAAGATGGGATACCATACCTAATGTTGAGAAGCCGAGAAACAAAGCTAGATTAGTTGCAAAGAGGCTTACCCAAAAAGAAGGGGTAGACAACTATGATATTTTCTCTCCTGTTGTGAAGCATGTTTCTATCAGAATTGTATTAGCTAAGGCAGCAAAGTTTAATTTAGAAGTGGAACAAACGGATGTAAAGACTGCATTCTTACATAGAAATCTTGAAGAGGAAATATTCATGCAACAACTAGAAGGCTTTGAGAGCAGGGACCTAGATCAAGTGTGTCTCTTAAAGAAATCACTCTATGGTCTTACACAGGCACCTAGACAATGGAACTTAAGGTTTCATAAGTTTATGACCAAGATAAATGTAGAAATATTAGAATTATTTTTTATTCATTTATTTGTTAGGATCCGATATTATTGTAAAGTTTATTTTTTTTATTTATTCTTTCCTTGTATAGTTATTCTCAGCTTTATTGCCCTAGATTATAAGATATTCTGTTCACAACAGAATAAGGAAAGAAGCTTCTTTCCTTCTGAATATAACAATAGGTTTGTAATTATTTTAAAATACAATCAATAAGAATTATTCACAAATTCTTACATGGTATCAGAACCAGGTTCTAAACCCTAATTTTCTTAGACTTGTCTCGCAAAAAATAATCCAGCCACCATGTCTAACCTCAAAGAAAATCTCCCAGTCGATTTCTCTCCCTCTGATGAATCGCCCAATTTAAATCCTCCTTCTCAGTCGACTATCACAAACCTTCCTCTCACCAATTCTCCTCAAGTCCTTGATGTCTCTCCTCTCCCAATCACCTACCATAAAATCAGCTGCCATAATTATCTTCAATGATCGCAGTCAGTCCTCATGTACATCTCAGGCAGAGGGAAAGACAAATCTCACTGGTGCAATTGTGGAACTTAACGAAATTGATGCTTCCTAAAGAAGCTGATGCTTCCTATCGCCAATGGAAATCTGAAAATCATACAGTAATGTCCTGGTTAATCAACTCCATGCTTCTTGAAATTGGAGAAAATTCTCTCCTCTAACGTACAGCCCAAGAAATATGGGATGCAACCCGTGACACATATTCCAGTTCTTAAAATACTTCAGAACTTTTTTAAATAGAAGCAAAACTCTTCGAGTTAAAGCAAGGGGACTCCACTGTCACACGCTATTACAACACCATCACAAGGTACTGGCAACAACTTGATCTATTTGAAGTATATTCTTGGAAGTGTCCTACCGACTCTAAATTGTACAAACACATAGTCGAGCAAAAGAGAACTTTCAGATTCTTATTGGGTCTGAACAAGGACCTCGATCATGTCAGGGGAAGAATCATGAGTGTCAAACCATTTCCTCCTATTCGTGAGGTATTCTCTTAGGTCAGAATGGAGGAAAGTAGACAAAAGTTCATGATGTCTGATGCAAATTCACACTCTGACGGATCTATGATGCTCACTCATGCTTCCTCCCAAGGATAACAGGCCTCGGAAGGGGGGCAGACCATGGTGTGGCCACTGTAAAAAGCCTGGACATTTCTGTGAAGCTTGCTGGAAGATTCACAGCAAGCCTGCTAACTGGAAACCAAAACCCCGTGGAAATCAAGGACGGGATAATGTGGCTGCCACCTCTGAAGATTCATCCAACGAAGTTAGTCCTTTTTCACAAGATCAGTTTGCGGCCCTGCAGAAGTTTTTTGGGCAGATCTCAGTGGCACAACAATCAAAACCATCTTCCTCCGAAGCACATGCTAGTATTATGAGTACTCAAGGTACCACCTCTCACGCTTTTGCTACAAATTACAACAACACTGGTCCTTGGATAGTGGATCCTGGGGCATCCGACCATATGTCAGGTGATTTAAAGGCTTTTCATACTTTCACACCATGCATTAAACTCACTATAGTCAAAATTGTTAATGGATCACTCTCCAACGTGATGGGAACGGGATCTATTCACCTTACAGATGAACTTCACCTTTTATCTGTTCTTTTTGTTCCTAAACTAAACTGCAACCTGCTTACCATCAATAAACTCACTAGAGATTTGAATTGTGTGACTAAATTCTATCCTAATCTTTGTGAATTTCAGATTGTGGGCTCGAGGAAGGTGATTGGCAGCGCTGAAATGTGTGGTGATCTCTATATTCTCAAGAGCACTCCTACAAATAAACAAGTTCACAAGTCAAGTTGTGTTTTCAATTCTGTTTTCGATACTAGTTTCAATTATGTTTCTATTTCCAATGAAAGTCTGTTATGTTGGGCATTTTTTCCTTGGACACCCAAATTTTAATTATCTTGAACACATGTTCCCTCATTTATTTATTAATAAAAAGTCCAAGTTTTTTCATTGTGAAGTGTGTAACCTTGCTAAACATACTCGAAGTATTTACTCCAACCACTCTTATAAATCTTCCCAACCTTTTTCATTGATACATAGTGACATTTGGGGACCTTCAAGGGTAAAAAATGTTAATGGTTCCAGATGATTTGTCTCTTTTATTGATGTCTCTTTTATTAATGATCATTTTAGAACCACATGGACCTTCTTCATGAAAGAAAAATCTGAAACTGCATCTATTTTTAAAAAAATTCATTCCATGATTCAAAATCAATTTAAACAAAAAATTCAGGTTTTAAAAACAGATAATGGGAAGGAATATTTCAACTCCATCCTTGGCCCATACTTGTTAGATCAAGGAATTGTCCATATTAGCTCCTATGTTGACACCCCTCAACAAAATGGAGTGGCTGAGAGAAAGAACACACACCTTGAAATCTTGATCTCTCGTGTTTTCAAATCATGTGCCTAAACACTTTTGGGGGAAGCCTTATTGACTGCCACTTATCTTATAAATCGTATGCCTAGTCGTGTCTTAAGATTCAAAACCCCACGACATCTGCTACTTCAAGTATTCACTCAACTCTCAACTTTCTCCTCAGATTTGCCACTCAAAATATTCGGATGTATTGCTTTTGTCCATATCTATGATTAGAAACGAACAAAACTTGACCCCAAATCGCATAAATGCATTTTTCTTGGGTATTCTAGTACTCAAAAGGGGTACAAATGTTACTCTCTAGTATTTAAAAGAGTCTACCATACTCTAGATTTTACATTTTTTGAACATCAATCATTCTTTCCTAAATCTAGCATTCAGGGGGAGACTTCCAAGGAATACCAACTTTGGGAAACACTTCAAGACACTTAGGTTGCTTCCATTCTGCCCAATGTTTCCTCATCTACATCATCTGGTTCTCTATTACCCTCTCAACCAGATGCGTATCAAGAAAACACAACCAACCTTCCGTCCTCCACAACTCCAACAGCCAACCTTCCATCCTCCTCACCTCCAGCAGCCAACCTTCTGTCCTCCTCACCTCCAACAGCCAACCACCCATCCTCAGCAAACACTCCAACAAATTCACCTCCAAACTCACCTTCTCAAGTACCTCATGCACAACTTGAAAATAAAAACAAAGAACTTCGTGTTTTCAAAAGGAGAAAACTTGAAAATATAGAGGCTGACATACAAAGCAAGGACTGTTCAAACACACATCCGAGCTCCCTCAACCTTGAAAATCATGAAGGCAAGGATTGAATGACTCATGAGTTGACACCTACTGCTAATGATGATTTGAATTTATCTATTGCTCATCGGAAGGGTGTTAGAAAATGGACTAGTCACCCCATAGAAAAGTATGCTGCTTATGGGAAACTAACTCCTATGTATCGAGCCTTTCTCTCCTCTTGATCTTGTTCAGATTCCCACAAACATTCACGAGGCACTAAAAGACCCCAAATGGAAGGTTATTGTCGATGAGGAAATCAATGCTCTTGAGAAAAATGAAACATTGGTTCTTGCTGAGTTGCCTCATGGAAAGCCGGTAGTTGGATGTAAGTAGATTTTCACTGTTAAGTACAACTCAGATGGGAGCATCAACAGATTCAAGGCACGGTTGGTTGCCAATCAGGAGACCTTTGCCTTGTTGCCAAACTCAATACAATAAGAGTTTTGTTATCAATTGTGATTGGCCTTTACATCAGTTGGATGTCAAAAATGCATTTTTGAATGGAGAATTTGAAGAAGAAGTCTATATGAAAATTCCACCTGGTCTGAAGAAAAACTCCAATGGTCGATTGGTATGCAAACTACGAAAATCTCTCTAAGGCTTGAAACATTCACCAAACTACCCCTTACACAACAAAAGACACCCCTGCCCTTACTTACTCGCTCTCTTAGCTCTTCTGCTGTATGTAACCCCCCCCCCCCCCCCCCCCAAATTCTTTCACCTTGTCCTCAAGGTGAAAATCTGGAAACTGGTTCCTTCCACTGAATGAGCACCTCCTTCCCTTGGTTCCGACTCACAAGACGCACATCTAACACGGCTGCTGGTTCCATGAGCAACTCCAAGTCAACATACAACTGCGGTGGTAAAATAGGATGAGTTAGTGACCCCCCGAGCTGCACGAAGAAGAGACGCATGGAAGACTGGATGAACTCAAGAGTCCGCTGGTAAATCCAAGCGATAAGCCACAAGGCCAATGCGCCGAATGATCTTGAAAGGCCCATAGAAACGGGCTGCCAACTTCTCATTCTTTCGCCTTGCGAAGGTCTTCTGCTGGTATGGTTGTAGCTTCACAAAAACCAAGTCATCGACTTGGAATTCCACTGGTCAACGTTTAGAATCAACTGCCTTCATTTTCTGTTGGGCCCGAAGAAAATGCATTTTAAGGTCCTCAAGAAAAGCATCTCTATCCAACAACCATTGATCCACGGTCACTAACGAGGAAGTATTCGCTGTATATCTTACCAATGGTGGAGGATCACGCCCATAAAGAACTCGGAAAGGAGTGCACCCCAAGGAGGAGTGGAAACTGGTATTATACCAGTATTCAGCCCATGGGAGCCACTTGGCCCACGCCTTTGGCTTATCGGAGGCAAAACATCGCAAATAAGTCTCAAGGCAGCGATTAACTACCTCGGATTGGTCATCCGTCTCAGGGTGGTAGGCGGTTCTATGGCGCAACTCCATGCCTTCTAGTCGAAACAATTCAGCCCACGGCTGAGAAAAACCTTATCTCTGTCAGACACAATGGTCCTCGGTATGCCATGCAATTTCACCACATTCTTACAAAAAAATTCAGCAGCACTCTTCGCAGTAAACGGATGTCGAAGTGGGATAAAGTGACTGTACTTAATTGATCCACAACCACAAAAATCGTATCCACCCCTTCCGACCTCGGTAATCCCTCGATAAAATCCATAGTAAGATCCTCCCACACTTGGTCAAGCAACGCCAATGGTTGAAGCAAACCAACTGGCGACATAGCTAAGGCTTTGTTTCGTTGACAAACCTCACACCGCTGCACATGTTCGACAACCCTCTTCTTCATACCCTTCCAAAACACATCTCCTACAAGTCGTTGATAAGTTCGAGTCTCGCTTGAGTGACCCCCAATACTAGAGGCATGATACTTGCGCAAGAATAGAGGAATCAAAGAAGATGTGGCCGAAAGCACCAACCTACCCTTATATAATAATCTGTCATGCTCCACTGAAAAACCTCGAACCACCCGCCCTTGCGTCAAATCCTCACGCACCTGAGCTAGAAAAGCATCTTGCAAGACTTCCTTGTGTACTATCTCCCAATCAAGCCACTGAACAGATGATAGTGCTGAGCACTCCACTGCTGGTTGACGAGAAAGGGCATCCTCTGCTCTATTTCCCTCTCAGGCCGGTAATGAATCTCAAAGTCAAAACCCAACAACTTCCCCACCCATTTTTGTGTCTCTGGAGTGACCACTCGTTGTTCCAAGAGGAACTTAAGGCTTTTCTAGTCTGTCCGAACTAAGAATCGCCTTCCTAACAAATAAGTGCGCCATTTCAGCACTGCCAACACGATGGCCATCAACTTCTTCTCATAAATGGACTTGAGTTGAGCACGAGGCTTTAACACCTAGCTAAAATAAGCAATTGGGCATCCCTCCTACATCAACATGACGCCAATCCCCTGGCCCAAGGCATCGGTCTCAACTACAAACAACTTCTCAAAATTCGGTAGGGCGAGCACGGGAACCGAAGTCATTGCCCACTTCAAAGCCGTGAAAGCGACAGTCGCGGTCTCGTTCCAACCAAACTGGTCCTTCAATTGGTCGTGAGTGGCCTGGCAATTGCTCCATAACCTGCCACAAACTTGCGGTAGTAACCAGTGAGGCCGAGGAACCCCCTAAGTTCCTTGAGATTCCTTGGAATGGTCCATGCTTCCATAGCTCCAATCTTCGAAGGATCCACTGCCACCCCATTCCTGGAAAGGATATGACCGAGGTATTCCACGCGATCCTGAGCAAATTGGCATAGAAGTGATTGGAAGCCAAGGTTTGGAGCACTATAGTCAGATGCCGCACATGAGAAACCAAATCCGGGTCATACACCAAGATGTCATCGAAGAAAACCAACACAAAGCGGCGGAGGTAAGGTTTGAACACATCGTTCATGAGAGACTGAAACGTGGCTGGTGCATTAGTGAGGCCAAATGGCATCACCAGGAACTCATAGTGACCCTCATGAGTCCGGAATGTCGTCTTATGCACATCGGATGGGCGCACCCAAATTTGGTGATATCTCGATTTCAAGTCCAGTTTGGAGAATATCTTGGCCACCATGTAACTCGTCGATCAACTCATCGATAACCGGAATGGGAAACTTGTCGGGAACCGTCTCGCGATTTAGGACTCGGTAATCAACTATGAAACGCCAACCCCCATCTTTCTTCTTCACCAATAACACCAGGCTAGAGAATGGGCTGATACTCGGTTGAATAATCCATGTTGCCAACATTTCTCCCACAAGCTTCTCAATCTCAACTTTCTGAATGTGGGGATAGCGATAGGGTCGAACACTAATCGGGGGAGTACCTTCTTTAAGGGTGATGGCATGGTCATGACTACGAGTGGCGGCAAAGAATTAGGCATCTCAAACACCCCGTGGAACTGCTGTAATAACTTGGCAATCCCCTTGGGTACCGAGGATGGAGACACCTCGGCTGCCATATTCCCCAATTCGACCCATATGCCTTGTTTCTCCAATTGTAGAGTTCGCATCATTGCCTTCAACGAAACTCGCGTTTTATGCAAGGAGGGGTCGCCAATCAAGGTAACCGACTGCTCACCTACCTTCAGCTTCATCACATGGTCCTTCCAATTATGATAGGTTCCACCCAAAGTCTCCAACCATTGAATCCAAAGAATGACGTCAGTACTGCCCAAAGGAAGAGGAAGGAAATCAGTTGTAATTGTCAATGCCTGCAACCATAAATGCACATCCAGACACACACCCTCACCCTTAATAGCCTGTCCTGTCCCCATCTGAACCCCATACACGTCCGTGGTTGAGACTGGAAGGTCCAATTTGGTTGCGAGATCAGTGGCGATAAAGTTGTGAGTGGCCCCACTATCAATGTGGACCACCACATCCTGTCCATTAATGGTGCCCAACAACTTCATGGTCTTGGGAGAGGTTAAGCCCATGACAGAATTCAAAGAAACTTCCACAATGTGTGCCTCAGCCACCTCCTTCGGGCAGGTCTCAATCTCCACAATGCCCTCGATAGCTCCAAAATCCTCCTCCTGTAGCAAGATGACTTGCAATTCGGGAGACTTGCATTGATGACCCGCATGCCACTTCCCATCACACTTAAAACAAACCCCTCAGGCCTTTTTCTCCCGAACTTCTGCCTCTGTAAGTCGCTGAAACCGTCCCTATTTGTCCGATGGGGCTGGGGAAAGAGAGGGGGCTAACGTCGTGCCCTTGGGAGACTACTGGAACTGGTGGAACGAGAGGCAGGTGGATTGAAAGGGCCGACCACTGCCCTATGGGCTTGGAGCATGGTTTGATTAGCTTCAATGGTCTGGGCCAAGTCCATGGCCTTCTCCAAGCCCGCAAGTTCTAACATACGTAATGGGCCCAAAATTCCGGGCTTCAAGCCTTTGAGAAAAGTGGACTCCAATAGGGGTTCAGCTACTAGACCCAAGGAGGATGCTAGAAGCTCAAACTGGCGCCGATACTCAACAACGGTCGTGGTTTGCTTCACGCCCAAGAAGCGCTCGTAAATGGATCCTTCATGGGAAGGACGAAAGTGACATAGCAACAAAGACTTCAACTCCAGCCAATGCTGAATGGGTCGCCAACGATGCTCCCACTGGAACTAGCATAACGCATCCCCCTCCAAACACAGCACTGCTGCTTCTAACTGCTCCGGTGGTGACAACCGTTGCAGACTAAAATACCTCTCGGCCCAATAAGTCCAGTCGCAGGATCGTTGCCCGTAAACACTAACAATTCAATCTTCCACGGCGTGAACTCTGGACGGCGAAACCCCTCGGCTGCCTGAATGGAGGAGCCACTCGCAGGCGGTGGACCAGGAGACGGCGTGTCCGTCGACCCTGCATCGCCTTTGCCAGTAGGCGACCGTGGCCTAGTCGAGAGGGACTTCAACATCAGATCCAACTTGGCATTAAGGTCTTCAAACTGCCGGTCTTGCTTCGCTCGCAACTTCGAGAGCTCACCCAATACGGCACTCATCGCACCCTCCACGGACTCAACTCTCGACTCCATGCGCTTTGGAGGCATCCTCCAGCAAGGACGGCTCTGATATTAATTGATGTGCCAACTTCCCTGGAAACTTCAATGTAATAGTATACCCTAGCAAATAACAAAACCCAATATCCAGAAGATGATGAAAAATTCACTTGTATTGAATATACTATAAGGGAATTGGAAATCAGTACACCAGGAAATTCGAGTCCTGTACTCTCCAGAGATGCAAAAGCAATCAACTCCAACATACCCCTGACATTCACACCTGGTCCCAATACAAAAGGATCCTAACTACCTCAGCAATTACCTAACTACCCCTTACACAACAAAAGACACCCCTGCCCTTACTCGCTCTCTATCCTAACTACCTCAGCAATTACCAAACTACCCCTCAGCAATTACCAAACTACCCCTTACACAACAAAAGACACCCCTGCCCTTACTTACTCGCTCTCTATCCTAACTACCTCAGCAATTACCAAACTACCCCTTACACAACAAAAGACACCCCTGCCCTTACTTACTCGCTCTCTTAGCTCTTCTGCTGTATGTAAAATGTATAGGAGGCCTAACAGTAGCCCAATCTAAAAAAGGGATCATCATATCTCAACGAAAGTACATCCTAGATCTTCTGAACGAAACTGGAATGCTTGGGAGTAAGCTTGCAGATACTCCAATGGACCCCAACTTGAAAACAAACTGAATTGGTGAATCAATTCCAGTAGAGAGGGGGAGTTATCAAAGATTAGGTAGAAAACTAATCTATCTCTCATACCAGACCTGATATTGTTTTTCTTGTTAGTGTTGTGAGTCAACATATGCACAGTCCAAGTGAGGAGCATTTGGAAGTTATTCTTTGCATTCTAAGGTACCTCAAAATGACACCAGGTCTTGGGTTGTACTTCAGAAAACATGAAAACCGAGATTTGGAAGTTTACATAGATTCTAGTTGGGCAAGAGAATTGACTGATAGACGATCAACAAGTGGTTACCATACCTATGTATGGGAAAATCTAGTCACTTGGTGCAGCAAAAAACAATCAGTGGTTTCTCAGAGTAGTGCAGAATCAGAATATTGTGCATTATGTGAAGGAATGTGGATTAAAAGATTGTTGAATGAGTTAAAAATTGAGACTCCTGCTTCTTTCTAAATGTTCAGTGATAGTCAAGCCGCCATCAGGATTGCTATGAATCCAGTTCATCACGATAGAACAAAGCACATTGAAATAGACAGGCACTTCATTTATGAGAAGGTGAACTAAAAAATCATTCAACTCAACTACATTTCAACAAGCAAATTGCCGATATCCTAACAAAGGCTCTACCTAGAACAACCTTTGAAGAATTTAATTCCAAGCTGGGATTGTATAACACATAGAACTTAGCTTGAGGGGGAGTAAAAATATTAGAACTAATTTTTATTCATTTATTTGTTAGGATTCGATATTATTGTAAAGTTTATTGTTTTATGGGATAATTGTGGCAAAAGTATCCAAAGTTTGGGTTTTGTATGCGGCATAGACCCAATGTTTATTTTTAGTGACAATAGTACCCATAATATCAAAAAGTGTTATTCCGTTTGGTTTCTTCTGTTGGTGGCATCTAGGTGTACACGTGTACGCACCAGATAATTCAATATTTTAATTAAATTTGAATCCAAATTAAATACTTTATTATTTAAAATAATTCTTCTTCATTTATCCAGATTTACACCCAAATTAAAATTTTAAGAAAAAAGGTTCATCATTTTCTACAAAATTCATCCATTTAAAAAAAAACAAGATTTTATAGTAATTTTCAGATTTGTAATTTTAAATCGACAATCAACAATAACCTTCATCAAATTTCAAGAATATGAAACTTTCGTCAAAATCACTTAAACAAAATTTGCCTAGATCCATACTCAAATATCCAAATATATATTAGTTAAAACAATCTTACAACCAAAAATCTGAAACTATCCTTGTCAATTTTTTTTTTGAAACCATCAAATTAGTTATCACACACAATAATGAGTTAGACCCAGAAAAAAATTAATCCTATGAACCAGAAAAAGAAGAAATAAAGAAAAGGGGGAGGTTGTAGATCTTGCTTCATCCCCTCTGTTGGTCTCTATCCATCGCATCGTCACCGACATCACCTGCCTCTAGATCTCTCCATCCATCGCATCCTCATTGACCATGTACGAACCCGCCCCAACCTCGATCTTGAGTCACGAACGAATCCAGCCCAACATTGATCTTCAACCACCCTTCGACCCAACGCCACTAAAGTCACTAAGTTCTGTTGATGGTGCTGGGAAAGGAGCCAAAATGGTGGTGCTACACCGATGTAGAAGAAAGAGATCCGAAGGAGCAAAACCACCTTGTCACCAGAGCCCAGTTGTTCGAACATCACTTCATCCCCACCAACCTTCACCGTTCCCATGAGCCACCGTACACAGAAAAAAGCTTCTACTTCCACAAAAAAAACCTCTAGTTGATGGCAGAGTTACAAACAAGATCAACTGAGAGGAAAATGGAAAATCGCTAGGAAAAGAGAAAAAGAATAGTTGATGGCAGTGTTTATTTAGGTCGTTTTGGATTTTTTTATTTTGTTTTAGTTTTATGTTTATTTAGCTTAAATTTATTTTGATTTAGTTACAAGTACAACTTCTGTTTGAATTATCTGGTGCGTACACGTGTACACCCAGATGCCACCAAGGAAGGAAACCAAACGGAATAACACTTTTTGGTACTGTGGGTACTATTGCCACTAAAAATAAACATTGGGTTTATGACGCGTACAAAACCCAAACTTTGGGTACTTTGCCACAATTATCCCTTTTTTTATTTATTCTTTCCTTGTATAGTTATTCTCAGCTTTATTTTCCTAGATTATAGGATATTCTGTTCACAACAAAATAAGGAAACGAGCTTCTTTTCTTCTATATATAACAATAGGTTTGTAATTATTTTAAAATACAATCAATAATGTGGATTTATATCCTAAATTAGGAAATTGATCACAGCTGTATATAGGGATCAATTTGGTGTTAATACCAAATATTATGTATATCTTTTCTTTCTAGAAATAGGGGATTATAATTTTGTTTTTCCTAGAATTAGCTGATTGTATATTTATTTGTTTAGAATTATTTTTTCCTTCTAGGCTGTATATATTCCCTTATTGGAGATAATAAAATAAGACAAATATTCAAAACTCACATGGTATTAGAGTCGTAACTTTCCTAGGGCTTCAATATTTTTCTTTTTCCTTTCTTCTCTTCTCCGTGTGTCCATTCCTGTCTGCCATGGCTGCTGAAAAAGACAGCTTCACCTCAAAGGTAACCTCCAAGACGTCCTCATCAGATCAGTCCCTCTCTACTCCAGCTCTCTCTCATACAATGATGTTGTTTCTCTGGTAACCAGCCACTAATTCAATGGACACAACTATCTCCAATGGTCCCAATCTGTGCTGATTTATATTGGTGAAAAAGGCAAGGAGGAATATCTCATTGGGGAAAATTCTGCTCCAAAGCAAGATGATCCTACGTTCAAAACTTGAAAATCTGACAATCATATGATTAAATCATGGCTGACAAGCTCTATGAATAATGATATAAGGGAAAATCTTCTCTTATATGCCACGGCAAAGGAATTATGGGATGATGTCAAAGAGTCTTATTCAAGTTCTAAAAATACCTCAGAACTCTTTGCTATCGAAGCTGCCTTGTATGATCTCTGCCAAGATGATACCTCTGTCACTCAATACTTCAACACTCTCATACGCTATTGGTAGTAGCTGGATCTATTTGAAGAATTTGCCTGGAAGTTTATTGATGATACTACCCTCTACCGTACCATTGTGGAGAAAAAGAGGACTTTCAAATTTTTTCATGGCCTCAACAAAAATCTCGATGCAGTCCTGAGTTGAATCATGAGCACCAAGCCCCTTCCTAAGGTCAGAGAGGCATTCTCTAAAGTCCGTCTTGAAGAAAGTAGGAAAAAGGTTATGATGGGCTCTCCAACTCTACTTTCAGATCAGGAATCATCTGCCCTTGCTGCCCGAGGACAGTCTCGTGGTGCAAATCTTGATAATCGTCATAATAAGGGACGTCCTTGGTGTGACCATTGCCGAAAACCTGGACACTACAGAGAAACATGCTGGAAAATCCATGGAAAGCCTCCAAATTGGAAGCCCAAGTCATGGGGTGATCATGAGAGTCAAGGGAATGTTGCTGCCACTACTAGTTCTACTACTAAAGGGAATAAAGATGCATCTGACTCAGCTCCGTTTACTAAAGCTCAGCTTGGGTACTAGAATGTTGGCCATAAGAGGTAATAAGTCAGTAGCTTGTTTTGTCAATAAAAGAATTACTAAATCTTGCATTCTTGACTCTGGCGCATCAAATCACGATCGGAGATGCATCAACTTTTTTTTAGTTTCACACGAGTACAGGAAATCATTCAGTGAAAATTGCTGATGGCACACTCTCTCAAGTTGAGGGTTTGGGTTCAGTCACAATAAATAAACCTAACTCTCACATATGTACTTTATGTGCCTAAATTGGACTGTAATTTGCTTTCTATTAGTAAATTTACTCGTGACCACCATTGTGTGACAATTTTTGCAAATCTTTGCGTATATCAGGACTTGGATTCAGAGGAGAGGATTGGCAGTGCTGAGATGTGTTCTGGTCTTTATGTTCTACAGAATGAAATTCCATCCACTAGCACATTCCAAAAGTTCAGTTTGCTTTCTTTGAATAATCAGTCTATTTCTTATTCTAATAAAGACAGTGATATTATGTTATAGCACTATCATCTTAGTCATCCAAAATATTTGTATCTGTGAAAAATGTTTCCTTCTTTATTTATCTGTCAAAAATCCAAACTCTTCTGCTGTGAAATCTGTCAATTTGCAAAACACACTCGCAATAGTTATTCTAGATTATCATATAAACCATCCAAACATTTTTCATTCATTCATAGTGATGTATGGGGACCTTCACGTGTAAACACTATAACTAAAAATAGATGGTTTATATCATTTATAGATAATCACACTAGATTAACTTGGGTATTTCTTATGAAAAATAAATCAAAAGTGAAAGAGATTTTTCAGCGCTTTCATTCTATGATTCAAACTCAATTTCAAACTAAGATTCAAATTCTCAAAACTAACAATGCCAAGGAATTTTTTAATTCTGTTCTGGGTCCCTACATGATACAACAGGGCATCATTCACTTAAGTTCTTGTGTTGACACTGCTCAGCAAAATGGAATTGCTGAACGCAAAAATCGACATCTTGAAGTTGCTCGATCTCTCATGTTTGGGACTCACGTTCCCAAATTTTTATGGGGTGACGCAATTCTTACTGCTGCCTATCTCATCAATCGGATGCCATCTAAAGTTATCAAATTTAAAACTCCGTGTCAAACACTCTTGCAACTATTCTCTCATACAAGGTTCATTAGCTTTGTTGATCCTAAGATATTTGGTTGCACTGTTTTTGTCCATCTCTATTCGCAACATCACAGTAAGTTAGATCCTAAATCTATCAAATGCATCTTTATTAGTTATTCATCTCATCAGAAGGGTTATAAGTGTTATTCTCCTGCTACTAAAAAAACCTATAACTCTATGGATGTCACCTTTTCAAAAACCATGCTTATTACAAGTCTGAGATTCAGGGGGAGAATGCAAGTGAATCTCATCTTTGGGATATTATTTTAGGTACCCATGCTGACATTATTCCAGGTACTCATACTTATACTCCACCTTCTATTCAATCTTCCAAACCACAACCAATGGATCCATCTCCTTCCCAAGTCATAGAAAATCAAGATCCATCTAGTCCTTCCCAAGTCATAGAAAATCAAGATACATCTAGTCCTTCCCAAGACAGAAAATCAATCTGGAAATTCATCTGGGCCACCAATGACTATTGATTCTCAACCAGAACCTAAAGAGTTGTCTACCAAAGAAGAAAAAATTCTGAGAAAGAATTAGAAGACCGAACACATCTCGAGGACCACCATGAATCGAAACTGGAACCACATCCTCTAGAAATACATTCAAGTTTGCCTAGTCATGATACTCGTATAAATGATGATCTGCCTAATGCTTTGAGAAAGGGAGTCCGGGCTTGTACTAAACATACCATTGGCAACTTTGTGTCCTATAATATCTTATCTCCATCCTATCACGCATTTGTCTCTGTTCTTGATAGTGTACGGATTCCTCATACAATCCAAGAGGCACTAACTGATCCTAGTTGGAAAAAGGTTGTACAAGATGAGATCAACGAATGGCACTTGGGAAATTACAAAATTACCAAATGGAAAGAGGCCCGTGGGATGCAAATGGGTATTCACCGTTAAAACATAAAGCAGCTGGTAGCATTGATAGGTTTAAAGCTCGCCTGGTTGCTAAGGGTTTCACTCAGTCTTATGGGATACATTATCAAGAGACCTTTGCGCCTGTGGCTAAACTCAACACCATCCGTGTTCTATTCTCTCTTGCTACAAATCGGGACTGGCCACTGCACCAACTAGATGTTAAGAATGTTTTCTTAAATGGTGATCTTGAAGAAATCTATATGGATATTCCATCTGGCTTTGAGAATTCATCTAAATCCATCATTTAGAATGGCTATACTCAATGTCAAGCAGATCACACATTGTTTGTCAAACTCTCATCAGATAAAAGGCTTGCTATCCTAATAGTTTATGTTGGTGATATAATACTAACAGACGATTACAAAGAGAAACTAGAAAGGTTGAAAAGTTTCTTATCAAGGGAATTTGAAATTAAAGATCTTGGGTATCTCAGATATTTTCTTGGGGTGGAAATTGCACGATCAAGACATGGCATTTTTGTTTCTCAACGTAAGTATGTTCTAGACTTACTCAAGGAAACAGGAATGCTTGGGTGTAAACCGGCCTCAACTCCAATGGATTCTAATAAGAAAATTGGCTCAGGAATAGATAAGACACCTGTGGACAGGGGGAGATGTCAAAGGCTAGTTGGACGCCTTATTTATTTATCTCACACTAGACCTGATATTGGTTTTCCTGTTAGTGTGGCGAGTCAATACATGAATAATCCAACTGAGGAGCACATGGAAGTTGTTACTAGAATTCTTAGATACCTCAAGATGACTCCAGGAAAACGTTTTTTTTCAGGAAGAATGATAATAAAGAAATCAGAGTCTACACAGACGCAGACTGAGCAGGAGATGTAACAGATAGAAGGAGTATTTTAAGTTATTGTTCTTATGTTTGGGGTAATCTACTAACATGGAGGAGTAAGAAACAGTCAATTGTTTCTAGGAGCTCAGCTGAAGCCGAATTTAGAGCTCTAGCTCTTGGCATTTGTGAAGGGATTTGGCTGAAAAAATTACTTGGTGAACTGGGAGTATTTACAGAAGAGTATATACAAATGTTTTGTGACAGTCAAGCTGCCATTAGTATTGCGAAAAATCTTGTTCACCACGATAGGACTAAGCATATTGAGATAGAAAGACACTTCATCACTGAGAAAATTGAGAACGCCATTGTTCAAACCATTTATACTCCAAGAATTCAAACAGCAGACATCCTCACCAAAGCTCTCCTAAGAACCAGTTTTGAAGAATTAATGTGCAAGCTTGGGATGTTTGATATAGAGTGTGGATTTATTTCCTAAATCAGGAAATTGATCACAGCTGTATATAGGGATCAATTTAGTGTTAATACCAAATATTATGTATATTTTTTCTTTCTAGAAATAAGGGATTATAATTTTGTTTTTCCTAGAATTAGCTGATTGTATATTTATTTGTTTAGATTTATTTTTTCCTTCTAGGCGGTATATATTCTCCCTCATTGGAGATAATAAAATATGACAAATATTCAAAAACTCACAAATAAGAATTATTCAAAAATTCTTACAATAAAATTTAGTAGAAGTAATTATGATCCCTGTGTATACTACAAATATAAGATGTCTATTATTATAAGTAGATATCTAAATTGTTGGTAGTTGTAAAGAGTCAATTCATAGATTAAAAGAGCAGTTGCATAATGAATTCAAGAAGGATATGGGACTTGCAAGCAGAATTTTGGGGATCGAGATTAATAGGCCAAGTCCTAGAATAATTACCAGGACACAAAAATGGTATTTGAAGAAAGTTTTTGAGAAATTTGGTATGGAGAATGCCAAGTCAGTTTCCACTCCTTTGTTTAAAAAAGTGTTTCTGAGGTGCGCCTCAATTTGAGGCAGTCTGAAAAAGTTTCAGGGCTTAAGCCTTGGCAGGAGGGAAAGAGGCGTATGCCTCTTTGAAGAGAGGTGGTGGTTTTTGGTACGCCTTAGGGCAATAAGTGAGGCTTACGCCTCGGTGTGTTAAATGAAATTTGGGCTTTTTAGCCCAATTTTTAAAGCCCAATGTTATCCCAGTTTTCCACCCGTAACACATAGCATAACCCAATGGGTCTGTGGGCCCTCTTAAGAGGACCGGGCCCATCCTGAGCCCAATGAACGGGGAAGGAGGAAACCTTGATAACCCAAACACTATCGAGCCCAACAACATTCAATGGGCGCCAGCATAATGAAGGAACCAAGACTGATGTGCAGGCCCAACTCATTTCCCCGGCCACGACCAACCTACATCTTCCGAGATGTTAGTTAAGGTGGCAAACTAATTGTTCACTGGAGAAGGACCTTATTAAGGATCCAGCGAAGATCTCCACCACCACAATGTCTACCTTGGAAAATGAACCCGGGTCCTGGTGAACGAACCCAAATCCGACGTCCAGATAGGGCAAGACTAGTTTTCCTTGATGCTGACTTGTCCCCACGAAATCCGACAGTTGGTCTCCTCAACTAACCTGCAGAAGAGGGTACACACGAAACGTACAATGTTCCTAGGAAATAGTACTGTCACTACTCTGACAAATCCTATCCTCAGGATCTCCTTAGTAGCCCATGCAGACCAATCTCTGCAAACGTACAATGGGCAACTCTAAGGCTTGGCTACGCCTAAGCTGACCCAATGGGCCTAGAGTAGTAACATCTAAGTACGTTACATTCTTTGTATTATGGCTCCGTTAGCAAGCAAATTGTAATTACATTCTTATTGGGGCCGTATTAGTCCAGCCCAAGCTACTTGACTGTCTGTAAATAGAACTAGTTGTACACTGTAGCAAGGATCCTTGAATTTCTCTTGTAAGCAAAAACTCTGCTAAAACTTATAGAAAAACTTCATTGTCAAAATTCTCTAAAGTAATACTAGTGGCTCATGGACTAAGGTTCATTAACGCCCCAACCACATAAAAATTGTGATTGTCCATCTTTTATCCTTTCTTTCCAACTCTTATTTCATAACATATTTCAACTCTTATTTCATAACATATTTCTATTTTCTGAAAAATTGGGTAAACATTTTAGTATTTTCATTGATAGCTAAAGAAAGCTCGAGTCAACCTTGATCATCTGCGAAAATGGTGAACACCAGGCATACCGTGTTTGATCCTGCTCACCAACAACAACAAGACAATAGAGAACCATTGCCCAATCAACCACTTCCCAAGACCTACCCGAGGATACGCCTTATCAGGGGCCTCTGCTCAACGACTCCCAGAACTTCGGGGATGAGGTGACTACGACGAAGACTATTACGAGGAAGATGAAGGAAAATATGGGGACCACACGGCCGAAAACCCCATTGATCCTGACGAGAAAGAAATGGATCCTGAACATGCAGATCCAGAGGTGGTTCGTTTGAGATAACAGGTCCTGGATCAAGAAGCCAGAATGACTGAACAACAGGAGGTCACCCACTAGATGCAAGAGTCTCTCCTGGCTCTTCAAGCCTTTATTGCTACCCAAGGATTGGCAACCAATCCTTCTGTTGTTCCTCCCCTAGGGACACAACCGCCTTCATTTTGGCCATTGGATTGGACATATTTGGATCACCTGAGATAGAAAGAAAAAGAAAATTGATCAGCAAAATAAAGAAATGGGGGTAACAGACAAAACTAAAATAAACACTCAAGTCTAAAGTCATCCGGGACAAACCCTCATCCATGGAATGGGCACGACTCAACTCTCCAAGTGCAAAAGAATGAATTTGGTCCCCCATGTCATCCAAGTCCAAAAAGCTATGGTATTAAAGGAACCAGGACGAACACATGAGGGTCAGTGTGCCTATAGCAATGGGGCAAGGAAGTCCCACTTTGCTAACAGTCCCGAATAAATAATCCCGGTACCGCTGCCTATTCCTAACAAAGCCCTCAAAATGATGGGCATAAGTTAAAGTCGGAGGGGTTTTACCTTGCCTCGAAATGCTAGCCCCGGGAGCTCAAGTGTTAGGCTGCCTCCCCTCGAGAAGGGTGTCTAGTTCATCGGATTCGGCCCTCTCCGCTTGATGAGCCTACTCCTTTTTCATCTTCTCCGCATTCGCCTTGGTCGCGACCTCTACTACCTCGATGTGGATAAAGACCAGCTCGGATCCCTCTCTCATTGTAACCCATGGAAGTTAGGGGCATCTATCAACCGGTTCGCAGCAATCAGCTTGACCAGCCGAAGGTTCTCCATAGTCACGAAACCCCCCACATCCAGCTCCTCGGCACTAAGAGTGGAATAGTATTTTTTTCGATCCAAGATCGATTTACTGAGTCGAGTCTGAGTATATGGACCTGTTTTCCAGGATCGTTAGGGAGTCAACAAAACTAAGGGCTAGATTAAAAGTGAAGAAGGACAACATACCCACCGGGTGGAAGTCCAGCACCCAGGTGGGGTTCTTCTCCAGGAGAAACCCGGATGTCTTGAACCAGTAGTGTCTGACATTCGGGGATTGCTTCCACGTGTTGAATGGAGCTGGACTAATGTCACGGGCCTTCAGTTTATAAAACTTGTCCTGCGCCTTGTCCTTAGAGTTAAGTTCCGGCTCCAGCTTGTAAAGTACAGCACCTCCGCGGGGGTGGGTGTCAGTTCCTCCTTCGACGCGTAGACTGTGCGCCATTGCACGAGCAATTTATATGCTTGGGGCAGAAGCTTGAAAGGGGAGATTTCCACGAACTTGAGGAAGCGCGCGATATAATCGTGGAGCGGGAGAGTAGCTCCCACACTGATGTGGCCTATTCTCCAAGCCCTGAACATGCCTGCTCCGGTATGAGCTTTCCTCTCCTTCCGGGCCAGTCGGTTATAAAAAAACCCCGGAGTTAACCCTACTCCAAGGGCCTTCTTCAGCTGATGCAACATATGGTAATTCCAGAACTCGTTCTTTTCCCCGTCCATTTCCCACGCATTGCCAGTGGGAAGTTTGGTCCCCTCTAGGACTACGGGGCACGCTTAGACAATGTCTTTCGCATACAAAGTATTGTTGCGACTCATGATTAGGGGCCTGGAAGCGACAAAGAAAAAAAGAACCAAGCAGTTAGCACCAAAATCGAAGAACACTGGTTGAGGTACAGGGATTCTCCTAAAACTGCTTGGAGAGATCCCTTCCAGACCCAGATCCACAAACAATAGAGATCCCAGGATCTTCAATCGAAAACTAAAGGCCAAAAGTTTTTCTAATTCACCCCAACCAGTCTTGAGGCATCGGAATTGATCCGGGACAATCAAACTAGGATGAGGTGTCACCCAAAAACTCTATAGTTCGTGTCTACCACTATCCTACCTAGAACCGCCCTACACGGTGGTCACAACCCTTAACAGTTTTATGGTCACGGAAATAGCGTGACAATAAAAACAACCAAATGGGAATAAAAATAAAAGAAAACGACCAAAAAACTTACTATGGGGTATTGGAATTGAGATTCGTGGAATCTCAATCTTGAACCTGAGAAGATGATATAGTAGTTCGTCGGCACTCCCAGACGTGTCAACTGGGACAGAATTATCTGCTGGTTGAGTAGTAAGAGGTCAAGTCGGAAACAAATGAACATGAAGGTGAATTAATCACCGGAGAATCTCAACGGCAATATTGGACATATAAAGCTCTCTTCTGCTGTCCTGTTTGAATATGTGGGATGAATAAAGTGTGAAAATGAGCCTAACGAGCTATTTGTAAGGTACAAATCCACTATTTGATCCAACAATCCACAGTGGGGATCCCAAGATTATCCCCATTGGACGGTCCCGGATGATGCAAGGGCATTAATTGGCCCAATCGAATACTAAAATCGTGGATTCGTCAATCCACGGGCCATACCTACCTCATCCAACAGTCTATGTTAAAAATCTCAAGACCATCCCCATCCAATGCTTTCGGATAATGCAGAAGCATTAAACAACCCACTCAAGTACCCAATAAACCTTTTTCGTACAGATGGAACGTTTCGAGAATTACGCTGACACCCATCGATCAACTGGGTAATCAAAAGATTCTTTTCGAATTTTTAGGGTGCGAGTGGCACAGACGCACCATCAACCTGGAGACACGTGTCTGAGGCGTTGAGAATTGGAAAGGCCGGAGATCGCCCAAATGGCCCTCAAGTAAATGAACCCGACTTCTGGTAAACGAACCGAGATATTTGAAATTGATCGGGAGAGTGAGGCAAGTCTCCACCATGCGAACACGGACAAAAGACTTAGGGGATAAATGTTATCTTTGTTTTTCACCCGTAACACGTAGCATGACCCAATGGGTCCGTGGGCCCTCTTAAGAGGTCCAGGCCCATCTTGAGCCCAATGAACGGGGAAGGAGGAAACCTTGATAGCCCAAACACTATCGAGTCCAACAACATTCAATGGGTGCGAGCATAATGAAGAAACTGGGACTGATATGCAGGCCCAACTCATTTCCCCGGCCACGACCAACCTACATCTTTCGAGATGCTAATTAAAGTGGCAGACTAACTGTTCACTGGAGACGGACCTTATCAAGAATCCAGGAGAGATCACCACCACGATGTCTAACTTGGCAAATGAACCCAGAACGAACCAGGACTCCGGTAAATGAACCGGGACATTAGTAAATGAACCCAGATCAGACGTCCAGATAGGGCAAGACTAGTTTTCCCTGATGCTGACATGTCCCCACAAAATCTGGCAGTTGGTATCCTCAACTAACCTGCAGAAGAGGGTACGCACGAAACGTACATTGTTCCTAGGAAACAATATTGCCACTACTCTGACAGATCCTGTCCCCAAGATCCCCTTAATAGCACATGCAGACCAATCCTTGCAAACATACAATGGACAACTGTAAGGCTTGGCTACGCCTAAGCCAGCCCAATGAGCTTAGACTAATAACATCTAATTACGTTACATTCTTTGTATTGTGGCTCCGTTAGCGAGCAAATTGTAATTACATCTCTATTGGGCCCGGATTAGTCTGGCCCAAGCTACATGACTGCCTATAAATAGGATCAGTTGTGCACTGTAGCAAGGATCCCAGAATTTCTCTTGTAAGCAAAAACTCTGCTAAAACTTGTAGAAAAACTTCATTGTCAAAACTCTCTAAAGCCTAATACTAGTGACCCGTGGACTAAGGTCCATTAATGCCCCAACCACGTAAAAACTGTGAATGTTCATCTTTTATCCTTTATTTCCAGCTCTTATTTCATTACATATTCGTAGTTTTAGATAAACTCGGTAAACACCCAAAATTAAGGCTTTTTATGTAATTAGTTTAGGCCCATTTTTATAGGGCTTAATCTCTTAATAAATACAAAAACAAATAAGGCCAAATTCACTTAAAAATAAACAAAGCCCAATATAGTGATTCAAATAAAACTTAAAACTCTAACACTATAGAGTGCCCGACCACTTCTCCTCCTTCTATTCCTCTTCTTCGGCCAAGACAGCAAAGAAAGAACCAAGACCAGAATCCAAGCCAGCCGAACCTCCCTTATTAGGTATTTTCTAAATAAAACTTATTAGTCTTTTTATTATTTAGTGGTTAGAACTTGATGTTTATTTATTTTGTTATTGCTTATTATTTGTAGATGGTAAAATGGTTAGAAGCTCAAATAAAAGTGTTGTTGGAAGAGTTAGTAGTAGTGGTGGTAATATTAGTGGCGGGAGTCGCTCAAATAGAAAAGACCCCGTTTGGAAGCATAGTACTAAGGTTGATGTGGGAGTAGAAGGGAATAAAAAAAATTATGTTTATCTTGAATGCAAATATTGCAAAAAGATTATCAAGGGAGGTGTTGAGATTGAAAGATCACCTTGCACATACTACGAAGACTGTTGCACCATGTAGGGAAGTACCCGATGAAGTTAAGAATGAATTTATTGGGTACTTGAAACAAGGTTCATTGAAAAAACATATTTCACAAATGAAATTTGAAGAAATGGTTGAGATGGGTTCTTATTCTAAGAAAGAATGCCCACAAAATGCTCCCACATCTAGTAGAGGTGTATGAGGGCCAATGGATAGATTTATGGCAAATGTGGGTGGTGATGATGGGGGTTTTAAAGATAGGACAGCCGCTGAACAAACACGTGTAACTCCAAAAAATGAAAAAGGAAATGCATAATAAAGTTTGTATGGACATTGGGAGAAGTTTCTATGAGAATACCCTACCTTTTAATTTGGCCAATAGTCCTTTCATTAACGTGTCGTTCTATTGGTAATTACGATCAGGGATTGAAGCTACCTAGTATGTATGAGCTTAGGACTTGGATATTGAAAGAAGAGCTAAAGACAACTGATGCTATGGTTGATATTAAGAAGACATGGCCACAAACTGGAGTTTCAATTATGTTTGATGGGTGGTCGGACATTAGAAATATAAATATTATCAATATCTTGGTCAATAATCCTAATGGCACTGTATTTTTTAATAGTATTGATGCCTCTTCATACATTAAAGATGCCAACATGTTGTTCAAGATGTTGGATGATGTTGTCGAAGAAATTGGAGAACATCCTGTAACAAGTGGTTACTAACAATGCAAGTGCTTACAAAGCGGCTGCCCCACATTATTAATGGAGAAAAGAAAGCATCACTATTGGACTTCATCTGCTGCACATTATCTTGATTTGATGCTTGAAAAGATTGGAGACTTGCCACAAGATAAGAGTGCCCTACTCAAAGCGAAAAAATTGAGCAAATTTATTCACGATCACCCATGGGTATTGAGCTTGATGAGAAAGTTTGCCAAAAGGGATATTCTAAGGCCTGCTGCCAAAAGATTTGCAGCTGCATTTTTGACATTGCAAAACATTTATCAAGTGAAGCAACCTTTGGAGGCTATGTTTACTTCCGAAGAGTGGACAAGTTGTGCTTGGGCATCTAAACCAGAAGGAAAAGAAGAAAAATAGTTTTGAAGGACAAGCATTTTTGGCCAAGTGTGATTTATGCTATTAAGACCACAAAACCTTTGGTTGAAGTGTTGAGGTTAGTTGATGCTGATAAGGAACCAGCCATAGGTTTTCTCTATAATGCCATGGATTCAGCCAAAGAAAGATAGCACATAACTTAGGAGGACAAGAAAAATATTACAAGGAGATAAGGGATATCATAGATGTCAAATGGGAATCTCAATTACATCCACATTTGCATGCCGCTGCAAACTTTTTGAATCCCCGTTGTCAATATGCACCAGGATTTTCCAGTCATCCTGAGATCAAGTTGGGTTTGTTCCATTGTATGGACAAGCTTATACCAAATCCTGAAGACAGAGAGAAAGTTGACCTCCAATGTAGCACTTTTCGCAACAAAGAAGAATTTTTTGGATTCATCCAAGCCAAACAAACATTTGAAAAACGATCTCCTGGTAATTAAAATTCTTAACTCTAATTTTAATACTTTAAGTTTATTAGATTTTTGTTGTATTATACTAAAATAATTGTTCTTTTAATTTAAATTTTTAGTGGAATGGTGGATTCAGTTTGGGGATGGCACTCCGGAGTTACAAAAGTTTGCAATTAAAGTATTGGGTTTTTTTTTTTTTTTTTGAAAAAGAGACAAAGGTCAAAAGGTTGACATCTACTCAAATAGTTGAAAACCCTCACTTATGGCGGAGGAATATCGTGGTTACAAAGAAAACAAACAAAACAGCCAAAAAAAAAAAAACCACAACAAAACCCACCCCCAGAAATTAAATCTAGAAGTTGCCCCAATCTCTAATAAGGTCATAGAAGGCAACCCCTCAAAACATTTGTTTCTATACACCCAAGTGGCCACCCAAAATTTTATCTTATCCCAAATAGTCTCTACAGGATTGGAAATATCTTCGAAAAGTCTGTTATTTCTCTCAAGCCATAAGGCCCAAAAAGTTGCCAACACAGTAGTTTGCCAAAGACGTGAAACTCGCTTGCCGCCCCCTTACTTGCTCATCATCGGGATGTGAGCGAAATTGGAGTACTTTCAATCAAGTTCATACAAAAAGAAGAAATCGGTTGACTACCCTAAAAATGTATTCTTTGGTATATATAATGTTTAATAAAAGATTGAAAGATAGACATTTGAAGTTGAAATCTCAATCAAATGAGGATGATGCGTTGTTGATTGATGAGATGCCATCGAATGATGAATGGGTTGTTGATGAAGGTGAAAATGTTGGAGATTTACAAAGGCCGAATGATGAGGATCGTGGAGGATCGGGATCGACTCAATTGAACTAAAACAATAAAATTGCTCCGGAGCAGGTTCGTAAACTCTACTTTTTTGTCTTAATTTAGGCCTTGATAATTAGTTGTTGACTTATTTTTTCTATTTTAGGGAAAAGAAATAGGGTAATAGGCTTGGATGAAGATGAATGGGAGGATATTGATGGTGATAATGAAGATGGTGATGATGAGAGGAATGTACAATATGACGATACCTCTGAAGATCCTTTAAGCAATGATGAGTTGGAAGATGATTTCTAAATCACCTTTACCATCAACTACTCAAGTTTGTTCTAGGATAACTAGAATCTAGGATCCTAGCTCTAGAAACAAAACTTTTATCTTTAAATTATAATTTTAGACAATTTTATGTTTGAGTTTATGAGACATTTTATGTTATGTTTGAGTTTTGTGAGACATTTTATGCTGTGTTTGAGTTTTATGTATCTAAATATATTTTCTATTAGAAATTTGACGCTTACGCCTCAATGCGCCTCAAGGCTTACTTTCGTCTCACAAAAAGAAGACGCTTTGAGGCTTAAAAACGCTTTTTTAAACCTTACACCATTTCAAGCTATCTCAAAATCAATCTCCTGAAACTGAAGAACAAAGAAATTGTATGAACAAAGTACCCTATGCTCAATGCGTAGGGTGCCTCACATATGCTATGGTCTCAACTAGACTTGATTTAGCTCAAGCCATGAGTGTTGTGAGCAGATACATGGCAGATCCTGGTGAAGAACACTGGACAACAACTAAATGGACAGTAAGATATCTCAAAGGAACTTAGAATGTTGGGCTTGTACTTGGAAAAAGAGGAGTTACACAAGAAGTTGTTGCTGGTTTTGTGGATTCTAATTATGCAGGGAATGTAGATACTCGAAAATCCACAACTAGACAAGTATTTACTGTCCTAGGGAGCTGTGTGCTAGAAGTCTAACTTGCAGAAAGTTGTAGCTTTGTCTTCAACAGAGGTAGAGTATATGGCAGCTACAGAGGCAACAAAGGAAGTTATTTGGCTAAGAGGTTTCAGCAATGAGTTGGAGTTAAATTCAGAAGACATAACTTTATATTGTGATAGTCAAAGTGTTTTACATCTCATGAAATATCCCATGTTCCATGAGAGGTCAAAACACATTAACTTGACTTTATATTGTGATAGTTAAAGTGTTTTACATCTCATGAAATATCCCATGTTCCATGAGAGGTCAAAACACATTAACATCAAGTTACATTTTATGTAAAAATCTCATGTTTCATGAGGTCAAAACACATTGACATCAAGTTACATTTTATAAGAAAAGTCATTGCTAGAAAGGAGGTTCAAGCTAAAATCGTCGGCACAGATGAGAATTCAGCTGGTATGTTGACTAAAGTGGTTACCCAAGCCAAGTTTAAACATTGCTCAGGCTTGATTCATGTTGAAGAATGCTAGAATTACCTCAAGCAGTGAGGTACATTATTGGAATTGTTGCAGATTTCAGTTTTCATCATCAGACTTCTTTATGCTTTGGATTACAAGTAACTCAATCAAGGTGGAAATTTGTTATATAATTGAGTCACTTGTACATGTGGCTTATTATTGTTGGTGACCGTTAAGTTAGTTGGGAGTCTTATGTGTATGCTAAGCTATATAAGGCTTAGGTACTCGGTCATATAAGCTGTATCAAAAACTTAGTAATTCTCTTATGTAGAGTTTAGATGTTCCATTTATTGTATTCAAGACTTATGTAATCTGGTTTCTAGTTGAAGTCGAATAAAAGCAGCTGAGATTTGTTTCCCCGTGGAGTAGGCCAAAGACACATTGTCTGTGTTCGAACCACGTAATTGTTATGAGTTTATTATTGTTTTTCATTAGTTTGTGATCTTTGCATTAGTTCAGTTCTTGTTTAGGTTCTATATTCTTGTTCAGTGTGATTCAACTCAAATCACAACAATAATAAATAAATAAACACTTACAGAGCCAGAGTTTGCCTCGAGCTCGAGATATTGCAGTCCTTTCTGCACAAATGTGACAAGGGCACCTGGTGGAACTATATCGCCATCGATTGTGCTTTTGTTAATACCCGCTTCATATCCAAAAGCAAAAGCTGAGTGTGTAAAGCCTGAAGAAACTTTCAGAAACTAATTCAGCAATCAAATTATATAAATAAATATATACATATATAAATTATTCTGACCAAAACAAAAAATCAAAATTTAGGGCCCCGAAAGAACACATCAACATCAGCCCCAGATATTGCAGTCATTGATTCTAATCTTGAGAAAATCAAAGAACCTATGAAAATTAATGTATAGGTGGCGATTACATAGTGGGCAGGCCCAAACAAGAAAGCAGATCGCTTTGTAAGAAAATTAGAGAAAAAAATATTGGAAGCTGAACCTGAGAGTGTTTTAGAGAAGTAAGGGCTGAGAGATCACACAACCGTTTCTAACAAGCGCCGGATAAGCCGCAAATATAAACTAACCACATCTGGAGATTAGACTAACCGATTTGTTATTTAGAAGCTTAACACAAATTCACTTTTTGCCATCAAAGATTGCTATTTTAATCATATATAACACCCCTCCACCCCCAACATAGAAAAATCAGATATTTACATAAATTCCAAATGTAGAGACAGGTTTTGATTTTGGTTAAAGAGAGAGAAACCTGATTCGTGGAGATAACGGAAGACTATGTAGTTCAGTTCAGCGGAGGCGATAGAGATCATCGAGCTTAGAAAAACGATGCAGTTTCCGGTGTTTTCACTTTAGAACTTTTTTGAAAGAGATTAATCCACAGCTTCTTCGGCACAAAAAGACGGACCACAGACGTTCGCCGTTGGGGACCTTCTCTTCTCTTTTCACTCCAAATTAATAAAAGAGCGTTAATTTATATACCTTTTTGTAACTGTGGTTTGTATTTTGATATATTATTTATGTGAATTAAATTTTGATATATTATTTATGTGAATTAAATTTTGATAAATGATAAATTAAATATAACAAGTAGTTATTAGGCAAAATAATTTTGTTTTTTTTTTATTATTAGTTTGGTGAATTATTTATAATTTCAGCTCAGAAGATTTTGACAAAAATCGAATTTAAATTTTTATTTAAACTATTTTACAAAACATAGAATCCAAAAAAATTATTTTTCAAAATACATGATCCAAACAGATAATTTTATTTTTTTGTTCTAAATTTTAATTAAAGATAGTGTTTATGGCGCTGCTTCTACTTAAAAGTTTGGTGCAGACGACATCGTCGTTTTGATATCTAATAGTCCACTTCATACTAAAATATTAGAGAAATATACATGAAATATGGGAAATTTTTTAAATTTTGATAAATATGATATTTTTGTGTGTGCATTTTATATGGTATTTTATGTTTTCTTACTTTTTTATAGGATTTGTTTTCCCATATTTGTGTAATAATTTATTAGTTTTACCATATTTAATTATATAAGATTATTTTGGCTAATTTTGAATATTACAATAATTGTAGGTATTATTTTTAATTTATTTTTTTGTTCAAACATTGAAAAACGTTTTGTTTTCTTCTATTCTTCTATTTTTTATTTTCTTCAATCAATATTTTCTCCATTGTAACCGGTTACCACTATCAGAACAATTTTGATATTATTTTTGTGGTAGTGATCATTTGTCATTGTCAACTTTTTTAGTGATGTGTGGTAACTGGTTATATCTATAAAACCCAGTTTTATTTTTTAAGTGGTGTTGTAGTAACTAGTTACAACTATAAAAATAATTTTGATTTTTTAGTAATGTACTATTATCAAAATACTAGTTGAATTGTAACTAGTTGCTTAGTAAGATTTGGAGAAAAAAAACTTATATGAAAAAATAAACTAAATTAATCGTGAAGGTAAATTGTTACAATTAGATCTAAAAAATTATATGAAAAAAAAACTAGTTGCAATGGTAACCGACTACCTAGTCAAACCTGAAAACAAATAGGATCCAAACAAAAAATCTAAAACGATCATAATTGTAACTGGTTACAGCTAGGTTTGAAAAAAAAAAACCAGATCTGAAAAAAAAATATATATATCGTAACTAGTTACTTATCTAGACCTAGAAAAAAAATTAGATTTAAACAAAAAAATATCTAAATTGATCGTTATTATAACTAGTTATAACTAGATCTAAAAAAATATCAGCTATAAATAAAAAGAATCAAATGTCACTGTACCCGGTTACTTAAACATATCTGGAAAAAAAAATCCAGAAATCAGAATAGATCGTGGCTGTAACCGGTTACAATTACGTTTAGAAGGAAAAAAATAAAATATGAAGTGCAAAAACATATTTGAAATGGCGAAACTAGGTGTGAAAAAGAAGAAGAAGAAGAACAAAGAAAATAAAAATAAAACTAAATCTGAAGAATAAGTGTACACCCTAAATATCCGCGAACTATTGGCGAGCTGGAAAAGGGCCTAATTCGATCTGCCACGAGTAAATCGTCCACCCGGAGCTATTATTATGGGTTTCCACCTGTCCAGCCCGAGCTGATTAGAGAGTTAGCAGTTCACTCGAAGGCAGTGGATCAACGGTATGGATATCATGAGCTGGCTCTACATCAAGCTCGTGATGCGGCATGGGTTTGACACTCGAACCCTTGTAAAGACAACCACGCAATGTAAACGTGCATATATCAGACATCAAGTGTATATTCCATTCCTGAACTCTCGGGCATGCAGTATAAACATGTGTATTCAGGCATCCCACGACTGGTTTGGGCCATGCGGCCCATTATCCCTCCTTACCAATTGATTAGACCACACTTCACTGTCAGGTTTTAGGAATTAATCATCGGTGTCACAGAGATGACGTGAAGGGTAAAGAGGTCATGGGATGACCCCCTTGCCAACCCAAGTATCCTCTCCCTATAAATACCAAGACCCTGGGCATTGCAAGGGGTTGGACATATCTTTGTAAAGAAGCACTCTGTAAGAAAGAGTCAAGAGATATCAATAATATCGACTGGTGGACTAGAGGGATTTTAATCTTCGAACCACCTAAAAAGAAAGGAGTGATCACTTTCCCATGTTATTAATTTCCTAAGTCTAGAATTAAACTATTTTCATATTACGGTTCACTAATTAGCACTAATCCATCCTATTTATTCTTATAATTATCTGTTGGCGAAGAAGAAGAAACAAGAAGAAGAAGAAGAACCAGAGGGGGAGGTATTGTAACTAGTTACAACTAGATCTAAAAAAATGTCAGTTATGAATAAAAAGAATCAGACGTCATTGTACCCAGTTACTTAAATAGATTTGGAAAAAAAAACCCAGAAATCAGAACAGATTGTGACTGTAACCAGTTACAGTTACGTTTAAAAGGAAAAAAAATTAAATATGAAGTGCAAAACCATATTTGAAATGGTGAAACTAGATGTGAAAAAGAAGAAGAAGAACAAAGAAAATAAAAATAAAACTAGAAGAAGAAGAAGAAGAAGAAGAAGAAGAATCAAGAAAAAGAAGAACCAGAGGGGGAGGTAAGTTGTCATCAGGGGTGGGGGCGGAGGTGCGTCGTCGTCGTCGGGGGCGAAGGCGAAGGTAGCATCGCCAGCGGATGGCTGAGATGAGAGAACCAAATGGGAGAGGAGAGAGGAAGAAAAGAGAAAAGATAGAGTTTTGTGTATTTATGATTATGATAATCAATTTTTTATATTATATGAAATTATCATATTTTAAAAAAATCAAAACTTACTATATTTTATATAATTATTTTTTTCCCATAAATATAGAAATTATGTTTATTTTTCTCATATTTATGTTCTCAAAATATTATAAACTAGGCTTGTTCAGTTTTATCTCTGATCCAATTTTTGGTTCAATTGTAATTCATGGGCTGTCTTTCGAACCCTAATTCACTTTTATCATTTTAGTATTATGGTGTTTGTAACTGTTGACGCCGTTTTTCGTCAACAGATAAAAGAAGAGAGCACGTAAACAATTTAAGACAATGGCCAAAAATAAACAAACGAATCAAACACGGTTTTTTACGTGGTTCAGCAGTTAAATATGCCTAGTCCACGAGTCTTTGTTATTAAACTCAAGATTATCTCTAGGAATTCTTCAAGAATGAATTCTCCAGAGTTTTCTCTCAAGGATCAGATTTTCGGTCCTTTACAATGGTGCATGACTTCTCTATTTATAGAGAAGGATGCAGAATACTATCCCACATATTTTGGGTAGTTACTCTTTTGTGAATAAAAATAAATGGTTTTAAATGTCAATAATCAGATATAAAAGGAAACGTCCCCCAAAGATCAGGAAACGCATAACTGACTAAATAATATCCCACGATTCTTGGGGATTTACATCAATAAATGAGGATTACATCTCATATTTACAATACTTGTAGATATTCAAGGTGGTCATAGCGTATCTCCAAGGCTTCAGCATCTCAGGTTTCACGTCATTGTGCGAGCCACCGACATCTCCCGAGCTAACATTGCTTTCGAGATAGTACATCGAACTCAATATCCCTGCTCCGAAGTTGTTCCCGAAGATGAGGGGCTCTCAGAGCTATCTTTCGAGATCGAGATCATTTCGAGGTCACTACATTCGAGGTCATGTATCATACTTTGCAGGCTCGATTTACAATCGTAGAGCATACCCTAACCCTCACGAGACCATTTGTTGCGAACTCAGCTTTCGAGGTCATATTTACTATGGCTCGAAATCTGGGTATAACATTTTGCCCCCTCAAAAGTATTTGTTCGAGTCCTAAGAGAAGGAAACTTTTGAACTACTCTTTCTGGGAACCATACCGTCACACTCTTAAAAACGAACACGTGCCAGATGGGTATTGCTCACTTTAGGTACTTGAGTACCTTGGGAACACACCCATGATCGTTCGTCTGACAGCTTTTCGGCGCCATCTTATCACCGATTCCCCTCCATTCGATCTGTTGAGGATTTTAACCAACGCTCCTGATTGATTTAGTTTTCCCGCCTATATATATAAGATCTCCTCTTCGTCTTCTTCTTTACGTTTGTTCATTGTAAACCAGAAAGAAAAGAAAAAACAAGAAAGCCAGAAACTTTCTTAAGAAGCTTCCGTCCCGCGCATGTTTTCTCGACCCAAAAAACAAAGGAACCCTGGTCTGTTCGAGTCAGTGAGTTCTTTCCTGCAACCTCTTCTCCACTCGACGATTTCGCTGCAATCACCATCACTGTGTAAGTACGCCATTTTTGTTCTTAGCTCTTCTCTTTTTTTTTTTTGTTATGTCGCTCTTGCTGCGTATAATAGAATGATACGGTAGGAGGTTTTGGATCAATAGGCTTTATGTTTTCTGGATTTTCTTTCTGGATGTTCGTCTCTGGTTTATACCCAGTTTCGACGTTTGAATGTGGTTTCCATTTTCTGGGTTTTGAAGTTCTTAGGCTATGTTTCTTGTACACCAAGTTTTCGGGTAAAAACCCTTGTTCTTGACAATTACACGAAACCCGAAAATGCCCTTTCTTGGCTAAACGCCACCTTTCTTTCCCTTGAATTTCAGGATTTTCAAAAAATCATCCACGTTCTTTTTCTTCCCTGTGGAATACGCGCTCTGACTCTTTAGTGAGGGTCTTAATATTTAGTTTCTTGTCATTAGATCTCCGAGCTCATCCATCGAGCTCGTGATTCTTGCATGCATGGCCCTCACCATTTTTTCTTTCTCGCTAGATGTCACAGAATTCGGAAAGACGGTGGGGGTCATTACGAGCAATTCCTTACGAGCCCAAATCTCCGAGCCCGGAATCGATCTTTGCCCGGAACCAGCGTCGGATTACAGAGTACGAGATAGCACGCGAGCAAGAAGACATTCGAGCCCACTATCGCCGCCAGATTGACGAGGTCATCGAAAAGAAGAGAAGGGTCCTTCGGGAAGCCATCTATCCGGAGCCTAACCCCGGACCTAGGCCAGTTCCTCTCGACCCCGCGTTAAAAGTCACGGTAGCATACCACCCGGGGGAACTTCAGTTTTCCTTAATGGCGGAGCCTTCATCTTCGCAGCCTAGGAGGGAGATGTTTGAAGACGAATTCTACCAGAGCTCGGTTACCACCTCCGACCAGATAACTGACATCCTGGCCATTCATGGCCTTAGCTCGTTGGACACACTGAAGTGTCGAGCTCCGACAAGGCATGAACGGAGCTGTTTCGCTCCTGGGGGCCGCGATTCCAGTGTGAAATACGCGGCCTGGAGCCAGGAACACCTAAGGGCAGGAGCTTTGCTGCCCCTGAAGTCCTTTTTCAGAGACTTCACCGATTTCGTTGGGTTGGCTCCATTCCAACTCAACACCAACTCATACAGGGTGCTGTCTGCCCTGAGGTCCTTATTCCACGAGCTGGGGTGGATAGGACCTTCACCCCAAGAGATTTTATATCTCTTTTGTTTGAAGAGTAATCCCTCCCGAGCTCGGGGAGGAGATGGTTTCTACTATCTTTCGAGCTACCCCAAAGAGACAAAAATCTTTGAAGACCTTCCGAACCATCCCCCTGACTTCAAGAAGGCTTTTTTCTGGACAGACGGTCTGTTCCCGTCTCAACATCGTTCGTTTAGGCGAATTCGTAAGTATTCTCGTTACTTTCTATTTTTGAGCTCGAATCTTTAGCCCTTGAAGCCATGTTTAGTTGAAGTGTATCTCGCCTTTCAGCTAACTTTCAGCGTCCCACCCCTGACGAGACAATGAAGGAGCACAGAGAGAGCCTGCTCCGACTCCCTTATGGCAGGAGGTCTCTCTCATTTCTGCTACATGAGGACAAGCTACGAGCTTGTGGGTTGTTGGGACAGGGCCAGTCAACCTCTGACTGGTCCAGTAAAAAATATGAACGCTGGGAGGAAGTGCCTCTGCCCACAGGCATCCTTCCTCCGAGGAGGGAAAGGAAAGCATCTCTCCCAATTCGCTCGAGAAGTCCGCGGTCGGGGAACGAGGCCACTGATGAAGCCTCGAGTTCGGACTCCGGTGGAGGTAAAACCCTTCCTACTTCGCGAATGTGGTCCCCCACTTTATTAAAACACAGGCCCAATAGACTAGTCTCGTGCCCACAGGATAGATACCACTTCTACATATGGAGTTGGGTAGATGACTGTGTCCATAGGTTTGATAGTGGGCTCGGGAAATACGACACTATGTATACCACGGACGAGGTGTGGAATGGGATAGCTGTGCAGTATGGGACCAATGATTATAGGGACCTTTCGAGGTTATCACCAACTTATAGGGAAGGCCCTCCCCCCGCCTCTTCTGAAGACGGGGGAATTTCATGGTCCCCAAGCTCAAGCTCGGGGGAAAGTTCCAGTTAGGTTTTTTCTTCCACCACTCTATATATAGTGTTGAAGTAACTTGTATCTCTTTTACTGACTCACTGTGATGATTTGTGCAGGCGATATGGACTCCGACCTCGACGCCCTCATCGACAATGCGGGTGCCAAGAGGAGCAAACGCCCCAGGGCAGGGGGACTGAAAACCAGCCAGCCTGGGAAAGGCTCCAAGAAATCTAGGAAAACGCCTCCTCCTCCCCCGCCGGCTTCGAGCTCTGCTGCTGCGTCGACTGGCCAGACTAACGCCCCCACGACGATACCACCCTCGCAGGCCGTCGTCTCTGTGGTGGCGCCGGCCTCGCAGACCGGTATCGCTGCCGTGGCCGAATCCCAACCTCCTGCGGCGGGTCAAATGTCTTCTACTCAGCTCGCCAAAAGACCTTCTGCTTCCCGAGCTCAGAAGCTAACCATCTCCACCCATATGGATTCGTATGTGGTGGATAATGCTGCCGGTCCTCACGGATCTACGCTGATCTCGGATGTAATGTCCCGGATCGGCCAGAGCTACGGCAGTTTCGAGGCTCCTCAATGGCAGTGTCTAACTGGCACTCGAGACCGCACTGTCCTGTACGAGAAGAGTATCGAGCACACTGCCGCGGTAAGTATCCTATATTCCCTTTGCTTACATTCACACTGTCTCGAGGCTAATGATGGTTTCTTCCTTTTTTCAGGCTCTTGCTTTCACTGCCCAGCTCAATTACGAGCTGAACAACGAGGTCCATTCGAGCAGGACCCTCGCCCAAGAGGAGAGGGACCTCCACCTTAGAGCGAATGATGACCTGAAGGCGGCGAACATTAAGCTCGAGGCAGTGGTTAAGGAGCGTGAGGAAATGGCCAAGGAGCTCGGAAAGCTGAAAGACGAACTCGAGGAGCAAAAGAAAGATAACATCCAGCTTCGGGAGACCAATAAGAAGCTCGAGGAAGATAAGGTCGTCACCCTCGACCTTATGGAGGATATCAAAACCCGCCTTACTGCCGAGTTCAAAGAAAAGAAGGAAACGGCGGTCGATTCAGCCATGTACCGGATGTGGGCCTATAACGAAGAACTGGACACCAGTTTTTTGGGTCCCCACGAGGCGTCCTTCCTCGAACGATGGAATGCTCGGCTCGAGAAGGAAGAGGCTGAACGGCTCGAGAAAGAGAAGGCTGAGCAGCTCGAGAAGGATAAGGCTGCTCGGGGTACCGTTTCGGAGGGAGCTCAGGAGGATAGTCATGCTATTCGTCCTGAGGGGTCCGGTGCCGCTGAGAAGGCCAAGGAGACTCCTCTTCATTGAGTCTGATCTCGGGAAGATCAGTCATTGGGGCTGCGTCCTCTTATGTAATTATTGTGAATTACGCCCATGAGGCTGATACAATTTCTTTAACTAATTTAATTTTTTACATGCTTTACATTTCTTGGCTCGAAATATTTTGCACATTCTTATAATTGATGAACTCGTTTATGTTTATTTATGCATACAAACATAGTTTGGATTTTAGGCTCGAAATTCGATGCATTCATGCATAGTTTATTCGGATTATCCGTTTCCGACCTCGTTATTTATCAAGGTCGGATATTACTCCAACCATGAACTCGAAAGTACTTATATGGTATGTAATATGAATGATTTGGTTATATCTTTTTTTAGTTACTTTTCCTCATCCTCAGTATTTTAGCTCCGAGGTTAAGAGTTCGAAACTATATTTCTAAGATATTCCAGCCTCGACTTTGACTTATCTCGCAATAGGTTTAGGCTCCCATTTGTCATCGATCGATAATTTGGCTGGTTTGTTCCAAACCTGTTGTGTCTACACATCTGGTTAACTCCAGATATTTAGGTTTTGATGGTTCGGTTATATCCAAACTATCTAAGCTCGCGCATTTGGTCATGTCCAAATACTTTGTGTTTGATAATTCGGTTATGTCCGAACTGTCTAATATCGCGTACTTGGTTATATCCAAATACTTTATGTATACTCTTTATTTTTTAAGCTGGTGGTATGTATACCAATGATGCCCCCTTAATATCCTATGAGTGTGATCATAGGTTATTAAATTCAGAGAGATTGCAAAAATAAAAATAAATTACATGTGAAACAAAGTAGACCCTTTATTCAAAAACAAACTAAATACAGAAAATCATGGTTACAGGCGACACTTTCTACACTATTGATAATATGGTCTAAGGTGTTCGCCATTCCATGCTCGAGGTATCAGGCTCCCATCTAATCTCGCAAGTTTGTATACGCCCGGTCGGATGATTGACTCTATCTGGTATGGTCCTTCCCAGTTCGGCCCGAGCACCCCAGCTGCTGGATCTCGGGTTGCTAAGAATACTCGTCTCAAAATCAGGTCTCCCACTCCGAACTTTTGGTCTCGAACCCTCTTATTGAAATATCTCGTGGTCCGTTGCTGGTAAGCAGCATTTTTCAGCTGAGCCTCTTCCCTTTTTTCTTCGATCAAGTCTAGGGTTTCTTCGAGCTGAGTATGATTGGAACTTTGGTCGTAAATCTGAGTTCGAATCGTTGGAATTTCGACCTCAATGGGCAACATTGCCTCGCAACCGTATGCTAGAGAAAACGGGGTATGCACAGTTGATGTCCGAGCTGTAGTTCTATATCCCCAAAGGACTTGGGGTAATTCCTCAGGCCATCGTCCCTTTGCTTCTTCCAACTTTTTCTTCAAGGAACTCTTGAGAGTTTTATTAACGGCTTCGACCTGACCGTTCGCCTGAGGGTGAGCCACTGACGAAAAGCTCTTTATTATACCGTTCTTGTTACAAAAGTTGGTAAATAAGTCGCAATCAAACTGGGTTCCGTTGTCAGACACAATCTTTCTTGGCACTCCATATCGGCATACGATGTTCTTTACCACGAAATCTAGGATCTTCTTCGAAGTTATGGTCGCCAATGGTTCAGCCTCCGTCCATTTTGTGAAGTAATCAACTGCGACCACAGCATACTTTACTCCTCCTTTGCCAGTTGGGAGTGAGCCTATGAGGTCGATGCCCCATACCGCAAAAGGCCATGGGGATGTCAACATGGTTAGTTCGGAAGGTGGAGCTCGGGGTATCGTGGCGAATCTCTGGCACTTGTCGCACTTTTTCACGAACTCGAAAGAATCCGTTTTAATGGTTGGCCAGAAATATCCTTGGCGTATAATCTTCTTGGACAGGCTATGCCCCCCGGTATGGTCTCCGCAGAATCCTTCATGAATTTCTTCAATAATCTTCTTTGCCTCGGGAGGAGTTACACATCTGAGCAATGGCATGGAATACCCTCTTCTGTATAGCCTTCCGTCCAGGATGGTGTAACGGGGAAGTTGATACATTAGTTTCCGAGCCTGATTTCGATCTTTTGGAAGAATTCCATTTTCGAGGTACTCAACTATCGGGCTCATCCAGGTCGGCTCTGTCTCGACCATACACACATCTTCCTCGTCAGGCTCAGTAATGCTGGGCGCTGACAGGTGCTCTACGGGTACGACATTTAGCTCCTCATTTTCGGCGGAGGTGGCGAGGCGAGCTAAGGCATCTGCGTTTGAGTTTTGTTCTCGGGGAACCTGTTCGATTGCATAAAACTCAAAAAACTCCAATGCGGATTTTGCCTTCTCCAGATAAGCTGCCATTTTTGTGCCACGAGCCTGGTACTCTCCCAAGATTTGATTAACTACGAGCTGGGAGTCGCTGTAGCAATGTATAGCTTTGGCCTTGAGCTCCTTTGCTATTCGTAGTCCCGCAAGTAAAGCTTCATACTCAGCTTCATTATTAGATGCTTTAAAGCCGAACTTTAAAGCAGAGTGAAATCTGCTCCCTGTAGGAGTGATCAGAATAACTCCTGCCCCCGCTCCATTTTCATTTGACGACCCGTCGACGTAAAGTTTCCACAGCTCGTGGGCCGTGGTTGTTACCTCGTCGTCGGCTGTACCGGTGCATTCCACTATAAAATCTGCCAACGCTTGTGCCTTAATGGTTGTTCTCGGATGGTAGGTGATCTCGAATTGTCCGAGCTCAACAGCCCACTTTAGGAGTCGACCAGACGCCTCTGGTTTAGACAAGACTTGCCTTAGTGGTTGATCTGTTAGTACATGGATAGGATGTGCCTGAAAGTAAGGGCGGAGCTTTCGAGATGAGTGGATCAGACTGAGGGCGAGCTTCTCCATCAGTGGATACCTTGACTCTGCCCCCAGTAATCTTTTACTGATATAGTAGACGGGTTTCTGTATTCCCTCTTCCTCTCGGACGAGCACCGCGCTTATCGCGTGTTCGGTAGTTGAGAGGTACAGGAACAGTACTTCTCCCGTCTCAGGCTTTGATAGGATGGGTGGTTCAGCTAAGTGCCTTTTGAGCTCTTGAAAGGCTAGCTCGCACTCATCTGTCCATTCGAACTTTTTACTTCCTTTCAATAAGTTGAAGAATGGGAGACCGCAGTCCGTTGACTTCGAAATGAACCTGCCCAGAGCTGCCATCCTGCCAGTCAAGCTTTGAACATCTTTATGCTTCCGAGGTGAAGGCATATCGATCAGGGCCTTTTATTTTATCGGGATTAGCCTCGATTCCACGAGAGTTGACAATGAAACCCAGAAATTTCCCTGAAGACACCCCAAAAGTGCACTTCTGAGGATTCAACTTCATGTTGTACTTTATGAGCACACCAAAGCACTCTTCGAGGTCATCAACATGGTTTTTGTTAAGTTGAGACTTTACAAGCATGTCATCAACATAAACTTCCATGTTGTTCCCAATTTGCTCTGAGAACATCATGTTTACGAGCCGCTGGTACGTGGCTCCGGCATTCTTGAGTCCGAATGGCATGACATTGTAGCAGTAGAGCCCCTTGTCTGTGATGAAGCTCGTATGCTCTTGGTCCGGGGCATGCATGGGAATCTGGTTATACCCAGAATAAGCATCCATGAACGACATCAGACCATGCCCTGCCGTGGCGTCTACGAGCTGGTCAATTCTCGGCAGGGGAAAACAGTCTTTCGGGCAGGCCTTGTTGAGGTCTGAGTAGTCAATGCACGTTCTCCACGTCCCATTGGGTTTTGGGACTAACACTGGATTGGCCACCCAGTCCGGGTAAAAAGCGTCCCTTATGAAATTATTTGCTTTCAGCCTGTCTACCTCCTCCTTTAGTGCTTTCTTTCTGTCTTCATCCAGCTGCCTTCGCTTTTGCTGCTTCGGGGGAAAGCTTTTGTCTATATTCAATGCGTGGCTCGCTACATTAGGGCTTATTCCCACCATGTCAGAGTGTGACCACGCGAAGACATCCTGGTTTTTCTTCAGAAAGCAAATTAATTGCTATTTTGATTCGTCTTGGAGGTGTTTCCCGACTTTCACTTTCTTTGAGGGATCAGCTTCCTCGAGCTGAACTTCTTCGAGCTCTTCCAAAGGGTGGAGGTCGACCTTCTCCTCAATCCTTGGATCGATCTCCTCATCAATTTCTAAAACTGTCCCATCTTTATTCTGTATGACAACGAGTGCTTGCGCGCTTGTTTGTTTCTTTCCCCTTAAGGAAATGTTGTAGCACTCCCTTCCTGCCAATTGATCTCCTTTCAATGTTCCGACCCCGCTTGGAGTTGGGAACTTAAGGGCTAGATGCCTTACAGATGAAACTGCCCCCAGCCCGACCAGGGCGGGTCTCCCGAGCAGTACATTGTAGGCAGATGGTAACTCTACCACCACGAACTCCATCATCTTGGTCACCGAGACTGGATAGTCTCCCAAGGTCACAGGGAGTTCAATGGACCCCATACAGGCGGTTCCTTCTCCAGAAAAGCCGTACAAAGTGGTTGCACAAGCCTTCAGGTCGCGAAGGGAGAGTCCCATTTTCTCTAGTGTCGCTTTATAAAGAATGTTAACTGAGCTCCCATTGTCTATGAGAACTCGACGCACTCTTTTGTTGGCAAGCTGTAGGGTGATGACGAGTGGATCATGATGAGGGAACTGGACATGGGAGGCATCCTCCTCGGTGAAGGTTATAGGCTGAGTCTCAACCCTTTGGCTTTTTGGTGCCCTTGGTTCGGGTTCATATGGAGACCCGTCCCCTGTCTTCAGCTCATTCACATATCGTTTTTGAGCATTTCTGCCCCCTCCTGCGAGATGAGGACCTCCCGAGATGGTTATTACGTCCTCTCCATCTATCGGCGGAGGCCTGTCTTCATCCCGAGATCGGGAGTTATTATTCTGTGCTGCCGGAAGCGCGACTACTCTCTGGCTGGCAGTAGCCTGTCCAGTATTCTGGTTTTTTACATACTACCGGAAATAACCTCTCGAGATCAATCCTTCGATCTCGTCCTTCAGCTGTCGGCACTCATCAGTTGTGTGGCCGGTGTCCCTATGAAATCGACAATACTTGCTGGAGTCCCTCTTGGACTTTTGATTCCTCATAGGGTCCGGACGCCTGAAGGGGACCTGGTTTTCATTAGCCAGGTATATGTTTTCCCGAGACTCGTTGAGCTCGGTATGCACTTTATATACGGAGAAATACCTTTCTCCTTTTTTCTTCTTTCCTCCATCAGCCTCGGGATTATTTCCCTCGCTCTTTTTCCTCTTGGAGGGATTCTCCGAGGTAGGCTGTGTAGCTGCTGGGTCAACCGAGGTTGAGGCGGAGTTAATGTTTATCGTTGTAGTTTCGGTCTGCGAGGTCGCCTTGAGTGTTGACCTCGCCTCCTCTACATTGACAAATTTCTGCGCCCGTCTGTTAAACTCGGTTATCGACCTCACCGGTTTCCCTTGCATGTCATCCCAAAGGGCACTCCCGGGTAAAACACCAGCTCGGATGGCCATCAAGTGCCCACTGTCATCCACGTCACGAGCTCGGGCGACCTCTAGATTAAATCTTGTCAGGTAGCTCTTCAGTGTTTCGCCCGGTTGTTGTCGGACGTTAGTCAAAGTGGATGCTTCGGGTCTGACTCCCATCATAGCTCGGAACTGCTTCTTGAAGTCTCTAGACAATTGATCCACGAAGTTATAGAATGTCTCTTGTACTTCTCGAACCAACTCTTGGCAGGTCCGGCCAATGATGTCGGAAACAACATACATCTGAGCTCGTAACCCACGTTACTAGCTCTCATGATAGTGTTGAATGTACTCAGGTGGCTGCATGGGTCGGTTTTTCCTTCAAACGCTGGGACGTGAGGAATCCGGAACCCTTGGGGGAACTGAGTGTTAGAAATATTGGGAGCAAACGGCTCGAGCTCCTCATCAGAGTCCTCATATCGACCGTTCCCTCGTTCATTCTTCAAAAGCCTAAAGGCTTTTTCGAGCTGATCGATCCTTTCTTGTACTGGGTCCTTAGGCGGTGTTTGGAATTGATAGTCATTAATCGCGATCCCAGGCTCGCGTCTCCGTGAGGGATCTCTACGCCCATTCAGATGATTCCTAAGATCCGGGTTTGTCTGATCTCCCTTTCCCCTGCTCTGATTCAGATGATTGCGCAGGTCGGGATGGCTCTTGTGATTTCCAGTATTTTTACGACCCCGGTCGTGTTTACTGACAGACCTAGTTTCTCCGGACTCATCACTGGTGAAACTCATCGATCGGTCATTTCGTGGTGGATCCTTTCTACGTCGCCTTGTCTCTGCAGTGCGAGATCGGGACGTCTGACTTCTCTCGGATGGCGCGCCTTTTCGCCCCTGGAACGTCTCCCTGTTTCCTTGTCTTTCCCCCGTACGCCCTTGATCCTGATTTTGACCAGGTTGAGCGTTCCTGCGGGGAGGTGAAGGATATCTTATGGGAGACGGAGGAAACCGTATAGGTGACGGTGGTTGTCTTCCTTGCCTCGGCCTGGAGGGTCCAGAATTTGCCCGAGATGGGCCAGTTGCGTTCGGTGCACTACCAGGAACCTGAGTCTGAGCCTCGGCAGGAGCTCGGTTGTTCTCAGTTCCTGCAGGCACTCCCACAGCTGGATTAGGCGGGACCCGAGCTCGGGTACTCCTCTGAGGCCTAGAAGGAGCAGATGGCTCTGTTGGTGCTGGAGGTTGTGCTGGCCTCCTTGTGGCAGCATTTTTTCGTGGACGTCCTCGGGGCCTCCGGGGAGGAACGTGCACGTCCCTTGGAGGAGGGACTTGGTCTTCGCGCGGAAGCGGGGGCTGAGCCACCTGCGCCTCCGCGGCTATCCTAGTCAACTCCTCGTTACGTTTGTTGGCATCTGCCAGCAGCTGTTTCAGCTGCCGATTCTCTAATTCTACAATAGGGACATAACGCTCAGGGTTATAGTACATGTCCTCATCCCTTGGTTGTGGAGGTGGTCCCCGGGAATCAGAGGACCCACTCCTTTCTTCAGCGTCTGGGTTCTCCATTGGTTGTTTTCCAGGACGCCTTGGGTAATTTCCTTCAGGAGTGTTCTGATTGTTTGCAGCCATGAATCTCTCCGGGATGGATGCTTGAGGCTCTCAATGAAAGCACCAAACTGTTGACGCCGTTTTTCGTCAACAGATAAAAGAAGAGAGCACGTAAACAATTTAAGACAATGGCCAAAAATAAACAAACGAATCAAACACGGTTTTTTACGTGGTTCAGCAGTTAAATATGCCTAGTCCACGAGTCTTTGTTATTAAACTCAAGATTATCTCTAGGAATTCTTCAAGAATGAATTCTCCAGAGTTTTCTCTCAAGGATCAGATTTTCGGTCCTTTACAATGGTGCATGACTTTTCTATTTATAGAGAAGGATGCAGAATACTATCCCACATATTTTGGGTAGTTACTCTTTTGTGAATAAAAATAAATGGCTTTAAATGTCAATAATCAGATATAAAAGGAAACGTCCCCCAAAGATCAGGAAACGCATAACTGACTAAATAATATCCCACGATTCTTGGGGATTTACATCAATAAATGAGGATTACATCTCATATTTACAATACTTGTAGATATTCAAGGTGGTCATAGCGTATCTCCAAGGCTTCAGCATCTCAGGTTTCACGTCATTGTGCGAGCCACCGACATCTCCCGAGCTAACATTGCTTTCGAGATAGTACATCGAGCTCAATATCCCTGCTCCGAAGTTGTTCCCGAAGATGAGGGGCTCTCAGAGCTATCTTTCGAGATCGAGATCATTTCGAGGTCACTACATTCGAGGTCATGTATCATACTTTGCAGGCTCGATTTACAATCGTAGAGCATACCCTAACCCTCACGAGACCATTTGTTGCGAACTCAGCTTTCGAGGTCATATTTACTATGGCTCGAAATCTGGGTATAACAGTAACGAAACTATTTTAGTATTCAAATGGCTTTTAGCCTAAGCTATCATGTTAGTTTTTCTGAATGTGATCAAGCATAGTAGTTTTTTTTATTTTTAAGGGTAGCTCTTTTCTTTGTTTTGGTCTAGTATTAGTATTATCGGATGTTATTGATTAAGTGGTGGTTCTTGTCAATTTATTATGCATTCTACAAATGGAGTGGCACATGCACTGCTAATTCTATTACAAGATCTTTAGGTAATAGTATTTAAATTAAGTCTTGTGCTGTGTGATTAATGAATTTATCTTTTCCTAAAATAATAAAAAATAAAAAGATCTTATAAATTAGTTCAACGGTACCTTCCCACTAATTTTGGTAAATAATATTTTTGTTAAAAAAATTATAAATATGCTTTAAATTTTGTAATTCAAACTTTTTTTTTCTTTTAGATTTATAACATATTTATAAATCTTTTATCAAAATTCTTATTTACCAAAATTAGTGGAAATGTACAATTTTAAATTAATTTACCATATATAAGGTGTTGAAATGGTATCAATTAAAATAAAGGATACTAAATTCATTCTAAGACAAACAATAAAGTAATAAAATAGTATATTGTTTTATGGGTTTATACTTTTTTTGAATCTCTATTTTTTCTGATTACTTATTTGGATTCTGTGTTTAAAAAAATTTATTTTTGGATCCTATATTTTGTAAAATTACTCAAATAGACCCTTAGACTCAATTTTAATGAAAACAAAATTGAATATAACAACACAGTTTTTAAGCATGATGATTTTATTTTTGTTCTGAAGTGTTAGGTTGGTGAATTATTCGTGATTTCAGTTGAGAAAACTTTGACCAAAATCAAGTTTAGGATTCTATTTGAACTATTTTACAAAATATAGGGTCCAAAAAATAATTTATCAAAACACATGGTCCAAATAAGTAATGAAACAAAACACAAAGTCCAAAAAAGTATAAACCTTATTTTATTTAGTTGATATTTTACTTTTGAAAATTTACATTCTTCACCGTAAAAGTAAAAAAATAAATTATATGGTTATGTCAATAAATAAAATTCCAACTTATATAAATATAAGTTATAAATTAAAAAAAAAAATAGTTATATTTAGAAAGCTCCAAATTCTCTCCAGTTTCTTATTTGACAAATCTCTCAGGCTTCAATAGAAAGACTGTCGTCAAGCAACCTCCAGCGACACGCCAGCCACCATTGTAATCCTCTCATTTCCACGAGCAAGATCATGAAGTCTCAAGACTTAGATCTACGTCTTTGCCATATGTGAAGCTCGTTGCCTTTGGCCGTGTTTAATCTTGTCCCCATCACCAATAAGGACTTCTCCAAAATAAATTAAACACACAACTAAGTTCCTGATGTTGCTGAAGTCATATATATTTTTTCTTTTTTATGTAACTATTAGATCCAAGCTTGGTTTTCGATGTGTTTTTTTTATATTTTTGTAACTATTAGTTGCATATCTAGTCAGATGTCCATTATTTATTTATGTCACTATTAAAAATACAATTCCAACTTATATAAATATCATTTAAAAATTAAAAGTTTTAGCTGTATTTAGAAAGCTCCAAATTCTCTCCACTTTCTTGTTTGACAAATCAATCACTCTCTCTCAGGCTTCAGTAGCAAGACCATCGTCAAGCAACCTTCAACGACAAGCCAACCACCATTGTAATCCTCTCATTGCCATGAGCAAGATCATGAAGTCTCAAGACTTGGATCTACATATCTTTGCCGCATGTGAAGCTCGTTGCCTTCGGCCATGTATAATCTCGTCCCCATCACCAATAAAAAATTCTCCAAAAGAAATTGAACACACAACTGAGTTCCTGATGTTGCTGGGGTCGTATATATATATGTAACTATTAGTTCCAAGCTTTGTTTCTAAGGTATTTTTGTAACGTCCTCAAATCTCTAATGAAATTAAGTGTGTGGATTAGCAAACCGGAAGGACACGTTGGGTAATTATGTGCTGATTAATTGTATAGTGTGATTTATATGTTTATGTAATTGAGTATGTACGAATATGAACATTAAATGTGTTTAAAGACCCGCTTTTGTTAAAAATTGACATTTTCATAATTTTGATTCGTTGAGGGTAAAATTGTAACTTTATATGCTATGTGCTTGAAACCACATTATTATGTAGATATATTTGTGATATTCGACATGAGTCGATCATTTTGAGCAATTTAGCAGAAAAGTCACAACGGAGATTAATGTCTGGCTCGGGGTGAACCAATAGGCATTTTGGTAATTTTGTATATATTTTGAGATAATTGGTAAAGTGAAATTAATTGGTGGGATTATTGTGTTTGACGGATTAGTTGTTAAATTGGGAATTAGTGGTGTAATTTGAGGTTTAATAGGAATTATAGGCAAATGATCATTCTGCCCTTGAGGTGTGTTAAGAAAGGAGTTTGTGGGGAGGGGTGTGTTGGTCTTTTTGCTATGGGATAGACAAAATTTGGCTAAGTGTGTAGGCAGCTGCCATTCACGTTCAAGCACTATCACTGTAATGACCCAAAATCACTAACAAGGCTTAAGGGCCTTGATTAGCGTGCTTGGATGACATAATTGGTTTATGTGTGATTTAATGATAAAATGCATGATTAGATGATTTGCATGATTATATGGATATGTGAAATGCATGTTTATGAGTATTAGATATGCATATAGACCCTGTTTAGCTTATAATGGCATATTTGTAATTTTGGCGCGTTGATGGCATAAATGTGAATATATATGTGATATTAGTGCGAGACCACATTCTTATGTGGATGTATTTGGATTATTTGGCACAAGGCGATCCTAGTGAGCAATTAGCAAAAATGTCACAATGGGAACGAATACCCGGCTCGGGGGAGCCTAAGGGTATTTTCGGGAATTTAGAAAATATATTGGGGATTTTCAGACATTGGGGAAAAATAATGGGTGATTAATTAGATGACAGGATTTAAGTGGTAAATATTAGGAACACTCGAGGAATTAGCGGGAATTGGGAGCAAATGACTAATATACCCTTAGATTGATTAAAAGGCTTAGTTTTAATTGGGAGGGTAAAAGGACCTTTTGGTTATTAGAGGATATAACCTGATTTATCTTAGAATATAGGAGAAAGTTGTAGAAGTTTTAAAGGAAAAGAAAAGAAACAAAAAGCACTCAGCTCACCCATCTCTCTCTTGCGCGATTTTCCCTCTCTCACTCTCCCTTGTGGACTTTGAAGTTAAGAATTCAAGAGGAGTCTAGGCTAGGCTTTGGGGCTATGATCGTTGGAGTAATTGAAGGAGTTCAGTTGGAAATTTAGCTTCCAAGTTGAGGTAAGGTTTAAGGTTTTTGAGTTTGCTGAGTTTTTGTTGAGGTTGATTTCTGAGTTTGAATTTTGGATGGAAGTTTAAGGACTTAAGCTTGGGAATTGGAGGAATTAAAGCTTGGAAGGGCACTGAAGGCAACCTAGGGTCGGATTCATCGAACTGAGGTAACAATTTTTGGCCTTAATTGTCTTGGGTTTCCTGGGTTTAGTTAGTGTTCTTGAGCTTCAAAGCTCAATTTTTATTTCTGTGTTTGATGAGGTTGTTAGCCAAGTTTTGGTGTTATTTGGGTATTCTGGGTGAGCTATAGTGAGTTATGGGTTCAATTTTGAGTTTGGTTGAGGTTTGGGGAAGATTTTTTGAGCTTTGGCTCGGGAGATGCGAAGGGAGAAACCCATAAAATTTGCATGTTCTGGTTGCAGCGCTGTAGCGCTAGGTTGGGAGTGCTACAGCGCTAGGCTGCATTCTTGGAGGGCTGGAGTCTCTGACTCTAGCGCTGTAGCGCCCATCAGGTAGCGCTACTCAACTTTTAGAACTTAGTTTTTGGGCACTTTTTAGGGTTTTTGCTTAGGGGCTCGGGGGACGGTTTCACCACTTCGTTTGGTAGAATTATAGGTTCCGAGAGCGTGAGTGTAACGACCCAAATTTGCTAATAAGGCTTAGGGCCTTGATTAGAGTGCCTGGAGGGCAATGAGTGATTTTTTGTGCTAATATGTGAATTTGTGTGAGTATGTGATTAGAAATGCATGTGTTAGGTGAATTAAATATGCATGTGGGCCCCGTTTGGTTATTAGGGGCATGTTTGTAACTTTAGCTTGTTGAGGGCATAAATGTGATAATTGTGATATACTCGTGATATATCTGTGTTGCACGATCCGAGATAGTCCTAGGGAGCTGTTAGCCAGAAAGTCACAGCGGGTCAAAAATCTGACTCAGGGCGAGTCAAGGGGTATTTTGGGTATTAGACATTTTATGGGGTTATCGGGTTATGGAAATAAATATTTGGAGATATATTTGAGGTTAGAATGTTTAGGAGGGAAAATTGGGGAAATTTACCATTTTGCCCTCGGGGACGTTTTTGGCACCCCGAGCTTTGAGGTAACCTTAGAAACTTAAGTTAAATAAAACAAAATTGGAGAAGTGCTCAGAAACTTGGAGAAACCGACCCAAACTTCTTCTTTTCTCTCTCTTTCTCTAAACCATACTAAGGGAAACTTTAAGGAGATTAAGCTAGGAAACTCAGAATTCAAGGTTGGAGCTTGGGGGGATTGAAGCTTGGAACTTAGAAGATTAGCTCAAAGATTTAATTAAGCAAAGGTAAGCCTTTAACTTGATGAATTATATTGGTTTTCTGCTGATATTTTAGAGTATTGCATGTGAGTTGGATGAAGAGTCATCTTTGAGTTTGATGAGGTTTTGAGCTAGAATTCTTGTTAGGTTTTGTTGTTGAGTTCATGATATAACTTCTGTGATGATTAGCTTGAGTTGTTGGGTTGATTTTGGGGTTAATTGGATGGGTTTTTGTGGCAAAAATGGAGGATTTTTCTGGGTTCGAAGGGTTGGGCCGCGGCATTGTTCTTGCTGAGCCGTGGCCCTCTGAAGCCTTTTGGTGGCCAGGATGAAGGGCGGGCCGCGGCATGCCCTTGCTTGAGCCGCGGCGCGCCTGCCCTGTTTTGGGGTTGGTCTCTGGTTGGGGGCAGGCCACGGCATGGCCTCATGGGGCCGCGGCACTTAGTGCATTTTTGGGCTTTAGAGAGATTTTAGGCTTGGGAATTTAAAGGTTAAGGCTTGGGATGGATTCTATCACCCAGATTGATAGAATTCAAGGTCCCGGAGACTAGAATTATGACCCAAAGTTATTTAATGGATTATAACTTGATGGATGGATATTTTTGGTGCGTTGTGACTAGGGTGTCAGCGAGGCTCGGACTAGGGGACTGTGCTCGAGACATCTGTGCTTGGAAAGCTTGGGACACAGGTAAGAAAACTGCTGTACCCGTAGAGCTTGTGTTGCAGGACACGACCCTATATGATTGTGTTGCAGGGCATAACCCATTTGATTGTATTTATTCATGTTTAAGTATATGCTTAATTATGCTATGTGTGCATATATGTGAATGAACGACAAGAGTCGGGAACGGCGAGGGCCGGGAACGGTGAGGGCCGGGAACAGCGAGGGCCGGGAACGACGAAGGCTGAGAGTGGTAAGGCCGAGAATGGCAAAGGGCCGGGAGCAGCGTTTAGCACACGGAGTGCGAGTTGCTAGAGCGAGACCCTAAAGGATACTTGGGATATCCTCACGGTGTGGACCGCAAACCCAGAGCCTGGTAAAGTGTCTGGGACGGCATGGTCATATGTGTTTAGTTTGATGGTGGCTTGATTATATGTTGAATGTTAAATATGCATATGTTATCTGCTTGTGAGGGTTTTCTTGCTGGGCTTCGGCTCATGGGTGCTCTGTGGTGCAGGTAAAGGCAAGGAGAAAGTCGACCAACCATGAGTACGGAGAGCGTGAAGTGGCGCGTACATGTTTGGCCTGCCTGGCTGCCACGGCCAGAGGTATTTTGGGAGATGATTGTACTAAACCTAGATTTTGTCGTTTAGCCGACTCTGGTTATATTTTTGAGTTGTAAATATTTCTCAACAGTATTTTGAGATCCCAAATGTTAAACGCTTTATGATTTTCAGTAAATGGAATTATTTTCAAAGTTTATGACTCTGTTTATGGTTTAATTACACTTTTGTCTTAAAACCTTGATTAGCGAGTTAAATGCACATTTTAAACTCACTTAGTAACGACTCTAAGGAAGTAGGGCATTACAGTGAGTTTGGTCCCGAGATTGTCCTTTGGAATTTAAACTCATCGAAGTACCATTTATGGATTGTGACTATGTGTACGCTAGGGCTCGGAACGGGATCGTGGTCGAGGGTCGTTCGTAGTGACTAAAGCACTTAGAATTAAATGTAAGAAAACTACACCCTTATGTGACTATGTGGGACTGAGATTCCCTGTATTTGAATGCATATGTTGTGTGATTGTGATATGCCATGTGAGCATGAAATAAACGGCCTAAGAGTGCTGGGAATGATATTTGTGCATAGGACTTGGCTCGGCCATTGGTAGCTGAGGACAGCTAAATAATCATAGAGTTCAGCTTAAGCGGGCCGGAGTCAGTGGGTTAAACACTGGGCTCGGCCTAAGTGAGCCGAAGAAAGTAGGTTAAATAGAGGGTGCGGCCTAAGGGCGTCAACCCTGAACATTGCATGATGAATATTGATATGTTATCATTGTTGTCTGTTGTTTATAGTTTGTTTAATACTGAGATGAATGACTTATGAATAATTGATTGACCTCTCTGATTAGATGATTGTTATAGCATGCTAAATACATGGCTAACAACTTTATGGATCATTTGATTGTCTGTATTGTTTGTGCTCTGCACTATGGTTTTCTTGCTGGGCCTTGGCTCACGAGTGCTACGTAGTGCAGGTAAAAGCAAGGGCAAGGTGGACCAATCTTGAGTTGGAGAGCTCTAGGGCAGAATGTACATAGTCAGTTGCTCGTCCACCACGACCAACGGATAGTGTAGGGACAAGAAAACCTGAAATGCGTATTTTGCCATTAGAGTGGCTTGTGGTTGTATATAACTTTGAAATTTTGTAAACCGTCCTTTAAAACCTGTTTTTGGGATCCCATGTACTAAACGTTTATTTAAATGAGAAATTTCCTGTCTATAACCAAAATCTTTTAACCCTGATCTAATTATGACTTTAGAATCACGTTTTCAACTATACGACTTGATTAGCAAGTCTTGCACATTTATAATCACACTGTGTAACGACCTTGGTTATCCAGGGTGTTACAACTTGGTATCAGAGCGTCCTAGGTTTATGGGTTCCTGAAGATTGGTTGGACATGTACATTCGTCGCTAAAGACAAGCTCGACTCAGGGTTTGGTAATTGTATATTCGTGTTTATATGCTTAAGTGTTTGGAAAGAAATATGAATGTTGTTATCTGTTTGATTTATAGGGAGCATGAGATACTGATAGGGCTTGGCCCTTGACTATTGTGTGATGATATTGGGGTGTGCTTATTAGCATTGTTGTTGCACGTGGATGAATATTTTGATAATGTTATATTTTGATTGCTTGTGATTGGTTGTGTTTCAATGGTGGATCATGGAAAGATTGTTACCCTGTCATCATAGTCTGACCGCTGAGTCGTTGATTGCAGATTAACTTGGATAGCTATGCGTCCAAGGAGATCTATACAACTAGTTGACACTAGGTTTGAGGCTAGAGATGATGACCAATGCCAGAAATTTTGAAATTTTGTAAACTGTCCTTTAAGACCTATTTTTGGGATCCCATGTACTAAACGTTTATTTAAATGAGAAATTTCCCATTTATGACCAAAATCTTTTAATCCTAACCTGATTATGACTTTGGAATCACATTTTTAACTATATGACTTGATTAGCAAGTCTTGCACATTTATAATCACATTGTGTAACAACCTTGGTTATCCAGGGTGTTACAATCACCCTCCAATTTTGGGTCACTTTCAAGAACACTCTCAAGGTCACTAAACTCAAGAATTACTCCAAACTTGGATTGAGGAATTTCCCCAAGAGAATTGAAGTTGTTGGAAGGATTAGGAGCTGTCTAAGACACAACTATAGCTAAGATTTTCGAAATTTCAGAGGTAAATCTCTCTCTCTCTCTCTCTCTCTGTTCCACTTTGTGTTCTTGAGGAAAAGTTAGGAATTTGGGGTGTAGTTTTGGATTTGGGTAAGTTGTGTTGTTGAGAAGAGTTGGGTAGGCTTAGAATCCTTTTTCAAATGGATTTAAGGTTCAAAATCGAATTGCAATTTATAGAATTTTGTTTGGAATTCTCGAATTTGGATGGTAGGAGCTTGAGTTCTAAGCTCAAAGTTGCAACTTTTGATGTTTTAGGTGTTTTAATGATGTTTTGATATTTTTTTTGGGTTGTAAAACTGGTTTGTGGTTGTTTTGGTGTTAAAAATCTGATGGAAAACATCTTAGGACCGAATTTTGGGTCGGAATTTGTAGGGAGAAATCTTAACTTATGAATTTGGGAAGAACACTAAAATCTGAGTTCGTTTTTGGGTTTCTGACAACCTAGCAGGACCGCGCTAGGTTGAGGTGCGACTGCACTAGTGTCCTAGAAAGTAAGGAATTATGAATTTAATTTTAGGATTCGAAGCTAGTGGCGCGATAGTTATAGGGTAGGGCACGACCACGCCAGTGCCCCAGAAACGTGGAATTTTTGAATTTTGGGAATAAGGCTTGGGGTTTCGAGTGTCTGTCTTGGGCGCCCAATTGGGAGCTCAAGGGATGTTTTTAGCACCCCATTAAGTGGAGTTAGTAGTTCCAAGGGTTAGAGTTTAGATTGGTACTCAGGATTTGAGTCTAATCCCCAATGAGTGCTTTATTTACGTTGTGACTAGGGTTTTTATAAGGCTCAGGGGGGATCGTACTCAGGGTTGTACCACTATTTGCCCAGGACTCGAGGTAAGAAAACTGGCATGTGCACATAGAGCATATTAGTTGTCATGCATACTAGCATTAAATTATTTGTGAATGATTTGTGCAATTGACATTGAGCCATCGTGTGTAATGTGGGTCTGTCGGCCAGTGTGCATAACATGGGCCATGAAGGCGAGTTCAGTTTAAGGGTCTAGTCCCCACTTGCCCGGCATGGACCCTAGGCTTGGTGCCGGAGTATGCAACTCACTCGGTTGGGTCGTTCGGCAAGGTTGTTTTCCTAGGCCGTGTAAATGATTCATGTGAGTGAAATGAGTACACTTGCAAACTGTGAAACATGTTTACGATTTATATGATTGCAATAAATGCATTTTGTATCTGTGAAGCATGTGTTTATTGCTTATAAATCATTCGATTATTATTATGCCATGTGGGGTTTTCTTCCTGGGGGTTGGCTCACAAGTGCTCTATTGTAACGCCCTGGATAGCCAAGACCGTTACACTGTGTGTTTACAAACGTGCGAGACTTGCTAATCAAGTCATTTGGTTAGAAACGTGTTACAATAACTAAAGTTGTACTAGGGTTAAAAGATTTCAGTCTCAAAAGTTTTATTTCTTATAATCAAACATTCTTACATGGAATCTCAATAGTAGTAAAGATAAAAGACAGTTTACAAAATTCAGAACAAATGTACTGCTACTAGCCACTCTAAGGGCAAAATATACATTTAGGTTCTCCCTGTCCTGTATCACTCCTCAGCCATGGCGGTCGATCAGCTGACTATGTACATTCAGCCCCAAAGCTCTCCAACTCTGGACTGGTCCACTTTGCTCTTGCCTTTACCTGCACCACGTAGCACCCGTGAGCTAAGGCCCAGCAAGAAAACACAATAACAGAGCATAATCATCAAATAAACAACTAGATAACTCATACAGTATACTCATATACTCAACATTCCAGATATTCACATTAATCAAGTATTTAACATACTAAGTACATCATTCCATATCAATAATCAAATCACATATGATAACCAGGGTTAGTGCCCTTAGGCTGCACCCTCTGTTTATCCCACTGACTCCGGCCTGCTTAAACCGAGCTCAGTGAATGTTAAGCTGTCCTCAGCTACCAGTGGCCGAGCCGCGCCCTGTGGACAAATATTGAGTAGGACACCCTTAGGCCGTTTATCACATGTCCCATGGCGTAATACCATCTATGAAATTATATAGATATAGGGAGCACTTAGTCCCGTCACAATCACATAACTGGGTGAAGTTTTCTTACCTTCAGATTCGCTAGCTTTGTTCAATTTGATCCTTAAGCACGATCTCGTCCAAGCCTTAGCGTACACCTAGTCACAGCCATAGATCAAAATCATCACCAAACCTCAAGTCCAAAACCTAGCCCCGGGACCAATCTTGAGCCCCTGGGAAGCCCTAATTCCACCAAACGGGGTGGTGGAATCGAACCCCGAACCCCTGGGCAAAAACCCTTGAAAATAACCCAAAAACCCCTTTATGGAAACAGGGTAGTGCTACAGCGCTACGAAGAGGGCGCTATAGCGCTACAAGTAGAGCCAGAGGCGCCAGGAAACCTAAGCCTAGCGTTGTAGCGCCCAAAGGCTAGCGCTACAGCGCTAGTCACAGACTAGCGACACCCTGTTTTTCTTCCTTCGATTTTCCTCGAACCAAAACCTCTTGGAACCCTTCCAAACCTCAACTACACACCAAATTGAGTCTACCACCACCTATATCTCACCCCACACAACTCAATAGCACAAGACTTAACCACATGCATCATCAAATCAAGAAAACAAATATTGAACCCAAGAACTCAAGAATTCAACCAGAAACTCAGAAACTTAGAACTTCAAAGCCAGAATTTGTTACCTTCTATGGATAATTTTGACATTAAGTTATCTCTAGCATCCAACCAGCCTCAAGCCCTTCAACTCCTCAAGCTTATTTCCCTTTATTCCATCCAAAACTCAAGCTTAGAAACCATCTCAATAAAACTCAGAAAAACACATCAGGAAATCTTGAAACTTACCTCAATTTGAGTGGCTATTCCCTGCTAACTCTTTTAGCTTCACCAAGGTCTTTAGCCCTAAGCTTCAACCTGAGCCTACTCTGGAATTCCAGCTCCAAAACTCACAAAGAATGGTGAGATATGGCCAAACCGACAGAGAGAAAGAGAGAGTCCCCTGTTTTTCCTTCTTTCTTTCCTTCTCTTCTCTTTCTTTTAACTTCTGAAACTTTCTACAGCCTCCACTAAAACTAAAGACAGAATAACACTTATCTATTTCCAATCAAATGACCCTTTTGCCCTCCCATTAATTCCCAAGTCTTAAAACACATCAAGGGCATTTTAGTCACTTACTCCCAATTCTCGCTAATTCCTCGAGTGTCCCTAGTAATTTCCACTTACATCCCGACACTTAACTAATCACCAAATATTTTCCTCAATAACAAGTAGTCTCCAATATATTCTCTAAGTCCCCAGATATACCCCCAAACTTACCCCGAGCCGGGTATAAATCCCCGCTGTGACTTTCCCGCTAAACCGCCTGCTAGGATCGCCTCGAGTCACAAGCTACAAATATATCCACATAATAATGTGGTCTCAATAATTTATCACAAATATTTACATTTATGCCCTCAACGGGCTAAAATTACAAATATGCCCTTATAATCTAATCAGGGCCTACATGCATACTAATACACATAATCATGCATCACATTAATCCAAATAATCATATAAGCATGCATTTGCGCCATTATCATGCATTTTCAACATTAATTCACATAACTTCCAATTGTGCCCTCCCAGCACACTAATCAAGACCCTTAAGCCTAATTAGTAATTTTGGGTCGTTACATCTATGGTTCAGGTAAGGGCAGGCTAGAGTTGGACCAGCCATGAGTTGGAGGGCTTTAGAGCGGCGTGTACATATTCAGTCTGCTTGGTCATCACAGTCAAGTTATTTTGAGGAACTTAGAACATTAGTTCGGTTTTGCCGCTTAGGTCGGCTATTTTTGTAATGTTTAATATAACTATCTTTTGTTTATAAAATTTTGGGATCTCATGTATATATTCAAACCTTTTAATGAAAAGTTTAATTTTATTGACCAAAATGTTTAGTACATAAACCATACTTTAATTTTAATTACACTTTTGAGTCCAAATGACTCACTTATCGAGTTAAGCACTATTTTAAACACACGGTGTAACAGTCCTGGATTAGTTGGATGTTACAACTTGGTATAGAGCCGCCAAGGCTTATGGTTCCCGAAGAGTGACCGAACATGTACGCTCACTGCTAAAGACAAGCTCGACTCATGGTTTGGTAATTAATGTTTTGAATATGTGTTTGACTGCGTAATTGAATGATATGCCTTATTTGCATCCTAGGTTAGGGAGCATGAGATATACTAATAGGGTCTGGCCCTTGACTTCTATGTGAATAGGGGAAGAAATTCTTTTTAGCATTGTTGTTCCATGTGTATGTTGGGATTGCTTGAATTTGACCGTGGAATGGTCTAGAGGTTGTTGTCATTGCTTGACAACTAGAAGCATTGATTGTAGAAGTATTGGGAATAGTGCTTCTTGGGTGATTAATTAGACTCTGCGGCAAGAGTGTGGAGGTGGAGTATATCATAGTGGAACCTCAGATTAGTCCATGGAGTGGGAGCAAATATTAACTGAGGTGCAAGCTAAATTACAGAGACAGGAGGAGAGACTGGATAATTGAGGCAATAGATTCTGTCAGAGAATGTTGCTTAGCATGTGATTCCTACACCGATAGGTTGTGGTGCAACTTGAAGTAAGGAGATTGGTTGGGACCATTGTTGGTGATGCAACTTGAAGTAAGGAAATTGGTTGGGACCATTGTGAGAAAGGTTCTGAAAGTAACACCCTTTGGTTTTGAGGGAGGCGTAGATTTAGTAGAGCGGAACTGAACATCAACTAAGTATGAATATTTCCATCCTACATTTTACGAGGATGGTGGGTAATGATAGAATGACTTATGCCAAGTTTATGCTACGAGGCAATGCTCAGATAGGATGGGAGGTTGTATCCCAGACATGCAGTGTTACAATGAACGAGGAGGAGTCCCGGGAGTTATTAAATGAAAAGTATCATATTGACGCAGTCGGACTGCGAAGGTGGTCAAGTTCACTAGTCAGTTTAGGGCAATGGTATTGTGACTAAACGTGCCTTGAAACTTGATAGGTTGGCAAGAATTACTGACGACTTAGTGCAAATAGACGTTGCAATGAAATAAATATTTTTTATGGGGGCTGAATGTTATGAAGGCTCGCGATGGGAGAATCGCATCTGTATCGATAATTACTGCGTATGCTTAGGTGGTAAAGGAGTCTTTTATTGTTAAGAGGATAGGGAACAAGGGATCTGAAGAGGGTGTTGTAAAAAGCGATGCTCAAAGAACGACTCCTTTGATTACAGGATCTAGTAGAGGTAGTGAACTAATTTATTTAAAGGAAATGATGTAAATATTTCCGGTACTGCCAGGTCAGATAAACAATTTTGGGATACTCAAGGCAAGCATCACAGTGGAAAAGAGAATTGGATAACTTATTTTGAGGGCATACCACATAGGCGACAACTTAGTGCCATTTGTCTGTTTGTATCAAGTGTGGCAATAAATGAATTTTGAAGACCTTATGATGGGCATGGTGTGAGGTTTGGTACCCTGTTATCTATTAGAGAGTTAGTAACCCCTAAAAGATGGATTAAATCATTACTGGTGGAGTTGGATGGTAAGAAATTATTTTCGAATTGGGTTGTGTTAGGGAATGAGGATGTTGATATAGCAAGAGTTATGCCTTAATAGCCAAGTAGAGGGAAGCTATAGATTGTAACGAGGGAAGATGGTAATTTTGAGCCTATAGGATAAGATCCCTTTGTGATTATGGGTGCTATGAATGGACCATGTATTTCGACGACCTTAGTGTTGAAGGCTAGAAACCTACTATTGGAACCGTTGAATTGGAAGAGACCAGATCAGTTGGAGAGTTCAGAATGTGTCTCCAAAAGATCTATTTGAATTATTACCGCATCAAAAGACCGAGTAGGTGATAGAATTGGCGCCTGGAATAGAAACGACATCTAAGGAACTTTATTGAATGGTACCGACAGAGTTAAAAGAACTGGAGGTTTAGTTACGAGAACTATTTGATGTAAGATTTATCAGACCTAGCTTCTCGCCGTGGGGTGTACCAGTATTGTTTGTGAAGAAGAGAGATGGATTGTTATGGATGTGTATTGACTACCAGGATTGGATAAGGTAATTACCAAGGGTAAGTATCCACTATTAAAGATTTACGACTCGAGTGGTCAGTTGCAAGGCAAGACAAGATTCTTCAATGTTGATTTTCGATCTAGTTATCACCAGCAGAGGATCAAGGTAGAAGACATGCCAAGGACTACTATCTGCATGAGGTATGGACACCATGAATTTTTGGGAATGTATTTTGGACTAACCAATGCTCCATCGACTTTTATGGAATTGACAAATAGAGAGTGTGAGGATCGTTTGAACAAGTTCGTGATGGTGTTTGTACGCCCTAAATCCACGGGTTATTAGCGAGCTGGAGAAGGGCATAATCCTATCTGCCATGTGGAAGCCACCTACCCGGAGCTGCTGCTACGAGTCTCTACCCCTTTAGCTCGAGGTAGCCAAAGGTTAGTAAGAATACTCAAAGGCATCGGGTCAGCAGTGTGGACACCACGAGCTGAGACTACATCAAGTTTGAGGCACGACCTGGAGTTGACACCTCCGACCCTTTATAAAGTCAACCACGCAATGTAAACGTGCACATATCAGACATCATGTGTCTACTCCATTCCTGAATTCTCAGACACGTAGCATAAATGTGCGTGTTCAGGCACCCCACGACTGGTTTGAGCCACGCGGCCCATTATCCCCCTTACCTATTGATTAGACCACACTTCATTGTCAGGTTTTAGGAATTAATCATGAATGTCACAGAAGTGACAAGATGGGTAAGAAGGTCATGGGTGACCCCCTTTGCCAACACCCAGGTGTCTTCTCCCTATAAATATGGAGACCCTGGGCATTGTAAAGGGTTGGCTTCTAAATTGTAAAGAAACACCCCTGTAAGGAATACCAGAGATATATCAATAATATTGACTGGTGGACTAGAGGGATTTTAACCTTTGAACCACCTAAAAAAGAGTAAACGAGTTATAACCTTCCTTTGAGATTATTCGCATATTACGGTTCATCATTTAGCACTAACCCATCTCTTTATTCATATAATTATCTGTTGCCGAAGAACTGCATCAACAGTGTTAATTGCTAACATATTGGTATATTCTTAGTTAGAACAAGAACACGAAGAACATCTCTGTTTGGTACTACAGAGGCTAAGGGAACATTAATTTCATGTGAGAATCAAAAAGTGTAAGCGCTAACTTCTTTGAGTAGTATTTTGGATTATATTGTAAGAAAGAATGGTATTATGGTGGAGCCACTAAGAGATTGGCAAGGCCAAGGGGTGCTTCAGGAATTAGAAGATTCCTTGGAATGGCGAGGTATTATCGGTGTTTAGTTGAAGGGTTCTCAAGGATTGCAACACATTTGAGTAAGTTTACTCGTAAGAACCTAAAGTTTGGGTGGACCAACAAGTGTGAGAATAGTTTTCAAGAATTGAAGTGGCGGTTAATTACTGCGTCAGTACTCATTCTTCCTTCAGATTGAGAAAAGTTTGTGGCTTACTACGACGTTTCAAGATAGGATGGGAAGGTAATTTCTTATGCCTCACGACAGTTAAAGAAATATAAATAATAATGTCCTACTCACGACTAGAGCTAAGAGCAGTGGTATTCACACTTAAGGTGTGGTGACACTATTTATATGGGGGAGAAGCGTGAGATATACACATACATAAGAGTTAAAGTATTCTGTTATCTAGAAAGATTCAAATATGAGATAGAAATATTGGTTAAATTAGTGAAGGGTTATGACTGTGAATTCTTTTATCATTTAGGGAAAACCAATGTGGTGGCTAGTGCCTTATGTTGGAAGGGTTCTGGCCAAGTGGATAGTTTGAAACATATCACAATAAATTTATCTAAGAAGATTACCAATGTTGGTATAGAGTTCGTGGCTGGTAAGCTGGCAAATAGAACCCCTCACCTCAGTCTACTCTCATTGATAAAATTACTAGGAAATGTATAGAAGTGATCCACGATTGGTAAGGCATAGAGAGAAGGTCTTAGCTGGAGTGACTAAGGACCTTACTATTTCTGATATGGATATGTTGAGATATAAGGATCAGATATGTGTTTCGATGGATGAGGGTATTAAGGAAGAAATTCTGTATGAGTTTCATACCTCTACATACTCGTTACATCTAGATACCACAAAGATCTGTCATAATTTTCAATGTTTATATTGGTGGTCAGGGATGAAAAAAGACGTAGTTGAATATGTGGTGAAGTACCTAACTTGTCAGCAAGTGAAAAATGAATACCAGAGGCTAGCGGGGTTATTTTGAGCACTCTGGAATGGAAATGGAAGAATATAACTATGGATTTCAGAGTATGAATTGTATAGGATGGTGGGATGTCACGACTTGGTATGGGAGATCGTGGATTGATATACTAAGTCGGTGCACTTTCTACTTGTACAAATGAATTATAGTGTGAAAAAATATGCTAAGTTACATATGAAGGGAGATTGTACGTCTGTGTGGGACACCAAAGTTTATAGTGTCAGATTGCGATCTTATATTTTTACTTCCAAGTTTTGGGAAGGCCTGCAAAAGGTGTTGTGTACAAGGTTGAGACATTGTACATATATCATCCTCAGACATACGGGCGATATGATTAGGCGATCTAGATATTTGATGACATGCTTTGGACATGTGTATGGGGCTTCGAGGGATCAAGGAGTGAGTACTTTCCCTTGATCGAGCTTTTCCTATAGCAATGGTTATCAGTCGACAACTGGAGTGGCTCTGTATAAGATAATGTTGGATAAGAAGTGAGATCACCCATTTCTAGGGATGAATTGGGAGAAATGAGGTATCTTGGTTCTGAAATGGTTCAGAGGACCAATAAAGTTATTGGGAAATGTTAGAGCGGGAATGCTCGCTTCACAAAAAGGATAGAAAAGCTACGCAGTTCCAAATATAGGAACGTGGAGTTACAAGATTTGGAAATTTTGTGTTTCACCGAGTTTCATAGATGAAAGAGAAAAAATAATTTGGAAAGAAAAGGAAATGTAGACCTAGGTTCGTTGGACCTTTGAGATCCTAGAAAGGATTATGCAAGTGGCCTATAGATTAGCCTTGCCCCAGCACTGGCGAGGGTCCCTATGGTGTTTCAAGTATCGATGATAAGGAAAGATGTGTCGAATATTACACATCGAGAGTTATCTATGTGATAACTCCATTTTAGTGTTGTTTTAGGATGTGTTTTTGTGGCAATCCTGAGTATTTATGTTTTTTTTGTGCAAGATTACGCTTGTTTTTGTCTTTGTTGTAGGTCGGTGCATTGAATTATGAGACAAATGTGAAAAGAAGAGGAAATGGTGAGAAAAGGAGCTATCAATGGTCGCTTGACTCAAAATGACGCTAAGGACGAGTTATAATAAGTTTATGATGAAGGAAGGATGTTGAAAGGCTAAAATTTGAAAATAATGGAATTAGAGTTGCAGCATTGGCTTAAAGGGTCGCGACTCTAGTCAAGTCAAAAGTTCAAGGTTGCTGAAGGGAATTAGAGTCACGACTTGCTCTTATAAGTAGCGGCGCTAGTGGAAGTCAGAGGCGAACCCATGTGGTGCATCTACACGCTGGCCGCAATTGGGGTTTAGAGGGTCGTGGCGCCTGAAGACCTGACCAGACTTTGAAGTACCTTAAAACAACACGGGCCGCGACCTAGGAAAGGCCAAGTCGCTGCCCGCCTATAATAAAAAGGAATTTGTGGTTTTCTTTAGTATAACTTCAGACTTTATGTTTTAATTAGGGTTAGGTCAGATTTTAATTATGAGCTTAGAGATTAAATTTGATTCTGAGATTAGTTTTTCTGCACTTTCATATTTTTTATTTCTTCTGCAAGTCTTTGAATTTTATGTTTATGAATAATTATTTTGTTGTTTTAGTCATGTCTGATATAAACTAAACACTTCTATCTAGGGTTTAATGTAGTCTCTTGGATTTCTATTTAATCTTATTATGATGTTCTATTGATTCTTCTTCTTTATTCTAATCTATATAATGTTTGCTTAATGCTAGTAAATACCTGATCAATATTTGCTTGATTTATGATTTTGATTAAAAATTCGAAAGATGAGAATTGAATATGATATCGTTATATAGACATAGGTTACATATTGGACCAAAGTACCTATATGGCTTTTGTAGTAATTAGGTTTCTATGATTAATGCCTGCTATATGTTTAAGTTTATCATAAAGATGTAGAAAACCTACTGTTGTACCCTAAAATTAGCGCGAGTTCAATTACTCAGCTCGGGTACAGCTGGGAGATGAATGTATGGAAAAATAGCCAAGTAGAATATCTGGTTAACAATGGTGTGAACAGCTCGAGTTTGGGGGTTTGACAACACGATACATCCAATTTTGGGCGCTCTGAGCTTACTACGAGCTAGGGTTCAGATAGTTGTTGAACATGAGCTCAGGTGAGATATTCAGCTCGTGAGAACCTGAACAGAACGCATACTGAAGGATCCTAAGAGATTCGAAGACTCTTTATATGCTCATTAATGCCTAGATTGTTTCACATATCTATCATTTATTATCCAAGATAGCAGGAGTATATTTATTCTATTATCAAATCATCTCCCAATGTAAATGGGAATAATCTGTATTAATTATATACCTTATTTATTCACGCGGTGACCCAAACATGTCAATGGAATTCCCCTATAAATACTAGGAATATTGGACAGGAAAAAGGACGACCATTTTTGTATTACCAAAACTCTATGGAAATTGAGAGAGAAAAGTAATAATATTGACTCGTGGACTAGGTATATTTTAACCACTGAACCACATAAAAGTTGTGCATGTTCGAGAGAGTGTTTACTATTTCATCACGGTTTATAATCTAGCACTAATCTACATGTTTAATTTTTTAATACACTATTGGCGAAAAACTGTGTCAACACCTGCATATAGGCTGAGATCTTATATCTTGAAAAAGAATAGGAATCAATTTTTGCTAACTTTCTATTAGAATAGGAAGAAATAAATTTAGAACTGATTAATAAAATTAATAGAATGAAAAGTTGATGAAGTTAACACCCTAGGTTTTTAATTATTGAATCAATCTTTATTCTTGCAAAGTTTATTTTAATTTTAAGTCTTAGTTTAAAAATCACTCTATTTTTGACAGCCAAATAGAAATTTAAAAGCATTTATTGGTAATTGGTTGATAGTCCTTGTGGGAATGATACTTTATTTACTATCTATATTACTTGAATTGATTACGTATACTTGCGTATCATACTTTCACGATCACTGTGAAGAGAAGCCCGTGTAGATTCTGGATAGAAAGAATAAAGTTTTATGGAATAAGACTTTCACTGTAGAGAAAGTGTTATAAAGAAATAGCAAAGTAGAGAAAGAGACTCAGAAGTTGGAGTCAGATATGCGGGACGGATATCCCGAGATGTTCAAGTAAATTTTGAGGGTGAAATTTCTATAAAGATGGGATAGTTGTAACGTCGCAAAATCTCTAATGGAATTAAGTGTACGGATTAGCATGCCGGGAGGACATGTGGGGATAATTATGTGCTGATTAATTGTATTATGTGATTTATATGCTTATGTAATTGAGTATGTACGAATATGAGTATTAAATGTGTTTTAAGACCCACTTTTGTTAAAAGGGGCATTTTCATAATTTGACCTTTTGAGGGTAAGATTGTAATTTTATATGCTATGTGATTGAGACCACATTATTATGTGGATATATTTGAGATATTCGACATTAGTCTATCCTTTTGAGAAATTTAGCGGAAAAGTCACAACAGAGATTAATGCTTGACTCGGGGTGAGCCAAGGGGTATATTGGTAATTTTGTATATATTTTTAGATAATTGGTAAGGTGAAATTAATTGGTGGGATTATTGTTTTTGATAGATTAGTTGTTAAATTGGGAATTAGTGGTGTAATTTGAGGTTTAGTAGGAATTATAAGTAAATGACCATTTTGCCCTTGAGGTGTGTTAAGAAAGGAGTTTGTGGGGAGGGGTATGTTGGTCTTTTCGCTATAGGATAGACAAAATTTGGCTAAGTGTGTAGGTAGTTGCCATTCATGTTGAAGCACTATCACCCTCCAATTTTGGGTCACTTTCAAGAACACTCTCAAGGTCACTAAACTCAAGAATTGGCCCAAACTTGGATTGAGGAATTTCCCCAAGAGAATTGAAGTTGTTGGAAGGATTAGGAGCTGTCCAAGACCAACTATAGCTAAGATTTTCAAAATTTCAGAGGTAAATATCTCTCTCTCTCTCTCTCTCTCTCTCTCTGTTCAACTTTGTGTTCTTGAGGAAAAGTTAGGAATTTTGGGTGTAGTTTTGGATTTGGGTAAGTTGTGTTGTTGAGAAGAGTTGGTGTAGCATCCCAAAAATGCTAATAGGTTTTAGCGCCTAGATTAGTGTGTCAGGAGGGCATAATTGGATATATGTGTGATTAATTGAATAAATGTGTGACTAATTGAATAAATGTGTGACTATATGGCATGCATGATATATATGATAATGTGAGTATGATTATAGACATGTTTATGAGTATTAAATATGCATGTGGGCCCATTCTTGATAGTTGGGGCATATTTGTAATATTGGACCGTAGCGCCCATAAATGTGATTATATATGTGTTAAATTATTGAGACCACATTATTATGCAAATATATTCGCAGTATATGGCTCGAGGCGATCCTAGTGAGCGGATTGGCAGAATAGTCATAGTGGGGTTTAATACCCGACTTAGGGTGAGCCTAGGGCTATTTTGGGAAGTTTAAGGTATATTTGGGGTTTATTGAGTAATGAGAAAATAATTGGAAATTAATTGGGCATGTCGGGATTAATTGGGAATTTATAGGACTAGTCGAGGAAATAGCGGGAAATGTGGCAAATGACGATTTTGCCCTTGGGACCATTTGAGGTCAAGGGTATGCCTAAGGGTGTTTTGGTCTTTTGGTCAAGGGATAGGCTTGGTTTAAGAAGTTTGGGGATGGACTTGAATCATCTTGGGAAACAATTAGAAGGAAAAGAAACAAACTAAGGAGCTGCCTTCTCTCTCTCTATCCACCACTCACATTTCTCTCTCCCTCTCTTTTGGCCAAAGGGAGTTTTGAAGATTTGAAGAGGAAAATTTAAGAAAATAAGCTGGGCTTTGAGCTGAAGGGAACTGGGGAATTATAGTTGGGGCAATCTAGAATTTGCTGAGGACTGAGGCTTTCAAAATTGAGGTTTGTTCTGCTGGAAATTAGACTTGTTAGGTTTAATCTGTTTAAGTTTCTGGTGAAGAATTGTTACTGATTGAGATGATAGGATCAGTAGAATTTTTGGGTACTTAACACTTAAAATATGTGATTAAGGATCCTAGACTTGTATCTGAACTTGGTTTTGGTTTGAGGCTGAAAGTTGGGGAAAAATGCTGGAAAACCCAGGGAATTCTGGGTTCACGGGGGCGTGCCGCGACCCAGTTCATGGGCGCCGCGACCCGGGTTCCCCAAATGGCACTGGGAGGGTTGCTGATTGTAGGGCGGACCGCGACCCTAAGGAGCAAGTCGCAGCCCGCCTCCCCCTGATGCAAGAGGTCGTGCTTTTGACTTGAGGCGTGTTGTGACCCTCAGGGCCAGGTCGCGGCCCGCCTAGGCAGATTTGGTCTAGGGTTGTTTTTAGGCTTGGGGAGTCAAACTTAAGTGCTCGGGACGATTTCTACTAGCCAATTTAGTAGAAATCGAGGTCCTGGAGGCTGGTATTTTAATCCAAAGTTTTTAAATGGTTTAGAATCTTATGGTTATCCATTATCACAGTGTGACTAGGTTTTACCGCAAGGGCTGAGGAATTAAGGATCGTGCTTGGGGCCGTTATACGCTTGCTGCTCGGGATCCGAGGTAAGAAAACTGTACCCATGTGGTTGTCATTGGGACTGAGATTCCCTATAATTGAAAATATGAATTCTGTGGGTTATATATCTGTTATGTGGAATATAAAAGTATGACCTAAGGGTGTCGGGGCCGATGATAAGCGTTTCGGACGCAGCTCGGCCAATGTGAGTCGGGGTCAGCTAAATAACCAGAGGACTCAGCCTAAGCGAGTTGAGGTCAGCTAAATAAATAGAGGGCTCGACCTAAGGGTGCCGACACCTGAACACTTGTATTACTGATTGAAATGTATGCATGAGAATACATGTTTACCATTGTTTAACATAATTCTTGTACTCTGCTGCATAATTGAATTAATTGGTCTGAAGTTTATTAATCGCTCTTGTTCTATATATGTTTGTTGTTTTTAAGTTTTCTTGCTGAGCTTTGGCTCACGGGTGCTACGTGGTGCAGGTAAGGGAGTTGATAGCTGGACCAGCCATGAGTTGGAGAGCTTCAGGGGCGGTGTGTACATATGCAGCCTGCTCGATCACCACGGTCGGGATAACTTGGGAGGAACTAGGGTTAAGCCCTGTTTTTGCCGCTTAGGACAGCTAAATTGTATCTGTTTATCTTTTACAAGTCTGTTAACTAATTTTTTTGGGATCCCATCTACAAACTTAATATTTTAAATAAAAATAATCATTTTGTTGACCAAATCTTTTATTACTTGACCTTGACTTAGTTTTCAATTACACATTTAAGTTCAAACGACTTGCTTAGCAGGTTAAGCACTATTTTAAACACAGTGTAACAATCTTGGTTATCCAGGGTGTTACAGTTGGGTAGGCTTAGAATCCTTTTTAGAATGGATTTAAGGTTCAAAATCGAGTTGGAATTTACAGAATTTTGTTTGGAATTCTCGGATTTGGATGGTAGGATCTTGAGTTCTAAGCTAAAAGTTGCAACTTTTGATGTTTGGATATTGTTTTTTGGTTGTAAAATTGGTTTGTGGATGTTTTGTTGTTAAAAATATGCTAGAAAACATCTTGGCACCGAATTTTGGGTCGAAATTTGTAGGGAGAAAAGTGGTAATTTATGAATTGGGTAAGAACACTAAAATATGGGCTCGCTTTTGGGTTTCTGACGACCAAGTGTGACTGCGCTAGTGTCCCAAAAAGTACGGAATTTTGACTTCAATTTTAGGTTTCGGAGCTAGTGGCGCAACCGTGATGGGGTAGGGCGCGACCGGGCCACTGCCCCAGAAACGTGGAATTTCTGAATTTTGGGAATAAGGCTCGGAGTTCCGAGGGTTTGCCCTAGGGGTCCACTTGGGGGATCTGGGGACGTTTTTAGTACCCCGTTAACTAGAGTTAGTAGTTCCAAGGGTTAGAGTTTACATTATTACTCAGGATCTGAGTCTAAACCCTTATGAGTGCATTATTTATGTTGTGACTAGGGTTTCTACAAGGCTCAGGAGAAGGATTGTACTTGGGGTCATACCACTATTTTCTCAAGACTCAAGGTAAGAAAACTGACATATGCACATATAGAAATATTTGCTGTCATTCATACTAGTGTTGAATTATTTGTGAATGATTGGTGCAATTGACATTCGACCATCGTGTGCAACGTTGGCCGGTTGGCCAGTGTGTGTAACATGGGCCGTCAAGGCGAGTTCAGTTTAAGTGTGATGTCCCCACTCACCTGGCATGGACCGTAGGCTTGGCCCCAAAGTATGCACCTCGCTCAGTTGGGTCGTTCGACAAGGCTATTTTCCTGGGTCGTGTAAATGATACATGTGAGTGAAATGAGTATACTTGCAAACTGTGAAATATGTTTACGATTTATATGAATGGAATAAATGTTGTGTTTGTATTTAATTGGTTGAGATATATGATTAATATGTATGCATACTTGTATTGTCTAAGGTATGCTTATCTGTGTCTAGTTATCTGTTTATTTGGTTGTTTGAATATCTGATTAAGGCATTGACTTATTAGTCAAGGGAGAAAATAGTGCGTTGTGTGCTGGTCGAGAGGCTTAGGCCTAATCAGGGAAGTACTAATATGTTGGCTGACCCTATGATTAATTGGAAAGAAACAACGCGCTTAGCTAGTACTATGGCTAGTTATTCAGAACTAGGGAAAAGGGCCCCGGGTGACTCTATGGTCACATAGCTAGGGCATAGGGCCTCGAGTTGACTATATGGTCACCTATTCAGGACAGAGGGCCCCAAAATGATCCTATAATCATTTATTTGCATTGGTATGCATGCATGAGTAGGTTATTACTACTGGGCATGCTAGATATGCATCTGGAATCTGTATTTACTGTTTATGCACATGTTTAAGTTTTCTTACCGAGTCTCATTTCATGAGTGTTATGTGGTGTAGCTAAGGGGAAAGGGAAGCTGGACCAGCCATGAGTTGGAGAGCTTCGGTGGCAGCGTGTACATATGCGACTACTTGACCACCACGACCGGGGTTATCTTGGAGTAACTAGGGTTGTATCCCTTATTTTGCCTCCTAGGTCGGCTTGGCTTGCATTTTGGACTTGTATATAACCCTTTCAAACGTTTGTTTATGTTATTTTGGGATCCCATGTATATACTAAACTTTTAAATGAAAAGTACATTTCCTTTTACCAAAATTTCTAACCCTAACCATTGTCACTAACCTTAGTTACACGCTTAAAACCAAGGGACTTGATTAGCATGTCTGGCGCTATCTAAAGTACACAGTGTAACAATTCTAGATTAGGAGGACGTTACAACTTGGTATTAGAGCTGCCAAGGTTTAAGAGTTCCTGAAGACTGGCCGGGCATGTACACTCGCCACTAAAGACAAACTCAACTCAGGGTTCGGTAACTATTTGTGTGATTAAGTGCTTAACTGCTTAAATGAATGTATATGCCTTATCTGCATGCCTTATTAGGGAGCATGAGGTTATTTGATAGGGCCATGCCCCTTTATTGTAATGTGCATTATAGAGAGATGTTTATTAGCACTATGATTGATTATAAATGTTAAAGAAATGCTTATTAGTGCTATTAATTGCATATAGTCCAGGAAGTGGGCAAGAATTAAAGAACATGCTTATTAGCATTGCTATACATGTATAAATGCTTGAACATGCTTATTTGCATCGTTAATTGCTTATGAATGCCAGGAATTCTTATTAGCATCGCTATTTGCTGATGAGTATCAGGAAGTGCTTATTAGCACCATGGTTGAATATATTATGTGTTGGCATGCTTATTAGCATTGCATCTGTTTGTTTGTTTGGTCTTAGACTGCTAGGTGGCAAGAGGTATAGTTATTACTTACCTAACGACCGAATTGATCACTAAAGAGTGGGACAGTTGTTAGTATGCTTCCTTGAAGGTCAGAGAGGTTGGCTGGCCAAGAAATACAGGCCAAGGGAGAGAATGACCAAGGCCAGGCCCCACCGCCAACTCTAGAGAACTAGCAACAGGTGCTTGCTAATATGCAAGCCAGGTTATAGAGGCAAGAAGATGAGATTCACCTCTTGAGACAGCAACAAGTTCCAGCAGGGAACCTACAACCCACAATACCGACAGTGATACAGCCAGCGGTAGTACAACCTCAGGCAGTGGAAAACAGATGGGAACCCCTGTATGAGAGGTTCAGGAAACTGCACCCTCCGATTTTTGAGGGTGGCTCAGACCCAATGAAGGCCAAGCAGTTGGTGTCAATGATAATCGCCATCTTGGATTTCATGAGGGTAGGTGGTAATGAGAGAGTGGCATGTGTCACTTATATATTTCGGGAGGATGCCCGGATATGGTGGGAGGTGGTATCCCAAACCAGGAATGTAAATACTATGAAATGGGAAGAATTCAGAACTCTGTTTAATGAGAAATACTACAATGACGCAGTTAGAGCTGTGAAGGCCAAAAAGTTCAGCAAGTTACTTCAAGGCAACATGTCAGTGACCGATTATGCTTTAAAGTTTGGTAGATTGGAAAAGTTTGTCGAGGATCTGGTGCCCACTAATAGGACCATAAAGGATAGGTTTCTCCAGGGGCTACAACCTATGATAGCCTGGGATGTTCGCATCACAGGTTGTTGAGAAGGTGCTCACAGCTGAGAGTGTAGAGAACAAGATCTGGCGTGAGAGTGCGACCAGAAGGGATTTTAGGAGACCGGGACCTCCATTTGCATGCTTTGGTAGGGGCGGAGGCCCTAGTGACCAAAAGAGAAAGACTTCATATACATTTCCAGCTTCAGGGCCTTATAGGAGGCCACAGGGCGTACAGATAGGCTGCCAGGGAGGCGGTGAGACTTGAAAAGCATTCCTAGAGTGTACTCAGTGTAGGAGGCGCCATATTGGGGAATGTTGGGCGAAGGCTTGGTTCATCTTCTGGATTGTGGGACACCTGAAGAAGGATTTCCTGAAAGCAAGGAAGGAAGAGCCCAAGAAGGTGGATAGCCTGACGCCAGCTCGGGTGTTCACCCTGACTCAGGCAGAGGCCATGTAACATCCCAAATTCCCTAATATGGCTTAGTGCCTGGATTAGGGGGTCGGGAGGCAATAATTGCGTTAATTATGTGTTAATATAGTATGAGCATGTTATTATGTGAATTATATTATAATATAATTATGCTTGCATGTTTAGAAATATTAAATATGCGTGTGGACTCGTTTCTTATAAGAAGGGCATTTTAGTAATTTTGACCCTTTGAGGGTATAATTGTAATTACGCGTGTGTGTGATTGAGATCACATTATTATGTGGATATATTTGGGTTACCCGACGCGAGGCGATCCTTGTGAGCAAGTTAGTGGAAGAGTCACAACGGGGTAAAATACCCGGCTCGGGGTGAGCTTAGGGGTATTTTGGTGATTTAATACATTACTAGGGTTTATCGGGTAATGGAGATTAAATGGTTATTATTTTGAGGTAGTTGGGGACTTAGAGAAACACTCGAGTATTTACGGGGAAGTGGCAATTGATGAAATTTCCCTTGATATCACTAAAGGATTTAAGTTAACTGTAGGGCATTTTGGACATTTTGGCAAAAGGGGATATGCTTGGTTTAGGCAGATGTAACCTTAGGAACAAGCAGAAAGAAAGAAAGATATACTCAGAAGGATAGGCTTTCTCTCTCCCGTAGCTTTCTCTCTATATGGTGAATTGGGGACTTTGAGTAATTGAAGGAGCAAAGCATATAAAGTTGAGGATTTGGTATCTAAGATCAAGCTAGGAGCAGTTTGGGATCATAAGACAATTATTGGAGGTAAGGATTACTCTGAATTTTAAGTTTAAATTCAGTTAGTTGAAGCTTTTCTAGAACCTTAGGTTTGAGTTTGAATTTTGGAGTGTTGATGAGTTTTTAATCTAGTAATTGCTAGGTTTTACTATTGGAAATGATTATGTTGATTATAGGGATTGAATTGAAAGATTGGGATATAATTGGATGGTTTCTGGTTGGGTTCGGCTAAAGAAAAACCCAGAAATTCTGGGTTCGAGGGGCTGGGCCGCAGCTCTGTTCTTGGTGAGCCACGACTCTCTAAGGAAAATGGGAGCCAGGATGGCTCAGAGGCAAGGGAGCGCCGCGGCGCCACAGAGGTAGGGTCGTGGTGCGTGTCTGGAGACTAGGGAGGCCGAGCCTCTGATTAGAGGCGGGCCGCGACATGGGATTATGGGGCCGCGACCCTTAAGGGGAATTTTGGCCCTAATGAGGTTTTAGGTCGTGAACTTAACCTTTCGGGCTCGGGATCGATTCTACTTCCGTGTTGGGTAGAATACGACGTCCCAGAGTCTAGGACTTGGTCTGAAAGCCTTTAATCATTCATTGTTAATGGAATTCCTTATTATGGTTGTGACTAGGTCAACGCTAAGGGCTCGGATTAGGAATCGTACTCAAAGGGGCGTCGCTAGTAACTTGCATTCGGATCGAAGGTAAGAAAACTACACCCAATATGTGATTGTATGATTAAGGCTTTGGCCCTGTTAATAAGCATGATTATAATTATGTTGGTGAATGTCTGGTTAAGTACACTAAAATGCGCATGATTATGATTATGCCTATGTATGTTGTTGAGTGTATTATAATACATTGTATTTGTATCTATGTATGATAAATGAAATAGGTGATTGTTCGTTGTGATTAGAGAGCTCGGTTTATAAACCAGGGGATTATTAGGATGTTAGTTGGGATTGACTTATTAGTCAAGGTTACATTGGATTTTGAGAGACTCGACTTATAAGTCGAGGGTCCTAAAGCTTGGACTTATAAGTCGAAGGCTTGTAAGGCTCGACTTATGAGTTGAGGATCAGTAGTACTCGGCTTATGAGCTGAGATTGGCATTATGCATGAGGAGTGTGGGCCACCATGGCTCGGCCACCCAGGGAGTGCGACATGCACTTGACTGGCTTGGATGCCATACAAATAAGAAGGAGTGCGATATGCGCTTGTGTAATCCTGTGGTTGTTAATCTGTATATCTGGTTGGGAAAGTTCAGCTTATAAGCTGAATATTTGTCTGTGTTATCTGATAAAGGGCTTGGCTTAATAGTCAAGGTTATAACATGCTCTACAGATTCGACTTATCAGTTGAAGGTTAAAGGATTCGACTTATCAGTCGAAGATTGAAAGACTTGACTTATCATTCAAAGGATGAAAGGATTCGACTTATCAGTCGAAGGTTTAAGGACTCAACTTATCAGTCGAAGATTACAGATCTGATTCACCAGTCTGAGGTTACAAATGCGACTTACCAGTCGAAAAACAAAGACTTGACTTATTAGTCAAAGGTAAAGCACTCGACTTATCAGTTGAAAGTTAAAGGACTCAACTTACCAGTTGAACTCTAAGGGAATTGACTTACTAGTCAAAGGCTGATGCACTCAGCTTATTTTTTGAGAGTTTAAAGGCTCGACCCAGGAGTTGAGGGCGGCAGTAACGTGCCAAACGTTGACTGATAAGGTTAAGCCAATCTAGAAGCGAGATATACATTTGAATGCTTCTAAGGTCGTTAGAAATGTTAGCATCACACCCTCTTGGCCAACTTTAGGGTCGATTGTATGAAAGATGGAGATGGGATCTAGTGTGGCTCTGTAGCCACTTAGCTAAGTTAATTGCATGCGTTAGTAGGATTATTATTACTAGGCATGTTAATTGTAAATCTATGATATGACAATGTACTGCTTATAAGTATGATTATGTTTTCTTGCTGAGCCTCGGCTCACGGGTGCTAGTTGGTGCAGGGAAAGACAAGGCAAGGTTGGACCAGCCATGAGTTGGAGAGCTACAGGGGTGGAGTGTACATATGCGGCCTGCTCGTCCGCCATGGCCGAGGTTGTCAGTTGGAACTAAGATTGAATCCTGATTTTTCCGCCTAGGTCGGCTGTTGTATTCGTTTTTGGGTTATAACCATTTTTAATTACAATGGAATTCGATGCATGGAAGTTGAATGTTTTAAATAACATTGTTTACTTTGATCGAAATTTTTAGTACCTAAACCTATGGTTAGTTTAATTACACAGTTTATACTCAAATGACTCGTTTAGCGAGTTAAGCACTATTTAAACTACACAGTGTAACGATCCTTATTAGGAGGGCGTTACAGGCCAAGGCTCCCTCGGTTCTTTTAGGTCAACTTTCTAGTGCTGAGACCCTTTATACTGTTTTGATTGATTCGGGTGCCACACACTCTTTTGTTTCTAATAGGATTATTGATGGACTGTGTAGACCATGTGACTTTTATTCTATGGGGTTTGGTACTTTTCTACCTACTAGGGAGTTAGTGGTTTCCAGGAGATGGGTCAGATCATTACCAGTGGCAGTGGATGGTAAAGAGTTATCAGTTGACTTGATAGAGTTGATTATGACCGACTTTGATATGAATCTGGATAGGGACTAGTTAGCCAAGTATGGGGCAATGATAGATTGCAAGAAGAAGATGGTAACCTTTGAGCTTGAGGGTAAGGATCCCTTTGTATTTGTTGGCACTGTGCATGGACCCTGTATACCTGTTATATCTGTACTTAGAGCTAGAGACCTACTACAGGGTGGATGCATAGGATTCTTAGCTAGTGTGGTGGATACCACTCAAGTCGTGCCAGTGGGACTAGGACAAACCAGATTAGTGTGTGAGTTTCTGGACATATTTCTAGAGGATTTGTCAGGGTTACCTCCACACAAGGAGATAGAGTTTGTGATAGAGCTGGCACGAGGGACGGAACCAGTGTCTAGGGCACCGTAAAGAATGGCTCTAGCAGAGCTGAAGGAACTAAGGGTTCAGTTATAAGAATTACCAGACTTGGGTTTTATTAGGCCTAATTTCTCGCTATGGGGCGCACCAGTTCTCTTCATGAAGAAGAAAGATGGTTCTCTGAGGATGTGTATCGATTATAGATAACTGAACAGGTTAACTGTTAAGAACAAGTATCCTCTACCATGGATTGATGATTTGTTTGATCAGTTACAGGGTAAGACAGTATTCTCCAAGACAGATCTTTGATCTGGTTATCACTAGTTGATGATTAGGGAGGAAGATATACCAAAGACAACTTTTCGCACTAGGTATGGGCATTATGAGTTTCTGGTGATGTCATTTGGAATGACTAATGCCTCATCAGCATTTATAGATATGATGAACAGAGTGTTCAAAGATTACCTGGATCAGTTTGTGATCGTCTTTATCGATGATATTCTGGTATATTCTCAGACAGAGGCAGAACATGAGCAACATCTTAGGTTGGTTCTACAGAGGTTGAGGGAACACAGACTGTTTGTGAAGTTCAAGAAGTGTGAGTTCTGGTTACCACATGTGACTTTCTTAGGTCACAGAGTCAGTAAACATGGAATTATGGTGGATCAACCAAAGATTGAGGGAATCAGAGATTGGCCAAGGCCAAAGAATGTTTCAGAGATAAGAAGTTTATTGGGATTGGTAGGTTATTACAGATGCTTTGTGGAGGGGTTTTCCAAGATTGTGTCACCATTAACAGAGTTGACACGCAAGAACCAGAGGTTTATATGGTTAGACAAATGTGAGGACAACTTCTAGAGACTGAAGAAGAGTTTTCCAGTTTTGAGTCTTCCTACAGATCAGGACAAGTTTGTGGTTTATTGTGATGACTCGAGGCAGGGTTTAGGTTGTGTCCTTATGTAGACAGGAAAGGTGATTGCCTATGCCTCACGCCAGCTGAAGGAGTATGAACAGAGGTACCCCACACATGATCTAGAACTTGCAGCAATGGTTTTTGCACTAAAGGTGTGTCAATACTACTTGTATGGTGAGAAGTGTGAGATATGCATTGATCACAAAAGCTTGAAATACTTCTTCACCCAGAAGGACTTGAACATGAGGCATAGACGTTGGTTAGAGCTGGTAAAGGATTATGATTATGAAATCCTTTATCACCCGGGGAAAGGCAACATGGTGGCAGATGCCTTAAGCCAGAAGGTTTGGGACAGTTGTGCAGTGCGAGACAAATATCTAAGGTGTTGGCAGAGGATATGACTAAAGCAGGTATTGAGCTAGTGGTTGGCCAGTTAGCCAACATCACCCTGCAGTCTACACTTTTAGAGAGGATCAAGGAGAAACTGTTGAGTGACCCGTAATTGGGAAAGATTAGAGGGGGCGTTCTAGCTGGAGTGGCTAAGGACTATATAGTGTCAGACATGGGTTTATTGAGATATAAGGATCGAATTTGTGTTTCGATGGACACTGGGATCAAACGGGAGATTCTAGATGAATCTTATACTACCCCTTATTCTCTACATCCAGGCACCACGAAGATGTACCAGGATCTGAAAGTTTTATATTGGTGGCCTAGGATGAAAAGGGACATGACTGAGTACGTGGCTAGGTGCTTGACATGTCAGCAGGTCAAGGCTGAGCATCAAAGATCAGCAGGGCTACAATAGTCTTTGGATATCCTAGAGTTAAAGTGGGAGGACATCACGATGGATTTCGTGGTGGGATTGCCCAGGACAGTGGGCCAGCACAATTCAGTCTGGGTTATCGTGGACCGGTATATGAAGTCAGCTCATTTCTTACCAGTGAGGACGGAGTAGATAGTTGACTAGTATGTAGATCTCTATGTGAGAGAGACAGTACACCTTCATGGGACTCCGAGGTCTATCGTGTTAGATAGGGACCCTATCTTTACTTCCAAGTTTTAAGGAAGTTTACAGAAGGTGATGGGTACATAGCTGGAGTTCAATTCAGCTTATCATCCTCAGATCGATGGTCAGTCTGAGAGGACTATCAAGATATTGGAGGACATGTTGAGAGCATGTGTGTTGGAATTTGAAGAATCCTAGAGTAAATATTTGCCTCTGATAGAGTTTTCCTATAATAACAGCTACCAGTCAACTATTGGAGTGGCACCTTATGAGATGCTGTATGGTAGGAAGTGTAGATCGTCCATTCATTGGGATGAGATGTGTAACGACCCAAATTCGCTAATAAGGCTTAAGGGCCTTGATTAGTGTGCCTGGAGGGCATAATGGGAATTATGTGTGATTTTAATGAGTAAGATGCATGATTATGATTTAAAGCATGTTATATGACTATTTGAATATTTGAGATGCATGACTATGTGTATTAGTATGCATGTAGGCCCTGATTAGGTTAGAAGGGCATAATCATAATTTTGGCCATTTTGGGCATAACTGTATTGATATATGTGATAATTGTCGAGACCACATTATTATGTGGATATATCTATGATCTGTGACTCGAGATGATCCTAGTGAGCAAAGTAGCGAAAAAGTCATAGCGGATTATACCCGGCTCAGGGTGAGTCTAGGGGTATAAATGTGAATTTGGTAGGTATATAGGGATCTATTTTAATATCGAGGAATATAATTGGAGACTAGTTAGGTATTGGGAATTAAGCGGAAAATATTAGAGACACTCGAGGAGTTAGCGGGAATTGGGTAAAATGACTAAAATGCCCCTAAGTGGATTAAAGGGTTTAGACTTAATAGGGAGGGCATAATAGTCATTTGGCTTACAAGAGTTAAGTATTACCAAGGCTTTATGTTAGTGGAGATTGTAGAAAGCAATAGAAGTCCGAAAAGAAAAGAAGGAAAAGAAAGAAAAAGGAAAGGGAGAAAACAGAGAGTTCCTAAGGTCAGTTTATGCTTCCTTCATTAATTTCTTGAGAAACTTTGGAGCAAAGCTCAGGAAGGAGAGCTGAGTTAGGCTGAGCATCAAGAATCCTAGGCTAGGCTTGGAGATTGGCAGAGGTTTAGCAGGAACACCCTAACACTTGAGGTAAGGTTCTATAGTTTCTTCAGTTTCTGGTTTTGGTTTTTGAACTATGGTGCATAAGTTGAGTTTGAAGGGAATTCAGGCCAAGAGTTGAGGGAGAGCAAGCCAAAGAGGTGTAGAGGTGGTCTTGAAATCGAAACCCCATTAAAGGTAAGAATTCTAAGCTTCTAACTCTGATGTTTTGACTGGTTTTGCTGAGTTTTTGAGCTTAGGGTCAGCTATGGTGAATTTTGGGATTAGAGATGCATGTGATTGGGTTTTGAGTATTTGGGGTTCTTGGGATGAGTGGAGTATGTTCATAAGGTTGTTTTTGAGTTTGGTAAAGGTTTGGAGAGGTTTTGGTTGAGTTTGGTTCGAGGAAATCGCAGGAAGGGAAAACTGGTGTTTGTCTGTCTGTGACTAGCGCTACAGCACTAGCCTTTGGGCGCTAGGCCATGCATGCTGAGGGGATTTTGCTTCTGTTTGTAGCGCTGTAGCGCCCTCCCATGAGCGCTGTAGCGCTACCCTGTCTTCTGAAGGGGATTTTAGGGTTGTTTGAAAGGGTTTTTGACCAAGGGTTTGGGGTTTGATTCCACCACCTTGTTTGGTGGAACTAGGACTTCTCGGGGGCTCGGGATTGGCCCCAAGGCTAGGTTTTGGACTTGAGGTTTAATGATGACTTTGGCCTATGGTTGTGTTTAGGTGAGCGCTAGGGCTCGAGAGGGATCGTGCTCAAGGAGTCAAGTGATCAAAGCTAGCAAATCGAAAGGTAAGAAAACTGCACCCGGTTATATGTTTGTGATGGGACTAAGTGCCCCCAATGTTTGTATTGTGTCAATGATGGTATTACGCCATGGGACATGTGATAGCGGCCTAAGGGTGCCATACACAATATTTGCGTACAGGGCGCGGCTTGGCCACTGGTAGCCGAGGACAGCTTAATATTCACTGAGCTTGGTTTAAGCGGGCCGGAGTCAGTGGGATAACGGAGGGAGCAGCCTGAGGGCGCTAGCCCTAGTTAACATTTGTGAACTGATATATGATATGAGTTGATATGTTTAGTGTGTTGGAAACTTGATTATACTGAATGCTTATATGGTTAGGAATATGTGATACAATATGAGATATTGATTTGTCTGTTGATTGCTTATGCTCTGTTGTGTGTTTTCTTGCTGGGCCTTGGCCCACGGGTGCTACGTGGTGCAGGTAAAGGCAAAGGCAGGATGGACCAATCCTGAGATGGAGAGCTTCGGGGTGAAATGTACATAGCCAGCTGTTCGATCACCATGGTCGAGGAGTGGATCAGGACAGGGATTACCTAACTGTTTGTTTTGCCTTAGTATGGCTTGTTGTTGTATCTAAACCTTATGACTTTTGTAAACGGTCTTCAAACTTAATATTTTTGGGATCCCGTGTAAACAGGAAATGTTTCTTAATGGAAATGTGGCTTTTGAGACCAAAACGTTTTAACCCTAGTTCCTTTACAGCTTCAATAACACGCTTTTAATTAAATGACTTGATTAGCAAGTCTAGCACTTTTTAAACACACAGTGTAACGGTCTTGGCTATCCAGGGCGTTACAACTTGGTATCAGAGCGTCCTAGGTTTATGGGTCCTGAAGACTGGCTGGATATGTGCATTCGCCGCGAGAGACAAGCTTAACTTAGGGTTTGGTAAATTGTGTATACATGATTATATGTTTAAATGATTTGAGTGAGATATGATTATTGACATCTGCTTGATTAATAGGAAGCATGAGATATTGATAGGGCTTGGCCCTTGACTATTGCATGATGCTATTGAGGCGTGCTTTTAGCACTGCTGTGCATGTGAATGAATATCTGGATAAATTGTTATATTTTGATTGCTCGTGAATGATTGGAGTTCCAGTGATGGATTATGAAAGGATTATTACCTTGTCATCATAGCCTAATTACCGAGTCGTTGATTGCAGATTGACTTGAATAGTTATGCGTTCAAGAAAATCCCCGCGACTAGCCGGCAGGTTTGGGGCTAGAGATGATGACTAGGGCCAGACCTCTCCGCCAGTCCCTGAGAACTGGCATCAGTTAATGGCAGACATGCAGGCTCAGCTTCAGAGCCAAGATGAACAGATTTGAATTCTGCGGCAGGCTCTATCTGGGAGTGTTGGCCCTATTGTGCCACCGGCAATGGTACCTGTAGTACAGCCAGTTGAGGTTGTGAACAAGTGGGAACCATTGTATGAGCGGTTCAGGAAGCAACAGCCCCCGATCTTTGAGGGAGGACCAGATCCACTGAAGGCTGAGCAGTGGATGACTATGATCACTACCATACTTGATTTTATGAGAGTGGAAGGACATGACAGGGTGGCCTGTGCCACTTATATGCTGAGGGAGGATGCCCGAATCTGGTGGGAGGTGGCATCATAGACCAGAGACATTTCTGCATTGACTTGGGAAGGGTTTAAGGACTTCTTTAGTCAGAAGTATTATAATGTTGCCATCAGGGCAGCGAAGATAAATGAATTCGTGGGGCTGGTTCAGGGTAGTATGACAATTACAGAATATGCCTTGAAGTTTGACAGACTTGCGAAGTTCGCACCAGATCTTGTGCCTACTGATGCAGCTAGGCAGGACAGGTTTATCAGAGGGCTCAATGCTATGATAGCCCGAGATGTGAGGATTACCACAGTTCCTGGAAGGACGACTTACGCTCAGGCTATGGAGAGCCTTACCGCTGAGGAAGCGGATAACAAGATATGGAGAGAGAGTGCTGTGAGAAGGGAGGGCCGCAGGGCAGTGCCTCCATATTCTGGTTTTGGTAGGGGCGGAGGCCCCAGTGATTTGAAGAGGAAGACTCATGAGGCCTCGATCGCTCCTGGTCCTGATAGGAGAGGTCGGGGTACTCAGGGTAGCCATCAGGGAGGCAGTGATACATGGAGGACCTATCCAGAGTGCACGAGGTGCAAGAGATGCCATCCGGGCGAGTGTCGGGCTAAGGCCTGCTATGTGTGCGGGGTGGTGGGACACCTCAGGAAAGATTGCCCGACAGTGAAGAAGGGAGAGACAGGGAAGGTGGACAGCTTGACTCCAGCTCGAGTGTTCACCCTGACGCAGGCGGAGGCTGAGGCTAGTCCCTCGGTAGTGACAGGTCAACTTTCTAGTGCTGGCATTCCTTTTACTGTGTTGATTGATTCTGGTGCTACGCACTCGTTTGTATCTGATAAGGTGATTGATAGATTGTGTAGACCTAGTGAGTATAGTACTTAAGGGTTTGGGACTATTTTGCCTACAGGGGAACTGGTAGTGTCTAGGAGGTGGATTAGAGCACTGCCAGTAATAGTTGATGGTAGGGAGTTATCAGTAGACTTGATTGAGTTGAGCATGGAGGACTTTGATATGATCTTAGGTATGGATTGGCTAGTTAGATATGGAGCTACCATTGACTGCAGGAAGAAGATGGTGACTTTTGAACCAGAGGGCGAGGATCCCTTTGTTTTTGTGGGAGCAGTGCATGGACCCCGCGTACCCAGGATAACTGCGTTGAGAGCCAGAGATTTGTTACAGGGTGGATGTATAGGCTTTCTGGCTAGTGTGGTAGATACCACCAGAGTTTTACCAGTTGGGCCGGAGGAGATCAGATTGGTCTGCGAGTTCTTGGATGTATTCCCTGAGGATTTTCCTGGGTTTCCGCCGCGTAGAGAGATTCAGTTTGTTATTGAGTTGGCACCAGGGACAGAGCCAGTGTCGAGGGCACCATATAGGATGGCACCGGCGGAACTGAAAGAATTAAAGATACAGCTGCAGGAGCTTCTGGATTTGGGGTTCATCAGACCTAGCTACTCACCATGGGGTGCTCCAGTTTTGTTTGTAAAGAAGAAGGACGGGACTTTGAGAATGTGCATCGACTATTGAGAATTGAACAAGTTAACTATCAAGAATAAGTATCCCCTACCAAGGATTGATGACTTGTTCGATCAGCTGCAGGGTAAGACGGTGTTCTCAAAAATTGATCTCCGATCTAGTTATCACCAGCTGAGGATCAAGGATGAGGACATACCTAAGACGGCCTTTCGAACGCGGTATGGGCACTATGAGTTCTTGGTCATGTCTTTTGGTTTGACCAATGCCCCAGCAGCCTTTATGGATCTAATGAACAGGGTGTTCAAGGATTTTCTGGAACAATTCGTTATTGTCTTCATTGACGACATCTTGGTGTATTCCAGTTCAGAGGCGGAGCACGAGTTTCATCTTCGACAGGTTCTTCAGAGGTTGAGGGAGCATCAGTTGTATGCTAAGTTTAAGAAGTGTGAGTTATGGTTACCTGAAGTGACATTCCTTGGACATATCGTAGGTGCAGATGGGATTAAGGTGGATCCATTTAAGATAGAGGCGGTTAGGGATTGGCCGAGGCCAAGGAATGCCTCAGAGGTGCGGAGTTTTCTTGGGTTGGCAGGTTACTACAGACGGTTTGTAGAGGGCTTCTCGAAGATAGCAGCACCAATGACAGAATTGACGAGGAAGAATCTGAAGTTTATCTGGTCGAACAAGTGTGAAGACAGTTTCCAAGAGCTGAAGCGACGGCTTATCACAACGCCAGTGTTGAGTCTTCCTTCGGGGGAAGGGAAGTTTGTTGTTTACTGCGATGCATCGAGGTTGGGCTTAGGCTATGTGTTGATGCAGAATGAGAAGGTTATAGCATATGCATCGCGACAGCTGAAGGAGTATAAGCAGCGGTATCCTACTCATGATTTGGAGCTGGCAGCAGTGGTTTTTGCACTGAAGATTTGGCGGCATTATTTGTATGGGGAGAAGTGTGAGGTATACACTGACAATAAGAGCCTGAAGTATTTCTTTACACAGAAGGACCTGAATATGAAACAGAGGCATTGGCTGGAATTGGTAAAGGATTATGATTGTGATATTCTTTACCATCCGGGGAAAGCCAATGTGGTGGCAGATGCGTTGAGCCGCAGAGGTCCAGGTCAGTTATATAGTTCTGTTCAGATCTCAAGGGAGTTAGCTGATGAGATGGTCAGAGCAGGGATAGAGTTGGTGGTAGGCCAATTGGCTAATATTATTCTGCAGTCGACCCTGCTACAGCGGATCAAAGAGGGGCAGTTGGCAGATGCTCAGTTACAGAGGGTTAGAGAGGATGTCTTAGCGGAAGTAGCTAAGGACTATTCTGTTTCTGAGATTGGTTTACTTCGGTATCAGGGACGGATTTGTGTTCCAGCTGATGAGGGGATCAGACGAGAGATACTAGATGAGTCTCATACAACGTCGTACTCACTTCATCCGGGTACCACGAAGATGTATCAGGACCTGTGGACTTTATATTGGTGGCCCGGGATGAAGAGGGATGTGGTAGAGTACATTGCTAGATGCTTAACCTGTCAGCAGGTGAAAGCTGAGCATCAGCGACCAGCAGGGTTGCTTCAGCCTTTGGGTATTCCTGAATGGAAATGGGAGGACATTACTATGGATTTTGTGGGAGGCTTACCCAGGACAGTAGGACTTCATGACTCGGTGTGGGTGATAGTGGATAGATACACCAAGTCAGCCCATTTCCTTCCAGTGAGGTCGACATATACTGTGGATCAATATGCTGAGTTGTATGTGAGGGAGATCATACGTCTCCATGGAGTTCCTAAGTCTATAGTGTCAGACCGGGATCCTATCTTCACTTCCAAGTTTTGGGGTGGTTTGCAAAAGGCTTTGGGGACTCAGTTGAAGTTCAGTACAGCCTTTCATCCTCAGACTGATGGACAGTCTAAGAGGACGATCCAAGTATTGGAGGATATGCTCAGAGCATGTGTGATTGATTTCGAGGGTTCATGGAGTAAGTATCTTCCGTTGATTGAATTTTCGTATAACAATAGTTATCAATCAACGATTGGAGTGGCTCCCTATGAGATGTTATATGGGAGGAAATGTAGATCACCCATTCATTTGGATAAGATGGGTGAGAGGAGATATTTGGGGCCAGATATGGTTCAGAGAACAAGTAAAGCCATAGAGAAGATCCGGGCTAGAATGCTCGCTTCTCAGAGCAGACAGAAAAGCTACGCTGATCCTAAGCGTAGGGACGTGGAGTTTCAGGTTGGGGACCACGTTTTTCTTCAAGTTTCACCATTGTGAGGGGTGAGAAGGTTTGGAAAGAAGGGCAAGTTAAGCCCTAGATTCATTGGACCATTGGAGGTCCTGGAAAGGGCTGGTCAGGTGGCTTTCAGATTAGCTTTGCCGCCATCGTTATCTGGGGTTCATGACGTATTCCATGTTTCTATGCTTCGTAAGTACGTCTCGGATGTAACTCATGTGTTGAGATATGAAGATTTGGAGTTACAGACGGATTTGGCTTATGAGGAGCAACCGGTTTAGATCTTGGATCGGAAAGATAAAGTATTACGGAACAAGACGATTCCTCTGGTTAAGGTGATGTGGAGGAATAGTAAGGTCGAGGAGGCGACCTGGGAGCTTGAGACAGCGATTCGGGATCAGTATCCCGAGTTGTTCAGGCAAATTTCGAGGACGAAATTCTCATTAGGAGGGGATAGTTGTAACGACCCAAATTCTCTAATAAGGCTTAAGGGCCTTGATTAGTGTGCCTGGAGGGCATAATGGGAATTATGTGTGATTTTAATGAGTAAGATGCATGATTATGATTTAAAGCATGTTATATGACTATTTGAATATTTGAGATGCATGACTATGTGTATTAGTATGCATGACTATGAGTCAAGGGGTATTTTGGGTATTTAGTGCATTATTAGGAATTATCGGGTAATGGGAAAAGTTTTAGTAACTATTTGAGGATATATTCAGTGTTAGTGAGATTAGGAGGGAATTTTGGGAGTTTTGACCATTCTCAGGATTTACTTAGAGTTACTTGAACTCTAAGTAACTTCACAAAACAGAAAAAACTCTCAGCAAACACACTCTTAGCTCTCTCTCTCACTCATTCTCCTCTCTCCCTCTTTCATCTTTGTTGGTGAATCTTTGAGGAAACTAAGGGAATTTAAGGCTGAAAACTTAGGAAATTAAAGGCTTAGGTCTAGAGCTTGCTTGGCTGCAGCTATGAGGTCTTGAATCACAGCTGAGGTAAGCTATAATCCCTGTTTTAATTCAGTTTTGTCTTGGTTTTAGAAGTGTTCTTGAGCTTGTGGCTCAAGGTTGTGATTTGGAGATTTGTGGGAGTTATTATTGAACTTAAGGTTAGGTTTTGTTGCTGGTAATATGTTGATACTGTTCTGGGACTGAATTATGGTTATTGGGATTGTTTGGGATGATTTTTGGGTAAGAATTAACTTGAGGAAAAAGCTGTAAATCTGGGTTCATAGGGTCGCGCATGACCTTGTTCTTGGGGCGCTGCGACTCGCGTGAACCCAGGGTATATGGTTTCTTGTTTTGCCTAGGCGCGCCGCGACCCTTCAAGGCTGAGTCGCGATGCGTGTCCTTGTATTTGTGGCCATAGGGGCATTCTGACTTGAGGCGCGCTGTGATCTGTAGGGCGACATCGCGGCGCGCATAGGGGAGATTGGGCAATTTAGGTTTTGAGTGACATGAACTCAAACCTAAGGGCTCGAGATCGATTCTACTACCTAGTTTAGTAGAATTTGACGTCCCAGAGGCTAGGACTCGGCCCGGAAGCCTTTATTCGCTCGTTATTGACAGGATTCTATATTATGGTTGTGACTAGGTTACCGCTAGAGGCTTGGAACCGAGATCGTGCTCGAGGGTTGTTCTTATTATAAATTTTTGGGTAAGAATTGACTTGAGGAAAGATATGGTAATCTAGGTTTGTAGGGTCGCGCCATGACCCTTTTCTTAGGGCATCGTGATCTGCGTGAACCCAGGGCCTGGGGTTTCCTATTTTGCCTAGGCGTGCTGTGGCCCTTCAGGGCTGAGTCGCAACGCTTGTCCTTGGGTTTGTGGTTGTAGGGGCGTTCTGACTTATGGCGCGCTGCGACCCATAGGGGGGGTGCTGCAACACACATAGGGGAGATTGGCCAATTTAGGTTTTGAGTGACGGGAACTCAAACCTAAGGGCTCATGATCAATTCTACTACCCGGTTTAGTAGAATTCAACGTCCCGGAGACTAGGACTTGGTTCGGAAGCCTTTATTCACTCGTTATTGACAAGATTATATATTATGGTTGTGACTAGGTTACCGCTAGGGGCTCGGAACTGGGATCGTGCTCAAGGGTCATTCTTATTATACATTGCACTCGGACCTAAGGTAAGAAAATTGCACCCAATACGTGATATATGTGATTAGGGCTTGGCCCGGTTGTTAAATATAATTATGAATAGGGTTCGAGCCCCTAAGAATGAACATGATTAATATTATGATTGTGATCGTTGATTATGCATCCTAGAATGCTTTGTATTCGGATAATTGTTAAACGATATACGATTGTCTGCATTATTTGCATAATTAGGGCTCAGACCTGTTAAGGAACATAGTTAATACTGTGTTTGTATTTATTTGGTTGAGATATATGATTAATATGTATGCATGCTTGTATTGTCTGAGGTATGCTTATCTGTGTCTGATTATCTGGTTGTCTGAATATCTGGTTAAGGCATTGAATTATTAGTCAAGGGCGACAATAGCGCGTTGTGCGCTGGTCGAGAGGCTTAAGCCTAATCAGGGACATACTATTACATTGTCCAACCCTATGGTCGTTTGGAAAGAAACAAAGTGCTTGGCTAGTTCTATGGCTAGTTACTCAGAGCTAGGGCAAAGGGCCTTGGTTGACTCTATGGTCACATAGCTAGGGCATAGGGCCCCAGGTTGACTCTATGGTCACCTATTCAGGGCAGCGGGCCCTAGAGTGATCCTATAATCATTTATTTGTAATGGTATGCATGCATGAGTAGGTTATTACTGCTGGGCATGCTAGATATGCATTTGGAATATGTGTTTACTGTTTATGCACATGTTTAAGTTTTCTTGCTGGGCCTCGGCTCACGAGTGCTATGTGGTGCAAGTAACGGGAATGGGAAGCTGGACCAACCATGAGTTGGAGAGCTTCGGTGGTGGCATGCACATATGCGGCTGCTCGACCACCACAGTCGGGGTTGTCTTGGAGGAACTAAGGTTGTATCCCTTATTTTGTCGCCTAGGTTGGGTTGGCTTAAATTTTGGACTTGTATATAACCCTTTTAAATGTATATTTATATTATTTTGGGATCCCATGTATATACTAAACTTTTAAATGAAAAGTCAACGTTTCCCTTGTCCAAAATTTTTAGCCTTAACCCTTGTCACTAACCTTAGTTACACGTTTATAACCAAGAGACTTGATTAGCAAGTCTGGCACTATTTAAAGTACACAGTGTAACGACCCTAGATTAGGAGGACATTACAACTTGGTATCAGAGCTGCCAAGGTTTAAGGGTTCCTGAAGACTGGCCGAGCATGTACACTCGCCACTAAAGACACTCGACTCAGGGTTCGATAGCTCTTTGTGTGATTAAGTGCTCAACTGCTTAAATGAATGAATATGCCTTATCTGCATGCCTTATTAGGGAGCATGAGATTATTTGATAGGGTCATGCCCCTTTATTGTAATGTGCATCATAGAGAGATGTTTATTAGTGTTTATCCATAAATCAGCTGCTGGTGACGTGGCAATGATTTTCAACACGTGGCGGACACGTAGCAGAGATACGGCTCACCTATCGACCATCATTATTTCTATACGAAGAGATCAAGTTCCATATGCGACCAGTTTGGTCGCATACTCCGTTTATTTATGTAAAGATCTGTACAGATGTGATGATATTCGAGAATATCTCTTCATTATGACTTGCAGATCCGATCATTAAGGATAGATATTATTTCCTAATTCATGTAACTCTTCCTGAGCCTATAAATACACAAGAGATAGCTCAAGGAAGGGGATCGATCGATCTTTTTTGCTTTGAGAATTATATTACTATTATCCATCGTTGTATTATTTTCTTCTTCGAAGGTTCGTGAAACTCAGGAACCCTAGTTCTTTGATCACACCTTGGGAGCTCAATATTAATAATAGTATCAAGTGGACGTAGGTCATTACCAATCACTGGGGCCGAACCACTATAAATCCCCGTGTTCTTTATCTTTCCATTAGATTATTTTCAAGCTCTATATCATTTTCCTGTCATTTCCTAAACTCCGTGTCGTTGACCAAAATCAGGGTCAACATTCTGGTGCTTTCATTGAGAGACTTGAATCCGAGAAAATATAATGGCACAGACTACCAAGAAAACTGGACAGGCTGCTACCGCACCATCCTAGCCTCCTCCCCCAAATATGGCGGAAGACGAACCTCATTTGGAGTTCGATGAGGAGGAAGTAGACTCTGAGGCCCTCAAGACAATGTTGGGGGTGTTGCAAGATGAATTGGCCGCTATGAGGGCCAATAAAGAGAGTGCCTCCGAGATAATGGCGTCACAGCAGAGGGAGATAGAGCGCTAGCGCCAAGAGCTGAGCGAGAGACAGGCAGAGATGGACCGTCGTCAGAGGGACGCCATGGCAGCCCTTGAAGCAGCCCTCCAGTTAGCTAGGAATCAGGCTGCATCTGCCTCGCAACCTGATCAACCCCTAAGTGGGCCACCTCAAAGAGGTCCTAATCCTAGCCCTCCGCTCCAGCCAACAAGCCCTTAAAGGCCGGAGCAGCCACCGATGCCTCAGGATGATGTCCTACCTAGGGACCCTGAGATGTAGCCTCTATCCCAGGCTGGTCGAGGCAATCCCCCGCGCCCAAGGCAGAATAGGGTAGGGCAACAGCCTTGCAGCCCTAGACGCCCAGGGGGTGAAGAGCCGCACCCACCGAGCAGGGGGTAGCGTCCTTCTGCCAATAGAAGGAACTCAGAGACAGGCTCTGCGGTCAGGGGCCCTCCATGACATGACAATGCACGGGGACCCACCGACCAGCGCAGGCCTCCCCCTAACGCTCGGGAAGTTCCAGCCCAAGGAGGCAACAGAGGAAACAGTCGGTCCCACCATAGCCAGTCAAGGTTCAGAAATGGCCACGGCTACAATGAGGCCGAATCAGGCAGAGGGAATGCTGGTCGGAGAAATAAGGAGAGAGGTGGAGGCAGAAGTCCCCCACATAGAGAAGACCAACAAGCAGGACATAATGCTGGGGGGCAGCCTAGACAAAACAACGTCTTTAGCCGGCTCGGAGCCAGCGAGCAGCCGTGAAGAGACGATGACTTGAGGGATGTACTCAATGACTGCCAAGAAAGGCACAATGAGTACATTCCCCCGGCACTAGAGGCCCCAGCAATTCCTGAAGCCGTTCAGGCTCAAATCGATGCCCTGAACCAGGTTGTGCAGCAGCTGGTCCGGGGGCGGACATCGCATATCGAGTACGATCAGAGGAGAGGCGCCCCTTTCATACAAAGGATTGCTGTGGCAGAAACCCCCAGCAAGTTCAAGATGCCGACTTTGCCAAACTTTGATGGGTACGGAGACCCGGTATCTCATGTAAACAAATTTGAGATACGGATGGACATTCAGAAAGTCTCTGAAGATGCTCGCTACAGGATCTTCCCAGCGACCCTTTCTAATGTTGCTCAGGAGTGGTTCTTTAAGTTCCCTCCTGCAAGTATAGTATCCTGGGAAATGTTCGTAAATGAGTTTTACGGACAATTCTATGCGGGTCGAGTGCACCCCACCGAGGCAAACCAACTGGTCGAGATACGCCAGAAAGAAGGAGAGCCTTTGAAGGAGTATGTTCAGCGCTTCATGCGAGTCGCAGCTGGAGCCAAGACTATGGGCGATGAAGGCAAGATGATGGCCCTAACTGCTGGGGTTAGGTGCCATTCTCCTCTCTGGAGTAGCCTCAGGAAGCATGAGGTTAACACTACCTAGGAGTTTTTAGATTGAGCTGATCGGTACATCAAGCTCGAGGACGCGATTGCCAACGAAGGCAAATCTCCAGCAAAGGACAAGGGGCCCAAAGAAGAACCCGCCAAAGCCGCCAACGGGTCTAAGCCCAATGGCAACGACAAAGGCAACGGGAATGGAAATGGTAAAATTGGTGGAAAGCGGGCGAATGGCGAACCCTCGACCTCTGAGAGTAAGCGCCCCAAAAATAATCGGTATGAACCGAAGTTCACCAATTACACTTCCCTTATCGAAAGCCGAGCTGAGGTTTTCCAAGCGACCGGCTTGAGCGTGCCCTACAGACGACCCGCGCCTATAAGAAAGGATATCTCCAAGAGAGATTCGACAAAGTTCTGTCGTTATCATAATGACTATGGGCACGACACCAATGAGTGTAACCAGCTGAAGGACGAGATTGAGTTCCTGATAAGACAGGGACACTTAAGAAGATATGTACGAGCCGCGGGAGGTTCTCAGTGAGAGGCTCAAGGTGGCAACAAGTTGGCGCCTGCACGCCAGCGCTCGCCACCTTTACAGCCAGCTCCCGTGGCAGGTACTCTGCTCACCATCTGCGGAGGCCCACATCTCGCAGGAGATAGTGGAAAAGCGAGGGAACGATACGCTCGAACCCTATGCCACGACCTGGACATCGAGATGATGAGTGTTGAGGATCGTGTACCCAAAAAGGCTCGAACAGAGGAGGAACCGATCACCTTCTTTGATGACGACGCCCAGCATGTGCGATTCCCACACTCCGATCCGCTGGTCGTGGATGTCCAAATCATAAATATGATGGTGAAAAGGGCGTTGGTCGATACAGGAAGTTCAGTCAACATCCTATATAAGTCATCGCTGGAAAGGATGAAACTGTCCATCAAGGACCGAGAGCCATGCAACCAAACCATTTATGGTTTTTCCGGAGAAGGGCTCGCCCCAGTAGGGTCAATTAGACTCCCAGTCACAGCAGGTACCGCGCCTGCTAACAGGACATTACTCACCACTTTTATAGTGGTTGATTGTCCTTCGGCGTATAATGCCGCGATAGGGAGACTTATTCTGGTTGACCTTCGAGCCGTCACTTCTGTATGGTACCTTGCCATGAAATTCCCAATAAACGCAGGAGTAGGATGCGTACTGGGAAACCAGTGAGAGGTGAGAGAATGCTACAACGCCTTGATCACCAAGGCAAAAAAGGGTGTATCGAGGGATGCCGCCGGCAAAGAGTTGCAAATGGCATCTGATGTTCAAGCCCGCTCAGGTGATAATCTCACCAAATAGGGCGTTGCCCAAAGTGAGGATAGAGACTTAGATCCTAACTTTGGGGATTTCGAAGAAGAAGTAGGCCCCATTGAGGACCTTGAAGAAGTCCAACTCGATGAGGGAAATCCGACCAGAGTTGTGAAAGTCGGTAAAAACTTAGAGACAACAACAAAACAAGCACTGGTGGATTTCTTAGAAAGGAACCAGGACGTCTTTGCCTAGTCGCATAAAGACATGGTTGGGATAGATCCTGCAATCATCAGCCATGTCTTGAACATTGACAAAAGCTTTCCACCTGTGCAGCAGAAAAGAAGGCTGCTCGACAAAGATCAATCGAAAGCTTCGAAGAAAGAAGTCGAGAAGCTGAAGGAGAATGGGTTCATCAGGGTTGTGTTTTATCCATCGTGGGTCTCCAATCTCGTACTCGTTCCCAAGCCGAATGGCAAGTGGCGTACGTGCGTGGATTTTACAGACCTCAATAAAGCCTGCCCCAAAGACTGTTTCCCACTCCCGAGGATCGACCAGCTGGTCGATGCCACTGCAGGACACGAGATCCTCTCATTCATGGATGCATACTCTGGGTATAACTAGATTAGTATGCATCCCCCTGATGAGGATCACACTAGCTTTCGAACTGATACATGGATCTACTGTTACAAGGTGATGCCCTTTGGTTTGAAAAACGCTGGTGCGACTTACCATAGACTCGTCAACCACATGTTTAAGGAGCTGATCGGGGCAAACATGGAGGTTTACATCGACGATATGCTGGTTAAGTCGAAGAAGGTAGAAGGACATGTAAGGGACTTGCAGGAATGCTTCAACGTCCTTAATAAATATAGGATGAAGCTGAATCCCCTTAAATGTTCCTTCGGAGTTGGATCAGGGAAATTCTTGGGATTCATAGTTAACTCAAGAGGAATTGAAGCTAATCACGAGAAGATAAAAGCCTTGATCGAGATGAAGTCGCCAATGAAGATTAAGGATGTCCAAAGTTTGACTTGGAGAATTGCCGGCCTTAGTAGATTTATTTCAAAATCAATGGACAAGTGTGTCCCATTTTTCAATCTACTCAGAGGCAGTAAGAAATTTGAATGGACAGATGAGTGTGAACAGGCCTTTCAAGCACTGAAAGCGCATATGGCGCAGCCACCCATTCTGTCAAAGCCAGTCGATAAAGAGACTTTGTTCGTCTACCTGGCAGATTACGCTGCTAGTGCTGTTCTGGTGAGAGAAGAAGAGGGTATGCAGAAGGCTGTCTATTACATAAGAAAAAGGCTGATCGGAGCAGAATTGAGATATCCCCCCATTGAAAGGTTAGCCTACTGCTTAGTATTGGCCTCTAGGAAGCTGCATCCTTATTTCCAAGCCCATCCGATTACGGTATTAACCGACCAGCCTCTTCGGCAAGTTCTACAAAAGCCAGAGACTGCCGGAAGATTACTAAAGTGGGCAGTCGAGCTCGGGCAGTTCGACATATCTTACCTGCCTTGAGCAGCGATAAATGGACAAGCCTTAGCTGACTTCATCATCGAGTTCACAGAGCCCACCGATCGAGAGCAGATCGAGGAGGCTAGTGAGCCTGAATGTCAAACCCAAGCACCCTCGTGGAAATTGTTCACTGACGGATCATCTAACGAATCCCACGCAGGAGCAGGAGTGATATTGATAACGTCGGAAGGGCATCGATTTCACTGTGCAATAAGATTTGACTTCACTGCCTCTAACAATGAAGCTGAATATGAAGCACTGCTCGCTGGACTGCGGTTAGCCAAGGATATGAACATAAAAGCACTTGACATTTATAGTGATTCTCAGCTAGTCGTGAATCAGATCTTGGGAGAGTATCAAGCGCGAGGATTAAAAATGGCCGCCTATCTGAACAAAGCAAAGGATCTGTTAGCCCAGTTTGGCAGATATAGTCTACAGCAAGTGCCTTGTGATCAGAATTCCAATGCAGACGCTATGGCAAAGTTGGCAAGTGCAAAAGATGCTGATACTCTGAACATAGTGCCAGTCGAGCGACTACCCACACCCAGCATCCAAGCAGCAGAAACCACTTTAGTCATCCAGATGACGGATACATGGATGGCGCCATATGTAGAGTATCTATCAAGTGGTGTGCTACCAGTGGACAGAAACAAAGCTAGGACCCTTCAGCGGCAAGTTGCTAGGTATATCCTGGTCGATGGAATTCTGTACCGAAGGGGATACTCACTGCCACTTCTTAGGTGTATTACAAAAGAGAAAGCCAAAGAGTTGATGATGGAGGTACATGAAGGATTTTGCGGAGACCACGCTGGGGGGCAAAGCCTATCGAAAAAGATCCTAAGGCAGGGATATTTCTGGCCAACAATAAATGAAGACTCCATGGAGTTCGTGCGAAAATGTGACAAGTGTCAAAGGTTTTCTAAAATCCCGCGAGCAGTTCCCAATGAGTTAAAGCAGATGCAGAGTCCATGGCCCTTTGCGATTTGGGGAATAGATCTAATCAGATCTTTGCCTATGGGGAAAGGTGGTGTAAAGTACGCAGTGGTCGTCGTCGACTACTTCACCAAATGGGCCGAAGCTGAGCCACTTGCGACCATAACAACGAAGAAAGTGCTTGACTTCGTGGTCAAAAACATCATCTGTCACTATGGATTGCCAAAGAAGATAGTCTCAGATAACGGCACCCAGTTCGACAGTGATCTGTTCACAGATTTCTGCAAACATCACGACATTATTAAAAGCTTTTCTTCAGTCGCTCATCCCCATGCGAATGGGCAAGTCGAGGAAGTTAATAAAATGCTGAAGGATACACTGAAGAAAAGACTTGAAGAAGCTAAGGGAGCATGGCTAGGATAGTTGCCTGAAGTCCTCTGGTCATACAGAACTTCCCACCGAACAGCAACAGGTCATACCCCGTTTTCCTTGGCATACGGGTATGAGGCCATGTTGCCTGTTGAGTTGGATCCGCCTTCTCACCGCATATTAACATACGACCATGATTCTAACAGCCAGCTACTGATGGAATCCTTGGACTCGATTGATGAAAGGCGAGAACAAGCCCAGCTTCGAGTAGCTGCATACCAGCAGAAGGTCGCCCGGTATTTCAACTCCAAAGTTTGAGAAAGAAAGTTCAATGTTGGAGACCTTGTGCTTCGAAGAGTTTTTCTTAACACCCGCGACCAGGCTGCTGAAGTACTCGGACCAAATTGGGAAGGGCCTTACCAGATTGATGAAGTCCTTCACCCAGGCACTTATAAACTTGCCCGCTTAAACGGAGATCTCATTCCTCGATATTGGAATGGAGAACACCTGCGCAAGTATTATCAATGAACAATTCTTCTTAAAGAATTGGCTTGTATAAATTTTACTTTTTACAAGTTTTGTGTAAGATCTTATTGATCACTCGTAAATACATGTTTAGTCCATTTACTACGAGAATAAAAGGGACTGTGCTCAGCCAGTCATTTATTGCCAACTATTGTACTTATTACAAGTATTTGCTCATTACGTGTGTTGTTTTGCTGTATTATAATTCTAATCGTATTGCTACGAGCAGTAACGTTCGGGCAGGTTCTAGTCAAGGCAAGTGACTGCGGACCTAAAGCTCCCCGACCACTTGGGGGGCATACAAGGTACAAGTAAGCAAAGCATATCGTTAAAAGGTATGTAAACACATGAGCAAAATAAGTGAAAGCATGCTAGGGCACTTAGAGTATTTTTCAAAATTTTGATATTTGTTTAAATCAAACCAAAGTGCTATGCTAAGTTCGGTCATGCGAACAATTAGATGTTATAATAATATGCAAATATATTATAATATCAAAGCGATCCTTTTACACTGCAAGCAGTAACTGCTTGGATGTAATTGTTCAAAATGAAAGTACAAGCTGCCCGTGCAGCAAACCAAAAAATTATATTGTCTTTACATCACGACCCTTAGGTCGTGTAGTTAAAAAAAAAAGAAATATAAAAGGAAAAAACTAAGGAGCTTGAGGAGCTGAAGGATCCTGGGGAAGGTTCTGGTCGACAGCTTCATTATCTGCACCCTCCATCCCGGCGGCCAGCGAGATTTCGGGGGAAGTAGGGACCCTCGATCCTTCTTCTTCAGCCAGTTGAGCCGCGTAGCAAGCCAGCTCAGCTTCCCTCGCGTTCTCAGGAAGATAATCAAAATTGGCATCCTGATTTTGCTTCCAGAAATCATAGAAGCACCTCAGGGTGGCATTTTTGTACCTCTCTAAGTTGGCAGCGTTAGTTTTCTCCAAGTCCTTAACTCGGTCCTCCATGTCTCTAGTTTCTAGCCTGCTCGCGACCAAGTCTAGCTCGAGCTGCTTAGCTGCTTTATAGTTAGAGCGGTTGGACTCCTTGTATTGGTCCCTCAGCTCGCGGGCTTTTTCCAGAGACTTCAGCTTCTCCTCCAACTCCTTAGCCAGTTGGGCCTTCTCCGCAGTCACCACCGCCAGCTGATTAGCATGCCTGGCCTCAGTATCTTTGAGTTCGTCCTCGTGGCGTTGATCCGAGGTCCTGGCCTCCTCGGTGACAGCACCCAAGCGGATGCGGGCGATAGTAAGGGTTAGCATGGCCTGCATTCAGAACCAAAATTAGACAAACAGTAAATTACCAAATACCTGATTTCACAAGGGGAGAAAAATTACACTAGTGAACTCATTTAGGGTTCGGTTCAGAATTGGGTCAACGCCCATCGTCTCCGTAGCCGCCATGGCCGCTCGGCAGCGTTCGTGCTTCGCGATTTTGGTGACCCTTTCCTTGATCAGCTTAAAGGTGCGACCAACCATCAAGTTCCCAGTAGAGGCGAGATCCTCTTGCTGTGGTTGGTCAGATGGGGCATCGGGAGAATGAGTTGACCCGGCCGCAGCAGATAGAGTCTGCTGCTCGCGGGGGGAAGGTGGAGTCGCGGTGGCAGAGGGCCCGTCCTCTGAAGGGCCTGCGTTCTGGGCCTTCTTCTCCTGAGGCTCTTTGCTGCTCTCCCCAGTATGTCTCTTACTGGTTTTCTTTTTGCTTGGAGGGGCAGCAACAGCCTCTGGGGTGCTGTAAAGGTCGAACACGTTGGTGGAGTCCATGTCTTAAAAACAATAACAAAGTCAAACAATGAGATAGCATGAATAGCCAAACACATTACATCAGAAGAAGAAAATAAAAAAGGATTGCAAAGTCCAATACCCGAGCTATTATTACTGGTCGCTACACTACAGACTTTACTAGTCTTACACTCATTCTTTGACACGAAGAAGTCTGGCCCTAATTGTGGAGCATATTTAAAATTGCCATCCCCGTCGAATAGATGACATAGAATTGGCAAATTGTTTAAAAGCGAAATTACTATACCGTTGTCATTCGACGAGTCGTCAGAAAGGTCGACAGGCTCGATGGCCTTCTGCTTTCCTTTTCCTAAGGGGGCCGAGGGCCTCTCTGCTCGAGGAGTGCTAGCAGGTTCCCTAATCATGACCCCAGTCGGTCTTCTCCGTGGAGGAGTCGCTTGAGGTTGCTGCTCGGGTTCCTCTTCGGCACGAGCACTCCCTGCTGAAGGCCCCCTCGTATCAGATTGAGGGGCCCAGAGGCCAGCCAACCTAAGGTTAGCCTTTGTAACCAGATTCTTGACACTCTTCTCAGCATTTGGCATGCTTTCTAAGAGTGCTGATCTTGAATCCATTCCCGGAGTTGGGTTTCATTGCAGCCACGGGCTTGGAAGACATCAAAAGTTTAAGACATTGTGGAGGAAAACACTAAGTGAAGAGGTTAGCCAGCGATACGAAAGTTTTACCTCCTCGTGCGAAAGCTAGGTTGTCCGCAACCAGGTCTGCCGTAAGGAAGTACTCCTGATAGTACCTCCCCACGTTTGAGATGTGGGTCGTGTCAGTCAGGAAAGTGCGTCCATTTTCCTGATAGCAAAGGTGGAAGAACCCCATGCCTTCATGGTTGGGGTTAGATTTGAGGTCGAACAGATAGTTGACCTCATGAGGCGATGGCACGGGCCATTTTTTTTGGCTGTACAGGATATAGAGTGCAGTAAGCATCCTATATCCATTTGGGGTAATTTGAAAGGGGGCAACTCCAAAATAGTTGGCCACCCCCTGAAAGAATGGGTGAAGAGGCAAGGTGGCCCCTGCCTCAATATGAAACCGCGACTAGGCGCTATAGGCGCCTCCAGGCAGATTAGCCCTTTGGTCTGGGTTGGGCTTGACTAGGGTCACCCCTGATAGACTGTATTTCCTTAAGTAGTTGGCGATCATTTTGACCATCACCCTACTTTCAGAGACTACATGCCACTCGACATCTGGCTGAATAACGTGTCGAGGGCGGGCATGTCTTTGGATGTTTGGATCGGGGGCATTTTCGTCTCGACCACTGGTCGAGGGAGCATCAGTCGTAGCAACAGGCTGATGAGAAGTTTCGAAGGTTTTTCTTTTCTGGGCTTTGGTTTTGGTGCGAGCCATGTTTCGGGTCAAGACTGGGGAAGTGTTTGGATTAATACGAGAAAAGGGAATATCGGGTATCAATGTCGAGGGTTGTTCTTCGTCCTCGAGCAGTTGAGCTAGCAGATCATCGTCGATGGGTCTTTCTCCTCCCCACGGGTCTTGCGTATAAACTGCAAACAGATAAAGGAGGAGATAAGACGCACAGCCTGGGAGCTTATGTTGAAAGTTGGAATAACGTTGCTTGCGTCTATCGGCCAGCAGCATTCTAACCGAAACACTAAGTTTTATGCGAGCATTTTGAAAAATGGATCAAAAAGTGAAAGTAAAAAGTTTTTTTTTTCTGAAAAAAGCTTTTTCAACTCCAAAGGGGTGGGAAAAACCCAGTTTTTCAGCTAGCCTAAAAATCAAATTTTTACTTCGATTTTACACCCTAAACCCATGATCTTGACTATCAAACTGATTCCTAACTTATATAGAGCAAAAGTACACTACCCTATCAAGCATCAAACGGTATATGCAAAATCTTCACAAATTTCTACCCAAGAACACAAAAAGTTTCATAGCACAGAAGCAGCATGCATGGCATCTCAAAGGGTTAAACGTCGAAGAAAGTTTACCTGAATGAAGATTGGAGATCCTGAAAGGGAGAAGCTTTGGGTTTGCAGGCGAGAGATCCTCGGCAAAGCGTCTGAAACTTTAAAATCCTGGGCTCTGGAATATAGTTCTTGAGAGTTCTTGGCAAAAAGATTGCGTGTAAAGAGTTAATAGAAGAATGTGGGGATTATTTATAGAGTTGAGGTGTGCCGAAAAGAGGTAATCATGAGTTACCTTTTTCAAGGCATGGGGGAGTGTAACAGCCGTCAGAATGGTTTCTTGAAAACTGAAAAGGCATGATTGGACGTGATTAGGTCACTGTTTTCAAGAACGCACGGGAGCTCTGACAGATTTTGTGAGGCATACGAAAAGTTATTTTCCTAAGTTTACTTATTGCTGGTCACGATAAATAAACTTGGGGGCAAATGTTTATCCATAAATCAGCTGCTGGTGATGTGGCAAGGATTTTCGACATGTGGCGGAAACGCAGCAGAGATACGGCTCGCCTATCGACCAACATTATTTCTATACGAAGAGATCAAGTTCCATATGCGACAAGTTTGGTCGCGTACTCCGTTTATTTATGTAAAGATCTGTACAGTTGTGATGATATTTGAGAATATCTCTTCATTATGACTTGCAGATCCGATCATTAAGGATATATATTATTTCCTAATTCATGTAACTCTTCCTGAGCCTATAAATACACAAGAGATAGCTCAAGGAAGGGGATCGATCGATCTTTTTTGCTTTGAGAATTATATTACTATTATCCATCGTTGTATTGTTTTCTTCTTCGAAGGTCCGTGAAACTCAAGAACCCTAGTTCTTTGATCACACCATGGGAGCTCAATATTAATAATAGTATCAAGTGGACGTAGGTTATTACCAATCACTAGGGCTGAACCACTATAAATCCATGTGTTCTTTATCTTTCCATTAGATTATTTTCAAGCTCTATATCATTTTCCTGTCATTTCCTAGACTCTGTGTCGTTGACCAAAATCAGGGTCAACAATTAGCACTATGATTGATTATAAATGTTAAAGAAACGCTTATTAGCGCTGTTAATTGCATATAGTCCAGGAAGTGCTTATTAGCACTGTTAATACTGGCACGAATTAAATAACATGTTTATTAGCATTGCTATACATGTAAAAATGCTTGAACATGCTTATTTGCATCGTTAATTTCTTATGAATGCCAGAAATGCTTATAAGCATCGCTATTTGCTGATGAATATCAGGAAGTGCTTATTAGCACCATGGTTGAATATATTATATGTTTGCATGCTTATTAGCATTGCATCTGTTTGTTTGTTCGGTCTTGGACCGCCAAGCAATAAGAGGTATAGTTATTACTTATCTAATGACCGAATTGATCACTGCAGAGTGGGACAGTTGTTAGAGTGGGAAAATTTCTAACCCTAACCCTTGTCACTAACTTTAGTTACACGTTTATAACCAAGAGACTTGATTAGCAAGTCTGACACTATTTAAAGTATAGAGTGTAACAGTCATAGATTAGGAGGAGGTTACATAGGACGTTACAATTTTTTATTATTTATGTACCTATTAGTTGCATACCTGGTCAGAACCACATTTTTTTTATTCATTTATGTAACTATTAGTTTCAAGATCGTAATTTTGTAAATAAATTCATTTAATTTGTAACTACTAGTTTCAAAACTATATGTTATGTACGGTCTTTGCCTAACCAAAAGTATTACATTTTGTATAGCCCAAGTTCCAAAGATGAGCAGAGATGGCTTGCTCGAATGTTATATATCATGAGTGAAGAGTATTGAACCCAAGACTTGTATGCAACAGTCCAGGTCGTAAAAGACACTAATACTAAAGATGGAGTCAAGCTTAATGGATAGAGTTGCTCAGGTGTAATAAAGTGTCTGTGATTCGAGCAGGTAAAGAAACTAGCTCCTAAAAGAGGGTTCGATAAGCTTGTACACAAAAGGTTAAATTAGGACGTTAAAAATATTTGGAATTAGGCACATTGATGGTTCATATCTCACGCATTTAGGGTAGGCAGAGGCTTATTAGTTATTTCCTTCCAATCAAGGAAAATAATATATGATATTTATTTGCAAATAATTAGTTTCATTTCCACTTTAATTCACATAAATATAATTGTAACAACATGAGAAACTATTCCATTCTTTTAAGGAAAGCAGGTTTGAGATCCACCCAAATAAATATTAGTGTTGCAAGGTAGATGAAGAAGGTGTTCTTTTTCTATACATAGAAACTTTGTTGAAATATACATCAAAATAATATTCTCGCATAGACGTAGGTCAGCTTATTTTTGGCCAAACCACTTCAAACCTTATTTTCTCTCTTCTTCATTTTTCGTTCATAACCAAATTCAGATAATTAAGCTCATAATTTCTAGTTGATGAATTATGTAGTCAACATTTTGGTGCTTTCATTAAGAGAAATTAGACTTCTATAACCCATAAATAAGTCATACCCTGACTAAGACATGCCTCTCTGAAGTTCCACAAGGAATGTGCTAGACAACTCGGCTATACTTGCACCAATAGTGAACCCAGAAGATCAAGGGGTTCATCATGTTGACTTGGAAAACAGACAACATTGCAAGAGAATCGAGAGTCAAGAAACTTCACGTCAATGCCACCTTATGGCATTGAACAAGTAAAATAGGCCCTCATCAAAGCATAGGTGGAGCTTCAGCAAGTAAGAGTCCAATAGGTCGAAATGATGGCTACATTGGAGGAGGCTTTATGTCACCCACCAAGGGACCACTCTTCTCGGAGAGAGATAAGCACTCAGACTTAAACACTATGCCTAACTTGACCTGTGAACTCCCAGTTTGGGGTGGTAATGAAGCAAGAGAGGGTATGAAAAATAACCTTGAAGGATTTCGTAGCCACAACAAGAAAGAAAGGCGACAATTAGACATTCTTGCTCGAGCATAAGATAGGGTCTGAGCCAACACAAGGACTTACAATATGAAACCCTAGAGAGATTTTGAGGATGGATAGGGCAACCCTCGTGGGAGCAAGGAGACAACTCATTAAGAAAGGCAAACACACACTATTCAAAGGGTGACAAAGCCCTTTGTAGAGGTGAAGCCTCGAGCAGGGCACCTGGTGGGTCAAGTACGAAGAACTTCGAGCCACATACCCCTAATCATAGCAGACTATGACTTCAAGGTCAAGATGTGTATTGTCCTAATAAAAATATTGTTGCTTCCTTTCATTTATTTAGAAGAGTGACATAAGGTTAATGTGTTTTGAAACCATGTTTTTATTTAAAATGGCTGCGCTTTTATCATATTAAATGCGAGAAGAATTAACCTGATCGAACAACTCAAAAGATAGCCTTAGGTGCCTAATTAGCTCTATCAGGGACGATAAATCTTTCTTATATTAAAGCCAGAAAAACCTCATTAAATGTCTAAGCTAAAGGTTAAAATATAAAATCCCTCTAAATTAGCCTACTCTCTCTAGAATAAGGATCAACCCTAAACCTTGAGGGGTACAATGCAAAATATAATATTTGTATAAAAATTATTTTTTGTAAATAGTATTTTTTAAAATTTTGGTGGCCTTTTGTACATTTTTTTTTTATAAAATTTGAGATCCTTTTAACTAGGAGAGGCTTGGCCAGTTCATGCCCAAATTAGGCTTGTTTAGAATAGCGATGATCGATTCTTTTAGAGGAAATTAAAAATATTATGTTATTTGAACAATAAATAACACTTATATGATAGAATAATTTTTTTTCTCAATTCTAAGTTTTTTTGTTTCTTTTTATTTTATTTTTACTGTAATGTCTGGCTTAGTCAACAACTCTTCGGGACCCATCGACAATTTGTTGGGCTTTGTTGACAAATTCTAAACTAACTTGGTGACGGCCCCATCTAGCCATTTTCTTATGCTTTGACCAACCCACTAGTTGCCAACTGCTCCATTTGCATTTGTTGCTATGCTCAACAAGACTAGTTAGGCCTTCGAGTTCGACCGACGTGGTTGCTGAGGTTCAAAGTAGCAGAGAGAGGCAACCAATAACTCATTGTAAAATGGAAGAGCACATGTACGTATTATTCTTTTTAATTGTTTGTATACATTTTTATTTGGATATACATGTGCATATCAATCATCACTATTAATTATATATATGCTTTTCTTTCTTCATCAAATTTGCAAGACCACCTCCTCGTTTGTGGGGCCTTATTTTGGGTTGTTGTTTTGTTGGTAAATTATGTTATCATTAGTTAAATACATGGTGAAATTGGTTAGACACGAAAATGTGCAAAAGCCATAATAGTTTCACTAAAGTCAACATGTGAGAGTTGACTTTTGGTATAGGCATTTATAAATCATCTTTTTTGGTCTAAAATGTTTCCTTGGAGCATATAAGAGTACCCAAAAAGTTTGGGAGTATTTCAGGATGTTTTGAGACAAGTTTTGGAGTGCCAAGTCAGAGGGATCGACATTTGGGGATGTTTTGGTGAGACACGTCGCTTGTCTTTGAAAAGCCTACTCAGACGACGCATCGCTTGCTTCTAGGCGATGCGTCGCTTGGGCCGTCCATACGGGACCGTACAGTGACGTGTGTTTGGTTCCAAAATTCAAATTAAAATGCTCTAATATCATTAGTTGAGTCTAATGAGGGTTCCTATACTATATAAATGGGTCATATGAGTTAATTGGTGGATTTATCACTCACCTTTCTCTCTCTCTAAAAACCACCATCTCTCTCTAGCTTTCAAGATTACTAGTTTTCTCCAAGATCTTTATCAAGAAAGCTTGACTTGTATGAAGATTCAAGGCTTATGAATCCCAATGTCATTCCATTGTAGTAGCTTCAAGAAATCTCAAGGAGGAGGCTAGGAATAGAGATTTTTGGACAACAAATCTTCATTTGTATCAAGTCTTGGTTATATTTTGGGGTTTACATAAAATCACAGACTTGTGATTTTATGTAACAAGGTTATTCAATAACAAAGGTCAATTCTACCACTTGTTTATTTGTGTTGTGTTCATTGTAGTTTTCTTCCATTAGAGTTTAGATTAACATTGTTTATTGCTTTGAGTTGTAACATACAAAACTAAGGTTATAACCTCAAATCTCCAACAAACCATTCAACAATGACTACTCACACGTGCTATACTATGTGTAGAATGCTCTGTTTTCTTTATATAAATTTATGGGTTTATACCTTTTTGGATCCTGTGTTTCGTCCTATTACCTGTTTAGACCTTATGTTTTGAGAAATTACTTTTTGGATATTGTGTTTTGTAAAATTGTTCAAATAGACATCTAAACCTGATTTTGATTAACAAAAAATTGAATATAACAACACAACTATTAAACAGAATGATTGTGCTTTTGTTCTGAGTTATTAGTTTGGTGAATTATTTGTGATTTAGTTCAAAAACCTTTGATCAAAATTGAGTTTATGAGTCTATTTGAACTATTTTATAAAACACAAGGTCTAAAAAATAATTTATCAAAATACAGGATCTAAATAAGTAACGAGACAAAACAAATGGTCCAAAAAAGTATAAACCATAAATATATATATTTATATATATATATAGAATGCTTTGTTTGATCATAAAAAAATCACGGGAAGTAAATTTTGTTGGGTGTGATTGAATTAAGCTTGATTGTTTCAAAACATAAGAACTAACTCAAAAAGTAAAAATGAAGTTGATGAAAACCTATTGCAACAAGCCTAGCCTTGTGCTTCAAGACTAAACTATTTGGATTTTCTTTTAGCTTGAAAACCATTGCACCTTATAGTTTTCCTTCTTAGGTAGAGGAACCAAAGACCAAGTTTGATTTTTTTTTTTGTAATGCTGCAAATTCATCTTGCATAGCAGCTTTTCAAGCTTGGTTTTGAAGAGCATCAACCACTGTTAAAGGTTCTTTGGAAGCAATACAAAACCTTAGGTTTGTACACCACTATTTTAGCTCGAGTTATCATCCCATTAGTGTTGGTGGAACTTGTAGTAATATATGATGTAGGCAAGTGAACCTGAGTAGATACATGAGGTCGAATATTTTGTGTGATTGAAGTTTCGTGTAACTTCATTTGGTATATAATAAAAAAGAAAAAAAGAATCATATACTCTGTTTTGGTTTACTCTCTTCTCCATCTTCACTTTTCCCTCCTATTTCTCAAACCCTTTTTTCCCTTCTTGTCCAACATTGACGCCCACCCATCACTATTGCCTCTGTTGTTGTCCACCATCCTCGTCTTCCTCTTCCTCCCTATCTCCACCACCATCACCAACACCTTCAATCCTCATTTGTCCTCCTCGATGGCCTCCACCAAACCCATATCCACAAATCTTCCCACCAAACCTACACCGACTGAAACCATACCCACGACTGCCCAAGCTAACCCTTCACTCTTGGAACCCACTACAAAACTGCCATTCCCTCTGCCTGTTTCCATGCACACTAGTTGTTCCAAAAGGAAGCCCAATACAGTCTCTAATGAGTCTCTTGAGGCTGAGCCGAAGAAAGTTTTTTTTGAGGTGCCTCCTTCGAGTTCCAAGTCTCGCTCAAAGGTTTGACTCTCATTCGTCTTCTCAGAACATTGTCAAGAGAGCTAAAGGCAAGGCCCAAGTTTGTCCTCTAGTAATATCTTTCTCAACCCACTTAAAAAAATTCAGTTTGAGAAATATATCTCCCTGAGAGTTTTTTTGTCTGAATATCTTGTTGATTTGGATGATTTTGATGATATGGGGTTGTGTCCAGTGCTTATTAAGAGGGGTTGGTTAAATAATGTGTTTAATCTTATGGTTCCTTCTCAAACTTTAGTCTATGAGTTTTATGCCAACTTAGATGCTTTTCTGCTAGACCCTTTCAGTGACTATTACAATCAGGTTTATCCTTGAGGTCACTGGATTTCCTTTTTTCCTGCTGTTGTGCTTTCGCTCTCATTCTTCCTACAGTAGAGACTCCAGATTTCACCCACGACTCATGACCTAGCCTTTGATATTGCTGCCACTCTCACTTCGACGCCTGATTTTCCCTTGCCTCGCAGCTATAAGTTGTTGTCTACATTACTCACCTTGTTCTACAAGCTGCTCTTGTACATCTCCATCAAAAACTGGCGAACGTCTAGTCACACCTCCTCTCCGGGGCCCTCTCGTGCCTAATTTTTATTTTCCATTGAGATAACAAATCTCTTTGTTTGGAGGATTGGATATTTGACTCCATTGGTACTACTGCCTTTACTAAAAGCACTAAGCGCCATCTCCCATTACTAAAAGCACTAAGCGCCATCTCCCATTTTCTTGCTTGATTCACCAGCTCGTTGTTTCCTCTGCCAAATTTTTTAAGAGCCTTGTATGTCATGTTGTATGCGAGACCCGACATTTGTTAAGCAGTAGGGAAGATTAGTCATTATCAATCCAATCAGGGATTGGAGTAAAGTTTTCTCAAGTATCTTAGGAGAACGAGAAACAATATATTGGTATACTCAGATGAAGACCTGGACCCCACTGAATTCATTGATATTGATTTACAATCAGACAAAGATGGTCAAAGATCGACTTCAAGGTCATTGCACCAAATTACGAGACCAGACATTTGTTACGCAGTAGGGATGATTAGTCATTATCAATCCAATAAAGGATTTGAGTAAATTACTTTCTCAAGTATCTTAGGAGAACGATAAACAATATATTGGTAAACTCAGGTGTAGACTTGGACCCCACTAGATTCACTGATATTGATTTACAATATGACAAAGTGGTCGAAGGTCGACTTCAAGGTCAGTGCACCAAGTTACGTGACTCTTATGAAGATATATAACCTCAAAGTAGAACCTTATAGATTGATTAACCAAGACTTAGGGCCAGTTTGGTACAGCTGTGCTGTGGGAAAAAGCAGCTGTAGCTGTGCTGTGAGAAAAAGCAGCTGTAGCTGTGCTGTGAGAAAAAGCTGCTGAGTGTTTGGTAAATTATAACTTTAGAAATACTGTGAGTTGGAAAAGTTGTATATAAGTGTTTGGTAAACTAGATTATTAGATAGCTGTTAAATACAGAATGACCAAAATAGGTATCATATGTATTTAACTAATTTTGTTTGAATAAATTTATACATATTAACATATTTATAATTATTTTTTATTTTATTAAAAATAATAATGATTTTTTATAATATTTAATTCTTTTAATATATACGTATAATAAAATGATTAATTAAATTTTAAAAAATAAAAAATCAACATAAATATTGTCTATTTTTAAATTATTATAAATTTTGATCATAACAAATAATTTAAATTTAGTCAATTTGATACGACAAAATACAAAACTTAAATAAAATAAAATAGATAAGAATATAGTTTAATTATATCCCATTAAACTTGCAGCAATCAGATCTCTAGTATTGTCCATTTCATTTAAATTTGAAGCTCTAGTTATCTCATCTTCATCTTCAATATTAGTTTGATCTTCTACACAATAATATGGATTATCTCTAATTTTCTCAAAATGTCGATCACGTTTTGCATGCCTTCGAATGTAATTATGCAAGGTCATTTATGCAATCACTATTTTCACTTGCTTCTGATATGGATAACTAGGCATATCTCTTAATATTTTCCATCTTTTCTTCCATACTCCAAAAGTTCTTTCAATAACACTTCGAAGAGAAGAATGTGCCTGGTTGAATACCTCTTTATAACCAGTAGGTTTGCTACCTCGTTGAAATTGTGGTAGATGGTATCTTTGGCCTTTATATGGTCCTAAAAAACCTGTAATTTGTGGGTATCCTGCATCCACTAAATAATATTTTCCTGTCAAATAAAATATAAAAATATAATTACAAAATTATAAAGACTTTAATATTTTATAAATGTGTTTAGATGACAACCTTGGGGAGGTTTTGGAAAATTTGAAGTTGAATCACGTAAAGCTGTATAGAAAATTCTTGTACCATGAGCAGAACCTTCCCACCCAGCATATGCATATATAAATTGCATATCAAAATTACATATTGCCATGACATTCTGAGTTGGTATCCCTTTTCTACCAACAAATGGTACTTGATCTTCAGGTGGAATTACAGCATTCACATGTACACCGTCTATTGCGCCAATACAGTTCTAGAAAAAAAATACAAGATTATAAAAATATACTCTAGTTAGAAAAAAAATTATTAAAATATTGTATAATTTTAAAGTATGACTTACCTTAAAATGAGGCATATATCTAAAATCTTTCAATATCTCTTCAGGAACATCTTTAAATTCTGGGTCTGGTGATTTTAATACATCTACACTCATATGACATAAAACATCTAAAACCTTGTTGAAATATCGACTAATTGTCTCGCTTGAGTGTTGGAATCGCTCTTGTGTTAATCGGTTTCCAGCACCGTGACCTAATGTAAATAAAAACATGCCTAATATCTCAAGAGCACACATTCTCTTTGAACCCTTAAATCCATAATTAGCTTCCAATTCATCGCATAATTTAATGAAAACATCTTTCTCCATCCTAAACATGCTATAACATCTACTTTCATTTCCTTTTAATATTTCCATCAACCACATATGACCAGTTTGAGAAGAATTCATACAAGGTGTCTTTTCAATATATGTTGTATAATAATGTTGAACAAAGTATGTAGCTATAGACGCCGATTGTAACTCAATCTCCTCATCCGTGTCTGCCATTATTTCTAATTTAAAATAAACCTATGTATATTAAAGAGTATATAAAATACATGCCAAATAGCCATAAAGTCTTCATAACAAATGCAAGTGAAAAACATAATAAAGCATATTTATATTAAATAGTGACAACACCAAGTCTTGAGAGCAATTTAAAAAAAAAGTCTGTAAAGAAATAACATAATAAACATATACTAAGGTCATAACACAAAGTTTAGAAAATAAATACTACTACTACTATAAGTCATAGTATTATAATTATCCCAGAGTATGCTCATTCTTGAGCCAAGTAAGCATCAACTCAGGTTCCTCCAATGAAGCAAACATCTCTCTCTTCTCTTTCATGATAAACAAGCGAGTTGCAAATAAATACAAGCTGCTCCCTTTCTCAATTCCAGGCAAAGAACTTAAAATTTTCATAACTTCGGTAATACTATTCTCCTTTCTAGCTGTTTCAATATTTCTACTCCTTGTCTCCACAGCATCAGCAAGGCGACCAATTTGTTCAAATATCATTAAAGGCCCTGTCTTCTTCATTTTTCCTTTTCCATGTTTCATTGCTTTATTTTGTTTCTCAAGTGGCTCGGCTAATCTCTTGTTATTTTTCTCTCTAAGAAATCTATCAGTATTAGGCATCTCTAGATCATCGTCACTACTCTCAAGTTGTTCATGTAAGGTTTCAATATTGTTAAAAGGTTTTTCAGACTCAGATGGAATTATTCCAGATGAAGGTGTCCAAGCATACTCTCTTGTAGCAACAGTGTTCATGAAAATCCTATCTAATTTTTCCTGTACCTCTGGTTCAATTCCCCGAATGCGGAACTTTGCAGCATCGGGATGACTCTACAAAAATTTTTTGTTAATTAAATGTAACATTTATGAAAAAAAAAAGTCTTTTAGTTTCATATAAATATTTAACAAGATTATAATGTACCTGTAATTTACTATTCCACCAATCTTCAGTTGCATCAATTGTATTCTTTTTTATATTCCATCCTAAGCCAGTTTCTTTTCCCTTGAGTTGCTTCCAAAGCTTCCATTCATTTTTTAATCCATCCCACTTATTTTTCAATTGTGGTCTAGTGTAATCTCTTCCAGTTGCTTTCTTCATATTTGTAATCAAGTTTACATATCCAACTTTATCTAAATAAGTAGTAGGACGATGCCCATCATCAACCTCTTTGATACAGAAGTCTAAGAAAAAATTCAAACTCTCTGAATTCCATATTGCTTTACTTCTTGGTACGTCACTCTTGGTGCAAATATTATTTTCATTTTCCATCTAATAAAAGTGAAATGATAAGTATAAAAAAAATACAAAAGTAAAATAATGTATCCATATACGCAACAACTCTTATCAATCACTACCATCTATGTAAAACTAAATAATTCAACTAAAGTTCAACATATCTAACTTCAAGACTATTCTTAAAGAATCCATTGGGAGAAGATAAAACACACACATATGTACATTCATATACATGTAAAAAGGTTACTATAAATCAACTTTTGAAGTGAGAAAATTAAGTAAAAATAAAAGAACTAAAAATATATTTTTGTTATGTATATGGCAACCATAAATGATTCATCTTTGAATGTAAAAATTGTATTTTTAATGTCCACTTCTCGGCTGAGAGAGCAGACAACCATAAATGAAATTATTTTAATTATAGATATTGTTAGACAAAATATATCTCCTTTATATTGTTTATTTCACTCAAAACAAAAAGATAGAAATCTAATCTAGTTTTTGTATTAAAAAAGCATATCTATTCTTTCATGGTAATTCTTATTCTTTATTATTAAAGTTTATTTAGAAAAAAGATTAAAAAAGAAAAAAGGCTGTGTACTCTCTCTCTGTGTCGTACTCTATTGGCACCCATCACTCTGTATTTTTCTTGGTCAATCACAAAGGCTCCTTTTTCAGTCAGTGTTGAATATTCAACTCTACATATGACTTTAATTCTCTCAGTGTTGAATATAACTCTATATACGACTTTAATTCTCTCTCTCTCTCTCTCTCCTCTGCGTCCTACTCTATATATCCATTAGAAACAAAAAAAATCTCTCTCCTCTGCGTCGTACTCTATATATCCATTAGAAACAAAAAAAAACCAAATGCACTCTATATATCCATTAGAAACAAAAAAGGAAATGCATCAAAATAAACCATTAAACAAGTCCAACCCATATATATATACACACACAAATATACTGGTATGAAGAAGATCGAATAACCCAGTATCACAGAAACAATAATCAAACCACTGTACAAATATATATATATATATATATAAAATGCCCTTTAATAAATCTGTGTTTAATATAGCATTCAAAAAAAAAGTTAGAGAAATACCTTGACTTGATTGTGCTGGAGTTTTTGACAGAGAAGTGTAGTCCGTGAGGAAGAAGGAAGAAGAAATGGTGAGGCAAGGTGAAGAAGATTTAACGATTGAAAAAGAAGACCTAATAATTCTAATTTAAATGGGGGTATTTTGGTCCAAAAAAAATATCATTAAACCACAATTTCAGCTTCCCGTATAAGCTAAAATCTCAAAGTTGGTGTGGGCCAACTTTGATAAAAAGCTATAATTTTAACCTAAATTCCTAAAAAAGCAATTTTTTTTATTTTACCAAACACTTTTTAGTCAATAGCTTTTTTAAAAAGTGCTTTGGGCTTTTCAAAAAGCCATTCCAAACGGGGCCTTATTCTGCTAAGTCTTTTAAGGATCATGTTAGAAACATGGGTTTGAAGGAGATACCCCATTTGCTTTAGGGCAAGTGAGAGATTATTGGGAATGGTGTCCTTAAAGCACATGTAATGGACAATATTTTTATGAAATAAATAAATAAAATGAATTTTTTCTTTTATTGAATGTTTTATATTATTGTTTGAATAATATTATTTAAATATCAGAAAATTTACAAATTCATCAATGTGACATCAATCTTGTATTGGTACGAGAGGATTAAGATTGAGGAAAATGAATTTAAATAGTTCACAGTAAAACAAAGTTATATGAAATCTTTGGATTAAATACTGTTAGTATGGTTCACTAGTATTATAAATACATGTAATCTAGATCCGGATTACTGATGTGGTAAGATATCTTAGTGGAGGTGCTTTATTTAATGAGATTATATAGAACTAGACCTAATATGCTATTCATACTTAATTAATGCCGTTTCATCATAAAGTATTAATTAAACATATTATTAGATTGTCATATACATATTGATCTAAATCCTGAAGTTACTATGAACGTCTGTTTATATTATTTAAGTAATTTGATTCACTCGTTGTGGTTTGTCAAAATGATTAGGCTGGAAACTTTTGTTTTGGAGACTTATTGGTGTAGATAGCTGGGGGACATAGTATAAAGATATGAAATTTATACCTTTCCTATATGGAATTGAATAATAGTTTCCTTAAGGGTTGAATTTTGGAACTGAATGATTATTGAACTCAAATTCATAAATTAGTTTATGAGTTAACTATTCACTAGTAATGCCAATGGAGCTTAAGGATATTATGAGATAATTAAAGAGGTTGAACGATCAACTTATCCTTGCTTTAATTATGAACCGTTAATAAATGATTAAATTGTATGTAATGATTATATCAGTTGACACTTTATTATAAATTACTTAGTAAATAAATTGTTTACAATTGCAAGAGTTCAACATCATATTTTTAGTGCAATAATATTGAGATTAATAAATAAAGTTATCATATTAAAGAGTTTTAAATTATAATCTAAATTTATTAGAGCTTAGAATTATAGGTCCATAGGTCCCCTAACTGACTCTATCAACACTGTTCAAGATAAGAGTTGAAACAATGTTAAAATTGTGAAAGAGCATATTTGGAAGAAAATTATTTTTTGAGCAAATATGTAATTATATGATAATTGAGAATGAATTAATTAGTTATTAATTCTTATATTTATTAATTAAATATTTATTCATTTATTTTATAGATAATTTTTGAAATTATTAATAAAATAATTAATTTTGAATTAATTATGTTTTCTTTATTTAAATGTAAAAGATAAATCTAAAAATTCAAATTGGATTTTTGTTATCCAAAGAATAGGCGTGGATGACATGGCAGACATTTTTAACACGTGGCTGACACCTGGCAAAGGTTCTGTTCGACTATCGACCAGGAAGGTTCCCTTAGCGTAACATTTGGACTTTATATACGACCAGCTTGGTCGTATACTCCGTATATTTTGAGAAGATCTTGTACATTTATAATCATATCCGAGATTATCTCCCATAGTTCCTGAGTATCCGATTATTTTTTGGTCAAGAAGAATTAGCTTTATTGATCAAACAGACAAATACAACCAATGCAATATGCCCAGAAATAAACCGAAACAGCCAGGCAACACCTAACTCAAATTACATACAAGCTAGTTTCCTTAAGAAAAGATTAAAATGAGGAAGAGACTTCCTACTATGAACACTGTAAATTCTGTAATGAACTAATGTAACTATTTCTTTAGCTATACAATTAGCTGTTAGGGAGAAGCCATCATATATGCACCTATTTCTATTCCTACCATGGCCCTTTGCAGTGTGGGGTATAGATTTAATCGGGTCCTTGCCAACAGGAAAAGGTGGAGTGAAATATGCAGTTGTGGCGGTCGACTACTTCACCAAATGAGCCGAGGCTGAGCCACTCGCTACCACAACGACAAAGAAAGTGCTTGACTTTGTCATCAAGAACATTGTTTGTCGATATGGATTGCCCAGAAAGATTGTCTCGGACAATGGCACCCAGTTTGATAGTGACCTATTCACAGACTTCTACGAAAGGCATGGAATCATCAAGAGCTTTTCTTCAGTTGCTCATCCACAAGCAAATGGGCAAGTTGAAGCAGTAAATAAGACATTGAAGGATACCATGAAGAAAAGGCTTGAGGAAGCTAAAGGAACATGGCCAGAACAGCTGCCTGAAGTACTCTGGTCGTATAGAACTTCTCACCGAACAGCAACAGGTCATACCCCATTTTCCTTAGCATATGGGTATGAAGCTATGTTGCCTGTCGAGTTAGATCCGCCCTTGCATCATAGAATCATATATGACCAGGATCAGAATAGCCAGCTGATAGTGGAGTCCCTAGACCTGCTCGAGGAGAAGCGAGAAAAAGCCCAACTCTGAGTAGCTGCGTACCAGCAAAAAGTCGCTTGGTATTTTAACTCCAAAGTAAAAGAAAGAAAGTTCAACGTTAGAGACCTAGTACTTCGAAGAGTTTTCTTAAACACCCGCGACCAAGCTGCTGGAGTACTCGGACCAAACTGGGAAGGACTAACCAGATTGAAGAAGTACTTCATCTAGGCACCTATAAAATTGCACGCTTAAATGGAGATCTTGTTCCGCGTTATTGGAATGGAGAACACCTGCGCAAGTATTGTCAATAAACAGTCATTTTTAAAGGACTGACTTATATTAATTTTTACTTTTTACAAGTTTTGAAAAAGGGTTAGTCATGTTATATGGCTAATCGCTTATAAGTGTAAGATCTTTCAAAGATCACTCGTAATGACATGTTTAGTTCATTTAAATACGAGATTTATAAGGGACTATGCGCAGCCAGTTATTCTTTCCAAACTTTGTAATTTTTTACAAGTATTTGTTCATTACGTGTGTTGTTTTGCTGTATTATAAGTTTTACATTTTATACCGAGCAGTAATGTTCGTACAGGTCGTGGTCAAGGCAAGTGACCAAGGACCTAAAGCTCCTCGATCACTTGGGGGGCATATAAGGTACATCGATAGCAAAGCATACCAAGAGGTATGTAAACACATGAACAAAATAAGTGAAAGCATACTATAGTACTTAGAGTATTTTTCAAAATATATAATTTGAAAAATCAAGCCAAAGTACTATGCTAGGTTTGGTCATGCGAACAGATGTTATAATAAAGCAGAAATATTATAATGTCAAAGGAATCCTTTTACACCGCGAGCAGTACTGCTCGGATGTAATTGTTCAAGTAAAAGTAAAAGCTGCCCGTGCAGCAAAACCAAAGAAAAATTAGTCTTTACATCACGACCCGCATGTCGTGTAGTTAAAAAGAAAAAAGAAGAAATATAAAAAAAAAATCATGGAGCTTGAGGAGCTGGAGGATCCTGAAGAGGGGCCTGGTCGACGGCTTCATTGTCTGCACCCTCCATCCCAGCGGCCAGCGAGATTTCGGGGGAAGCAGGGACCCTCGATCCCTCTTCTTCAGCCAGTTGAGCCGCGCAACGAGCCAGCTCGGCTTCCCTTGCGTTCTCAGGAAGGTAGTCAAAATTGGCACCCTGATTGTGCTTCCAGAATTCATAGAAGCACCTCGGAGTGGAATTTTTGTACCTCTCTAAGTTGGCAGCATTAGTCTCCTCCAAAGCCTTGGCTCGGGCCTCCATGTTCTTAGTTTCAAGCCTGCTCGCGATCAAGTCCAGCTCCAGCTGCTTAGCCACCTTATAATTAGAGCGGTTGGACTCCTTATATTGGTTCCTCAACTCGCGGGCTTTCTCCAAAGATTTTTGCTTCTCCTCCAACTCCTTTTCCAGTTTGGCCTTTTCTGCAGTCACCGCCGCCAGCTGATCAGCGTATCGAGCCTCGGCAGCTTTGAGTTCCTCCTCGTGCCGATGGTTCGAGGTCTTGGCCTCCCCGGCAATGGTACCCAGGCGGATGCGTCCAGCGGTGAGGGTTAGCATGGCCTGTATTCAGAACAAATATTAAACAAATAATAAAAGGTCGAAAACCCGATTTCACAAAAGGAAACAACTTACGCTGGTGAACTCATTCAGGGCTCGGTTCAGAATCGGGTCGATGCCCATCATTTCCGTGGCTGGCATTGCTGCTCGGCAGCGGTCGTGCTTGGCGATTTTGGTCAGCCTCTCCTTGATCAATCTAAAGGAGCGGCCAACCATCAGGTTCTCAATCGAAGCAGGACCTTCCTGCTGGGTTTGATCAGATGGGGCGGCAGGAGGAGTTGACCCGACTGCAGCAGATGGAGTCTGCTGCTCGCGGGGGGAAGATTGAGTCACAGTGGTAGAAGGCCCTTCCTCCGGAAGGCCTGCATCCCGAGCCTTCTTCACCGCAGGCGCCTTACTGCTCTCCCCATCATGTCTCTTGCTGGCTTTCTTTTTACTCGGAGGAGTAGCAGCAACCTCTGGGTTGCTGTAAAGATCAAAGACGTTGGTAGAGTCCATACCTGAAAAGCAAAAACAAAGTCGAGCCATGAGATAGCATGAATAGCCAAACACATTACATCAGAAAGAGGAACAAAGAGGATTGCAAAGTCCAATACCCGAGCTATTACTACTGGTCGCTACACTATAGACTCTACTAGTCTTATATTCATTCTTTGATACGAAGAAGTTTGGCCCTAAGTGTGGAGCATATTTAAAATTGTCGTCCCCGTCGAACAGATGACAGGGAATTGAAAAATTGTTTAAAAGCGAAATTACTATACCGTTGTCGTCCGACGAGTCATCAGAGAGTTTGACAAGCTCAATGGCCTTTTGCTTTCCTTTTCCTTTTTCTTTGGGAGCCGAAGGCCTCTCTGCTTGAAGAGTACTAGCAGGTTCCCTGATCGTAACCCCAGTTGGTCTCCTCTACGGATGAGACATTTGGGGTTGCTGCTCGGGTTCTGCTTTGGCGCGAGCACTCCCTGCCGAAGGCCCACTCACACTTGGTTGAGAGTCCCAGAGGCCAGACAGCCCAAGGTTAGCCTCTGTAACTAATTTTTTGACACTCTTCTTAGCATCTGACATGCTGGCTAAGAGTGCCGCCCTTGACTCCATCCCTGGAGTTGGGTTTGGTCGCAGCCACGGGCTTGAAACACATTGAAAGTTCAAGACATGGTGGTGGAAAAACACTAAATGAAGAAGCCAATGGTGTGAAAATTTTACCTCCTCGTGTGAAAGCCAAGTTGTCTGCGACCAGGTCAGGCGTAAGGAAGTACTCCTGGTAGTACCTCCCCACATTGGAGATATGGGTGGTATCAGTCGGGAAAGTGCGCCCGGTTTCCTGATGACAAAGATGGAAGAACCCCGTGCCTTCTTGGTTGGGGTTAGATTTGAGGTCGAACAGGTAGTTGACTTCATGTGGCGACGGCGCGGGCCATTTTTTCTGGCTATACAGGATATAGAGTGCAGCAAGCATTCTATATCCGTTTGGGCTAATTTGGAAGGGGGCAACTCTGAAGTATTTGGCCACCCCCTGAAAGAATGCATGAAGAGGAAAAGTGGCTCCTGCCTCAATATGAAACCGCGACCAGGCGCTGTAAGCACCTCCAGGAAGATTAGCCATTTAGTCTGGGTTTGGTTTGACAAGGGTCACCCCTGTCAGATTGTATTTGTTTAAGTAGTTGGCGATCATTCTGATCGTCACCCTACTTTTAGAAACTACATGCCACTCGACATTCGGCTGAGTAGCGTGTCTCGAGGGCGGGCATGCCTTTACACATTTGGATTGGGGACATTTTCGTCTTGACCACTGGTCGAGGGAGCATCAGTAGTAGACTGATGATAAGTGTTGGGAGTTTTTCTTTTTCGAGCTTTAGTTTTGGTACGAGCCATATTTTGGGTTGAAACTGGGGAAGTGTTTAGGTTAAGGCGGGAAAAAGGAATATCTAATATTAGAGTCGAAGGTTGTTCTTCATCTTCAAGCAGTTGAACTAAGAGATCGTCGTCGATGGGTCTTTCTCCTCCCCACAGGTCTTGCATATGAACTGCAAACAGACAAAGGAGGAGATAAGACGCACAGCCTGGGAACTTATGTTGAATGTTGGAATAACGTTGCTCGCGTCTATCGATCAGTAGCATTCTAACCGAAACACTAAGTTTTATGCTAGTAGTTTGAAAAACGGATCAAAAAGTGAAAGTAAAGAGTTTTCTGAAAAGAAACTTTTTCAACTCCAAAGGGGCGGGAAAAACTTAGTTTTTCAACTAGCCTAAAAATCGAATTTTTACGTCGATTTTACGCCCTAAACCTATGATCCTGACTATCAAACTAATTCTTAACTTATATAGAGCAAAAATACACTACCCTGTCAAGCATCAACAACATATACAGAATCCCCACAAATTTCTAATCAAGAACGCAAAAAGTTTCAGAACTCTAAAGCAATATGCATGGCATCTCAAAAAATTTAAAAGACAAAGAAGTTTACCTGGATGAAGGATGAAGATTCTGAAATGGGACGACTTTGGGCTTGCAAATAAAGAACCCTCAAGCAAAATGACGGGAGACCTTTGAAGTTCTGAGTTCTGAGATGGAGTTCTTGAGTGTTCTTGGCAGAAAATGGCGAGTAAAAGGTGAATGAGAGGGTTACTTATAGAAGCCGAAGTGTAATGCCCTGAATTTCCTAATAAGGGTTAGGACCTTGATTAGGAGGCCGGGAGGGCCATAATTGATTTATTATAATATTAAATGATCATATGCGTGTTAATGTGAATTATATTATTATATGATGATAAATGCATGCATATGGGGGTATTTATAATGATAAGGGCATTTTGGTAATTTGGCCTGTAGAGGGCATATTTGTAAATTGGGTGCATATTGTAATTTTTGAATGAGATTTTATTATTATGGAGATATATTCGAGGTCTTCGCCATGAGATGATCATAGATTATGAGTTAGCAGTTTTGTCATAACGGGGTCAAGTTTGGGGTAATATAAATGTTTATTTGATGATAAATTGGGAGTATTTGAGATCAAGATGGAATTCTGGAAGTTTTGACTATAATGTCCCCGGGAGTGTTTTCGGGACCCCGAGCCTTAGGTTTTATTTGAGGTTACTTAAGCTTGAAGTAGCTTGTCAGATAAGAACGTACGTTAGAAAATCTCTCTCTCCCTTCCCGATAGCCTATTTTACCGTTCGAAGCTTTCTTAAAGGAATTTCGAGTTCTAGGAGTCGGAATCAAGCGAGGGTCGAGGCATAGCGATCCTAGGAAAGATTAGAAGCTTCTTAACCGAAGGATTTGACGGAAAACAACCCAATCAAAGGTAATCTAAGTTTGAAGTTTTGAGTTTCTAAAGTTTTTAAGCTTAGAATTGGACTTTGTGAATTATTGAGTTTTTGATTGGTTTGAACCTTGGGTTTTGAGGGTTTTGGAACTTTGGGAAGCTTGGGAACTTTGATTTGATGATTGGGGAATGTTTAGGTATGATTTTGGAGGCTTTGGAGTGTTAAAATCGAGTTTGGGAATGGCCCAGAGTTGGGGGCCGCGACCCTGTTCTTGGGGTGCCGCGGCCCTGCTTTGAAGAAGCAGGTGAAGGAAGTGAACCTGCTGGGCGCCGCGGACCTTGATGAAGGGCACCGCGGCCCTTGGCTCAGAAAATTCTGGGGGCCGCGGCCCAAGGTGGCAGGGCCGCAACCCTTGCCCTGTTTTCACCCCGTTTGCTCGTTTTGACCCCGGGAACTTAGCTATAGGCCTCGGGAGTGTTCCTACTACTTGGATTAGTTTGGATTGTTGTCCCGGAGGCTAGATTTTGGTTTGGTAACCTATGTTGATCATTTTATTGATGGTGTCCCATATTTGGTTATGATTAGGTGACCGCTAAGGGCTTAAAGGTTGATCGTTCTCAAGGGTCGTTCTTATATTGGTTCTAGCTCGAATCTGAGGTAAGAAAACTGCACCCTATGTATATGTGACATGCATGGCTATTATTGGTGCATGTTGGATTGTTGAATATAATGCATATGATGCACAAGAAACATGTGAATAGGACATGCTTTACACATTGAGTATGATGTTGTTCAGAGCTTGAGCCTATGTGTTCGTGCATAGTCCTAATTGTACTATTACCTGTTAGGTAAGCATGCTAAATACCTTGTTATGGATATTGGATATGTGATACATGTTTGGTGGCATGGCTTACTTGTGTGTGGCACTGATTTATTAGTCAGAATCGGCAACGGTGTTATATCCATTTGTGAAGCTGTGATTTACTAGTCAAGTTCACAATGGGTTGAACACTGGTCGTGTTTTACTGACCTAAGAGTCAGAAATGGCATAGCGTTATGAACGTTGAGCCAAATGAAGATTAGATCTAATTGATATCAGCAAGAATGACTCACATGGGGTATTAACGCTGGACCGACCCTAAGGTCGATGAACTTATAAGCGATTGGCTAGCTGAGACTAGTTATTCAGAGCCAGGGCATATGGCCCGGTGACTGTTTGTCACATGGCTAGGGAACGCTGTTCCAAGGTTATGACTCTAAGGTCATGAGGAAGGTTATGTTGGCGACTATTCACCATACACCTATCCTGTTCAAACTTATGAAAGGTTCACTTATCAATTAAGCCTGAGTGACCCTATCGTCACATGGCCAGAGGGGGGGCTGTACCCACTTTTGTGACTGTTGCGACTGTCACCTATTTATTGGGGCTAAGAGTCCTGGATGATTATTATGATCATTGGTTGATGTGTTATACTCAACATTATGTGGATATGTTGCCTGTTGGAGTAGGGCGTGTGCCTTATGATCCGATGACATGTTATAACTGTTCATGAGCATATTAAGTTTTCTTGTTGAGCTTCGGCTCACGGGTGCTATGTGGTGCAGGTAAAGGCAAAAGAAAGCTGGACCATCCTTGAGTTGGAGAGCTTAGGTGATGAGGTGTACATATGCAGCTGCTCGTCCACCACGGCCGAGGTTGAGAAGGAACTAGGGTTAAACCCTGTTTTGCCGCTTAGAACGACCTGTTGTAAATATTTTCTTGTAATAGACTCTGAAATTATAATTTTGGGATCCCAACATATATATTAAACGTTCTAGTGAAACGTTACATCTTAACCAAAATTTTTAATCCCTAAACCGCTAATCATACTTAGATACACGATTTTGGCCAAATGACTCGATTAGCGAGTTTAACACTGTTTACAAGGCACACCGTAACGGTCCCTGGAATTGGGGCGTTACATGAAGTGTGAAAAAAATTAATAATAATTAATTCCCTTTTTTCGAAGCATGGGGGAGTGTAACAGCCGTCGGAGTGGTTTCTTGAAAACTGAAAAGGCTTGATTAGACATGATTAGGTCACGGTTTTCAAGAACGCACGAGGGCTCTGACGGATTTTGTGGGGCATATGAAAGGTTGTTTTCCTAAGTTTACTTATTGCTGGTCGCAATAAATAAACTTGGGGGGAAAATTTTATCCAAAGAATAGGCGTGGATGACATGGCAGACATTTTTAACACGTGGCTAACACCTGACAAAGGTTCTGTTCGACTATCGACCAGGAAGGTTCCCTTAGCGTAACATTTGGACTTTATATACGACCAGCTTGGTCGTATACTCCGTATATTTTGAGAAGATCTTGTACATTTATAATCATATTTAAGATTATCTCCAATAATTCCTGAGTATCCGATTATTTAGGAAAGAATATCTGTAACAAATTTATGTAATCCTCCTTGAGTCTATAAATAGAGAAGAAATAGCTCAAGGGAGAGACCTTTTTCTTGGGCTGAGTTAAGTTTATGTTTTACAAGAGAATTAGAGCTATTATCTTCTGATTGTATTATTCATCCCCCTAAGGCTTGTGAAACTCGGAGAACCCTAGTTCTTTGATCACTACTTTGAGGATTAATATTAATAATAGCTTAAGTGGACGTAGGTCATTACCAATTCGTGGGGCCGAACCACTATAATTTGTTGTGGCGTTTACTGTTTTTTCCATTAGATCTATTTCAACACTGTCCATCACATCAAGCATTTGATTCCGTGTCAGTTGACCAAAACGCGGGTCAACATATTTGAATTGGTTAAGATATTTATTCAAATAATTAATTATTAAATATAATTAGTTATATGATAAGATTGGTTATGAGTCATCATATAACAATTTTTAATAAATGGATTATTAAATATAATTAATAAATAAAAGTGGTTAAGACACATGCCTTGAAATTGACATGTGTTACACGCCATGCACTGTGATTAGTGTGTAACTGAGTATATGACTCAATCTTTGATTGTTTAATTTATTTAAATATTATCTTAATAATAATAATAACGTTTTAAGTTTGATTTAATTCGTTTATATAAATAATTAGTTAGAAGAAGTTTCTAGCAACTTTTCTCAGATTTTTCACAAAGAGAATTAAGTATCGTATTATTTATACTAAACTTGAAAACCTATTTTCTCATAGCCTATTCCAAGATCTTATGTGTTGAGAATATCTTGTGAATCACAAAAATCACCTAAAGTTTCTCTACATGCCGACACACGTCTTGAGGTGTAGAGAACGGTTCAGAAGATATTAGTTTGAGTTTCTGTCAGAGCTTTTAGATTGGATGTTTGTTTAATTAATCGAGAAGTAAGCAATGACACTTGATAGACTTCAACTAGTAGGTTCCTTCTTCTTCTTCTTCCATGTGTGTTTGAATTAATCTGTGTATATTAATTTGATCCGTTATTTAAAAGTTGTTTAAATTTTTTTTTGTTATTCCTTGGGCCCACCACCGTGCATTCCGCTATGCACTCGGTAATCTATTACCAACATTATCTACTTCAAGTCTTGGTGCTAAGAAGAATACCTGAAAGTATCTACTATTTTCTCGTCTCCAGTCTCATTTTGATTAGTATTGCAAAGATCAAGCTCTTTAGTGTCACTTTGAATGCTTGGTCTTAGCTTAGTTGGTGTTTCAGTTGTTTTCCCTGATTTTACATTGTCGTCATCATCTACTGATTCTAATTAAAAAGCTCTTACTGAGGGGGAGTTATAGCTAACTCCTTTAGATGTTGCTCATGTTTAAGGGGAGTCCTCAGCTGTTCCTCTGGATGCTTTATCTCCTAGTTTTCCCCAGTGGACTGCTTGTATCAAGCTTCCTACTCGGTGGTCCACTCGTCGCACGTAGCCTTTGTCCTTTCTTCAGACAATGTGAAATAGAAGTGTTGCCTTCTAACAACCTTTGTTCTAGGTCTTTAGCTTTCTCCTTAACTTAGTATATTTAATTTTAAATATTCAAACTGCTAGATGCTACTGCTTTGTTATATTTTGTTTGTTTGAACTTGTGAATATTTTTTTTGACTACTTGTGAAGATGATGGAGTGCATTGGGGTTTAGATGGAGGCAAGAGTGAAGTTGATGGCTGAGTGGATAAGGGATTTGCTTGGATAAGTGGGATGGAGGAGTTGATGGCTATAGTGGACACATTGGTTGCACCAGGAGTGGAAAATTGAGTTGGAATTTTGGCTGAATGATATCGTGTGTTAACACTAAGGACCTTAAAATTTATTATTTGATAGTGTTTTTGAGTTTATTTTACTTAATTTGAGCGCGTTTTGTAGTTTTGAGAGTCATTGGAGCAAGTAAAGGGATGCAAGAAGAATTGAAGAAAAAAGAAGAAATTTAATGCAAAAGCAGAGTTAGTGTCCCGACGGCTAGTATCAGCGTCACTATGCAGAGCGGAAAATTCAAAATTGGGAAACTCCCTTATTTTCTTTCTTTTCTTGCAAGTTTCAATCTAGGCTATAAAGGAGAGGGAGGAAGACGAATTTGGAGAGACTTTTAGAGAGAGAACTTAATTCACAAAACCTAGAGTGAGGAGGAGAAAGAGGAGAATCAAGCTTTGAAGAATGGAGGAGTTTCTACCAAGAGTTTTCATCTCTTATATTCTCTTTCTTTTGCTATCCTTGTAAACTCCATGATGATGAATTTTTTTATGTTAGTTTGCTTGATTTACACTAGTCTTAGCATGAACTAATTTCTCATTCTAGGGTTGCATATTGGAACTCAATATGAAGCTTGAACTAATTGTTTTATCTTAATTATGAAATCAATGTTGAATTATCCATCTATTCTATGCTTACTTGATCAATAATTAGATAGATTAGGAACCTTATGAACTTGGGAAAGATAATTTTGTGTTGGCCTTGAATAGAATGATGTATGATCACTGAGCAATCTTTGAGTTTCACATAAGATAGGAATATACATATGTGGCATGCTTAACCATTTTAAGAACATGTGCTTAATGAGTTTTAATTGGATTATCTAGGAATATAGATAGTTGATTAAACAAAATATCTTTGAAAGACCATCATGAGAGGCTTGTGAAAAATTATGGTTTCTTGGTTAATAATTTGCATTGATAGATGAAATTAAGTGAGAATAATTGTGTTTAAATGAAATATTGAGGGACATTATAATCCTAGGTTTCTCTAAAATTTAGTTGATTGTTATTTTTAAATTACTTATTTTAATTTTCTTTAAGTTTTGATTCTATTATTGTTTGGATAAAAACAAGAAGAAATAATTTTAGCACTTGAAATTTTTTTGGTGATAAATTCTCTGTGGGATCGATACTTTACTTACACTTTATTACTTGTTTGGATAGCGTGCACTTGCATTAATTGAAAATCTACAACAAGTTTTTGGCACCGTTGTCGGAGAATTTAATTACTAAAATTTTTGTTGATAATAATACCAATTTATCTTGTTCTTAATTAATTTTTTTTATATTATTATTGTATATGTGTGCTGAAATGATTGGAATAATTTGTTAGCACGAAGTAGATTATTATTGGCTCCATCCAACCATCTATCAAGATGAATGTAAATATTTGGATGAAATTGAAGATAAGGTCATGTATGAATAGTCACATGAAGAACCCATAACCTTTCTATTCTACCAGAAACTAAGTTAGTACATGAAGAAAAATTGAATGATGGAATAGATGATGAGGCCATAGAAGAGAATGTGACACTCATATGTGAAGAAACAGAAGACCCCATTGATCTTTCTAGTCTAGTAGAAAAGGAGGTTGAATGCAGATGTGCAATTTTCTTACTTTATTGATATATTACCTAAATTGCACAATTTCTATTGTTTTGTAGAAGATGATGCGTAATCGTCGATATGCTCATATTGGTGACGTTATTATTGCTGTAATCAAGGTGCTAGAAAATCTACTACATAGACTAGTCACCAAAGATACAGCTCATCTAAGGAATGGACTTATCAACCATTGATTAAGAGTTGGATAGAAAATTTTAGAAAGTCTAGCTAAAGACTATAAATCAAGCACTTCATGGGAGACAATTCATATTTCTATTGTCCTTTTAAATATTTATTTAATTTCTATGTTATGATTTATTTTTGCGTGGCTTAGGTTATGGCACAAATTTGGGAGAGCACAATATACAATCATCATTAAGAAGCCTCCATCGATGTGTAATAAACCTAAGGGAGTTTTCTCTTTCTTTATCTTTTATTTTTCTACATTGAGGGCAATGGACTGTTCAAGTTTGTGTTGGTTTTGTATTTTTTCTTCTTGTTTAGTTGTTTGACTTGAATTTTAGTCTAGTTGTTTTAATTTTCCTTGTTTAGTATTTTCTTCTTTGTCAACAAATGCCGATGAAAAGAATTTGGTTGAAAATTTAATATGGTAATTGAGATGATGAATGTTGTTTGGTGAGATTCATGTTGATTGAATTGAACTGTATATCATGTTATTTCCTAGAATCTCTTATGCACATAACCTGAATACCTTGTATCTTTTGCATGCTTGAAGAAGTTTTTGTCGATATTTTTGTGTGTTGTGATATCAATGACTCTAGAACTTGATTCATTGATTCTTGAGGCAAAATCATAGGCAAGGTAATATTAAGGAGATGATTTAGGCAATGTTTTTGAATCGAATGAGCCTTTCAAGCCTACCTTTGATAATTGCATCTCTATTTATCCCCTTGAGCCTTAATGTTATATTAGACTTTTTCTTTGATTTAACCATATTAACTTGAGCTTCAAACACTATTCCGTCCCTTTGTTACAAGAGAATGCATGCAATTCTTGCGTGCTAAAAAATTATAAATATATGTAAAGGGAAGAAAATTCAAGAAATAAGTTTGGAGGGAAGAGAGTAGTATTGGTTGTTCATTCAACAAAAAAAAAGGAAAAAAGGAAAAAAGGAAGAGAAGTCCATAAAGAAGTTTGGGGTGTTCTTCGGAGCAAAAATACAGATATATAAAGGAAAGGTGAAAAAGAAAATAAAGAAAGGTTAAAGAAAATGAATTGAAAAAAAGAAAAGTTCAAAAAAAAAGAAAGGAAATAAAAGAAAAGAATGAAATAGGTAAAAAAATTTGAAGATAAATTTCTTTCATTTGAATAAGTTGATGACTTGAATTTGATAGAATTTCATGATAATCTCTTGTTTGTCATATCTTATGCTTTCTTTCATAAGTCAAAACCTGAGCCTAACATTACAACCTACAAAATACTTTTTGATCTTTGGTATTGCCAATGCCTACATTAGTGGAGAGATGATTGAAAATCAAGCCTATGGAGTCATATACATAAATATATATATATATATATATAGGGAACGACTACAACACATCCATTTTTTTTTGCAACACCGGTGCATCATTTTTCTATTTCGGCACCTGGATAGATATAATACCAAATTTTTTTATATGACGGTGTACATTGTAGGTATTTAGAATATTCTGCAAAATTTGAAGAAATTCTGAATAGTTTACGAACCCGAAAACAGAGTTCAAATTGTCAAATTTTACACGCGTACACAAAAAAATAGGCACGCGTGCAACAGACACTTTAGACTCTTTTTCGGTACCATAATTTATTCAGAATTTCTTGAAAATTTGTAGGATGTTCTAGATATCTATAATGTACACCATCATATAAAATTTTTTGGGATTATAACTATTCAGGTGCCGAAATAGAAAAAGGATGCGCCGGTGTTGCAAAAAAAGGGATGCGTTGTAGTTGCTCCCTATATATATATATTTCCTTTATAGAGATCTTGAGAGATTGAATGTCTATAAAAACCTATGGTATGAAAGGTTATGCACACACACTTCAGGAGTTCATCTGGATTGTCAGGAAAGTTTGTGAAGCGGTATTCTCACTATTGTAGCATTTGCTTAAATTTGAACCATATACATTATGCAATCTTTGAGGCTTGTTTGTCGACAACTATTTTGTTTGTTTAGTTGTGTTTGCTTGGGACTACCAAATTTTTAAGGTTGAGGGTATTTGATATCGTGTGATAACACTATAATTGAGTACCTTAGATTGTTTAATAGTGTTTTGGAGTTTATTTTACTTAATTAAAGTGCGTTTTTGTAGTTTCAAGAGTCATTGGAGCAAGAAAAATGATGCAAGAAGAATTGAAGAAAAAAGAAGAAATCTAAGGCAAAAACAAAGTCAGTATTGCGAGCGGCACGACGCAGAGCGAAAATTCAAAAATTGGAAAGTGCCTTATTTTCTTTCTTTTCTTGTAAGTTTCAACCTATGCTATAAAGGAGAAGGAGAAGGATGACTTTGGAGAGACTTTTAGAGAGAGAACTTAGTTCACAAAATCTAGAGTGAGGAGGAGAAAGAGGAGAATCAAACTTTGAAGATTAGAGGAGTTTCTACCAAGAGTTTTCATATCTTATATTCTCTTTCTTTTGCTTTCCTTGTAACTCCATGATGATGAATTTGTTTATGTTATTTTGCTTTATTTACACTAGTCTTAGCATGAACTAATTTCTCATTTTAGGGTTACATATTGGAACTCAATATGAAGCTTGAACTAATTGTTTTATCTTAATTATGAAATTAATGTTGAAATAACCATCTATTATATGCTTACTTGATCACTAATTAGATTGATTAGGGAACCTTAACGAACTTGGGAAATAGAATTTTGTGTTGACCTTGAATATAATGATGTATGATCATTGAGCAAACTTTGAGTTTCACATAGGATAGGAATATACCTATGTGGCATGCATAAAATTTTTAAGAACACACGTTTAATGGGTTTTACTTTAATTTGATTATCGTAGGAATATAGATAGTTGATTAAATAAAATATATTTGCATGACCATCGTGAGAGGGTGAATAATTATGGTTTCTTGGTTAATAATTTGCATTGATAGATACAATTGTGTTTAAATGAAGTATTGAGGGAAATTTGCAATCCTAGGTTTCTCCAAACTTTGGTTAATTGTTATTTTTAAATTGCTTATTTTAATTTTCTTTAAGTTTTGATTCTACTATTGTTTGGATAAAAACAAGAAGAAATAATTTTAGTACTTGACAAATTTTTGGTGATAAATTCTTTGTGCGATCGATACTCTACTTACACTTTATTACTTGTTGCGATAGTGTACACTTTGTTTAATAATCCACAACACTGAACCATACATAAAGAAGGTATGAGACTAGTGATAACATGTATAGAATTAGATGATTTTTTTTGAAGAATGCATATTAGATGAAACACTAGGGTAGGGAAAAGAAAATTCATTAAAAATGACATCTCAAGAGATGTACACTCTACCTATTGAGTACAAGCACTTGTACACTTTATTAATATTGAATGGTCAGATGTAAGGAAAGCAAGAACAACTGAAGACTTTCAGTTGATTGTAATCGGGTTCTTTATGAAATAGAAGTTGAAAATGAGTATAATTGCCAGCATGCATTGACTTCCTTGCCTTACGAGAATCATTTTGTCATCTTAAAGTTTTAATGACATTGATGCCCGAGCAAGAAGAATTAAAGCAATCTCAACTACGTGTCTATGTTTTTTTTAGTTAACTCGTTTTGCTCACGAGTTATAGGGAAAAACACTCTATGTTGAATGCCATTTTCAATTAAATATGATGGAAAATCTTGGTACTCTCTTCCTAATTAATCTGTATGGCTTTAATGGGTCACTCAAACTCTTTTTCTACTTGAGTTCTGAAATTGATAAATGTTTGCATTGCTTTTGACTTAGTTTTTAGCAAATAAACCTAGGTGTACCTAGACAGTAAGTAAAAAAAAATGAATATAATATTGGGTTAAACCATAGATTGGGATCGCATAAGTTGGAATGAATTAATTGCAAAGGTGAGTGATACTTTGTATCTGAATTTGGGAATGAGAGTATTAGATAAATTTGAAAAAGTTTATTACTATAGGGTACAATACATTTTGACAACCTTAGCAAAATGATGCCCTAATGGATAATGCCATAGGATAAAAGTAGAACAACGAGTATTATTACAAGATCTCAATTGAGCATGATTCATAAAAACAAATCCAGATAGAAAAATTGTTGTATAGTTTAAGGATTTGTGGACAAACTTTATTATGGAAGGATGGAACACATAGAGTCCCTAACTAAGTGCTATTTTCATTAGTCCCACCTTGGAAACCTGATATTTGACAAGACAGTAATTAGAGTAAACTCAAAGAAAACATGATTGTCCCTAGTAGATTGAGATATAAATGTTTTTTTTTGTTATTTTTGGAACACACAACAAATGGTTTAGGATAAGAGATTTAATTATGAATGATGATTGGAAGACTGACTTATAAACATTTTAAATGGACATGCAACCATCATCACCCAATGTGAATTTTCTCGGAACCAAAGTACTCATTCTTTTGCATTATGGTGTTCTCATCAATAGTGCAATGGCTTATTGCACCAGAATCAGGATACCAAGCTATGTCGTTCACAATGTCAACAGATGCAACATCATATGAATGTTTGTCCACATTACCATCTCCTATGCCATGAAAATTAGGATTATATCTCTAGTAGCATCTTGAAGAAACATGACCTAGTTTGGCGCACAACTAACATATTGGTAGGCTAGAATAATTACTAAAAAATTGTTTGCTTAACCAATACCTGCATTGTTATGAGAAGAGACACCTCTCTTTCTAGTTGTATAAGGATTCCAAAACCCTTGGCCATAACCAGAATTTGAACCAAAATTATTTGAACCAGAGAAATTTGACCCAAGAGAATTGTTACCAGTGAAGTTGTTTGAATGACCAACGCCACGATTCTGAGCTAGATTAATAGAGTCTAGCTCTTGATGGCGTTTCTCCATTTTATGCTCTTGTATTAAAAGAAATGATTCAATCTCCAATGGTGTAAGGTTGAGTCAAAGAATTTACAAATATAATGAAAGTGTCATAATATAGGGGTAAACCTTTAAAAATCACTCCAACATGTTCTTTAATAGAAACTTTATGACCAACAAATCACAACCTATCAACAATGGACTTAATCTTCAACAAATAATCATTTAAGGTCGTGAGCATTTCTTAACATTACAATTAAGTGGTAAATTGATTTATCTTACTAGAGGCTGGAATTGTAAAATATAGCTCAAGAACATTCTACACTTGTGTCGAAGTTTTAGATCCAACAACTCTGGTGAGAATGCTAACAGTCATGGAGGAAATAAGCCAGAAATAGAGAAGCTAGTCATGTTGCTCCAAATAAACATACACGATTGATTCTTCTTGAGATTTGATTAGCTGCATTGAGGTACTTCAATGCTGAATGCTGAAAAATAATAAAGAGGGATGAATTGGTGGAGCTGATGACCTTTGATAGTAGCAAGAGGCTGAGGGTGCCAGAGAAGATAATTGTTGTTGTCAAGCTACCAAAAGCTTGTGTGAGAAGGAAACTAGAGTAAACGAAGCATTTTTTGAAGAAGCTGGAGTCGCCAAAGCTATAAAAAAGTTTGGCATCACATAAGAGAACCCTAGCAACGACAAACAGAACAATGAGAGAAAATGGGAGAAAACAACTAAGACTCTATATTTTTATAACCTCAAGTTCGTACTTTTAAAAAGAGCTTGTAGGAACCGTAAAAAAGTTATAAAAACAAAAAAAAAAATTATTTTTGAAAATAAATTATTCTTTTATCAGAATATCATTGATTAGTACCACAACATTACCTCCTCTTTATTTCTCTATGCTAACTCAATTTTTAGACAACTAATTAATTAATGTAGTGAGAACTTTTGTGCATAAAACCAAGAGAGAATGAAGAACAATAATCGTAGCAGCAATAAAGACAACAAGAATTATAGTGGTTCAGCCACTAACAACCTATGCCCACTTTAGTCAATGTATTAGTTATATGATCCTTACAAGGAGTAAATGCTCCTAAATACATATTGGAGTCCAACCAATTCTGGTTTGGGATTCTAGTTTTCGTAGGTGGAAAATGGTAGTTGAGCTTGATGGGACAACTCCATTCAATGGATGGTATAATCTTTGAGGGAGTGATGATGTCTATGTTGGGGGAAAGTGAACTCACACTACTTATCTAGATAGATTTTGGATGAAGCTTACTATAGAGAAATCCTAAAAAATCAAAAGGAAAGAGAGTGCAAATCGTTAATCGAAATACAATATATGACGAGAAGAAAAACACCACTAGTAGATTTGACACTTGGGGAGAAACACGGAAAAGCTCATACACGAGGAGTATTGCTGTCCAAATTCTCTATTTCCTAGCCCACCATAGATGCTTGAGGCTTTTTTTAAGAGGAAAAAGAATTGGATTTGAACAAGCCTTTGAAATTCTCAAGATAAGCACTTTCTTGATGAATTTTTTGGAGAAAACTTATGATCTTTGAGAGCTATAGACAGAGAGAGTTGAAATGTGTCAACAAGGCTTCTTGTAACGCCCTACTAATCCAGGACCATTACACCATGTGTTAAAAATAGTGCTTAACTCATTAAGCGAGTCATTTGGACTCAAAAAGTGTAACTTAGGTTAAACATTGATTTCAGTATTAAAAATTTTGGTCAATGAAGTCAAGCTTTTCACTAAAAAGGTTTGAATATTTACAAGGGATCTAAAAGATTTTCAAATCAAAATATAGGTATAACAAAATTACAAAACTAGCCAACATAAGCGGCAAAATCAAGCTTGTTGACTCAGTTTTTCGCCAACAGTGTATTAAGAAATAATAAGGCAGAATAGTGCCTAATAGTAAATCGTAATGGAAAATAATCAAAATTCACTCAAGAACACAGAACTTTTACGTGGTTCAGTGGTTAAAATCCACCTAGTCCACGAGTTAATATTATTGTTGTTTCTCTCTCTATTTTGGCAGGGTTTTGGTATTACAAAATTCTCCCTCTTCCTGTTTAATATTCCCAGTATTTATAGGGGAATTTCATGGACATGTTTGGGTAACCGTATGAGTCAATCACACATTTACATAATGTTTACATACCATACAAATAATTCCCATTTATATTGGGATATGATTTGATCACAAAGTAAATATGTCTTGTTATCTTGGATAATAAATATGACAGCCTGGTCATGAATAAGCATATCAGCAAATCCCGAATCTTTAGGAATCCTTTAGTGTGTAGTATGCGTTATATTTGAGTCACTTGAGCTGCGTAGCTTCCACGGGCTTGTATTCTGACAGCTATCTATCCGACCCCGAGCTAACGCTTTGATGACATCTTATTCGTAGTTCGTGGTAAAGTCAAGATGCATAACACCAGGTCTGATCATTACGAACCTCGATCTGTTCGTATAAATAATAATAAAATATTCTACTTAATTACTTTTCCACGTATTTGTCTGCTAGCTGTACCCGAGCTGAGTGAATGAACTCGTCCTAAGATTAGGGTACAAAATTTTCCCCCCAAGCTCCTGCTCGTGTATGATGTCATCATTTTTTGACCTACATAGTAGGGGATTTTAAACTTCTTTTACATAAAAGCCTACCTGCCTACTACTCGAGTACTGGAAACGTGGTGTACTGCAATTTGCGTCTGTTCGGGTTTCAAGGACTGCAATAATTGTCTTGTCAACTTTTTGCTGCCATTTGGTCTATTTAATCTTGTCCCTTGGATCTTGAACTAACCTAATCGGATGGCCCAGATTAATTTCCATAATTTACGTATAAATAGGATGACCAAATTTCAAACCTCACCACCTTTGCTTTTAAAAATTTCCGTTTTTTGAACTTCCAAGCTTCCCTTCTTTCCCAGAATCCCCAAAACTGTTCATCGTGCCCAGACATTCAGAAGCTTTCTAGGAACTTCTCATTGCCGACTCTACTCCCTCTAATCATCGAACGCATTTTCCTGTAAGTATCTCATCACTTGGATTGAAAAGTTTTCCCTTTTTTTTCAATGGAATTTCTGTTCTTACTATGTTCATCCACAACACTCATTGTAGTTACTATTAAGCTATTTCTAAATGTTCATAGGGAATATGTTTCGATTTCGGTTTAATGGGTGAGTCCAAACATGTTTTATAAATAAGACGTCCATAAAACCGGAGAAATTTCTGGGTAAATCTGGGTAACACTAATGGTGAATTGATTTAAAGAATACCCATTCGGGGTAAAGAAACCGAAGGGTCTTTAGGTCTAAAATCAGATAGCTTAGGGGTTACATTTTCATGGGTGGTTTTGCACTAAACCGCTTCCCAAGGAAAATAGTAGTCTGATATTCCTAACACACGGATCCCTAAATATCAGGGGACTGTTAGGAAACCGATGCACATAGCTTAGGATATCGCGTGGCATCACGCGATTATCGTCTGGTAGCACGCGATGGGGATGAGGCTAACTTTTGCTCACATAACAAAAATAATCCATTTCTTCCGTACCCTCGTGACATAGTTTATAGATCATCATAGGTCGCCTACTAACTAGGTCGTTTTGTCATTAGGCAATCTGATGGCCCCCCCCGAAGAAGAAATCCGCGAGCTCATCTGCCCAACACAAAGACAAAGGGAAGAAGATTGTGCCTGACTCTCCCATTCCGTACTTCGGTCCGGTAGTGGAGAGAGAAATTTCCGTCGACCCTAATGCGTTCTTCGAGGTCGAGCATATCATCTCAAAGAACATGACTCAGGTGAAGGTGAATAAGATTATGTTGAGCCACAACATAGAGATTGGAGCTGGGACTCTCCTCGTCTGACCTGCGTTCAAAGGGGAACGGAGCTGTGCCCCTTTCCAAGATGACTACGTGGCTTGGAGTGATGAGCACTTGAAGGCTGGGGCCTTCCTTCCCCTGGACCAGTATTTCGTAGATTTCTTAAACTACGTAAAACTGGCTCTTTTCAGCTCCCCCCAAATTCATATAGACTTTTGGCGGGGCTGAAATATTTGTTCTTGAAACATGAGTGGGAGATCCCCACCCCGACAGACATATTATACTTATTCTGCCTCAAGGCAAGACCCGACCAGAGGGGATGGTTCTACTACCTCACGTGGTTTCCAAACTCTACCTCCGTCATTGATCTCCCCAACCATCCACATTACTTCAACCGACCTCGTAAGTCTTCCATCATTGTAAATCCAGCTCGGGAACTTTGATTTCTTCTACTTAAAATATTTTTCCTGTACACGTCCTGATTGAATTTGCTTTTCACGTAGCCATATTTTCCAGAACGGGAAAATTTGTGACCCTCGGGGGTCAGTATGAGAAGCTGTCCAAACTTCCCCCAGTGAAAAGGACTATCGCCAGGTTGTGAATGATGTCACGATGTTGGCCTGTAAGTTGATCGGTGAGGGTCAAACACTGGCCTTGAGGACCCGGGCTCCTCTTTCGGTGATCCCCGAGCTCCCTTCCTCTCTAGAGGCCTTGCCAACCACTGAGGACGAGGAGGAGGAAGAGGAAGAGATGCCTCTCGTGCGAAAAAGGCAGGCCCTCAAAGGAGACCAGAGACTTGATCCTGAACGAGCTGCTTCTAGGGCAGTAGCCGGCCATTTCGGCCAAGGTAACCCATACCTTTTTAGGGAATTAGATCGGGCTGCTGCTAGCTTTAGGTTAATTTGTTTCAACCCCAACCAGCTAGTTAGTCGCCACCCCATCGATCCAGACCTAAACATAACTCTCCTTCAATGCGTGGATCGTTTGGTGGCACACTACAACCATAACTACCCCAAAGGCACCATTATTGTTGAAAATACACTGCACTTTAGGTTGTCTATTTTCGAAGAATATGGAACCAACCTTAGAACTTGGCCCTCTCTGCTCCAAGGGGCATTTGCTCCTGGATTTAGGCAATGCTTAGACGAATCTAGCCCTAAGGAGGAACCTAAACTCCCTAGGGTTTTAAAGATTGTACCCCTAGATTCCCCCTCTCCATTACTTCCAGAGCCAGAGGTCACAATGCTTAGCCCGGTTCATACACCTGAGCTGGTGATTATAGATTCCTCCCCCAGCCCGGAGGGTAGGATCTTTGTTTCCACCACTTTCTTTATATGTTTTTAAAGCATCATTTATGTGAACTAACTTCTTTTGTTCTTTTTAGGTGAAGAGATGGAACAGACCAGAGCTCCCGACCTATGAATTGCCTTTCAGGCTAGGAAAACTTGCACGGGCCTCGTCGTGAAGAGGGCCAGTGTGACAGTCAGAATCCCGTGATCCGTAAGGGGAAAGACCGGGTAAGTTGTGTAATCCCACACCGCCTGGGGAAGGTCAAGTCTAATGATTCTAAGACTGTGTAGGTATGAGACTACACAGTTGAAGAGGGATTAAATGGATTGATGGGTGCTACCTATATCAGGAAGATGCATCTTCTTTTTGGTAGCCCATCACTTGAGAACTCCATGGTTAATCGTGCTTGGCCTGGAGTAATCTAGGGATGGGTGACCTCCTGGGAAGTTTTCCCAGGAAGTGTGCGAGTGAGGACAAAGTACGTTGGAAAAGACTTGTCTTGGTTTGTAGGGCAAGTCGTCATTCCAGAAAGTGGTCATAGTGATGTGGGGCGTCACAAAATGGTATCAGAGCCTTGACCCAGTCGAAAGTGTGGCCGACGGGGACGTCGGGCCCGTAAGGGGGGGTGATTGTGATAGTCAGAATCCCGTGATCCGTAAGGGGAAAGACCGGGTAAGCTGTGCAATCCCACACCGCCTGGGGAAGGTCAAGTGTAATGATTCTAAGACTGTGTAGGTATGGGACTACACAGTTGAAGAGGGCTTAAATGGATTGATGGGTACTACCTATATCAAGAAGATGCATCTTCTTTTCGGTAGCCCATCACTTGAGAACTCCATGGTTAAGCGTGCTTGGCCTGGAGTAATCTAGGGATGGGTGACCTCCTGGGAAGTTTTCCCAGGAAGTGTGCGAGTGAGGACAAAGTACGCTGGAAAGACTTGTCTTGGTTTGTAGGGCTAGTCGTCATTCCAGAAAGCGGCCATAGTGATGTGGGGTGTCACACCATGGTGGCGAAGTAGGCCACGCTTGCAACGGGGAACACTTCAAAATCCCCTGCCAAGAGTAAGGACACGAGCTCGGCTCGGGAGCTAGCTCTGGTGGCTAACGTCGTTGCTGAGAAACTTCCTCCTCCTCCCCCCTCTCGACATATGCCCCCACCTCCCCAAGTTATTCAAGCTGAGGTACCCACCATCCGAATACCGGTTGATCCTCAGGACCTGGAGAGGATCCTAGAAGCCTTTTGGGGTATTATATATTAGACAACGTCCTATATGGTGGGCCACACCTATAAAGCCAGCGTGAGGGACCTAAGAACCATAGAGGAGCGCAACCTGGAGAATGTCTTCGAGTCTGCCATGGGGATGAACCTCACCGTAAGTTCTTCTCCCACACCTGGTGATAATTTTTTTTATACTGTGTTCTTCATCTTATATTTTTGACTTGTTTTGTTATTTTGTAGTTCGTCCTGGCCCAATACCATAGTATAACTCAGGCTAGGGCCAGAAGTGATGAGCTCCGGGCTGAGCTGGACGCTACTAAGGAAGGTGAGCAAGCCGCCAAAGCAGCATTGATAGCTGCTCAGAAGAATGAGCAAGTTGCCCAGGCTGCTCTCACCACTTCCTAGGAAAAAGAGCAGGTCGCAAAGACCGCACTATCCCCCAAGCTCAGACTGCAGAAGTGAACCATCGTGTAGAACAACTCTAGGCCGAAGCTAAAGCCAAGGAGGAGAAAGCGACGTCATCATCAGCCATGGAGGAGATGCTGTACCATTGCCTGGGCTTTCAACCAGGATGAGAACTTCTCTTTTATGGAGCCTGGGTTGTGGGATCCATACCTTGCTAAATTCAAGGCTCGGTTCTTGCAAGAACCCTCTAAAACTAGTGAGGCTTCTAGAGCAGTGGAGGGAGATGGCGAGGAGGTCACCTATGCGGGGCGAGCTGACGGGGCCCAATGATTTTATTTATGATTTTCTTTGTAATTGTCTAACATTTTTTTTGATATTAAACAATTGCCTTCAGGATCAGTTCGAGGTTATTTCACCTCGATGCAATTTGTTTGTTTTATTTCAATATATATCTAACTTTTGACCCACCTATCTTTCCTTTATTATCTTCTTATGCTTATGAATCCTTAGACTCTTGTACATTCGAGATTTTAGGAATCGACTTTTAGATTGAGATAGATTTTTTCGAACTTGATTATATCCAAGTTTTTATCTATTTATTTGTATCATACCTGTTAAGAATCAGGCCTCAAACTTGGTTATATCCAGGGTTTTTAAACAATTTGAACTTAGTTCGCGCTAGGTTTATTGAAAACTTGAGCTTTAAAAAGCCATTGAATTATCAATTTTTCCAAATTTCTAAGTTTTTGGACTTGGTTACGTCCAGGGTTTTAAATAATTTAAACATACTTCGTGCTAGGTTTATTGAAAACTCAAGCTTTAAAAAGTCGTTGAATAATCCATTTTTCCAAGCTTCTAAGTTTTTGGACCTGGTTACGTCCAGGGTTTTAAATAATTTAAACTTAGTTCGTGCTAGGTTTATTGAAAACTCAAGCTTTAAAAAGCCGTTGAATAATCAATTTTTCCAAGCTTCTAAGTTTTTGGACCTTTATCCGAGCAGGCTTAATTTTGCCCACCTTGGTTATGTGCCCCCCAAGTAACTAGAATGCATAAACTTTCTTGGTTACTTTTACAATTATGAGAACGCGAGCTTGCAATAATAAGACTAGAAAATGGTTATTTAACAATCCATCTATTATTTAATTGGAATGAATTTTATAAATAAGTCTTACATTGATGGTGAAACTATTGATAATACTTTTTTAAATGTAGAGCATTCCAGGTACGTGGGATTATTTCTCCATTCAGTCGAGCTATCTTAAAAGTTCCCTCGCGTAAGACTTCTACAACATGGTATGGTCCTTCCCAGTTCGGGCCCAACACACCATCCTTAGGGTCTTTATTTGCCAAAAAGACCCTTCGGAGAACCAGGTCGCCTAATCCCAGTCTACGACCCTTGACTTTTGAATTGAAATAGCGAGTGATCTTCTGTTGATAATGGGCGAGCTGTAGTAGCGATTCCTCTCGTTTTTCTTCGATCAGATCGAGGGATGTGTTAAGTAATGCATTATTCTATTCTTGATCAAACGTCCTTTGCCTGTGAGTAGTACCATTGCTTCGATTGGAAGCATGGCCTCGCTTCCAAAAGTCAGGAAAAACAGAGTATTCCCCGTGGAGGTCCTGTGAGAAGTTCGGTAGGCCCAAAGTACTTGCGGGAGCTGTTCAGGCCACAATCCTTTCACTTCATCTAACCTCTTCTTCAACCTCGCCTTAAGGGTTTTGTTTACAGCCTCGACCTGCTTGTTGGCTTGTGGGTATGCTACTGATGAGAAACTCTTCGTAATGCCATATTTTCACAGAAGTTTGTGAAGAGATCACTGTCAAATTGTGTCTCGTTGTGCGATACGATCTTTTTAGGAAGATCAAACTGACATACAATATTCTTCACCACGAAGTCCAAGACTCTTTTTGAAGTGATGGTAGCCATAGGCTCGACTTCTACCCACTTCGTGAAGTAGTCAATTGCCACCACTGCATAACGAACTCCTCCCTTCCCATAGGTAGGGAACCTATTAGGTCGATTCCCCACACCGCAAATGGCCATGGGGATGAAATCATCGTTAGCTCGACCGGAGCAGCTTGGGCAACCATGGAGAAATGTTGGCATTTTTTGCACTTTTGAAGATACGAGATCGATTCTTTCATTAAAGTGGGCCAGAAATAACCCTGCCTTAGTATCTTCAGTGCCAGGTTTTTCCCCCCAGCATGATCTCCACAAAAGCCTTCATGTATTTCTTGTAAAATGGTTTTGGCTTCCTTGGGCAGAACACATCACATGAGAGGCAATGAATGACCACACCAATATAAGGTTCCATCTATTATTACTACCGTGGAGCCTGATAAAGTATTTTTCTCATGTCTTTTCTATTGTCAGGTAACTTTATTGGAGTCATCCAGGTCGGCCTTATGTCGATCATTCCGACCTCTATCACTTCCCCTGTCACGCTCGGGTTCTCCAAGAATTCCACTGGCACCACATTCAATGTCTCAGCCTCTTTTGTGGTAGCAAGTCGTGCCAAAGCATCTGCATTAGAATTTTGCTCGTGTGGAATCTGTTCATCAGAGCTGTACTCAAATTCTGACAGTTCTCCCTTTACCTTAGCTAGGTAGGCTGCCATCTTGGTACCTCGGGCTTGATACTCTCCCAATACGTGATTGACCATGAGTTGGGAATTCCTATAGCATTGGATGGCTTTCGCCTTGAGTTCTCTTGCTACCCTTAGTCTTGCTAGTAAAGCCTCATATTCAGCTTCATTGTTGGATGCCTCAAATCCAAACCTCAGAGCTATATGAAATCGATGCCCTTCTGGTGATTTTAAGAAGATCCCAGCTCCTGATTCGTTCTTGTTTAACGATCCGTCAACGAAAATTTTCCATAATTTCTGCACCAGCTCCCTCAAGAGCTCCTCTTGAAAACCGGTGCATTCAACCATAAAATCAGCAAGGGCCTGACTTTTAATTGAGGTCCGTGGCATGTACAATATCTCGAACTGGCTAAGTTCGATGACCCATTTTAGAAGACGTCCCACGTCTCAGGTTTTTAAAGAACCTGCCTTAAAGGTTGGTCGGTTAAGACGTTGATTGAATGGGATTGGAAATATGATTGGAGCTTTCTAGAAGCCAATATCAGACAGAATGCCAGTTTCTCTATTAGTGGATATCGTGACTTGGCTCCGAGAAGTCTCTTGCTTACATAATATACTGGTTTCTGAGCACAGTCTTCTTCTCAAACTAATACGACATTGATTGCATTCTCTGTCATGACCAAATAAAGGAACAGAGATTCTCCAAACATAGGTTTAGATAATACGAGGGGCTCGGGCATATGCATTTTTAGGTTGTGGAATGCTTATTCGCACTCCTCGGTCCACTCAAATTTTTTGTTTCCTCTGAGCAAGTTGTAGAATGGCAGACACTTGTCAGTAGATTTTGAAATGAAACTATTCAAAGCCGCAACCCTTCCAGTTAGACTTTGAACTTCCTTACGCGACCTGGGCGAGGGCATTTCTAACAATGATATGATTTTCTCAGGATTCACCTCGATCCCCCTCGTGTTGACTATGAACCCTAGGAAATTTCCAGACGCCACTCTGAAAGTACATTTATGGGGATTCAATTTCATGTCATACTTCCTTAATATTCCAAAACACTCTTCTAGATCAGACACATGGTTGTTGGTAGTTTTTGATTTGACAAGCATGTCATCGACATACACTTCCATATTTCTCCCGATCTGGCTAGCAAACATTTTGTTGACCAAACGTTGATATGTAGCCCCTGCATTTTTCGGCCCGAAAGGCATAACTTTATAACATTATACATTATGTTCAGTCATGAAGTTGGTATGTTCCTGGTCCGCAGGATTCATTGCAATCTGGTTATATCCAGAATATGCGTCCATGAAGGACATGAGCTCGTGACCTGCCGTGGCGTCTACCAAATGGTCAATCCTTGGCAGTGGGAAACAATCCTTAGGACAAGCTTTATTTAGGTTGGAAAAATTGATACAGGTTTTCCATTTCCCGTTCAGCTTCGGGACCAACACGGGGTTTGCAACCCAGATCGGGTACTTTGCCTCCCGGATAAACCAGCATTTTAATAATCGAGCTACTTCTCCTCAAGGGCTTTAGCTTGGACCGTTCCCAAATGTCTTCGTTTTAGGGATTTCGTAGGCACATTCTTGTCCAAATTTAAGGTGTGTATGATTATATTCGAACTTATTCCCACCATATCTTCGTGTGACCAAGCGAAGAGGTCCAGGTTTTCCTGTAAGAAATAAACCAGCTCCTTCTTCCTTTTATTGTCAAGATTCTTCCCAATCTTTACGAATCTTGAAGCATCTTTAGGGTCGATGTTTACTTCCTCGAGCTCTTCTATGGCTTGGAGTTCTGATCTGTCTTCGCCTACTTGTGGGTCAATGTCATCGCGTTGGGCGACATCACCATCCTCTTTTTGTTGAGGTTCTTCCATCCCGCAAGTAACTTCCACTTCCTGGGACTCCTCACCTCCATCATTTATGACCATCGCTTGCTCCCAAGGTTGTGATTTTACCTTCATAGAAATGCTATAGAATTCCTTGGCAACGAGCTGATCACCTCTGACGGTGCCTATTCTCGCGGCTGAGAGGAATTTCATTGCTAGGTGGCGGATAGAGGTTATGGCTTCAAACGCCATCAGTGCAAGTCGGTCCAAAATCGTATTTTATGCAGCTGGACAATCGATTACCACGAACTCAAGTAACTTGGAAATAGTTCGCGAGTCTTTTCCCAATTTCACTGTAACACCCTAGTTACCCCATAACAGTTACGGTGAACGGCGAATCAGAAATTTGACCCGCTACCCGAGTCCTTTGGTTAAAAACGTGCTTCTAAGTGTTATTAACAGGCTAAGGTGGAAAAAAAAACAATAAAAAGGAAAGGATATGTTTTATTAAATACATAAAACTGTTCATGGGCCCATAAAAAACGTTTACAAGTTATTTACAGCTCAAAATGGTCACTACTGTTTCAAATTTACAAACCTGCCGACCTAAGCGGCAAAAATAGGGTAAACCCCTAGTTCCTCTGAGAACTCCTTGGCCGTGGTGGTCAAGCAGCCGCATATGTACACATCACCACCTAAGCTCTCCACTCAAGGTTGGGTGAACTTTTTTTTCCCTTTACCTGCACCACATAGCACCCATGAGCCAAGGCCCAGCAAGAAAACACATTATAACATGATATAATATCAACAATGATCATAATAATCATTTAGGACTATCAGTCCAAAACAGGTAAGTGACAGTCGCAAAGGTCACTAAGATGGGAACAACTCCCTTTAGCCATGTGACGATAGGGTCACCAGGGTTTAACAGATAAGTGAACCTTTCACTAGCTTAAACAGGAAAGGTGCATGGTGACTAGTCTCCAACATAACCTTCCTCATGACCATGGAGTCATAATCCTGGAACTTCATTCCCTAGCCATGTGACAAACGGTCACCTAGGCCTTAGGCCCTGGCTCTGAGTAACTAGTTTAGACTAGTCAAGTGCTTATAAGTTTCATCGACCTTAGGGTCGGTCCAGCATTAATTCCTTAGAGTCATTCAATGCTGATATCGATTAGATCTAATCTTCATTCGGCCCTGCGTTCAAGACGCTTATACCGTTTCTGACTCTTAGGTCAGTGATATGCGACCAGTGCCGTCCCTGAATAATCAATGCCATACACAAGTAAACAACATTTGCTAGCACTTAATATGCAATCCACATCCACATTTATCAACCAACATGCCTCAACAACAATCATGCATGTCATATACACAGGGTGCAGTTTTCTTCCCTTAGGTTCAAGCGAGAAATATAATAAGAACGACTCCTGAGAACGATCAACCTTTTGGTTCCTTAGTGGTTACCTAATCACAACCAATTATAACCTCCATTAATGAATCTCAACATAAAAAGAGTCTTAACCTAAACACCACTCTCAAGACCTCGAAACATGCCCACACGGTGAGTAGATTCGATCCTGGGCCTTAAGGATTGAAACCCCGAGCCAAAAACACTTAAAAACACTCAAAACGGGATTATGAAGGAACAGAGTAGCGCTACAGCGCTGCTCCTTAGAGCCCCGACGCTATTCTCAGAACCCCCACAATGCCCAAAAGAATCCTATGTAGCGCTAGAGCGCCCTAGGGTGGGCGCTGTAGCGCTACCCCCAGACCAACACTCCCTTGAAACCTTCTTCTTCGACTCCTTCGATTCCAACCTATTTCCAATGCTTCCAAATCCCATTTTTGGTGCCAAATGAACCCAAAAACCATCCTAACATACCCCAAACATCACAACCATAAGAACCCTAGCCAAATCTCCCAACAAAACCAAGTATTCAACCTAGAAATCACAACAGAAAACTAGAACCAGAATAGGGTAAACCAGAGAATTCAATGGCTAGAAACTTACCCCAAGCTCAGCTTGTCATGCTCTTCAATGGTGGAACACTCTCCCAAACTCCCAAGGCTTACTTCCCAAGCTTGAATCCTCAAGAATGGTTAAAAAATCACAAAGGAAATTGAAGGAGAAAAGATACGGGAAGGCTCTTGAAGATGCTCTGTTTTTCTACTTCTTTTACAGCCTAACATGGTTGATATCAATCCTAGGGGTGAAAAGACCAAAATACCCCTAGGTCAATTAAAGGTTTCTAAAGGCTCCCAAGGGAAAAATTGGTATTCCCCACCTATCTCGTTAATCATAATTAACGCTCTCCAATTCCCGCTATTCTCAATATTCTCGAACACCAATAATTCACATCCTGTTACCCCTTTAATTCCCGGTAACGCTCTAATCATTAAAATCACCCCGAGACTCATCCCGAGCCCCGAACTTAAACCTGTTATGACTAGACCGCTAATTAATATTCCATGATCATCTCATGCCAAATAGCTCGAACAAACCCACATTATAATGTGGTCTCAACAATATATCACCGACATGCATACAAATATACAATTATGCCCTCAACGGGCCAAATTACCAAAATATCATAATAATCAAATGTGGACCCACATGCATGCATATAACATCATATTATAATATAATTCACATAAACATGCATATTATCATTTAATGGCATAACTAAATAGTTATGGCCCTCCTGGCCTACTAATCCAGCCATTAAACCACATTAGGGGTTTCAGGGCATTACAGTCACCACTAATCCGATCATCCTGATGGTTGCCGAACCTTCACCAAAAAACCCGTACAGAGTCATTGATGTTTCCTTCAAATCAGTTATAGATAACCCCATTTTTTCCAGGGTGGAACTGAAAAGTAGATTCACAGAACTTCCGTTATCCACTAGTGTTCTTTGGACCCCCTGGTTGGCGAGCTGAGCGGTTATGACCAACGGATCATTATGTGGGAATTGGACGTGTCCAGCATCATCTTCTGTGAAAGTGATTGGTTTCTTTCCAATCACTGTTGTTTCGATAACCGTTGCTCCGGGATGAACTCCACCCCATTATGGGACTTCAGTTCGTTAATGTACCCCTTCTGGGCCCCGCTGCTCGTGCTTGCCAAATGGGGTCCTCCTGCAATAGTGGTTATATCTCCTCCTACTATCACAGGAGGGTCAACTTGATTTGTTTGAGCTCCGTGTTGGCTTGTCGGAGCTTCTGGAACTGGTAGTGGGTTGTGCCCAGCGGGCTGACTCACATTCACTCGATTTCGGGCGTACTGGGCCAAAGGTCCCGCCCTAACGAGAGTTTCAATCTTATCCTTTAGTTGTCAGAAATCATCTGTGTTATGACCGATGTCGTTATGGAATCAGCAGAATTTGGAGGGATCTTTCTTCGCCCTCTGGTTCTTCAGTGGCTCTAGTTTCTTCCAATGGAAGGCGAGTAGAATTGGCTAGAAAAATATGCTCACGTGTATCTGTTAGGTTGGTATACGTGGCGTAGATAGGTTTGAACTTCTCCGTGGGCTTGTTTTTCTTCGTCCCGATCTTATCGTCCTCACCATTTCCCTTCCTTTTGTTATTCCCCCCTTGGTTATTCTGGGTAATGGTTTGAGTCGTAGCTGTAATGTCTGTTACCACTCCAACAGGCTGAACAAGGGTCTGGCTGGTTCCCACAACACAAGATCGCGCCTCCTCTAGGTTAATCTATTCTTGAGCTTGGGCTAAGAATTCTTTGGAGTTCCTACCACAGGTCGCCCCCGACGAGGATTCCTATCCTCATTGCCATCAGCTTAGAGCTGTCATCAACATCTCTAGCTCGTGCAGTGACATTGGTAAATCTACTTAGATATGCTTTCAACGTCTCGCCAGGTTGTTGCTTCACATTGGCCAATGAATTAGTATCAACCTGAGCTGCCTGTGAAGCTCGGAATGCTTTTTTGAAATCAGAAGAAAACTTCTTCCACGAGCTTATTGAATGCCTCTTGTATTGCTTAAACCATTGCATGGCTGGCCCAACCAGAGTTGCAGGGAATAAAATACACCTTAGATCGAGCCCAACATTGTGAGCCATCATCATGGTGTTAAACATTCTGAGGTGATCTGACGGATCTCCATTTCCATCAAATTTTGATAGGTGTGGTATTCTAAAGCCTAAAAGATATGTGGCTGCCGCAATATTTAGAGAGAAAGGCTCGAGCTCCTCATCTGAGTCGCAATCATCTTTTTGTTTTCTAGATAAAATCTTCTTCATTTGCTCTTCCATTAAGGCTAGTCTTTCGAGGGTTTGGTCCTTAGTCGCTAGGTTACCTAGGGGCTGTTCGACAACTCCCATCCTATCATATACGTTTGACAGGTTATTGTCCCTCTAAGCTCAAGCTTGGTTCTGTGGGGCATTCCCGTTATCGCGTACTATGGACGGACCTCCTTCTGGCCGAGTATAGCTAATATCTTCATTTTGAGCTGGATTCCTTCTCTACGAATTCAAACGATTGCGCAAATCGGGTTGCAGATCGAACCAAGGGCTCTGTACTGAACTAAACTAATTTCTTAGGTTGCCCTCGAACCTACTGCTACGGTGACTTTCGGTCCTGTGCTCCCGTTTGCGAAGCTTACAACTCACGTTTGGGGCCAAGGATCTGGAATTTTGACACATGTTTGTGGGACGTAAGTATTGGCAGATGGGGGAGGATTCCTCCTATTGTATCCATAAGTTGGAATGTCCCATTGAGGACGAGGTGGTGTCAGATGTCTTACAGGTGACGGGGGATGCCTTATTGGTGAGGCTATCCTCAGTCCATCAAGGCAGACTAAATTAGCTCACCTATGTTCTACTCCAATGTCTCTAGTTCTCTGTGCCTGGTGATTCGATTGCGACATAGGGTGCAAATGGATATTCACTGTTAAGGTCAATCCAGATGGATCAATTGCTCGATTAAAGGCCTGTCTTGTTGCTAAGGGTTATGCTCAAACCTATGGAGTGGACTATTGTGATACTTTTTCTCCTGTTGCTAAGTTGACATCTGTTTGATTGTTTCTTTCAATGGCAGCTACTCATCATTGGCCTCTACATCAACTAGATATCAAGAATGCTTTTCTTCATGGAGATCTTCAGGAGGAGGTGTATATGGAGCAACCTCCTGGTTTTGTTGCTCAGGGGGAGTCAGGGCGAGTTTGTCATCTTCGAAAATATTTATATGGTTTGAAGCAAAGTCCTCGTGCTTGGTTTGGTAAATTTAGTCAAGCTATTGAGACATTCGGTATGCTGAAAAGTAAGTCCGATCATTTTGTGTTTTATAAACTATCAACTACCGGTATCATTTTATTGGTTGTGTATGTGGATGATATTGTTATTACTGAAAATGATACCAGAGGAATCTCATCTCTTAAGTCCTTCATTCATACTCAATTTCACACGAAGGATTTGGGGGTACTCAAGTATTTCTTGGGAGTTGAGGTAACTCGGAGTAAACAAGGTATTTTTCTATCTTAAAGAAAGTATGTCGTTGATTTGTTAATTGAGATAGGAAAATTGGGAGCAAAGCCTTGTAGTACTCCAATGAGTCCTAATGTGCACCTTACAAAAGATGGGGAACCATTTGAAGATCCTAAAATATATCGTAGGTTGGTTGGAAAGTTGAATTATCTTACTGTGACTTGTCCATACATTGCATTCTCAGTTAGTGTTGTCAGTCAGTTCATGTCATCTCCAATAATTCATCATTGGGAAGCGTTAGAGAAAATTTTGTGTAACTTGAAAGGAGCACCAGGATGAGGTATCGTGAGCGCAGATCATGGGCACACTCATATTGAGTGTTTATTAGATGCAGATTGGGCAGGTTCTAAAGTGGATAGAAGATCCACTTCAGGTTATTGTATTTTTTTTGGAGGGAATTTGGTCTCTTGGAAGAGTAAGAAGTAAAATGTTGTGTCACGATCAAGCACAGAATCAGAATATAGGGCTATGGCATAGTCTGTGTGTGAGGTAATGTGGATCTATCAACTATTGACTGAAGTAGGACTTAAGACTTTAGTACCAGCAAAATTATGGTGTGATAACCAAGCTGCTCTTCATATTGCATCTAATGATGTGTTCCATGAGCGGACTAAGCACATCGAAATTGATTGTCATTTTGTTCGTGAGAAAATTCAGCAAGGCTTGATCTCCATAGGATATGTGAAGACCGGCGAACAACTAGGGGATATCTTTACAAAAGCATTAAATGGGGTGTAGGTTGATTATTTTTGTAACAAGCTGGACATGATTAACATATATGCTCCAGCTTGAGGGGGAGATTTAGCCATATATATTAGTTGTTCATATTAACTGTAAATTAGCTATAAATTAGGACTAATTAGTTTCCTATTCTCTCATAGTTTCCTAGAATAGCTTCCTTAGTTTGTATATAAATATATGTTTATTTCTCATTGAAATATAAGTGAATAAAATTCTCTTCACCTCTTATTACAGAGGAAAACATGGTCCCCAACTTGAAACTCCACGTCCTACGCTTAGGATTAGCGTAACTTTTCTGTCTACTCTGTGAGGTGAGCATTCGAGTTCTAATCTTTTCAATGGCCTCATTGGTCCTCTGCACCGCTTCAGAACCAAAATATTTCCTCTCATCCACTTCATCCCAATGAATGGGTGATCTACACATCCTACCATACAACATTTCATATGAAGCCACTCCAATCGTTGATTGATAACTGTTGTTGTAGGAAAAACTCAGTCAAGGGGAGATACTTACTCTAGGACCCCTTGAAATCTAATACACATGCCCTGAGCATGTCCTCTAGTATCTGAATCGTCCTCTCATATTGTCCATCTGCCTGAGGATGATAAGTTGTGCTAACCATAGCCTTCTGCAGACTTCCTCAAAACTTGTAGGTAAAGATGGGATCCCGATTCGACACTATGGATTTTGGAACACCATGGAGACGTACAATCTCCCTCACATACGTCATTGCATACTGATCCATAGTAGAATTCGTCCTCACTGGAAAAAAGTGAGCCGACTTGGTATATTGTTCCACGATCACCGATATCTAGTTGTTCTGACCCACCGTCCTAGGAAATCCACCTACAAAGTCCATGGTGATGTCCTCCCACTTCCTCTTAGGGATATTTAATGGCTGTAATAACCTCGCTGGCCTCTAGCGTTCAACTTTCACTTGCTGACAAGTTAGACACTTTACCACATACTCAACTACATCTTTCTTCATCCCTGGCCACTAGTACAAAGATTTTAGATCCTGATACATCTCTATCGTGCTTGGGTGTAATGAATAAGGAGTAGTATGAGACTCATCCATAATCTCTCGTCTAATACCATCATCCATCGGAACACACATCTGATCCTTGTACCTCAACATGTCTATCTCAACAATTGTAAAGTCCTTAGCCACTCCAGCTAGGACGTCCTCCCGATGCTTCTTTAACTGAGGATCATTCCTCTGCGCTTTTCTTACCCTCTCAAAGAGTGTAGACTGAAGAGTAATGTTGGCCAATCTATCCAATGAACTCTATCCCAGCTCTAGTCATATCCTCTGCTAATTCTCTGGATATCTGCTTTGAGCTATACAATTGTCCTGGACCTCTCCAACTCAAAGCATCTGCTACCAAGTTGGCCTTCCCTGGATGATAAAGAATCTCAAAATCATAATCTTTTACCAACTCTAACAAATGTCTCTATTCGTAAGTTCAGATCCTTCTGTGTGAAAAAGTACTTCAAACTTTTACGATAAGTATAAATCTCACACTTATTCCCATATATATAATGTCACCACACCTTCAGTGAAAATAACACTGCTACCAACTCTAGATCATGAGTAGGGAACCATTGCTCATATTCTTTCAACTGTCTTGAGGCATAGGCAATTGCCTTACCAGCCTTCATTAGAACACAACCCAGCCCCTGCCTTGATGCATCACAATAAACCACAAACTTCCCTTGATCTGAAGGAAGACTAAGTACTGGAGCAATAATCAACTGCCGCTTCAACTCCTGAAGTTGTTCTTGCATCTGTTAGACCAAACAAACTTCAAGTTCTTGCGTGTTAACTCTGTCAATGGAGTTGCAATCCTTGACAACCCTTCAACAAAATGTCCATAGTATCCTGCTAAACCTAGGAGACTCCTAATCTCTGTGGCACTCCTGGGCCTTAGCCAATCTCTCACTGCCTCAATCTTGGCCAGATCTACCATAATTCCATCCTTACTGACAATGTGACCAAGAAATGTCACCTGAGGTAATAAGAAATAACACTTCTTAAACTTGGCACATAACCTATGCTCCCTTAATCTCTGTAATACCAATAAAAAAATGTTGCTCGTGCTCTGTCTCTGACTGAGAGTAGACCAGTATGTCATCAATGAAGACAATCACAAATTTGTCCAAGTAATCTTTGAGCACCCTATTCATCAGAACCATGAATTCTGCTGGGGCATTGGTCAATCCAAAAGACATGACCAAAAACTCATAATGCCCATACCTCATGCGAAAGGGTATCTTCAGGATATCCTCATCTTGGATCCTTAGCTGGTGATAACCTGATCGAAGATCAATCTTTGAGAATACTGTCTTACCCTGCATCTGGTAAAACAAGTCATCAATCCTTGGAAGTGGATACTTGTTCTTGATAGTTAGCTTGTTCAACTCCTTGTAGTCAATGGGCATCCTCAATGTCCCATCCTTCTTCTTAACAAACAACACAGGCGTGCCCCTCGGTGAGAAATTGGTCTAATGAATCCCAAATCAAGTAACTCTTGTAATTGTACCTCCAATTCCTTCAATTCTGTCGAAGCCATTCTGTATGATGCTTTAGTTACTGGTTCCATTCCCGGTACCAACTCAATGACAAACTCAATCTCTCGATGCGGCGGTAACCTTAGTAGATCCTCTGGGAACACATCTAAGAACTCATAGACCAATCTGGTCTCTGCCGGCCCAGCTAGCACATCCCTGTTGGTATCTGTAATGCCCTACTTCCTTAGAGTCGTTACTAAGTGAGTATGAAACGTGCCAATCACTCGCTAATCGAGGTTTTTGGTTAAAATGTGTAGCTGATTTAAATGCAACATGTTAAAATAAGGTTTTGGTATAAAAAGTCAGTCGTTCTTTTAGATCATGAAAAGGGTTACATTGGGATCCCATATATATTATCTGAAAACATATTTACAATTCAAAAGGTTACTTTACAGTCGGCCTCAGCGACAAAATCAATGTTCATGACCAGTTCCTCAAAATACCCCAGCCGTGGCGGCCAGTTAGGCCAAACATGTACGCATCGCTCCATGCCTTCTAACTCATGGTTGATTAAACTTTTCCTTGCCCTTACCTGCACCACAGAGCACCCGTGAGCCGAGGCCCAGCAAGAGAACCTTAAAGCACAACATACTATAATTTATCCAAGCATTTAAACACTTATTTAAACCCTTATTAGAATATGAAAGGCACAGTAGCACAACAACATCATACCATAGCAGAACAACAACACCTAGGAACATAAACATAGCATCATAGCAGCATATTAACATATAAGCATCATAGCACAACATCTTAGCAGAACAATATCGTATCAGTTCAGTGATACAACAACACATAACGAAACACCCAACAAGCTATACACATAGTGGCCATGCCGTCCTAAGTGCTTTACCAAGCCCTGGGTCCGCGGTCCACACCGTGAGGATATCCCAGGTATCCTTTAGGGTCTCGCCCTGGCAACTCACACTCCATGTGCTAACGCTGCTCCGGGCCCCTTGCCGTTCTCGGCGTTTGCCTCTCCCGGCTTTTGCCGCTCCCGACTCTTGCCGCTTTTGGCTCTTGCCGATCCCGACTCTTGCCTCTCCCGGCTTCTGCCGCTCCCGACTCTTGTCGATTAGTCACATTCACATATAAGACATGGAAAAACCACAAGCTATACACACAATACAACACACCACATAGCTCTACGGGTGCAAACAATTCTCTTACCTGTGTCCCGAGCTTCCAAGTACCGATATCCTGAGTATAGTCCCCTAGTCCGAGTCTTGCCGAAACCCTAGTCACAACACATCAACAAAATCCATCCATCAAGGTTTAATCCATTAAATAACTTTGGGTTACCACTCTAATCCTCGGTACCTTGAAATCTATCAATCCGGGTGATAAAATCCATTATGAGCCTTAACAATTAGGTTCCCAAGCCAAGAACCCTCAAGACACCCAACATTTTGAACTAGGGCCGCGGCCCAACCCCTTAAGGGCTGCCGCTTGCCTCAAAAAAGAGGCAAAACACCTCCCTGGAAAGAGACACGGGCCGCGACATGCTTAGCCAAGCACCGCGGTGCTCCCCAAAATCAGAGGCTTCCCCAAGCCTCGCATGCACGCGGGCTGCGACATGCCCCTCCTAAGGGCCGCGGCTCAACCTGCAAACCCAGAAAAACCAGCGTTTCCTTCAAGTTTTCCCCGAGCTTAACCCCATATCTCACACCCCAAACTTCACCCAACCTTAGAACTAAGCCCAGAATTCATACTCATATGGTCTAAACATCCCAACAAGCTTATAAACTAATTCTTGCACCCATCACATACATGGAACCAATCTTGAGAATCAATCCATGCAAGCCTAAGTTCTAACACTCAACACCAGCAGAATTTTAGCTTGTTCATCAAGTTTAAAAGCTTACCTTTGAGCTTGATTAAATCCCTGAATTACTCCCCTAAGTTCCAGCTTCTAGCCCCCAAAGTCCAGCTTTGAATTTCTCCTTTGTTCCCTATGAAAATCAACTTCCTCCTCCCTTCTTCCCCTAGCTTCTGCCTTCCTCTAGAGCTTTCAAAAACAATTTAGATATTTGCCTAAGTGAAGAAAACATGGATGAATTCTCCTCAGCTAAGTTTATCCATCCTCAAAGACAAATTACCCTTTTGCCCCTTAAACCTAACCTTAACCCTTAAGTAACCCCAAAGGCAATTTAGTCATTTCCCAAATCCCGTTAAGTCCCCGAGGGCAACATAGTAAATTTCCCCGGTATTCCTTCCTAAGCATCCTAATCTCAAATATATCTCCAAATATTTATTTTTATAACCCTATATTCCCATAAAACATCTAATGCCCAAAATACCACTCGACTCGCCCTGAGTCAGGTATTCGACCCCATTGTGACTTTCTAGCCAAATAGCTCCCTAGGACTGTCTCGGATCATGCATTATAGATATATCACAAATATATCACAATATTCACAATTATCACATTTATGCCCTCAACGGGCTAAAATCACAAACATTCCCTTAACAACCAAACAGGGTCCACATGCATATTTAATTCACCTAAACATGCATCTCTAATCACATACTCACAAAAATTCACATATTATAATAATAAATCACTTATTGCCCTCCAGGCATGCTAATCAAGGCCCTAAGCCTTATTAGGAAATTTGGGTCGTTACAGTATCCACTATGCTTGTTAGGAATCCTATGCAACCCCCTTTCAATAGGTCTCTAGCCTTTAGTGACGAGATCATAGGAACACGAGGCTTGTTCACAGCATCCACAAACACAAACGGGTCCTCTGCCTCGGGTTCAAAGTTCACCATCCTCCTTTTACAGTCTATGGTTGCCCCATACTTGGCTAACCAATCCATGCCAAAAAATCATATCAAAATCCTCCATAGCTAGCTCAATCAGGTCTACTGACAACTCTTTACTATCCACTTCTACTGGTAGAGATCTAATCCATCTCCTAGAAACTCCCAATTTCCCAGTAGGCAATAAGGTCCTAAACCACACAATACATAGATCACATGACCTGCAAATTCTATCAATCACTTTACTAGAAACAAATGAATGTGTAACAGCAGAATCGATCAATACAGTATAAGTGGAGTCAGTGCTAGAATTTTGAC